>NC_072846.1:2400000-3000000 GCF_013085055.1 Fusarium oxysporum Fo47
TCAGAATGAGCGGATTGCGGGCCTCGAAGAGCAGATGGCCTAGGTGTGGCGAGGGAAGAAAAGGAAAGCGGTACTAAACCTGAACCGACGATTTATAGCTCTAGCAGAGGCTCTAGCAACTAGATAAGCCCTCTATGACTTAAAAAAGGCAGAATTAGAGGTGGATGTGGATGAGGAAGCCGAGTTGGTGATCGAGGTGGGTATCAGTTTAAAGGAAAAAGTATAGGATCTGATATAAGAAACAGAACACTGCCAGCGCATCCGCAGTGGGCGGAAGGTAAAAAGACCGCGTAGAGAGTAAAATAGAAATAAAGGCCTATTAGTATATCCTAAAACTTTACTTATAAATCTGGAGTCTAGGCTGATGTTGGGTTAATTAAAAATTAGATTTTATATGAGAAACCGAAATGTTTGGTGATATATTAGGTGGTCCTGGATGGTATATGAGGCCCTTGGCTAACTTGTCTAATTAGCCGTCGTACTGAGATTGCAATGGGCGATCACCTAATCCGTTTGTTCTAAGTAAACTTCTACTTTTCTCTCTGTGTTTGCTGGAAAAACCATATCCTTCGGCCCTTCGTAGGCTGCATTACTAGTCATATAACGGACACACTACCCTGACACTGGCGGCAATTGTGAAACTGCTATTGTAGATAAGCGTTATATGGAAAAATATAGTAAACTCTTCTTTATAGCTACCCTATATTAAATTTTATGCTTTAAAGCTTATCTGGCAGGGCGTTAGAGGGCCTGAAGGCTGCCCTAAACCTGCGAGAATTAGCAACACAGAACATTTACATATGCCTAGACAACCTGGCAGCTGCCACGTGCTTACGAGGCACACCCTCTGACTCCTCTCAAGACGTCTTTCTCGAGTTCCAGGCTCTGGCGACATCGCATGGCGCTATCCAGGTTCGTTGGGTACCAGGACACTCCGACGTCCCTGGCAACGAACAGGCCGACAAGCTGGCAAAAGCGGCATCATTGCTCCCTGAGCCCGACGGTGCTAAGCCGACGCTAGCTTACCTACGGAGGATCGCAAGGCAAAAACCAAAAGAAGCATTCGAAGCATGGTGGTCAGCCACCGCTCCTGAGCAGTACAAGAGACTCAATCTCATGGCGACCACAGGCTGCCCGCCAGAGCTGTCGCTCCCACGTGCAGCCTTGCACCATCTGTTGGCAGCGAGATCCCTTCATGGGGACTTCGCTGCGTATCACGAGAGATTCGACCACGACGACGCACGCCTGGTCTGCTCATGTGGCCGACGCAAAGCACCGGATCACATCTTCTACTGCAGAAAGGTACCGCCACGTCATCGGATGAGGCTGACACCCTCACCGAACGCAGCAGTCAATCTAGCAGTAGGAAAAGACTTCACCAAATTCATCGACCTGTCCAAGAACAGCGCGTTCTTTGGAAAGATCTGCCCTCGTCATTAGGCGACGACGACCAGAGAAGCACTTGCGACTCTCATTCCTTCTCTTCTCACATCTCTTTTGTAGACCTTTTCTTTCTCTCTTTATCTTTCTCTTACCTGTTCTCGACCAGATGAAGGGTGTTACCACGCCCTCCATCTGGTCGTGACCACATTGAGGCAGTCTTAAACTGCCACACGCACAGGCCGATCTCAACTCTCCTGAAATCAGGCTTCATCAGCGGCTGCGATATGCCATCCCGCTGACGGGCAACAGGCTCGATAGAATGCGCCATTTGTGCCGATGATATGCTGGATAGAGTGCATCCTACTGACGTGTTTACAGAAACTGGATGCCGAGGTGAAGACTAATTTCGCGTTGCGAATGACCAACCCTTTGTAGCCAATCGCATTTCTGTAAATAGTGTGTAGATAGATTCCGACTTCTCTAGCTCAGCACGTCCTGTGCCCCAGTAGGGGACTTTCGGGGCCGATGGCCCCCCGGACGAAAAATATACATACATACATACATACATACATAAGTGGGGCGTCGCGGATTAATATTCGGGGCGCGGTTGGTTGCCATTCTGAACCACTGTTGTACTTTAAATTCTTGGCACGACGCTGTCTACCCCTCTTATGACGTTATTTTATCCCTTTGTCATTCTCCGCATGATTTCACGTCAGTGAATTTCTGCATACTCACACATGTCCTCCTCATCTTCACACCCGTTTATTAGCGGCAACCAATCGCCTTTGAGCGGTTCCAAACTTCGTAAACTTCGACCAGCTCCAGGGCCGAGTTCTGGGGGGACTAGTTCTGACTCCAGTCAAGGACCATCGCTCCAACCTCGTCTCCTTCCCCGCGCCAATCTAACAAAAATCGCCAGCGAACCGTGTCGGAAACGAAAGGCCAAAGTACGTGCGAAGCTCAATACTTTTATATTTCTCGTGAGAAATCAGCCAGATTCAGCCCGCTAACCCGCTATCTCTCCCACGCAGTGTTGTGGCGAACGTCCAAAATGCAAGGCTTGTATCAACAAAGGTCTCGAGTGCCATTACCAGGCTTCCGATCAAGACCTGTTTGACCTAAAGCGCAAACACGATGAAATACAGGAAAGGGCCAACATTTACGAACGGCTCTACGACCTTCTGATGAATCTACCAGAACAAGACTCGCATGCCATCCTCCGCAGACTTCGCAAAGGCACTGATGGTGCCACAACCATTCTGCAGGGGGATGACGGCGACCTTCTCTTACAAGTAGCATCGGCGTTAAATACACGACCGTGCAAGGGACAAGACGTCGAAAACTTGTCTGATTGGCTTCGTGGGGCGCTGCCCTCGGGTGGTGGTGGGTTGTCTGTCGTTGCCACGCCAGGTAGCCATAACGCCAACCTCAGTGACGCTTCCGCCTCTACGCCTGCGGGCGGTACTTCGGCGGCCGCATCTTGTCCCCTAAGCTTGGGACCTGGGAACGCCACGGGTAGTAATCCTGACCCGAAAGTAATGAGCTCTTCGGAAAATCGTCGAGGGCCGTCACACTCTCGGAATGCATCATGGGTCGAGGGCATGCAGGATGACCATATGCCTGCTGGACTACCCCGATCCCATGGGCTAGATCATGTTCCATTTGTTTTAAACCAACGAGAATGGGAGCATCATCCTTCGGCATGGACCGCCATTACCAATAACATCAACTTGATACTACATCTTCTTGCTTTGTACTTTTGCTGGGAGTATCCAGTATTCGCACCTCTTAGCAAAAGGCATTTCCTTCAAGATTTTCGCGATGGAAGACACAGATATTGCTCGCCCTTACTTGTTAATGCGTTGCTTGCCCTTGGCTGCCGCTTTTCCACCAATCTTATTACTAGGACTGATTCTGAAGACCCACAGTCGGCAGGCGACCACTTCTTTAAAGAGGCGCAGCGGCTCTTTGACCAAGAGACAGATCACCACTCTCTAACGACAATCCAAGCCTTGGGAATCATGTCGATTCGAGAAGCTAATTGTGGTCGAGGCTCAGAGAGTCGGTATTATGCGGGACAGAGCATACGGCTGGCTTTTGAGATGGGCCTGCATCGTACCCCCGATAATGGAGATCAGGAGGAGCTTGCTGTTCAGTTGGCGACTTTCTGGGGCGCATTTTCTCTAGATAAGTAAGAACGCTAAACAGCAGAAGTAATAAGTAGCCATCAAGCTGACAAATGATATTTACCTAGTGTGTCTTCTCTGGTAACGGGTTCATTGCCTAATTGTTCTTATACCCTGCACTTGCCATCTAAGCCTGCTGTTGTAAGAGATGTTGAGGCATCAGTCTGGGTTCCTTACACAGATGACGGTAAGCTGTCGGAGGAAGAGATGATATATTTCGACCAGTGTACTGACTCGGCCTAGATGCGCCACTGCAGCTACAGTATGAGCAGCCATCTAATGAGCGGTCGGTATATAAGTGCCTCTGTGAGCTAAGTCAACGGGTACACAAATCTCTATACCTTCTGCACTCACCTAGAAAGACCTTAACAGCACAGGGCCTACTGGGCATCTATACAGAGTACCTCGACTGGTACAACGGAGTGCCCGAAGTCCTGCGGCTCGGTCACAACTTTACTCCGGCAGTGCTATTCGCCCAGTAAGAAAAACTATTTTATTAAAATGGCTTAAACTATTAACCATTGCTCTAGCATGTACTACCACTTTGCAACCTTACTACTCTTTTGGCCCTTTGTTAACTTGCGTATTATCGAGTCTGAGGTATCACCGCGAGACGTCTGTTTACAGGCTGCAAATGCCATACAGGGCTTTCTCACATCCTACTCGCGGATATACCCACTGAAGTTGGCGCCGTCTTTCGTGCCATACTTCGCGCTGGCCTCATCCATCATCCACCTTGCTCTCATGGCCGGAACGGTACAGGCACACAAGTTAGGCACGGCAGCGAGGACTGACCTTCACCTCTCTGAGGCAGTGAAGCAGGGTATCGATGGACTTGCAGAAATGGCGCGTTACCATCACGTTGCCGAACAAGCCCTCCACCTTCTCCGCCATCTGGCTAAGGAGTGGAACACTGATGTCAATATTGAGATAGGCGCTGCTCTAGATCTAGAGGAGTACGAGAGGCTTGGCAGATCATTCGGTGGTATTGTCAATTTCTTTGCGCTCACTATGGTTGCCCAGGCCTCTGTTTCCGACACCATTACGGATAAAGATGTTAGAGAAACAGCGCCGTGTCAACCCGGAAAGACAGTAAAGAACTTGGAGGACCTGCTCTTTTTGCCATCCGCTATGCAGGGGCTTCCAATGCTCTCAAAGGACAAGGCACTAGCGGAGGCAGGCTTTGCCGTATTATGAAAACCTGCTCATGCCTTGTCTGTTCCTGTGAGGTGAATAGCTTCGTCCCTACGCGTATGTGTTCTGGGTCACTAAAATGCGTATCACTGCATGCTGTGATGCCCATGGCCGATAAGCATCTGTAGAAGTTTGCTATGAATCCGACTTCGCTATGCTTGTCAATACCAGCGTAGTAGGCATTTATATGACTGCCCCTATATTTTTCTTAAATTTCAATATACTAATCGAACTGTAAAGGCACTTAATATAGTCTTCGCGAAACTGCTAGTAAGGGTTACCGATTATAAGCATAATGACTTTGTTGCTTACCTATAGTCCTACACTTTGGTACTTATGATCAGAGAGTTGGCTTAATAGGTATGCTATTGCTGCCAGTTCCCCAGAGAACGAATTCTGCTCCGTTCTCATGCCACGTGTAAAGTAGAAGCACTTAAGCTTTGTCCTTCTATGCGCCAAGGCAGGAATCCCAATGACTCTACTAACTCCGACTACCATATTCCGTGCAAAACTTCTTACTGAGGTGCGTACTGCCTGTCTTATACCGGCTTGTATTATTCCCAAGCTATCCTGATTATTAACTATAGTTTACACTTATTCTATACAAGGTACTAACATAAAAGGGTTATTTATTTCTAGCTACTCTATTAAAGCCTTATCAAGTTCTACTGCTACCTCATAAAATGGCGAGCGATTTTTATCTTCTCGAATTTCGGATGCGAAACGTAGCATTTAGGGCTGGGTTTGCAGGGTGCGTAGATCAGTGGTTGCCCGCTCTGAGCCGCTCATATACACTGACGATGTGTGCCTGTATTTCTGTTACACCTATTGCCGCCGTGAGGAACGTCCCGGTGGCTGGATTTGCCCGAATTATTTGAGCCTGATTGATAGAGCTTGCTTTCAGTACTAGCAGGCATGCATTGCGACGTTTGAGGCGTAATCCATAAATGGGGTTACTGTGACTGTAAACAGCTGTCTTGCTGATCCTGGAGTGACACAACTGAGCCTCTACAGCTCTATGGCTGCATTCAATGATTTAGTCGCTTTCCGTGCAATATTCTCCTTGCGCTTGAGGTCAGCATCCATAATTACCCTGAAAACCTTAACCTGAGTCTTAGGTCGAACAAGTTGCCCCCTATCACGAAAGGTTCTGAGCCGGACTTGTATGCTTTCCGTGTGAAGCGTATCATAGCATTGTATCCTTACTCGAGGTGCCTTACAGTAGTAGATCTGAGGCCTTGACCATCTGGAAGGCGGCAATGGGATTATCGTTGGTCTGTATGTGGTTGAAAATCTCTCGTGCTTCTTCGATCGACTGTGAGTTTGTCATGCCGTATAATTCGTGTATTTTTCCAACAGAGTAATCAGTTCGTCATTGCGTCTTTCCATGACTGGCATATCTTCGCTCTCATCGGCGCTGTAGACGCAAGCTGTGATTTCAATGCAGGGTTTGCACATAGGCCTTCCGCCATTGCACTGCACTTGCGTTAGGTTGCATGATTACTTGGTTAAACCAATAAGTAAGTCAAATGAGGTCGTACTCTCGGCTTCTTCTTTCTATAGGATTCACAGGCCGTGCGAGTTCCCGCTCCCCTCGAGGGGCCTTGATCAGCCCTGAGATAAATGATTAAGACTAAGCGTTAGAGCCATTTTCCATTAAACTCAATCTTAGTGCAGGGTTACGAAGTAGTGGCTAGTATTTACTCGTTATTGAGAATCCTGAACTTGATTGTAGGGATGTTAAGGGTTTCCGCATACTGAGAATTATGTTATATTTGCATGTGATTCTGATTCGATATCGTCCAGCCGTGAAATAATGCCGCTCTCTAAGTCATAATGGTGTTTTGTGTAGGAGAAGGAGTCCAGGCTAGACAGCTGATATTTAACAAAGCCTTCGCGACAGGAATACTAGTGTTCGCCCGACCGTAGTCCTCGTATCCTCCTTTTTATTTGTCTTATGTTACGTTACTATGTGATACAAACATCAGAAACAGGCCTAAGCTTCGTCAACAACACGACAAGTTGGCAACTCCTGGATCGCTTAATTGAAATGAGATCACCGCTGATAATGTTCTAAGTGTATAGTAATCTACATTATGGCAGTGTACTGTGTATTTCTCAATTTCATCTAGATACCATCTTTGCCTGGATATCGATATACCCTGAACAAATGATAAGATCTCTTCTGTGTCTGTAGTACCTGTTGGCTTATGTGGGACTAGAACCCTAAGACCTGGCAGAGTTTAAATAGTACGAAAATCAGCCGCAGCCCGAAATGATGTCTTTCACCATGCCCATATACTACATAAGCCTTACGTTCAAGTTAAAAGAGAAGCGGTAATTAGATCAATAGACGCACATAGTATCAGTTAATCCTAAGGGTAAGCTTATCTTTAGAACATTCATACCGTAATTTCTTTCCGGGAAATCATCGTTTGTTTAGGATCTTTCTTGGCAACTATGATATATTCGCCTCCGTGTCTTGATTGATGGACAGGTCCTCTCTGTAGGACCACTCGTCTAGAGCATCATCTGCATTGATGCCACTGCTAGCATCGACGTCATGGGGGTTGATACTGGAATAATACAAGTTCGCCCATCAGCTCATATCCCCCTCTGATGACCCTGTATCATTCGCAGCTATAGATGGATCGTCATCTTCCCCAGATGTGGAATTATCGGTACTAAACGGCGGAAAGAAACTGACAGGGGATGGCAGTGGAACTGGTACCAGTCTCTTGATGCGCCATGACAGATACTCAATCTCGATATGCGGTGACTCTTCGATTGTTTTTGCTTCTGAACCACCGGGGACGGGACAAGTTAACATCGCCGCCCGTTGATGAATCCTTTCTATGTTTTCATTTGGCCTTTCAGTCTGAGGCTCGGAAGCGCATGGAAGGAGGTCTTTTTTAGGCCGTTTAGTATTGACAACAACCGTAAAGTGATCAGCGGGTAGAACACCACTAAGTCCGCAGGGAACCAATGGCTGTTGTCCCATGTATTGCTGATTGTCGTTCCAAACCAAATCCAGCTCGATATCGCTGGTTTGTTCACTACCATTGTTTATTGAACCCTGAGCTTCATCATTATCCTCGCCCATGGCTGAAGTCTGCTGATGCAGGTTTTGGCATAGATCCGTCAACGGTCTGTAGCCGATGAAGGACCCAGATGCTGTTCGTCGAGGACACCGGGGGAAGTCTGGTACTTGCCGAGAATCCTTTTGGCTTTGGCCGCTGGAGAGAGTGCGACTGGTTGATGACATGGTAGCTGGATCGCCTGACAAATCAATACAGAAAGGCGCGCCGCTATAGTATGAGATAGCACCCTCGTGGTGTTGCGATCTAACAGCCGACCCTCTGGAGTAATCCAAGCCCAAGTCCCCCTCGCCAGGATTATCGTCGTCCACCGCCGTCAAAGGCCAAACCGTTAAATCCAGTGAAGTGTGCCTAGCTGACGAATTCTGCTGAGCAAATAGTGGCTTGTAGCGGAAACTTTGAACTCGAGCGCAAAGCTGTGGATCAAATTGAGGCATATCCTTACTTGAGCCGCCAGATTGGGATTTATTGGTAGTAAAACGGGTAGTCTTCTGGCGTTTGCGTTTCTTTTCCGAACCATCAATATCGTCGGTAAAAGAACCAGCTTGCGAGTCGTAGCTAGGGCTGCAGCTACTGAGCTTGGTATGTTTGGATCCGCCTCGCCATCGAATTTTCTGCCCGTCAGGAGACAACTGCAACTTGGTGCTGCCTTCAGAGACAGAAGAGCGTACAAAATCTGATGTTACGTTGATTAAATGGAGCTGGGCCAAGTTGTACAGCAGGCTCAAATACACCCAGCCCTCAGTGTCTAGGTAGACGTCTTGGATACTCTGCTGTGCAGGCGAGGACTCGGGCGGCAGTCGACTCAAATGCCGGATGTAGTTCATATTCTCAGACGGCATATGAGTACGATCGGGGTCCAAATCACATGGTCGTATGGGTCGCTGTTCTGGCAAAGGCAGGACTAGAGGAGACAGCTTCGTACTCGAGGCCGAGCCACTGTTATTGCCCCCAGCCTCTATGTCGTCCGGATTGGGATCAGTAATCGAACCACAACCCCTTGGATTGCACTTGTTTCCTTGGGGACGCGATTGTTGTTTGAAGAGGGGGATTCTTGCTTCCTGGATAGGCTTAGTCCCATGAGTGGGTAATTCGTAGGTTGTTGACAGGCCCTCCATCTGTGCATCCGCTATATCATGTGTTACAACGAAGCTACCACCCGGCCGCACAAGCGGCACCTTCGAAATGTCGGCACCGTTAGTCCCGCCTGTAAAGAGCTGTTCGAGACGGCGAACGACAAGACTTTTTCGCTCCTTGTCTGTCATGGTCATGTGTTGCGGGTATAGGCCGTCGGGAACATCTCGTAGATAGTCTTCGACCTGGCTGTTTGATGATTTGGTTGAACTCATAATGGGAAGGCTAAGAGGCGTACTCGAAGGCCCGGCACTGGCCGACAAGGAGACATAAGCAGAATCGGTTGGCCCGAGGTTGGTACCTGGAGAGGAAGGAGCATGTTTGTAGCCAATTCCACATTTCGAGTATATGTGACCATGGCTGTGGGGGGATGCCGTCTTCTTTTTTTGCGATGATGAAGCGTCTGGAAACTCCTTGAGGTCGGTGGCAAAATCCCTTAGTATGGCCTCTAGTTCTCTCTTTTTTTGGAGGGGCAGCCCCTGAATCTTGATCTCAAACAGCTTGTCTTCATGAAGTGCGGCCGGGCCCAATTTCTTGTGGTGCTTGAGCTCCTTCTTTAGCTGTTGAATCTCGAGTGTTAGGTCGTCAATGATGCTGCGGTAGTCATCGGCGCTATTACTATGTGTCGTGATGGGCATAGGAGGGCCAGGCTGGTACTGACTATTTGAGTATGACTTCTCCATATTCGATGAATCAGGTTCTTTCCCAGAGGGTACATTAACTACGCTCTGCATCAGTGTCTTCTAAACTACCCTCAGCCGGCTAAAGTCAATTCTTACTGTCCATAATACCGCAATTGGCGATCACATTATGGGTTAAGTCGTTAAGCCACTTCAGTGGGTCGTTCGACCCCGTCTCAAAATTGCTGCTGGGGGAGTTACGGCGGAGAGAATTATGAGCTGGTGGTGGTAGTGGTGATGGTGGGGTTCTATGTGAACTGCTTTGATTCGACGGCATATTGGCCCGGTAAGCATATGGGAAGTAGAGCAAGACTCTAATAGGGCTGCTTGATTATCTATGTCGCAAGGATTTCAAGTATGCCTATTGTCAGGCTACACTATAGTAGATATCCAAGGTTTGAAGATTGAAGACTGGTAATACGGTCAGAAGACGGCTAGCAACAATCAATTGTCCTGTAAGATAGCAATAAAAAATCCAGTTATAAATGAAAGTACATAAGTGCAAGAATCGACCTGTCGCAAAAGAGTCGCAAAGAGTGATATAGGCAGTGGCTAGTCATTAATCAGTTGACCAAGACCGTTAATTGTATATGTGCAGAGGGGGGACCGCGGCAGTATATTATGCTGGGTTTGGGGGAGAGCGTCGGCAGGTTTTGAGATACTCACTAAGACGAAGTAAAGCTACAACCGGCAATAAAGAGTTGCAAATGATTTCCAGATTATGCAAATTTGTTTTGAAAGGGGGTTCGTCGATATCGAGTCTTCCTGGTTCGTTAGGCTGATAAAATATCTGGAAATATCCAACAAAGAGGTCATGGGATGAATCTGCTTTTCTCGGTGAAGGTCCGGTTACTGAAAAGGTAATGGACATTCAGTGTATCTTCCAAGCCTAGCGTGCCAGTGATGGAAACGGAGAGGTCGAGTCGCAGCAAAATGATCTAGCGAGAGATCTATTTAACCGCGGTGCGTGCTTAAGGACTCGACTAATAGCGTCGCCTGGAATACCTCAATGGTCAGGCCCAGAGGTCGCCAAAACTGCTACGATAAACAGCTGATACGTTCATATATCTGGGCGTTCGACGCAAATAGTCGTATGGTGGCAATTAATGATACAACAGCCGTGACGCTCCGGTTGGAGCGTGCGCGGTGCTTTGCAGAACGTACGAGCACGGAAAAGATGTGAGGACGAGGGGGAGATGCCGATCGTCGCCAGAAACAGAGACTGGGTAGTATGGACGCATTGATTGGTGGGGTTGTGGAGTTAAAGCGGAGGGTGATCCAAGAGCCAGGGTCCGCGGAGTGGGGCTATCCACACAATTGATAAAGCTGGGCGTGGAACACTTTACGAGAGCATGAATCCAAAAGAAATATTAGGAAACAATTACTATTAATAAGCGTCAGCAGCGGTACCGAGGGACAATTAGGAATTTCGCGGGCAGTTACAGTGGGATGCAATAATTTTGAACAACTTTTGAAATACTGATACCCCCTGTCTAGCCTATTTGGAGTTAAGCCTGCTTCTAATCTAAGGAAGAAGCTCGATCTAGCCAATCACTATATTCTTATTAGCCGTGCAAAAGCTGATATGTACGTAGTAGCTAGCTTAAAGAGGCTAGCAGTAAAAGAGCATACACGCCCGGTATTCAAACTTATTGCATCTTGCACTGTAGGCATTGCTCCGGTGTATCCGAAGCGCTCTGATATGATGGCGAGGTTCTAGACCGCGGTCCCGCGGTCCTCGCGCCAAAGCGCCGAAGGTCTAGACCACCATACAAGTAACGGGGTGGCATTATATCGTAACTGACCAACCAAGGTGAATCATTCTGCTGACACCCAAAGCCACGCAGCCCCTCTTTTTCAGTCCATTTCTTTGCTAAAAAGCATGGCTGAAGGTCTAGAACCAGCATGATCAAAACGAAAACCATGATACACCCCACATGTGGTATGACAACAACAATTAGCCAAGCATGCAGCTTGGAAACGGAAAACTAGAGTCAAACTATCCCTTTCGCTGGCAATAAGCCTTCGCAGCCGTCACTGGAAAGAACCTAGACCAATCCAAGTGTGCAAAATAGGTACAACCAGCTGTTGAGTGTAGTTGCTAAAATGAAGTAATTACGGAAGGGTGATAGCCAATTGAGAGGCGCCAATATATGAATATACATACTGATATATGGAAAAAGGCCAACCTATTGCATCGGGATGACTCCTTCTTTGACTCTTCCCTAGTCAAAGTTGTTGTCACAGCTATACGGCTCTTGCGAACATAATCAGCAATCCCCCCGGAGTTAAGGCTTGGGAAGTACACAAGAAAACGGAAGATGACTAACGCCCCCACCCACAACAACTACAATCTTTTACACTCTTTTACAGGCAGCCGTTTGAAAAGTCAAGCAAAGCGCGACGCGACGCGAAACGCCGCGATTGACGCAGTTGCGGACAGCATCGTTGTGACCTCGGAGGACGCCTGCCCTCGGGATTCCAGCATGCGTAAATCAGACTGGCCACGAAAGCTAACAGCGAAAGGAATGGAGAACTTGTCCGGTAATGTTGGGATAGTAATGCAAGCCCTGATCCGCGAAGTATGCGACGAAACAATGAAACAGATGGCGAAGGCGCAGCAGGAAACCGTCAAGGAAATCACGACTTCTCACGAGAGAATCATTGGGACTCTGTGGAATGCCTGGAAAAAGGAGCAGCAGGCGCTCGAGCAAATGATCGAAGGCCAGGTAAAAGCGATCAGGCAGCTGCAACAGGGTATTCAAGGCATTCAGGCGCGAGCCGCACAGGAACGAAAGCTGATGCAGGAACAGATTGACGAGCTCAAACGAATGCAGCAGCACGCCTCACGCGATATCGAGCCCCTGCAAGTGCAGGCCACCGAAGAGATCAAACACATCCACGAGAAATTAGATTCAAGCAGCTCTAGCCAGTAGTGGGAGACCGGGTGTTGCATCTGTTTCGGACATCACTGAGAGACGGAGAGCTGCCGGTCCAGTAGAGGAGCGCGAAAATCATCCCGCTCAAGAAGCCGGGCAAGGACGATTACAAGGTAGCCAAGGCCTGGAGACCGATCTCACTTCTATCGACGCTGGGAAAGATATTGGAAGCGGTCATGACCGGATCTCGTACGCGGTAGAGACATTCGGACTGCTACCCACCAACCATTTCGGCGGAAGGAAGCAACGATCGGCCGAGCAGGCACTCCTGCTCCTCCAAGAGCACTTCTACAAAGCGTGGCGCAACCGGAAGGTGCTCAGCCTGATAAGCTTCGACGCGAAGGGAGCGTACAACGGGGTGTTCAAGGATCGACTACTGCAGAGAATGGAAGCCAGAGGCATCCCTAAGGGATTGGTGAAGTGGATCGACGCTTTCTGCTCCAATCGGTCCGCGACGATCGTGGTAAACGGCTACACCTCTGAGCGACCCGACCTGCCACAGGCTGGACTTCCGCAAGGGTCGCCCTTGTCACTGGTGCTGTTCCTTTTCTTCAACGCAGACCTCGTGCAACGCAAGATCGATACAAAAGGTGGATCGATCGCGTTTATTGATGACTACTCAGTCTGGGTGACGGGTACGACAGCAGAAGCCAACCGAGTAGGCATCCAGGCCGTCATCGACAGAGCACTGCAGTGGGAAAGGCGAAGCGGGGCGACATTTGAGGAGGACAAGACGGTCATCATACACTTCACGCGCCATCCCGAACGCACCGATGAAAGCCCGTATACGACCAAAGGCCAGGCGGTCATGCCAAAGAAAAGCAGAAAGATACTGGGATTGGTGATGGACTCGGAGTCGCGGTACGAGGAACACATAAAGGAAGCAGCTACACGGGGACTTCGGGCGGCCATGTGTCTACGAAGGTTGAAGATGTTAACACCCCGGACGGCGAGGCAGTTGTTTGTAGCAACGGTGGCCCCGACGATGGACTACGCTTCGAACGTGTGGTTTCATAGACGCGGGTGGAGAGAGACCAGGTGGCTGAACGAAGCACAGAAGATGGGTGCGCAAGCCATCACAGGAGCCTTCAAGACGGTTTCGGTGACAGTGGCGGAAGCTGGTATTCTACCTATCAGTGAACGCCACGCGCAGGCCGGCACACGGCTCTACGTCAATATGCAAACACTGCCGAAGACGCACCCGCTTGCGACATTTAGAGTGAGAGAGACACGGAGCTATCTTTCGCCGTTGACGAAACTGGCACTCGCCCACAATGGAGCAGTAGAACGGATGGAAACGATCGAGCCATATGCGCTATCACCGTGGCATAGGCACACGGCGATGGAGTACGACTCAGACAAGGGGGCAGCGGTGGATGTAGATATAGGTGACGAGTTGACCGAGACCAGCAACATGAGACAAGTGCTCATCGCAACGAGCGCCTCCGCGAGAAACGGACTAGTTGGCATGGGCGGCGTCGTGGGCAACACCGCTGGCGGAGGAGCGACGGACGATGTAATGGCAAAGTACTCCGTCACTCTTGGCCCGAGAGACGAGCAAAACGCATACACGGCTGAGCTGGAAGCGATAGCAATGGTCCTGAGGTGCATGCCTGATGGACTCTAGCATCAAGATATCATCGTTGCGACACGAAATCGATCGGCGCTACAAGCGATTGCAAAAGCCCGACAGCGGTCAGGGCAAGGCACCATCCGGGAGATCTACAGACATGCGAGACGACTGGAAAAGGGTGGCAACACCATTAAAATGCGCTGGGTATTATCTACAAACGAGTCTTTTACACTGGGAGTAAAAGCAAAGACCGAAGCACGAAAGGCAACATATAGCGGATGTAAAGCAACGAAACCGCCGCATCAGGCTCGATCGGCCCGACTGAGAGTACTACTGGCACAGCGCAGACCGTGCATGGTGCTACCAGAGAGCGTAGGCGGCTATTCGAAACGGCTTGACAAGGCGCTGCCCGGCAAACACACGCGCATACTATATGACGCCCTGAAGAGACGCGAATCTGACATCCTGGTGCAACTACGAACGGGAATGGCACGAGTCAACAGGTATCTGCACAGGATAGGCGCAGTAGAGACAGACACATGTGACTGCGGCCTCTTCCGATGCCCACAGTGGGACGAGCAACGAGAACACATGCGAAATGTCGACCGGGAAATACAATACAATACAAGTCTATTACGCCCGGTAGGCCAACGCCCAATGGGCTCTGAAGCTAAAGGTACATACACTTCGCTAGGTATTGCCTTGCTCTCGTCAAGCCCATACGATTCTCGCCTTGTTCCTTCCAGTCTAGTCATTGCTTTCCTTCTTTGTCCTCGTGATTGTTAGTAGTAGCAGGACAACTTGAAGCCCAATCCCTCCAAGTGTTCAGTTTCCTATCTTCGGCGGCTGAAGCGGTGCCTGCTGTTGACTATTTGAGGGCGTCGTGGGTTATCGGTTAGTGTTGATAAAATGTTGCTAGGTGAGTGGTGTTCCTGTCATCTCTGTTCTAGGCGACCTGTAGCGATCGCGAACCTGATCGTGGCCCGCACCGCGTCCATGTCTGGCGTCCATTCCTGACCGTCTGATGCTGGCTTACCTCCCAGATGAAAGGAGAGGTTGCCGCGTTTCTCATTCGTACACTGAAACATCTCTTTGCGTTGTGTCGTCCATTTCATGCATCGAAAGAGGGAATGCTCTACCTTTTCCTTTTCCCGCCTACATAGGCACTCATCCATCGGTGCTGCCCTGATCTGATATAGATAGCCGTTCAGTCGCGTCATTCCGGTTCTAAGCTGCACCAGCACGCTGGCTTCCTTCGATGATAACTGGTCGTATAGCAGGCGGGTATGTTTACCGGGCAGAGCTGAGTCGACCTTCCTCGAATGCCTGCCAACTCCTTCTGGCAACTTCCTCTCGCTTCGCAAATCTGCTCTTGTTCGACTGAGAATTGTAGTCTTCGCTTTGGCAACTCCCTTTTGCGGCGTGATGTATGGCTCTGTTGCATGACGGGCCGACATCTTGGCTGTCTTTTGAATGTTGAGCTCACTATTAGAGGATAGCCAGATGATATTGACTCTATTGCCGTTTCCTCGGAGCTTCTCTACAGCATCATATATCTCTCGCCAATTTTAGAAGGACGGGTACCCGTCCGCCTATTGACCGCCGGATAGGACTGTCATCGTGCACGAACCAGTTTTGTAGTATCCTGTCATGTTACCGCCACGACTGCATACAGTAGGCTCTGGCATGGCCGTACTTGAAGCCGCTGCATTGGAAGAACATGAAGGCGTGGGTTGCGTGCTGTGTAGTCTACGGCGACAGACTCGCAGGCGGGAAAGTTATCCATGGTGCCTCAAGTTAACCAAGTCATGCTATCATACTACTCCAAATGTGACCACTCGGAGACCGTGCGTATCTGCCGCCACATGTACTTCTCTAACTTGTTGGCACACTTCACATAGAGCGAATTCTCGCCATTGAATTGACGACAGTTGTCAAAGATGAGCTGGGCGTCTTTAATGAAATCCTCAGGTGTCATGTATTGCTCCGCTTCCAGCCTGGCCTCCATAGTACTTAGGTCCATTGGTTCCTTGATGACTTCGTAATAGTCGGCGACATCGTCCTCGCTGACAGGCTGCCGGAATGGCCACGATGATTGATGGTCCTGGAGGTCATTTAAGAGATGTAACAGCTGCTTGTAATTCGGGCCGTGGTGGGATTTCCTAGCCAGCTCGTCCATACCAGGTGACCAACCTGACGCCCGGATTGCGTCGATGGATAGGGGATCAATCGGAGTAAGGCCGTTCTCCCACCGTTTCGGAGGTTGATGGACCACGTGGCTCTTACTAAAGGCCTGTATTTTGGCATGGACGCATTTCTTCTGCTTGAGGAGCATGCGGCCTACGTCTAGGTAGCGAATCCTTGGGAGCATAGAGCACTGCATAAGAGTTCCGCCCTCATAGTCTTTTATACACCCCTTCCAAATTGAGTCATCCAACGTGATCTCCTTTGTAAAACCCTGTTTCTTGAAATAGGGGATGGCCGAGTTGTCGGCATAGGTCAGGAGATGCATCATATTTGATGATGCCTTAATGTAGTCCTTCAGATGCGCCATGAGGTGTGCCCCGTAGCCCTTGGCCTGCTCATCTGATAAGACGGCGCAGAAGGCAATCTCGGCGAACTTGCGGTGCTTGAACGGCCGGTACGTGATGCCACCTACTACTGCTAGCGGTTTCCTCACAATGATGATGGACATGTGAGCTCTATCGTAGACGAGGCGCGCGATGTAGCTCTTAGGCATCTCCGGTAGCTGCTTCTGAAAGACACATTTCAGCCCACCCAGGACGATGAGACTCTCCCGGTCACCATCATTGTTGACGACTCGAAATTCTATCTCGCCGTTACGTTCTTCAATAACTGCGGACTACATGGCAGGTTAGTCACATACACAGGTAGAGTACAATGTTTAGGACGGCATTACCTTCTCACGAAGTGGAATGGGCCCCTTCCCTAGTCCTTCCTGCGCCGGAAGCGAGGGCACGAAGTCAATACGATTGTTGCAACTCATGTTAGTCCGCGAGGAAGTTTGATCTGTCGCGTCAGGAATCGAGCCTTAACGAAAGCGAAAAAAGAAAAAAAAGAGTTTAAGGTCAACAAAAGTGTTATCAAGCCAGAAAGCTGACTGTAAAATTACCTCCATAGGAGTTGGACTGTTGATTTCGCTGATCAGTGACTTTCTGGGACCCTAATGAATGAATGAAATTTATCAAGCCGGGCAGGGCCAAACCTCAGAAGGCCAGCACACTGACAACTCTGAACGAGATCTCCCTACGTGGGGCCCCGCCGCTGACAAAGATCTTGCATCAAATGATTTCAGGCCGGGTAACCCTTGGCAACGTAACGGGGTTCCACTTTAATTAGGCCGAGCTTCAAAACACGTTTGCAATGCAAATATCCACCCTTTATTGTTTAAATTGCGCAGTAGTGCTGGGTGAGAGTATATTTTACGAAATTTGGTTGTTCATTATTGGGATGAGAGTTCTTCTCGGGTTTATATCTCTAGATGATTTTACCTAGGACTTTGAACTTTAAATCTAGGAATCTCAGCCTAACAGTCTGAATCCTGAAGGGAAGGGGATTCCCGGATTTTCCAACAACGCGTTGAGATGCGTTAGTAAGGTGTAGTAGTAGTAGTATTTATTACGCCCGGGAGAACGGACCTCATAGGGCCTGTGGCTACGCTAAGTGTCGCACTGAGCGTGCTTAAAGGTAGAATGAATATGATGAGCAGCAGCAAAATGTGTTGATTGATTGTCTTAAGTTATCTCTTGTGCGGGGTATTCCATCCCGCACAGTTACTTAAAGCATATAGCTAGATTACTAATGCCTACCCTGCGACACAAAGTCAGGTTAACTAAAATAATAAGGTCATGTGATAGAAAGTGCTAACGTACATGATAAGCGAAACCAACAGATAAGCGAGGCCAACAGCATACTGTGCAGCAAAAAATAGCTTACCCGATACTATTCTGTAGCTTAAATAAAATAGCTAAAAATCTGGATAAATTATTTCTCAAAATAGTATAGCTAGTTATACTTAAAAGTATTTTCCAGGGATTTTTAATTAATTTTATTTATATAGAAAACTTTAAGATACAGTGTATCTTGCAGTGTAAATAGACTTTAAAGTTTATAGCTATATAGAATTTTTTTAAAAACCTAAGAAAATAAACATAGCTTATTTTAAGACTTATTTATAAGTTATCAGAGTCTTAGCTATTTTAAGCTTAATTTGAATTTTTAAGAATTATCTAAAAAACTGCCTTTAAGGTGAAAAGTGGTCTGTTGGTCTGGCTTATCCGTTGGTTTCGCTTATCATATACGTTAGTTTAATAGTTGTAATATCCAGGTTTTAGCTATTTTAAGCTTAAGTTGAAGGAGAACTTCTGAATGAAATAATAATTCGAAGTGTAAATACCAACAAATCAGCAAGTGCAACGCTTGCTTATCATATACTGTTACATCGTTTGGGATCATATGAGCAAGTTTAGAAAGCAGATTAAGCATCCTGTATAGCCATGTCAAGGGCGAGACATTAAAACAGCTCGGATAATGCACGGTGTATTTTTGTAGATTCTCTCAACGCAATGACCCCTAGCCAGTACGTTGCCCCTGTCATCCTGATAAGTCCTAGATCTCGTTAGAAACAATAATTATGCCTCTCTGGGCACATCTTATTGGCATTAGTGGCTGAATACATGGTGAAACCCTGATTAGCTGGTGTTTATTTGGAACCAAAAGATGGGTTTTGAACATGAGTTGCACTTAAGGCCAGAGATTCGAGACTTCGGTCTTTTAGACTAGCAGGGAGCACAACACCACGCTCCAAACCCGACCTAAGAATGCGGGGTTTGGATCTGATTCTTTTTTTAGGGTCCTTCTGAAACCTCCGCATGGTCGCACGTCACCCCCAGCCATTAATAGGGTCGTTGTTTTAAGTCAAAGTGTTAATCGATGGCGGCCCACCTGATGTCGAAGCGGTCCGGAAACGTCAGCGATTGGCCGCTCGGACAGTCTGGAATGAACTTTATCCCTTCAATTGTGGAGGAGCTCCGGCAGGTACCTTGCCCCATACTATCCCTGTCAATGGCGAGGTACCTCGGGGACACTACACGACACGTCGTTGAGCAAGACCGTCCAACCTCCAATACAAGCCAATCTTAATCAATGACTTCCCAATCAGCACCATCATCACCACCTATTGAGGCACTTAATGCGTATGATGATAGTAGTTTTATCAATGAAGAAAACAGCCATCAAGAGCACTCGGGTGATAGCACTCGGAGACCGGCCTTTCCCGCTGCCGATGGCCGAGGCTTCAATTGTCATCCCTTCGAGGTGCCGCGACGGAATCTTCTCGTCAACGAGCTGCCCCAGAGCCCATTGTCACTTTTCCAACACTTCATACCCATTTCTATAGTCAAAGAATGGGTTAAATACACCAATGATTGGGTTACTAGCCTCATCCAACACGGCGTTGTCGATAGTCAAGAACACGAAATGACAGAAAAGTCACGCCTCAATGCCTGGAAGCCAACCACGATTGCAGAGATGTACATTTTGGCTTGGGATCCTTATCTATATGGGGGTCCATAATGAGATAACGGTTGAAGATTATTGGAAAACATCTCGGCTAGAGGATCAACGGCCTGAACACTCGATAATCAAATCCATGACTTACGATCGATTCCAGATTCTTTATCGTCATGTCTGTGTTTTTGACCTCACCGAATTCGCTGACGGTTATGAAAACCTTCCTACCGTCTTCCAATGCGTTGAGTCATGGTCTCAGCACCTTCAACACGCAACGACAGAGCTCTGCGAGCCGGGCTCCTATCTTGCCGTCGACGAGGCTATGATCTGATATACCGGAAGGAACAAGCAAGTCACGCGCGTCCCCAACAAGCCTGTTGATACAGGCTTCAAGGTGTGGATAGCCGCCCAGCTAGGCATCTTCATGAGGTGGATATGGTACCACCCCGGCGCAAAATACGGTCCGAAGAGGAAAAAAGTCAAACTGCCACGTTTGCCAGGGGCTTCAATTAGGGCGACCAAGGCCAAGAAGCTCAAGAAGGCCATTGGAGCCGGTTAGTCGCAATAAAAGGAGGCGTCAGACCGTTTGGGGGTGTCAGCAGTGTAATGTAGCGATTTGACACTCGAGGGATTGCTGGTACTTCTATCATGGCCTAAAATAGGTGGGATGCTAGGTATCTTTGATTTGGCTCATTTTAATTGGTTGTATCACTCTGTCGTGACCAGGCCGGAGCCCCTCCACAATTGAAGGGATATTGCAAACACAGCGCTTATATCACGTATACCCCACAAATTCCCTCCAATCATAGCCTTACTCACCACATTCGCCGTACGCAATCCATCTGCGCTCCAACAACCGTATGCTTATTGACAATACTCAGTTAACACCAAGTAAGTATCCTCTCATTACTCACTCGTATCCCAATAAGCACTACAAGTATATATACTCATTCATTGGTACTTTATAAAACTTAGCTTGCCAGCTGTCAATAAGACCCCTTTACATTTATCAAGCCTAACACGCATTAAATCTACGATTAAGAGACATAACACTTCACTTCGCTCAACATCACGCCTTACGCCCTCTGCAAACATAAACCTAGTACGGACTAGTTTACCTGTTTGGAAACCCAACCGTTAAAATATGCAACCTGCCAACATAATCCTAGTACAGTCTCAGTTATCAATACCTTGGGAACCCAACTGTCACAATAACTAGTTAGATCAGTTGAGGCTATGGGCACGGACCTATCACGCCTCCATAGCTAAGCCCAGTCCTGATACTAGCCCACCCTAACTATGCGTTCCGCTACTTTAGGTAATGTTGACCGGGTTTAACGGCTTCACCATGTCAATGTGACTGTGTATGTTGGGAAAAAGGTCTGCAAAGTGTTTCAGCCTCGTCCTGATTAAGGGTTGTCCTCACCTGCTTAGCGATGACTGCGGGTGGAACCTAGTCCTTAAATGTTGTGGCTCGGATTTAATTGCCCTTGTTCCATGATGGCCTTGCAGGGTTATGGAAGGACTAAATGTGACAGATGTTGGCTTGCATGCCTAAAAGCAACATGTTGCATCAAGAGGCTGAATAAAGGGGGAGATAAGACCGCTCCAGGATCAGTGTGGTATGGGTCTTATCTTCCCTTAGCTCTATGTTATTTCGTTGAATAAAAGGCTAGTATATAGATGCATCTTTTATAATCTACTCTCAGTTTATTATTAAGTTGTAATAAAACACTAATTATTTAGGATTATGAATTGATTAAAAAATTGATAATAATCATTATTTATACAATTTAGGGATTTTAATTTATTAATTTATTAATTAATAATAATATAAAAATATATCTCACATATTTATTTTTATAAAAAGAAGTTTATTAATAGCTAATAAATATATTTTACATAGTTAAGGTCTTATTATAGTCAAATAATAGTAAGCAGTTACTGAAAAAGACTAATATAGTTTAAAGGTTAGTCTTTTTAAATATAGCAAGGAATTTGTAATGGTCGTACCTAACTACTACGCCACAGGGCAAAAGATTGGGCTATAACTGCTATTATAGGAATTACAGTGGTGCTTACAGCTGCCTATAGAGCCTTATAGAGCTGTTACGTGGACCAACCATAACAGAATTTTATATAACTAGTAAAAAATAATAAGGTTCATATAAGACAATTAATAGAATTATAATACGTATATAGTTAAAGAAAGTTAATAATTTAATAATAATTGCTTATATTCATTGATATATTTTATAAGTAATGATAATAAGTATTAAAAGCTAAAAAGCTATAAATCAGAAAAGAAAACCTAAAAGAAGAAATTAATAAGTTATAACGTACATGATAAGCATATGTCCCACATAAGCATGTGTCACATTTTGAACTTATACCTTAAACTCCAATATTTAAGAAACGATTAAAAATCAGAAATAAGCTTTAGACAGCTTATACTATAAAGTCAGGCTAATTAGACTAAGTCCTATATATACTGACTTTATTTTACTTTATTGACTTTTTTAAAGACTTAGTTTTGAAAAAATATATTTACACTGTATATTCTTAAGTAATACGACATATAAACTAGCTAGAGCCTTATAAAAAGTACTATAGTATTTTACTATGTAAGAAATAAGGCAAATTATTTTCTTTAGATTTTTATTAATTATATTGCTAATTTTCAAATAACTAAATCTTACTCTTTTCAGTTATACAGTATAGTGGGACATATACTTATTTGGGACATATACTTATCATGTACGTTATAGAAAGTATTTGTTTTGATATTTATTATATATTAATATTTTGTATAAACTATTTCCTTATACCTTTAATCTTATTTTCTAACTTTAAAACCTTAATTACCTATAAGGTTATATTTTACACCTTAGGCTACTGTCTAATTATCTTATATTTAAAAAAGAAAAAAGCAATTATTGTTTTATAGCTCTGCCTTATCATCCTCCAAACCAATTTCCTCTGATTCCTAGAAGTACTAGCGTTGTTGCCTTATTTATATAGCCTTCCTCTGTATAACTCCGTAATTCAACGGCACACCATGCAGCCATTCTTGTGCTTTGACGGCCTGAAAAACGGTATGATGTTTTGAACACCAAAATACAGAGTTCCTCGGCCGCGGTTCCCTCGAGATTCACTTATGGCGTAAGACTGAATAATGGTTTCTTTTAGGGCCATGCATGCATGCATAACAAGTAGCTGCCAAGACTCGGCACCTTGCCAGTGGGACGGAGCTATTCCCGATTTGTAGGTTAATTTAATTGCGTGTCTGTTACCCAAGTTAATCCTTGCTACATGGTTCACGGTCTGCTCGCAAGGCTGGCAGTCGGCTTTGTAGGAGTTAATCGGATAATAGTAACATTTCCATCTATAGTTGGAGCATACTCTATTACATTCATCGTCGCCCATAACTGAATAACTCCCGCATACGTAAGAAGTCACACTTCAAGTGGTTAACCTGTTATCACTGAGTGCTGAGTGCCACAAAATAGAGGACTCGCTTATTGAATGAGCCTCCTGTAACAATCTTCACCTACTAATAACCATTTCCTGCAAAGCTCTGCAAGCCAGCTTATCTGCAGAATGGTTTGTCGCATATTCGGGCACAGCCGACATGCATATCGAAAATTTGTCACCATATCGGTTGGCAGAGGTTTAGGATATCAGCAAATGAGGGCTAGCGCACCAGTGGTAACCTTTGATGCTCTCCTTGGGTTGCGACCTATGGAGTTTGAAAACATAACATCCAAGGTCCACGATAATAAAACCTATCAATCTCAGTAAATTTGCAAGGCGCGGCACGGCGACAATCAAGCGGGGACAGACCAATCCAATCCAATCCAATTTATTACGCCCGGCGGCCTGTTCTGACCGAAAGGGCACTAGTCACTAATGCTTACATACAACGCCTGCTTTTCGTCCTCGTTTCCCCAAGCCCATGCTGTGCCACACATTGCTCAATTTGTGTCCGCATTTTCCTAAAGTCCCATACTGAACCTTGCTTTTACACCATCAATCTGAAATTCGTGTCCTCAAGCCCATACAGCACCTGCTCCTTGATTACTCTTTTCCTTTCTGTTCTTCTGTGCCTTGCTTCTCCCATGTTTTAGTAGCATTACCGGCGAACTAGCTTGAAGGCTGTTCTTCAAGTGTCCAGCGTCCTATCTACGGCGGCTGAAGCGGCGTCCGCCTCTGTGGCACAGGGTGTTTGGTATAGGGCGTGAGTGGGTTAGTAAGAGTAAGTAGGTGAGGTTCTTGCAATCTGAATTCAATATTGTGTGTCAAGTCGTCCTGTGGCTATTGCAAATCGTATAGTTGCGTGGACTGCCTGCATGTTTGGCGTCCACTTGGCCGGGGACAGACCAGGGTTAGCTATAAGTGGTGGGGAGACGAGGCTCCGGAGAAACAGTGCAAGCGTGGACTTGTGGCTTCGTGGCCTATCCTGTTACGGCGAAACATACATACGCTCCGCGTCATGGTCCGTCATGGCCTCCAATATATGTCTGCAGATGATCAATAGCCACACAGCTCACTGAGCTCCTGTGACAACGGCCTGGGGGGATTCGGCGAACTCGCTTTCAAAAAATCCACCAAAATCGCAAGTCTCGAGTTCGGTGCTTTCTTTCCCCTAACCACGTTTCATGTTTGATACTGTATTAGGTCAGCTCGGTGTGCCTCGTCTGTATCCTAAGCATTTGCAAAAGGCTGTTCTGGATGCCGGTGCCGGTGCCCGATTCCGCTCCCTCTTTCAGCCTTTGTTTTAAGCGTGGCGTAATAGCCATCCTGTAACCAACACGCCAAATTAATAAGACGGAACGACGCATAATATGATATGTCAGGGTCGGCACAAGTCCGAGCGCCAGTGCTAAGAGGGCGAGAGCTGGCAAAGCGTCAGTTTAAGCTCAATGTTTGCCGACAGTCATTCTTTACATTCCTGGATCACTCACCTCACAAGCCTTCCCAGATACGTGACAGCGCAACGCTCTCGTGCAATGCTTGTGGTCACACGTATAAAATATAGGCCTCTTCCCTCTTAACCTCCCCGTGGCCCTGCTCCATTATATACTGCTTGGACTCATTCATTAAACTATTTGATTGGTATCGACTCCTCTTCGATGGTATACACCGATTCATATACGGCTGCACTCCAGGGTCATTAGAACTTGGCCGTCGCAATTCACTACGCTGTAGCTGCCACTCGCATATCTGGTAGCGCTATCGAGCGTAGTCCTGAAAACACGATACACTAAACGTTTTACATATATGCTATCAGCATAACGCATAATTTTTAGCTTAGGGCTCAATATTCATCCTTCTGATTCAAGAATTCAAGCAGTGTCTGCCAAATCAACTGCCGAACCTTACCTCAAGACTTGGTCGAATCGCTGACTTCGTTTTACCGTCTTGAGCCAACAACATACTGGTGGCTCCTCAATCTAATATTCTCTTCTGAACCCTCAAATTACTCAGCATCCAGTTCATTATTGGATATTATGAACAGATGGCGGTTGTCGTTACTTGATTAAGCCATAACCAGCAACATCGCTATATTCCCTTTCAGTATCCAGTCGAAGCCTCCCAAACGTCGAAATGGAAGTCATGGAGTTAGTCGAGAACGAGCCTACCGCTCGTCCATTCCAATGTGATTGGCAATCCTGCACAAAGGTACATCGTCTTTATTTTGAGAGTTCTAGTCACGATCTGATAGTTGGCATAGAGCTTCAACCGTAAGAGTGATCTGCAAAGACATTATCGAATCCACACGAATGAGCGGCCTTACGCATGCCCGATATCGGGATGCGGAAAGAACTTCATCCAGAAAAGTGCCTTGACGGTTCATATCCGAACACATACCGGAGAAAAGCCGCACCAATGCCAGCATGACAATTGCGGAAAGCGTTTTTCTGATGTACATCTTGACTAATGTTTATAAGCCTATAGAACGCTAATCAAGTTTCAAAGTCCTCAAGTCTCGCCCGTCATCGACGTGTCCATACGGGCAAACGTCCGTACAAGTGTACCTATGATGGTTGTTCTAAAAGGTAAGATGAGGAACGTCTTGGTCTACCCTTGTACTAACACATGATGTAGCTTCTGTAGAAAAGCTACGATGGTTGAGCACCAACGGAGATCGCACCAGTACGGAATGGACCCCAATGACATCCTATACGATTGCTCCTCAGATTCAGAAGACGACGAGCCTCCTTTGACCCCCCAGCACTCCTCAATGACCTGGTCGCCTCGTGATATTGTTTCTATGGAGCAAGCGATTTCGAATGGCCCGTTGCATCGCGCAACTTCGTATGCTGACTTTGGGCTACAAGTTCACGGCCAGCATATGTCACAGCAATACGTCAATAGACAGGGCATTCCCTCAAATGCGCCTCAAGAGTTCCACTGCCAACCTATACCCGACTATTACGTCGGTGCTCCAACACTCCGTCGAACAACGACTATGCCATGCCAAATGTACTATGTTACCGAGCAGGGCAATCCGGGGGTTGTAACGATGAATAACGCAGCGCAACGTCATTACCGGCTTCCTCGACAAGTGGAAAGACCTCCTGTAGAGTTGCCATATTCGACCTCGGCCATCGCAACCTCGATTCAAAGTAGTCCCAGAAACCTTTCCGTTTCGTCGGTTTCTAGTCCCATTGCTCAGGAATGCTTTTTCACATATTTGCCCGGGAACCAGCCGGAATACGTGCAGGCAGACCGTCAACATTCCATCGTCCAATATCAGCATCCTATGCAACACCTTATGAGCCAGTCCCAACCGCCAGTGGCCTCTCAGGCGCAGCCGCTTCACGCGCCTGCAGCTGATCATCCACCTCAGAAATCCGCTCAGGCCCAACTGGAACAGTGGTCAACTAATGACCCTCCGATCGAAGCTACGACAATCGGGCAGTTGCCGGCGTATGGCACTGTGGTTTATGACCCTGATGGACTGAAGATCGAAGTTGACGATCCTTCGATGCAGCTGCCAAGCAGCAGGCTTGCCAGTCTGTGATTGACCTCGAGGCTCTGAGGCCGCTTTATGTGTTATGAGGATTCCCTTGCATGATTATACCCTTGCGTCGGCCTGACCTAAGACGACGCTTTGTAACATTATATTTATACCCGGGTCGGACCAGAATGATCCACCTGCTGTAGCAATCATTATCTATATTGGCTCCCAACTGATGTACATGCCATGATAGGCCTGCTTGGAGGCCAATTTCGTCAAGTATTCAGCATCCTATCCTCAGCAGCTGAATCATAGTCTGTCAAAATGAGATTGTATGATGATAGTAGGATTCGAATTCAATGATTAGTGTGCCTGAGGCTTCTGGGCTATGCCGAGCATCCCCGTTGCAATGACAAATTTGATCGTCGCTCATACTGCTTGCATATCTGGCGCCCATTTGTCACCGTCAGGCGGTGTCTTCCCTCCCAAGAAGAACGTATTGTTTATATTGCGCAGTAGTGCTGGGTGAAAATATATTTTATTGAACTTGATTCTCAATTATTGAAATGAGAGCTCTTGTCGGGTATATATTTCTAGTTGATTTCATCTAGGACTTTCAAACTAACAGTCTGAATCTTGAAGGGAAGGGTATTCCCGGGTTTTCCAAAAGAACGAGAGGTTGCCCATCTTTCTTTGTGAGCATTTCAACATGCCGTCCCATTGCGTTTTCCATTTTGTGCATCTGAACAGGAAATACCCAGATGTCTCGGCTGCTTGACCACGTACACACGTATTCGATTCTGCTGCACCGATCCTGTACAGAAAGTTATTTAGTCTTGCCATTCCGGTACGGAGCAGGACCAGCACAATACTACTAATACCTTCCTTCTATCTCGGCGTATGGTGGCCTCGTGCACAAGACACTATATCAGCACAAATGAAATCCATTCATGGCTTCGTCGCCTCACTCTTAGTGAGACGACGTGACAGCTTTCCTTACTTACAATAAAGCTGGAACCTAGCACCCTAGACCTTCTCGCCCTCGGCGTTGGCCTAGGTACTATTCACAGGCGATTGATCATCAATCGGCTAAGAAATTGGGTCATCTCGCTTAAATCTTTATGATGAATCGTCTGATGCTAGGCCGAGTTGCTGATTGGCTCAAATTAACCCCAACCCCACACTTGGGGTTAGCTTGGAGTTAACTTGGGGTTAGCACAACGCAGAGGAAAGGGGACTTCAATCAATCAATAAAAACAATAAGAATACTGGTCTCTTCTCACACCAATCTGGCGACGGTCTCTTCAAGTGTCCGTTGACGTTTCTCACTAAAACCTAGAATACGCTAATGAAGACAGGGGTAAGAGATCGTTGAAACTTCACGCTTAGAGACCATGCAGTGAGCGTGGCTGGAAATTACAGTGGGCTTTGCTGACTAATTATATGACCCTTTCCTCATATGGTCCCGTGCTCCGAGCGCACAAGACCTGTGCGTCGCCGCTGCTTCAGTCCCGCTTACTTCAGCCCACGCAGTTAAGTTCTCAGTGGCCCACTCAACAACATGCTCCTTTCGAGACGGTGGCTGTCAATGAACACAAATAATTTTTCGGGCATTTGCTGCACCCATATTTCGCCAAAGCTGTCTCGATCGTCCCCAGGGCAGACGGTAGAGTTACAAGCCTAAACCACTGATCGTCATTCAGCCGTCCTCTGTCATGGAGTCCGTGCTGTGTCTGTAATAGGCAGTGATGCACTAAATCAGACCATGGTTGCATTAACCGACCTAGTAGGTTGGTCTGGACCCCATTGATCGGCAAGGTGACACAAAACACGATCCAATGATCAGCTAGTATTACGAAACCTCTGAGTTTGCATGGGGTAGTCAAAAGGTGGTGGCGCAAATGCGGTACCACTTTGTACCACCTCTTCTGGGGTAGTGGATATGTCATATCTCGTGTTGGAGCATGTCGAGAAAGAGACATCCGGATACATCATCTTGGGAACATTTCCAACGCCGTTATTTTCAGCGCAGCCTGAGTTGAGACTATCACAGAATCAAGTGCCGCGGCGACCCCTTTCAACCTCAAGAAATATCCCGTCCCTTCCCCCGGTGCCAACTGTCTTCGCGCCGTATCCGACCGTTCCCCAGGACCTCCTGAGCTACAGAGACCGTATAGACTGACGCCATTGTCCCTCTCCTCCCAGCATGGCAATCAAGCCCGAGTGTTCTACCGTACCGGCATGCAACTCGGGCCGTCACAAACCATCGGAAGCCCCGCCCAGGCGCACAATCGAGAAGCGCCACGACACGCAGTTCAATGATACGTTTACCGAACTACGTGATAGTATCTCCAGTATGAGAGTTATAATGGCAAAGGAAGGAGAGGAGAGTGCAATGAAGGATCCGCAAGAAGTAACGCCTAAATTGATAGGAGATGAGGTTAGTCAGCACCCAACTCATGACATAATAATTCTTACCTATAATAGGAGGCCATTATATGTATGGCGAGAGAGTATATTGCGCTCCTCGAGGAGAGAAACAGATCTCTCGTAGAAGAACATACAGT
Source organism: Fusarium oxysporum Fo47 (assembly GCF_013085055.1). Classification (NCBI taxonomy): domain Eukaryota; kingdom Fungi; phylum Ascomycota; class Sordariomycetes; order Hypocreales; family Nectriaceae; genus Fusarium; species Fusarium oxysporum. The sequence goes on from NC_072846.1 coordinate 2,429,254, forward strand.
ACTGCAGTCGACAATTGCTGCGTTTGAAATGTTATTTCCACGTTACTGATCTTCCAATGCATGCTTTGCGCATCGACATGGTCAGTGTTAACGTGGATATCGCGGCGGGTGATGAGAGACTTCTAGGACCGCCAGGGCGATTGGGGGCAGCCGAGGCAAGAGGGAGGGGAAACTGTTAATATGTAATGGATACTTAGCCCTGGAGGTACGGCCACACTGATCGAATTCATTGTATGTTGATCTTGGACAATTGTTGCCCTGCCTAGCTCAGCTAGCTGCCTTGATAAAGTGCGGAAACATCCGTCCTGTGAGCATAATGGGAGTGTTCTTGTGGCATTGACGACAAGTAGAAACTTGTTGGGAGGATAATAGTGATCTGAGAATATAGAACTTCTCACAGACCCTGCGGTGCCAGCTAAAAATTCCACAACGGCAAGCTGATCAAGTCAGGGGACTTGACATTTGATGAATCATTCAATTCTATCTCTCACTAGAGACCTAGTGCATGGGTTTGGATCCTCTTGGACTCTACGGCCCAACTTACCCTCCTCCTTGTCATTAATTGTCTTTCTATTCCGAGCTCTATCTTTCCTTGGTTCATGCCAAAGAGCCTCAAGAGAGGCTTGAATCTCCATAGCACGCTTAACGTGCATGATAAGCGAGCGAGGCACTTAGGTATCTTTCCCCGCAATGCCCAGCCAATAAGTACCTAAAAATTGTTAACGTGCACGATAAGCATAAGCATGCGAGATACCCCACTTTCTACCTTAAAAGCCCGTTTTTTTAAAAAATAATTCTTACAAATTCGATTTAGCTCTAAAATAGCTAAAAATAAGACATAAGTTATTCAACTAAAATATCATCTTAATATGATTTTTATTTCAATTTTTGCTATTTTATATTATGTAGTTTTAACGAAAATTAAATTAACACTGTGTAGAATATAAATTTAAGTAGGAAATAAAATAACGTGGTTGATAAGCAAGTGGGACAGACAAGCAAGTGGGACAGCATACTGTACAGCAAAAAATAGCTTACCCTATAACACTTAGCTACCTTAAATAAAATAGCTAAAAATCCGAAAAAAATATTTTTATAAATAAATGACTATAGGATATGTAAATATATTTTTTGTAGATTTTTAGCTATTTTATATTATATAATAAAGCTTATTTACACAGTGTAAAGAGTATAAGTAAGCATTTTTATATATAATTTAAATAATAAATTAACTATAATTATTCTATTAATAATATAGCTTTTTTATATAGTTAAATATATAACTTTTAAATTTTAGCTATTTTAGGCTTAGTTTGGATTTTATATTAGCTTTTAAAAACTGGCTTTTAAGGTATAGGTTAAGCTGTCACGCTTACTTGTCTGTCCCACTTACTTATCAACCACGTTAGGCAAAAATTATTTAAAATTATATTTAAGTATAACTGTTGAGCAGGACTGGGTGTCACGTGCAAGCAGGGATACTTTAAGATTACAGCCGAAATGGTAAAACCTCTAAGGGGCAGAACTTGAACATAACACAAGATGAATATACAAATCTGGATCAATGGACCGAATACACGTAATGTCTGACAATAACGTGCTTGATAAGCGAGTGCACCAGACAAGCGAGTGCACCAGCTTAATTTGTACCTTAAAAGCTACTTTTTAAAAGCCTATATAAAATCCAAGCTAAGCTTAAAATAGCTAAAACTTAAAAGTTATCTATTTAACTATATAAAAAAGCTATATTATTAATAAAACAATTCTAGCTAATTTATTTATAGCTAGTATATAAAAAGCTTATTTACACTGTATAATTAACCTTTAGTATATAAAATAAAATAGCTAAAAATCTAAGAAAAATGCTTTTATAGATAAATAGCTATTAATTATATAAAATAAATTTTTCTAGATTTTTAACTATTTTATTTAAGGTAGCTAGATGTTATAGGGTAGGCTATTTTTAGCTATACAGTGCGGTGGTGCACTCGCTTGTCTGGTGCACTCGCTTATCAAGCACGTTAATAAGCTAACGTATTTGATAAGCGAACCGGCCAGACAACCGAACCGGCCAGTATACTGTGCAGCTAAAAATAGCTTACCCTATAGCATTTTAATACTTAAATAAATGAATTAAAAATTAAATAAAATTATTTCTTATAATAGTATACCTTATTATATAATAAGGTATTTTTAAAAAAAATTTAATTATTTTATTTTATATTAAAAACCTTAAAATACAGTGTATTTCACAGTGTAAATAGACTTTAAAGTTTATAGCTATAACGTGGTTGATAAGCGAGTGAGTCAGACAAGCGAGTGAGTCAGCGCACTGTACAGCTAAAAATAGCCTACCCTATAGTGCCTAGATACCTTAAATAAAATAGCTAAGAATCTAAAAAAACTGTTTTTACATAATATGTAGCTATTTATTTATAGAAATATTTTTTTTAAACTTTTAGCTATTTTATTTTATATAGAAAAGCTTATTTACACAGTGTAAGTAGTGTAAATAAGCTTTTTTTTATTTTACTTATATAATAAATTAAATACAATTCTTTAATTTAGTAAGAAGCTCTTTTAAATAGTTAAATATATAATATCTTAATTCTAGCTATTTTAGGCTTAGCTTGAATTTTATATAGGCTTTTTAAAAGTAGCTTTTAAGGTATAGGTTAAGCTGACTCACTTGCTTGTCTGACTCACTCGCTTATCAACCACGTTATAGAGTTTTAAAAAAGCTCTAAGAAAATTAACATAGCTTATTTTAGGACTTATTTATAGGCTATTAAAATTTTAGCCATTTTAGTCTTAATTTGAATTTTTAAGAATTATTTAAAAAATAGCTTTTAAGGTGAAAAATATACTGGCCGGTTCGCTTATCAAATACGTTATACTAAGCTAAAATCCTTTTTTTTATTTTTTTTTTATAGATTTTTAGCTATTTTATCAAAGCTTTAAAATACTATACTAGATGTCACAGACAACGGCCTCTCACAAGACCGAGCGGCCCAGAAACGGGACTTCCCTCAAACGACTCTTTCTGACAGATTAAGAGGCATGCCGTCCCGAACTGAAGTCACTCAGACAAAGGGGCTGTCAATGGCGGCAACGGTAGTATCACCGGCCCCATCATCGTCATCCTGTATACTAATAAGCGCTCACCCAAAGAAAAGATAAAGGCGTTCTAAAAGATCCTTTCCTAGCCAACGACAATTATAAAGCTGATGTGTCCAACTTCAAAGATTACTGCAAGAGACGCGACCCTTTCGCCGCCAAAGACACAGTCCACAAATCTGCCGTGACAGATTTCAACACTGCTGCTGGGAAGTCGAATGCTGATAAGGCGGAATTTTCTGTCGCCCTCGGGCAGTGGTGGCCAGCACCGCACCGCCCGGGTGTACAAGCCACTTTAGGAGTTTCTTCATTAACAGTTGCTTATTCATTGGCTTGGCGATGTAGTCATCCATGCCTTTCTCCAAACAACGCTCCATATCGCCCTTTAACGCGTAGGCGGTCATGGCGATTATGGGTAGACGTATGCCACTGTTCCGTATCCGCACCGTTGCCTCGTAACCATTCATGACCGGCATACTAATATCCATCAGTATCAGATCAAAGGCATCGGCCGTCGCGGATAGTGTCGAGACCGCCTGGGCGCCGTCCGAGACAACTGTTATGTACCGGAATCCGAAGCCATGCAGCATTTCGACCAGGATTTTTTGATTGATAATATTATCCTCGGCCGCGAGGATCCGCGCCATCGGTGAGATCTTCATCAGTTGAGTCAGCTGTTCCGTAAGATCCTCGCCCTGTGAAACCTCCTGTCGCGACAGGTCGCTGCTAGGGATTGGCAGAGCGTCGACGGTTTGGATCTGCTGAAGGCTGCTGAGCTTCTTAAGCTTGACTGAGAACCAAAAGATGCTGCCCTGCCGTTCCGGGTTAGGTTTGTATCCAATATTCCCACCCAACAGCTCAGCAATTGATTTTGCGATGGACAGTCCGAGCCCAGTTCCTTGGCGACGCTTCTGATGCGGAGTATCAAGCTGCGTAAATGGCTTGAACAGTTTCTGGGCGTCATCTTGCGTCACGCCATGTCCAGTGTCGTAGACCTCAGTCAGGATTGTATAAGTGGCCACGTCTTCCGCGAGCAGCGCTACACTCACCAGAATGTACCCCTGTTCGGTAAACTTTGCGGCATTGCTGACAATATTCTCAACAACTTGGCGGCACCTCAGAGGATCCCCTTCTGCCCACTTTGGCAAGTTTGGTGACAGGTTCAGTCTCAGGGACACTCCGGGTTGTACAGTGGTCTGCACAGAACGCACGGCCGATGTGACCACACTAGCGATATCAACCTTGTCATTCTCGATGGAAAAACTGCCTGCTGCAATCTTGGAGTAGTCGAGGATGTCATTGATAATCCGCAACAGGACATGGCCAGACTCGTCAATCATATTAGCCGTCTCCCGCTGCTCCTCGGTTAGGCGGCTATCCAGAAGCAGGGAGCAAGCAGAAAGCACACCATGCATTGGTGTACGGATCTCGTGACTGATGTTTGCTAGAAAATCATTCTTCAACTTCGTGCTCTCCTCATAAGCAGCAATTAGCCGCAGTTCTGCCTCTTTTCGCTCAGTGAGATTCCGGGTAACCTTGCCGAAGCCGACGTGGATGTCATTCTTATATATGGCCGTGATAACGACGTCAGCCCAAAACCGGCTGCCATCCTTACGGTAGCGCCAACCTTCATCTTCCACCCTACCTTCACGCAAGCAAATCTCGAGTTCTCTTTCCGGCTTCCTAGACCGGATATCTTCCTCGCTATAAAAAATCGAGAAGTGCTTACCGATGATTTCTTCCTTCTTGTAACCCTTGCTTAGCTCGGCTCCAGTATTCCAGGACATCACGTTTCCGCGGGTATCGAGAAGGAAGATAGCGTAATCTTTCACAGCTTGGACGAGGATGCGGAAAGCATCATCAATGGGCAGCCAGCTTTGTGTCATTACACCATCGGCAACTGTAGTGTGGAGTTCGGCCTTATCCCATTCCAAGATCAAGCACAGCAGTTCGTCATCTCTGTGGACAGGCATAATGCGCGCAGTCCAAGAAATACCCTTTGCAGTATAGGCCGCATAGCAGAGACGGAGAGCTCGGGCCACAAGAGCAGTCTCAATGGCGTACACGAAGGGAATACGATCGAATCTTTCGGTCAGCGAGCCCTGGTAGAGGGCGACGAAGAGGTCTTGATCGATAAGTTCTTCACGCCTGCGACCCCACGCCTCCAGCAAACCAGACGAGGTTCTCTGTATGCGATACGACGGTGAGACGACAAGAGTGGGGACAGGCAAGAAATCAAAGATCTCGCTCATGGCGGGGACGTTGGCGTCGAGCGCCTTGGTGACCACATCCATTGGTAGCTGATGGACAGAGTCGTCGCTAATACGACGTCTCTTGGCTCTTACAAAGTTGATGCCCGCTTCAACCACTGAGGAGGTAATGAATGAAAGAATGAATGAATTTATTCCTCAGGACCCACAACGCCAAATCTCGCTATATTGTTTTTCCGACCTCTGGCCCCTGAGATCCTCAACCTGACCAATCCTGCTGCTTGCCACTTTTTCCCAGCCCCGCTTGCCCCGCGACAGGCCTGTTTGAAAGACAACTTCTCCAAGTGTTCAGCGTCCTATCTTCAGCGGCTGAAGCCTGGTCTGTCTACTAGAGGCTGTGCTATGTTAGTTGTTAGTCAGTACGTATTTTATGTTTGTGTAGCATCCAAACGTCCTGTGCTTATCGCAAACTTAATCGCTGCTCGCACTGTTTGCAGGTTCGGACTCCACTTGTCCCCATCCCTGTTGTCTTGCCTCCCAGAAAGCACGGCAGATTGCCTCTCTCGTGGCTCGTCCCACCGTGCGGATCGGACGAGGAACTGGTCGATCGTTTCTTGTCGCACTGAGCGTGCTTAAAGGGTTAAAGTGAATGTGCTAAGCAGCAGCAAATATGTTGATTAATTGTTCTTGAGTTGTGTTGAACAGGTGCTGGGGCCTCACGTGCAAGCAGGGATACTTTAAGATTACAGCCGAAATGGTAAAACCTCTAAGGGGTAGATTTCAACAGAACACAACATGAATACACCAATTCACATCAATGAACCGAATACACGTAATGTCTGACAAAAAATAGGTTAAACTCCGGTTACATCAGTCAGTATTATAAAAAGTATAATGCTGCATGCATTAAGATGAGGGCGAGTAGGATTTTATTGGCTAATAAGCTTTGGCCATAAGGTTGTGATTTAGGGGACTTTTGTTGATCACTTTAAATCACTATTATTTGTTCCTAATAAGCACTAATTTAGCGCTGATAGGCTGTCCCGTGTCCGAATCCGCGGCTACTGTATGCACCAGGACTATGGAGACCCTCAGTGACGGAAATGGCACGCCGGTGTCACTATCCACGCTACTGTCCTCATTGGCCTGTCGAAATCCCCATCCGGAGTTCGCGCCAAGCAGCTCATCAGGTTCAGATTGGGCGGAGTGACAGCTCCTTAATATGCAGCCTAACTCAATTCCGGACGTTGGGAGTGGGCTGTGCCGTTATAACCGAGTGAGGCGGCGAGTCTCTGAGGTATCACAGCATCTCATATCTGGTTATTCTCTGTGGCTAGATAGAATAAAAAAATAGATGTTGTTCTGTTTATATTCCTACTCAATGTTGACCCCGCAACCCTATTGTGGTGGAGGATTTGAGTCAAATCGCCTGCGAATAATACCTAAGGGTCACCAAGGTTGGCACGGACGAAAAGTAGATAATGCGACGGGATACTTATGGTCCTCTGTACAGTAGGACCTGGTGTTCTTATTTTTACCCTGGCTTAGTGCGCTGACATATTCCAATTTGACATGGGCCAGCTAGTTTCGACCCCCAACTAGCCCCGCTCACATCAGCTCACGAATGCTCTGACATCATGAGGCATTTTAGCATGTTGACAGCTTTGAGAGTCTGATGCAATTCTTGTCGTAAACTCCTCTCCGATCTATTGTCGTGACAATGCTTTGTGCGGTATGCATGTCCATATTTCAGAACAGCGCGACGCGCGGTCTTCATCACAAAGATCATGAAAGTGTTGCCGCTGCCGCGAAGAATGGGTGTAGAATATGTTACCACCTAAGTCCAAAGCTTCCATCTGACAACTTGAAGCCTCTAAAATATGAATTTAAGTGGGCGAACTTCTGGGAATTTAGTTGGGAAATATATTTCTATGAGACTGGTGGCGGTAACTCTAACACGTCAATCGACGACGACAGGCCCCCAACCCACTCAGACTGGTTGGTGTTTGTCAAGGTATTTTCCTCATCAGACAGTCCATCTGGTTACAATGAGTTTCTCGACCTTATTGCTGCCGATCTAGATTCGGATCCCACTCGGGTTCGAACAGACTTCCCTTCTTTGCGAGATATCCCAGATAATTCCGGCCACGAGAATGTTACACGCGTGGCTAAGAACTGGCTCCAGACCTGTAAGGATCACCACAACTGTGGATCTGCCTCCGGACCACAGGATGCAGGCTGGTATCCAAAGCGGCTCATCCATGTTGGTAACGAACAACAGTCGCCAAGATTGATTTTATCAGAGAACGAGACTCTAGAAGGCAGTTATGCGGCGTTAAGCCATTGTTGGGGGGAGAACCCAAACTTTCTCATGTTAACATCCGGCACGTTATCCGATTTCTGCAGCGAAATTCAGTTGCAACACCTTCCCGCAAGTTTTCGAGATGCCGTCATCACCTGTCGTCGAATGGACATTCAATACATTTGGATCGACTCGCTTTGCATCCTACAGGCTGGAGACGGTTCGCATGCAGATTGGCTCTCACATTCTGAGGACATGTATCATGTATATCTCAACTGCGACTTGAATATTTCTATCGATGTTTCTCAGAACCCCCATGGAGGTGCTTTCAGGTCGAGGGATCCGGCATATCTTCAAGATTGTTACCTCTGGACAACGTTCCTCGCCATGCCCAAAATTGGACGCCCACCAAATGCATCGTCAACAAGCTCGAGTGAGCATACATACTCGGATGAATTAATCAACTCGGATATTTCAAACGAAAATGAGCATCGACTAGTTGATGCAGAAAAGCAGTCAAAGTCCAGGAATCTTTGCGCAATATTCACACGAGATGACTTTTCTTGGGCGAGACTCGACCTTCCCCTTAGTAAAAGAGCATGGGTGTTCCAAGAGCGGCTCCTCTCACCCAGAACCTTACACTTTGCTTTGGATCGCATCTCCTGGGAATGTGATAGAAGCCGCAACCTCACTGAATATCTCCCCGAAGGTGCGGGAAATGGTGAATGGACAGGTTTTGATTGCCTGTACCAAACCGCATACAGTATTCCAGAACATGGACATGTTTTCACATTTTACTCTGACCTTGTGTTCCCGTACACGGACCGTCAGCTTAGTCATCCGAATGAAGACAAACTTGTTGCCTTCGCCGCCGTCGCTCGGCGCTGCGTCTCATGGTTTGGCACCGAGTACTGTGCTGGAATCTTTCGCAGTACAATGCCACACGCTCTTCTCTGGGAGATGTGCCCGAGTGGGCCGATAAGAAGGTCGACGGCCTACCGCGCACCATCTTGGAGCTGGGCGAGCATGGAATGCCGTGTGACGTTCCAAATCCTTGATGACGAACAGACCGTTCTATCGGATGTAGTGCATGTTGCGGTGGAATTAGTTGACCCAGAAAACCAATTCGGTCAAGTCAGATCTGGTTCCTTAACATTGACTGGACCTCTAGTGGCCTCCGAAGCACTCATCCCCAGGGAAGACAAGACGGAAGAGTGCTCATCCGAAGGTAGGCTTGGACGTGCCGGCTACCAAGATATCCGGGCTATATTAGGGCATACGTTTGGGATTACTGCCGATACAGCAGACTTGTGGACCGAAATTGGAAGGAAGCCTTGGGTAGTTTCTCAAGAGAACATATATCTTCTTGCGATTTTGGAAACATCGAGTGAGCCCCAAACTTATGGCCTCCTATTGCAGAAGAACTGTGATGGAAAGTTCACCCGAGCTGGATACTGGGAGGCAGGACCGGGGTTTGTATCGAAACATGCACACACGACATGTCAGTTTATATCCGAAACTATCACAATAGTTTGAACATGTACTAGTTATAGGCTTAGACCCATTAAACTTTTCAATATATCTTACAGATACTAGTCGAGTATTATAATAAAGTCAAAATCAGCCCAGCTACTAGACTAACTCACCGCCACCCCACACACCCCCCGTCCCCGCACACTTCAGCACCATCAACGCGTCATCAACACAGGATTCTTCATTTTATTCTATATTATCAAATAAAATCCGTTTTTTTTTTTTTTTTTAAATTTCAGTGGCAATAGAATCGCAGCTATCAGATCATGAAATGAGGATGTTATTGGCCATTAAAGACGTAGAAATCATTGGTTTGCGGCCCTCAGCGGTAAAACACTCAGTCAAGCTCTCGACATTGCATGATCGATGCGCCGGAGGCCAGGACATCCGCACGGCACATCAGAAAGATCAGTCGCTTACTGTAGAGCAGGAAGATGACCTAGTCAACTATATTATCGAACGAGAGCGCGCTTTTCAGCCTCTCACGAAGAAGGATATCCATGACTTCGCACAGGCGTTATCATCAGTCAACGGGCAAGTCTCTTATGTCGGCAAGAACTGGGTTGACAGATTCTTTACCCGCCATTCGAGTATAGAATTGAAGCCATCGCGAGTCGTAGAATCCGCGAGGAAGCGTTCTGTGACGAAGGTGTCACTTTCCGAGTACTACGATGGCCTCAACGGGGTAGTCAACACGAAGAAGATAACTAGGCCTTATATGTATAACGTTGACGAGACCGGCGTACAAATCGGTGAGACCAACGGTGGCATAGTAGCCGGAACAGCGATGACTTCTTCCTCAGAGAGGATAAAGTCCGACAATACGACTTGGAGCTCAATAATCGAGTCCGTATCAGCGGACGGTCGGCGTCTCACGCCTTGTGTCGTTTTTACCGGCGAGAACCTCCAAGGACAGTGGTTTCCAGCCGTTTTTCCTGATTGGAAGTATACTTGCAGTCCAACCGGTTGGTCTAACAGCGACATCTTCATCCGTTGGTTCATGGGGGTATTCATACCGCATCCTGGCCGTCAGAGTCATCATCAACCCAGAAAAATGCCTCCCCCTCTTGCCACTTGCGATACAGCATATGTCGTTATTAAATCGTCAGTTATATCTATATAGCCTCATTAAAGCCGTCAAAAAACGCCGTTTCTTCGCACATATATATATTATCAATAAATGCATACCCTGAATTTCAAGTCAGTTGGCCGGTCGGTCGTAGAGAAATCGCGTATTGAGTCGAAATCAGGGACCGGGAGACATGGGAGGTCAAGTTTGAAATTTGGTGCTAACTAAGGCTTATATGTAGTTGGGAACTTTAGCGCCATGCAGCCTCTACGGACCCACCGAGCTACCCAATTTCATGAGTTTGTACGGTAATGCACTTCTCAATGTGGCTATGTGGCCGTCCATATTTCCTCTTCCCTTCCTTAAACAACCAGTAAAGACCAGTCTGTGATAGAAACCTGACTTGTTAACATTCTTGATCCCCAGAAGACAAATAGCGCAAAGCTGTCATGACTTAGTAGCTGTCGTTGATTGCTTAACTGATAGCGATACGTTTTGACTCGTGCTTCTTAACCTTGGGGACCAGAATATTGAGGATGCCGTCCTTGAAGTTTGCAGTCACCGAGTCCTGATCGACCTGAGTCGGGAAGTTGAAGCTGCGAGAAAACTCGCCGACGCTGCGCTCCGAGAGCCAGTACTTGGCCTTGTCAGACTTCTTGGTCTCGGGCATTTCCTTCTCAGTAGTCTCAGTGCCGGCATCACGTGAGGCGGACTTTTCTTCCCCCGCACTGGCCTTCTTGCTCTCGTCGCCACCCTCGATAATGGCACCGCCCCTGCTAGTGCCCTCGATGAGGCCTGCAGGAGGAGTACCGACAGTGTAGGTGCGCTCAGTCCTGCCACTGATGAGCATAGACTGGGGCTCGGTGAACTCGATGTGGACATCCTCCTTGTTGATGCCAGGGAGCTCGCCATGAAGCTCATATGCTTCCCCGGTCTCACGGACGTCGAATTTGGGCTGCCAGCTGGGCGTACCAGTGCGACGGCCGCTTACTCTCTGGCGAGAGTAGTTATCAAAGTCGTCTAAAAGACGGAAGAATGGAGTGAAAGAGGTATCGGAGTCGTAGAGGCTTCGCGGGAAGAAAGCCATTTTGCGTGTTTGGTTGATAGTAGGCTTGAGACCGAGGTGCTTCAGGTTTCGTGAAAGTGTTCTAGGAAGAGTTGATTTACAACCGTGCAAAAGAAGTCTGCTCATTTCATTATTATTGTTTGTTGAATGTGTTGCGGAGAATAGAACGATTCGAGTTGATCAGGATGTGATACATTGCTTTATACTCGGTCGGTTGGTAGAGTGGACATCAGATCGAAGGTTCCTACGTCTTCGCAAAACTCAAAAACCTGGCAATGGCATTTCTAGAACGAACCTGAATAACCCAGTCCAGACATAATAACGCATAAAAACTCATATATCGACGTGTTTGTTGTAATACTGACGTTTGCACTGGCCAATGAAAGGTCTTGAGTTTCCTGGTGGTGGTTGCGAGACATCACATGACAGCTGTCGAAGATTCTGACAGTTGCCACAACTGCGTAATGAGATTCCTAGTACCTTGTTTGCCAACAACTCCAGGCCGAAATACCGTAGATACTCGTGAAATTCAGCGCGCGACTAATGCAAGCCAAGGGGCACTACTGTGGTGATCACTTCCTCATACAAATTAGGTGTGTTGCTGAGTCAAAGTGGCGATTATCAAACCTTATTGATATCCAAATGACGGGTAGACTACGTTTCCCAGATGCTGTGATCTTCCTCTTTCCAAATCACGAAGTGAAGCTATCACGAAGCCGTTTTTCGATAGAATGGCGCCCCTTCAGGAGGTTGACCCTAACGCGAGGGTATTCACAGCAGTCCCTCCGCGTAAGAGGCGTGGAAGACCGCCTGAGTTACTGAAAAACCGCCGGCCAAAGGGAGGGAAGCAAGTCATAAGGAAGGAAAATTCGTATTCAAAAGGGAAAATAGAGGAAGTGATACTTTGGATGATACATCATCCCTTTCAATTGTGGAGGAGCTCTGGCCAGGTCACGACAGAGTGGTGCAACCAATTAAAATGAGCCAAATCATAGATACCTAGCTTCCCACCTATTTTAGCCCATGATAGAAGTACCAGCAATCCCTCGAGTGACAAATCGCTACATTACACTGCTGACACCCCAAACGGTCTGACGCCTCCTTTTATTGCGACTGACCGGCTCCAATGGCCTTCTTGAGCTTCTTGACCTTGGCCGCCCTAATTGAAGCCCCTGGCAAGCGGGGCAGTTTGGCTTTTTCCCTCTTCGGACATGTTTATGTTGTGTAGCAGGCGTGAATTCGTCTCCAGCTCGAAAAAGCTGCCTTGATTGGCTTTCCGAGTGGAAGGCTTTGAAGACCTCGTTGTAGAGGCATTCCCTCCACTTCTTCTGGTTCGTGTAACGGTTCCAGGCCGGCTGGCCATGTAGCTGTAAGAGGAAGCTGTTTACTAGCACTACATCCAGTGAGAAGGTCCAAGCAATAGCTTGCCAAGCGCCTCGGCGCATAGGACGATCGTAGCCAAGATATGACCGTCTTTGGTCGCCTCGGTCAATATGATTCATCTCGTCGTTGTAAGAAGCAGTGATTGTAGGTATCGATATTAGCTTGGCTGGCTCACTAAACAAGCGCCGTATCGGTCGTGCCGTCGGAGTCTTCATCGATGGTCTCCTCCTCCAACGCTCAGTCCTCTCATCGCCGGCGAAGACGGTTGAAAGGAACAATACGAGTGCATTGTCCTTCCATGCGACTTGGTTGACCTATAATAGGGGAGAAGGAAGACTGGTCAGTAGATACGTTAGAAGAAGATCAAATTATCTTACCTGATTATCAGCCGTTGGGATGACCTTGATCTCATTGAACTGGAAGCCCGACATTCCTGCCTTGTCGGCCTTTTTGGCCTCCACAAGACCATTGTAGATGCCTACACCCCTTTTATCCGGCTCACTTTCGGTGAAAGTGGAAATTCGCGGTCTTTCATTGGCTCACACCCCTGTGCATCCTCTTTCACCGAAAAAGTGACGGGGTTGTCGAGCTTCTAGCTGGCTTTTTAATTAAGAGTGGATGATACACCTTCTCATTGGTTAGCCTCTTCCTCCGTCGTAACCTTCATAGCTAGACTTGCCTTTGTGGCGCAAAACGATGCTACCTCCTGAAAGCCTTCATGCAAATCGGCATTTTGACCGCGCGCGTTTCGCGACCGCGCCGTAGAGATACGAAAATGGGTCCGGTATATGTAATAAAGATTTGACCCTTTTCAATCGACCTTCATCCTTGAGAGCCATATACTTGCATTATACAATATCATCTAACTAATCCGGTGACTCGGGCTGTTCTCAAACATGTGGCCTTCAGAGCTCCGTCATGGTCATCCGCCAGTTCATCACGACGTCGAACAGAATGAAACAACGCTGTGGCTGCGACATACGGGGTGGTCTCGCTTATTTCACAACCGGTCGCTCGCCATCATTGCGGCTGCAGCAAGGAAGCCTAAACCAGCATGGAACGAGGATTATCCATTAGGTCAATGGCACGATGAACCACTCCGAAGTCCGGCCGCCGTAGAAGCCCAGCTACGAGTTATACTTGGCGGCATCAACCTCATGATCGATCGTGCAACATTCACGCTCCTAAAAACCTCATCCAGGTCTCGATGTTGGATGAATACGTATTGGAAAGACAACTTTTGGCCTCACGAGTTCAGGATTGTAGGATGCCTGAGAAACTATGTTGATATATGGAAACGGTTCATTTGTTACATGTTCAGAGTTTCCAATTTCGATACACACCAACAGCGCGAAATCTTCAACTTGCGACTCCGAAGGGATGAAACTATCATGATGCGTCATATATTATATCTGGTCTCTCTTTTGTAGCATGAGACTGCACCTCTGGATTTGAACTCAGATGGAGCATCGGATGAAGAGGAAGACGAGCCTAGTGACTATGATGATGGAGATAGAGATGAAGATAATGATGGAGATGAGGAAGATTATCTGACTGACTATGAAGGGCTGGAGATTGAGAACCAGTCCAACGAAAGCAACGAATACCATGACGGGAATCGTGCCGAAGACGCCAAATACCATCCAGGACCACCTAATGCATAACCCCACCTAATGCATAACCAAAATTTCGCTCCTCCCATACAAAATCCAAATTTTCAATTGCATTGTATTCGGCCAGGCATGAAGATACTCGCGAACGAAGACCTGCACTATATTGCTTTTTTCATCAAATTTTCATATCGGCTTGAGTTTTTCCCGTTCCGCCCCGTAGCCTGGTTCTCTAGCCCTTTGAATTTTGTCGCATTTCACCTCATGTACCCTAGGCGACTCCATCCACTCAAGCCGAACTTTCACCTAATTTACTCGCCATAACTCCTTCCGTAATGGTTCGCCGTAATTATACCGAAGATGACGTAGCTGAAGCTATATTTGATACCACCGATAGAGGCCTCTCACAGAATGAGGCGGCCCAGAAACGTGGAGTACCTCAGTGGACCATTTCGAGACGACTTTCCGATCAAGCAAACAGGAATGAACGTATCCAGGCCCACCAGCGTATTCCAAAGAGCCAGGAGGAGACGCTTATTCGTTGGGTGCTGCGACAAGAGTCCCTGGGCTATGCTCCCTCGCACAGCCAGCTCCGCGCCTGTGTCGAGGCCATCCTTCAACAACAAGGCGATAACAAACCTTTGGGCAAGCACTGGACCACCAGGTTCGTCAAACGTCACCCAAAACTATCTACCAAGCTTGGAAAACGCCAGGAAGCCGCCAGATTTGACGGCTTTACTCCGAAGGCGGTCAATTGGTACTTCGATATCAGGGAGAACGAGTACGGCTGGATCAAGCCTGAGAACACAGTTAACGTGGACGAGGGCGGTATAATGGCGGGTTTCGGTAAGTCTTCTACAGGTACTCTATAGGCTTTTATAGGGCATAGCTAATTAGTTGTCCATAAGGCCTGGACAGCCTCGTGATCGGGAGCTCTAACCCAAAGAAGAAGGCGATGTTGAAAGGCGTTCAGTCGCGCATGTGGACCTCGTTTATTGAGGCTGTCACCGCAACTGGTCGTGCTTTGAAACCGGGAATTATCTTTAAAGGAAAAGAGCTGCAGAAGCAGTGGTTCCTTAACGAATTCGAATTGATAGCGGACTGGCGCTACATCACATCACCGAACGGCTGGACAGACAACCATATTGCTCTCGAGTGGTTGAAGGACGTTTATCTACCACAAACGGAGCCTCGTGATGCATCGGATGCGAGACTTATCATCCTTGACGGTCACGGGAGCCATGCGCAGGTGAGCATTTCGGAGTTTTCGCCGCTGAGTCACCCGCTATAGGGTCGCTGACGAGCAGTCAGGACGAGTGGATGGCTACGTGCTTTCTGAACAACGTCTACTGCTGTTACTTACCAGCACATTGTTCCCATGGTCTGCAGCCATTAAATAATGGGATTTTTAATGTCATCAAAGGTGCGTACCGGAAAGAACTCCAAAACCTGGCTAGTTTGACCGATTCTGCGCCGGTTGACAAAGTCAACTTTATCCGGGCATACGCGAAAGCCAGGGAGGCGGGCATGAGGAAAGATATTATCTTATCCGGCTGGAGATTTACTGGAAATTGGCCTATAAATCGTCATAAGGCTCTAACACATCCTGAAATTCAACCGGACAAAGAAAAACTGCTGGAAGAGTTAAAGACGCCGAGCCCTCCTCAACTGCACTCAGATGATACGCCAAAAACGAGTCGGCAAGTGAGGGAAATGGCCAAACACCGAAGCCGTCCGACCAGGCAGAAGTACAGTAAGATCGCAAAGGGACTGGAAGCTTTAGAGATGAAGGTGGCCGTTCAGAATGCGCGGATTACTGGCCTCGAGGAGCAGATGGCTCAGGTGCGGCGAGGGAAGAAAAGAAAGGCGGTACCAAACCCGAACCGACGATTCGTGGCTCTGTCGGAGAATCTAGCGGCTGGAGAAGCTCTTCCTGACTCAAAAGAGGCAGAAATAGAGGTGGATGTGGATGAGGAGGTCGAGTCGGTGATTGAGGTGGGTGTCAGGTCAGAGGACGAAAGTGATGACTTTATGGTCGTAACAAAGCACTGCCGGCGCACACGGAGCGGTCGGGAGATCAAAAAACCACGCAGGCAGTAAAAATTAAGCAATTTTCTAGAAACTTTCTCCAAAGCCTCATTTATTAATTGAGAATCGGGCCTGTTTTTGTGGACATCAAAATTTGGATTTTGTATGGGAGGAGCGAAATTTTGGTTATGCATTAGGTGGGGTTATGCATTAGGTGGTCCTGGATGGTAATGCCCAGCATCATTTCTTCAACCTGCTCCTCAACCAGTGTGATGGCCTAATGGTAAGTCCTACAGAAATCAGAGAGCCTCACTTCTTTATCATTGCCAACCACAAACGAACCCCCATCAGGTGCCCAGGAGAGATTCCCGGGCATGTCCTCCTGTCTAACAATGGACTTAGCAAACGCCTTTAGCTCGATGAGTTCCCCAAAAGGTGTATAGCAGCCCCGCATAAGATATTTTTGGCGGATAGCTTCGAGGCGCTCGGGCTGAGAAGAGTATTGGTCTCGAGATGGCCAGTGGTACGCAAGAGTACTGTAGCGATACAGAGGAAGAGCATACTCTAAGAAAAGTGCACGTCCAATCCACATGAGTGCCGCTAGGCCAGGTGTAGAGTTGTGAGCTGAATGATAAGACATAGACCGCCTTTGTATCCCCATAACAGCAGTATAGTAAATGATAGTGGAAGACGACATGTCTCCAGCGGGGTCTCGATATGTCCAGAACATCATTGAGAGCTGAAATAAAGCTTCAGATAGCTCCAGCCAAGGCCCGGATAGGAGGCCGAATTCCGATTCGTCCTGCATCGGGTTATCCTCCTCTCCAATGTGCGTGTCTTGTTCGGAATCACTCTCCTCATCACTCTCATCACCGCTCGCATAACTTGATTCGTCGTCCTCAACAGGGCGAACGCAATAGCAGCCTTGTTCACTCCTATGCAGTTGTATCACGAGAGACACGATGTAATGCATTATAATTTCCTTATTCAGCCCCAATTTTGAGTTGTAGAGCTCTTAACGTTGTCGCTCCTTGAATACCAAAACCCGAAAGACGAAACAGATAATCGCTTTTACATGTACATGTACCTTTTCAAGCATGACACAGCTCGAAACGGATGTGGCCAAAAGACATCTTTTGAATATGTATTCAGCCAACAACGAGACGTGTATGACGTGCGAGTTATTGTAGCTATCACACGATTGAACATGAGACCAACACCCTGGAGCAAAACCGCAGTTGAGTTTCGGCCTCAGCAGAGCTCTTGACCGAAGCTCCCTTCCATTGGGCCCAGTAGATAATCTTGACCTTGGATGAAGTCCGGTTGTGCTGATGCAGTGATAACTTCGAGCGGCCGGTTACGAAATAGATCAGGCCAACGAGTGTTTCGGAGTCATGGCGCCGTCTCGTTTTGGTCGATAATTCCAGCCCGATCATGGGGACTGCTTCCCTGATGTGTTCTTGGCGCTTTCATCGATATTTATAGCGCAATTTTTGTTCCTGTGTCACTCAGTGATATCTTTAGGGGCTTAATATTTCCGAGAGCTATGCCCTCTGTGAGTTCTACACGTCTCCTGAATGCGTGGCTTCAACGCGCTGTTCGCGTCCAAGTCCGTAATCAAACTTAGATTATATTACATGTTACAAGGCTCTCAGCCATTGCATCAAACTCTGTGAGAATCGTACAGCGTCAGAAGTTGAGCACCAATCAGACGGTTAAGCGCCCCCTCCGTCACCGAAAGTGGAGCCGCGGCAGTTTCACTACGTACCCTCTTTCAAGTGAAAGAGGAAAACAGGGGTAATGGTCCAGGACGCCTAAAAATCCTCTTTCACTTGAATCTGGAGCTGGAATAATGATGTAGCGCTAGAAGATGCTAGCACTCCCAAAGGTGCTCTTTAGCCACTCTGGAGAGGTCCAGGCAGCTATCATCCTCCGCACCCTTAAATCCTTCGGGATAACAACGAAACTCGGCTATCACACAGGAGATAACGCCACTTCAAATGATATTCTACTCATAGGGCTCTTCCGGTCTCTAAAACTTGAATTTGGGGTTTGTATACACTACCTTTTAGATGAGTATTCACTTATATCGAACAGATTGATTATGATCCAATTACACACCGCGTACGCTGCCTTGATCATATTCTTAATCTTGCCCTTCAAGCCTTTCTCCTTGCCACCTCAAAAGAAGCTCTCAAAGCTGCCCTTGCGCCTATTGAAGAGACGGAAGATACCGATCCTTACGAACTATTCTCTGCTTATCTTGTGTGCTGGTCATTGAAGATAACCCGGCCTCAATAAGAGCTCATGGACAAGCCCAGAGAAAAGGGAGTAAAGTTAAAGCGAAATATAAAGGCTTTGAAGCCTGGTGTGCTACTACTGCGCTCCAGAAGCTTCATAACCTAGCTGCATGGCTTCGAAACAGCTCTATCCATCATGATCGATGGATAGAGGCTGTCGGCATTACACTAGGGATTGATAACGACACTCGGTGGTCCTCATGGTACCATCTCATCAAGCGTACGACACGCAAGGAGCGAGAAATTAAAGACTTTATTGACAAACACCCTGAATGCGATAACTTTCGACTCAATTGTGTGGAATGGGATGCACTTAAGCGTACGGAGGGGTTTCTCTCTGTATTTGCTAGTGGTACACTATGGGTTGAAGGCAGTGAGGCTTCATTATCCCAGTGCCTTACCCTGATGGATGCTATACTCACATATTTTGAGGACCAGAAGGTTTATCCTACTTCATCAAGATAATGCTTCAAGCTGATGTTTTATAGGTGCTATATAAATCAGGCTTAGAGAAGGATCTCCGCATGGTTCATTCTATTGAGATGGGCTGGTTTATCCTTGATAAATACTACACCCTCGTTGAGTCAACGCCAGTGTACGCCGCAGCGATGCTTCGAGGGATCGAGAGGCGGAAGCATTGCCTTCTTCAGAACTGGCCTGAAGAGTGGCATCAGAAGACTATCGATGCTGCTTATTCGATCTAGCAGAAGGAATACGCGCATTTCCCTCAAGAATCACTCCCTGCCCCTGCTGCTGTTGCTGATATCGACACGTGTCATCCCATCCTCGAGGAAGAGGGTAGAGAATGAATTAGACCGGCTGGAACGTCGTCTAAGAGTTCAACCTACTTCGCAAGAGGATGAAGATACGTTTATGGCGGTTATTGAAGATAAAACTATCGATATTGATGCTCTGAAGATAACTCCTCTTCAGTGGTGGTTAGTTCCAGAGCAACGCCGGCGCTATCCTCGTCTCCACCGTATGGCCATCAATATCCTCTCAATCGCACCATCCTCTACTGAACCAGAACAACAATTCTCGGGAGCATGCCGTGCGCAGAGCTGGGATAGGCTTAGGTTATCGCCAGAGAACCTCCAGAGGTTAGAGTGCATGGGCAACTGGTTCGCGAGGAAGCTCATCTCTTCGGAGGAGCAGCTAGCGATGATGGTAGAGGCTGTGGAGATGGATGATGAAATGAATATTGATTTCAATGAAGAGGGTTGGGATGTATAATACAAGATGGCTTATTACCAAGAATTGAGCATATATACAGCATCTGCCTTCCCTACCTACCTTATAGTCTATCCACCAATCTACCCACTACTCTACCCACCACTCTACCCACTCTACCCGGGTAGGGTAGAGGAGACCACTCATCTACCTGGGTAGGGTAGAGAAGTGGGTAGAGCTCCCTCTACTCTACAATGCCCAAGTATGGATGGTGGTCCTGTCATCCTCCAATTCCAAAATTGCCCCTTGTCGAGTGGATGGGGCCATCCTTCGGCTTCTGGCGCTCACCATCTACTAGGTTAAATGACTCAAGACACCGCCGGCGGGGCTCCTCGTCCCAGCCATGGACAGCCTTTAAACAAGGTCTAGGGCTGGGGCCACTAGCCCACACGTTGTCGCTTGGTTCCTCGGCCAGGGGTACTATCTAGCCCCGGGTCATTGCGAGAAATTTCTTCTGTGCTCGCAGGATTTAGAGTACTGGTAGTACCTCCGTGGGGTATCGTTTGTTCCGGGTGTAGCAATGAATTGTTGTTGTGACTATTCGAGTCCGTGTCAGGAGCGAAGTTGAAATCGTTGCCATCAGCGCCAAAATGGCCATCGCCCAAGAAAGCATTGCTGTCGAAATACTGATCAAGATCTACCGGCTGAGGGTCGAAGTACGCCTCGCCATCACCCAGACCAGGGATTTGTCCGGCGGGGCTTAGCGGGCGAAGTAAATCACCTAGGTTACTGATCTTGGCGTCCTGTTCGTTCTGTAGACGTTGGAGTTGATCTAGGTCGACCTGCTTCACGTTGATCTCATTCAAAGAACGCGGCGCCATGGGTGGTTGCATTATGGGGGAGAATGAGGCCGTCTGGTTCGCTTCGACCGGCGGAGGTGAGACAGAGGCTGAGGTGGGCATGGCTGGCGTAGCCATGTGAGGGATTGACTTGGGGATCTGGGGAGGAGCAGATGTTACCGCGACAGGGATTGGGGCGGGAGTTGACCTGATAGAGGGTGCAGACGAGGACTGAACAGCCATGAAATTGACCTGCTTGCTCCCCTGGTCAATAATTAGAGTGTTAGGCGCGTTAGCGACAAGGTCGGCCGTCTCTGGCAGATCCAGTCCGTGAGTGTCGGTTGCGTTGTGGCCGTTAATAACCTTCATTCGTTCATGAGGGCATTTTTCTAGCTCTTGGCGAAGACTGGGAAAAGTCATGTCGATTGGAGAATCATTAACAAATTCCGTGACATTACCCATCTCGGGATTGCGATGGCCCACGGGCTGGTACGCCGAGCTGCTAGGCATAGTTGATGACCTAGCTGACTGGACGCGGTTGTTCTGGTTTGGGATGGGTGGCAGCAGCCCACGAGCCTTCATGCGAGGTGTGCCGTAGGTAGTGGGACCCATCTCTTGAATGAAGTCTCCAAGATCAACGACATTTGCATGCTGCGTAGACTGCTGATTCTGGTTCGTGATCATGCTGGAGATGATATCGCTCACGTCCTGCGAGTTGCCCTGATCTTCTAGCGTTTTCCGGAACAAGTTGGCGAGAAAGTTGAGAATAGCGCTGATCGACCTCTGGTGACGGTCGTGTTGGTTCTGGAGCATGACGAGCTGGTTGTACAGGTTGTTGTTGTTTCTCTGCAGTCGATTGATAGCGCCGAGAATCAGCTTTTGTTGATCACGAACTTTGTTCAACTCCTCTCGTATGAATGTAATCTTCCTCTTAGGCATGGGTTGGGACTCTCCATCAGGTAAGGATTGAGTGGGCTGGGTAGTTGAGGCTGCCAGTCCCGGGCCAAGTACTTCCTCGTTCCCGGCCTCTTCCTCGCTGTCATTGTCGCCCTTGGCACCTTTAGCGTCTTTCTTTGTCTTGCTGCCACTCTTGGGCTTGTTTATAAGCCACAAAAGGTTAGGATGGCCGCGTCGGAAGTAGGGGTTAGAGTACTCGCTCAGGCTCTTGTTCTTGGACTCACTTGCCCGCATGGAATTATCGGACAGACCCACACATTTGTGGAAGCCATACATATTGAGCTGTCGAACAAAAGACGCGTAGTTGTTATGCTTAAATAATTCTGGAATCAAGGTTTTGGCAAATTCGTCTTCGTCTAGTACTATGAACGAATCTCCTTTTTCCGACCATCGAATTAAGTCTTCATTTTTGCGCTCTTCCAGAAAGCTTCTGGTGGTTAGTTTGCTTCTTCAATCATTATACGATGAGGGTAACTTGCCGGCTTAGTTTTTGCACAAACGGTGGGATTCGCTTTCGTTTTGCTTGTGCTTCCCTTTTAGCCTTCTGCGCCATCTCCTCCAACCACTGAACGTTGTCCTGCTCGTTCAGGTTCTCGGAAGGGTTCTGCCGAAGCAGGACATTTTCATCGCCAACAAAATTTCCCCATTCATTAACAGATCCGTCAAAGTTTGTCCGCGGATTAGTCGGAACAAGCGCACGATTCATCTGTCGCCGAGCAAGCGAGTTTGATGGAATCGGCACAGGCTGGGGATACTGCGGCTGTGCCAGCACCAGCCCGAACGAGTTGCCAGCATGCGCATTTCCATCCATGAGTCCATCTAACCTGTTCACGAAGCCCGAAGCATCGCCCATGCCATTCCAACGCAACATCTGGTCCCCCGCCTCATTTTCCGAGTTGTATGGCTGCTGCATCTGCTGCCTGAAAATGGGCCTCAAGGAGTTCACGCTTCCTGGAAGCGGTCAAAGACTGATTTGAGTGGATTGACGTTTTATCGATACCTAAAGTCGTTGGATAAAATTTCTAGGCTGCCTTCTGGACAGTCCGCTTCGTCCACTAATTTGTGATCGATGGTTCACTAATGTGTGCTTCAGCGGGCTAGGAACTCGAGAGTAAATGTAGATTTTACCAACACTTCTCCAATCGGGGCGCGCAAGGTGATTCGTAGTAAGCGGTCAACAATTTGATTTCTTGATCGGTCGTGCCGGACTTAGAAAGAGGGAGTGCTAGGCGGGTGTGAGGGCAGGACGATAATAATCGCGTGAGCGCGTAGAAGATCGAAGAGAACAGTGCTGCTCTACGCCTCAAAGGAGCCTTGTCTGTCGAAGCACGATTGCTGGTAAAGAAACGCGCAGCCCTGTATATTCGATGGAGGTGGGTGAACAATGACGGGAACAACAAAATAAGGGCAGCCACGCGTTGGCTTTACCTTCGTGTACGAAGCTTGCGTGGTAATACCTCAAAGAAAGGTGAACACTGATGCGCGTCTGGCTGAATTATGTAGAAGAAGGCTGGACAGGGTAGCCTAGATAGGTCAACTTGCTGTTGGTGGACCTTGCTCTATCTGGTCGGATTAAGGTGGTAGGTATCGGTGAGTGTCATGCCAATTCTGGAATCCAGGATCAAGAGCGATGCACATGCACAGGGCCCAAAAGCTCAAAGCAACAAACGGAGGTGTTGCATTTAAGTTCGTGTTGGTGATGATGTTGCAGTTGACGGTTGCGATTATGGATCCCCTTTGGAGCATCTGGAACGAATATAAAGGGCGTGGCTACGCTAAGCCATATACGATTCCTCCGTATTAATCCGGTCGACCCGGAGAAAAGTACCACTTTTCCTCGTTTTAGCCTCGCTTGACCCTGGTTGACATGCCTGTTGTCGCACTGAGCGTGCTTAAAGGGTTAGAGTGAATATGATGAGCAGCAGCAAATGTGTTGATTGAATGTTTCTTTTATTGTCCCTCGTGCGGGGTATTCCATCCCGCAGAGTTACTTAAAGCATACAGCTAGATTACTAATGCAGTTGTTTCCTGAGGCCGTGAAGATCATGCCTACTCTGCGACACCTGTTGTTTATATTGCGCAGTAGCGTAACTCTCTCTTGTAAAAAGTTTTCCTTGGCACCCGCTGTTAGCGCTCTGCTAGGACAAAGAAATTTTACAGGCCAAAATGGCAGCAAGTGCAGCTGTGGGGCTAACGGGGCCCTAACAGGTGCCGGAAGAAAGGGATTCAGAGAGTTGACCTTTCTTCGCGACACGCCCCTAACGACACTGAGCTTTGCGAGCTCTTGACATCGCCTCCGGGCGCTATTTCCTACGTGGTATTTGCGGCTTCTTCTTACCTCGACATTCCGGGCTCTGCGCCCGCGATTTCCCGTACGACCGACCTCTGCAACCCTGGCTGCCCAGACGACATTCGTGGTATTTTGCCGCTCGACATTGGTGGTCATCGCACCCTCACCTGCAGCTTTATGTTGCCTTGACCGACCTCTGCAGCTTTTGCTGCCCGAACAATACCAGCAGCCGTCAGCTGCTTGACTTCTTGGGTCCTCTGGTGCGCCGGCGGTCAATAGGCGGACGGGTATCCGTCCTTCTAAAATGGGACGGGTCCGTCCCAATTGCCATATTCAGTCTAGCCCTCTCCGCTATCGGATTGCCTCCCGCTGTGCAATTCCACTATCTCGAGTGGTTTTACTTGAAGTCCCATTAACCTGCTATGATTTTTTCAAAGCAAGTCGATGACTTTGATTTGAACAGCCTTGATGTTTTCAAGTGATACATCCACTCTAATAAACTCTACTAGAATTACGGCTGAACTACAATACAACTTTCTTCCTGTTCCGCGGCAGAATACAAGGCTTCTTGTTCATCGATATCCCGCTGAGCCATCTCCCAAAGCTCGCCCATGCCTCTTCTGCTTGTAAACAGTCGTCCGTTCTCGGTCTCCTCAGCTACTCGTGCTTCGATGCGACCAGTCTCTGCTTTGTCCCAGTCTAAGTAAGCCACCATCTCTTCTTTAGTCCACTCTCTCAGACCCGTCGAGGTTTTGCAGTACCTCCCCATCTGCTTATAATCAAGGCACCAGCTGTAGCTTGCTTTTGGGTATCCTAAAGGCAAGCCCATTGCTTTTCGATACTGGCGATTACCAAGCCAGCTTCCCGGGGGTTGAGCCTTATACCAGTCCTCTCTTGACTTGACGTATCTCTGGTGGATGGCTCGTGGATCGTCATACCTTAGATGTGTAGTTGGGTCTGAAGTTGGGTCTCCCGAGGTTAACTGTGAAGACACCGGCGGTGTATACATAGATGGTACAGGCGATAGATGCCGAGGTTCTGGAGTCGTTATGTGTCGGTCCACCTGCTCTGTTTCGATGGTTAACTGGCATGGCAGATCTTGACAAGTTAATTCAGGCTCAAACTCGAAATTTTCCAAAGTCGTGATTGGTTACCACTGTATTTCGTCGAGCGTTTCCATCGCTGGTGGCCTTGGCTCCTCCGGGACCGCAAAGGGTATCCATTGAAAATCTTCCGAACACGTCTGCGGCTGGTCTGAAGATATAACGGGCAATGCTCTTAGTTCTGAGTATCGTAGTGGACACTCCTTTGAGTTCCTTGCGTGACCTAGTATATGACATTTGCTGCATAAAGGAGGGTTTCGTATCGGCCTCGCCTTCTCAATGACTTCAAAGCCACTAAGTTCTCTTCTCACACTAGATAACGGCAAAGACGAACTCGCAGCCACTGGATCGACTCGCTGGCGGGGGTCTAAGAGGGGTCGCCGATTATCTTTCCGAGTCAAGTGCCAGTGCGGATGGAAATCTTCGAGTTGTGGTGCCTGGTCTCGAACTAATAAACCCTTCAGCTTGTGAGCGCAGGGTAGCCCTTGTGATCGTGAGAAAGAACCAGTACAGGCTGACATGGGAGCAGAGTCTTCATGCAATAAAAGCTTTCGTTGCTGCTCAACTTTTCGCAAAGCTTCATGAGACACCCAGCCACGTACTGCACCATAGAGAATACTGGAGAGTTCGATAGGTGTCCTGATCTTCTGCTTGGCTTGGTTCGACTTCAACTCCGCCAGTTGATTGAGTAGTGCATGCTTGATCGATCGCCAAGCTTCGAACAGGTCCAATGTAGATACTTTGAGGTGGCTCTTAAGCAACCAGTGTATGCCTTCCACCCTTGAAGTAACGACGTTGTCAAAGTGGGGATGTTAATTGACCCACGCCTTCACCAGCTTCTCTTTGTATTGATCGAGCCAGTTTGTCTTGATATATTTGACTTCTTCGATATAATCCGCGATGTATTTCTTCTCAAACTCGGACACATGTTCGTGGAAAGTTTGTTCATTTGGTGACTTCATGATTGAATGCCAGTGGCCGTAAAACTCATTCCAAGCCTCGATTCCCGGGTTTTCCCCATGAGTCTGGTGCGTAAATCTCGGCTGGCAGTAGCGAAGAACTGCCTTGTTAGCATGCCAGAGACATAGCAGCGGCCTTGATGATGGGAAGCAAGTATCGACAGAATTCATACATGCTAGGCAGCGATCAGTCAAGATGACTGAGGGATGCCTAATCCTGCGGTTTTCGCACAGCGACTGGAATCGATCTAACGCCCAAAAATAGTCTTCTTCACACTCCCCACTCAGGAAAGCAAACGCGACACAGAACGAACGTTGACAAGAGTCGACACCGATCAAGTCTAAAAGTGGCATGTCGTATTTGTTGGTTTTATAGGTACAGTCTAAGATTAAGACATCCGGATATGCCTGTAGATATGCCACTGAATCGGGGTGCGCAAACAGAACAGCTTTGACTCGGCCGTCTGGACCGGTTTGGAACTGACTCCAAAATCCTTCTCTAAGCAGCTGATCAGCAAGCGCGTTTATGCTGCTTTGTCCTTGACAGACTTCTCGTCTAGCATCTGCAATACGGTTGTATATGTCCCGCTGTGTCGCTATCGTGTCGGTGTTCTGCCGCATGAACGTTCTAATTTCTTTAGGGGCTATCCCAGCGTTGGCAAGGCCAGTCAGCTGAGATAGGTGCTCCTTGGACATTGTTCGAAGTACCGGGTGGGCAGTGGTATCTTGGCTTGGTTCATGGTTATGTAGTGAGAATCGGCTGTCAGAATGGTGCCGCAGAGTCCAGGTGCTTCTATCTTTATTCTCTTTCGCCAGTACAGAGAACTCGCAGCCTGTTGTTCGAGTTGTCGTCTTACGTTGCCGTTCTCTGGAAACGATTGGATGGTTACGGCGACGATCACACATGTATGTGATTGTCCTCCTGCCTGTTTTCTCCTTAGTTGACCTTCCAGTTATGAACGCGTAGCCCCTGGTCGCTGCCCAGATGTTGATTGCTTCGAAAAGCGCCTCCCGTGACTCATACTCGCCTTCAGGAGGGAGACAGTCACCAGGAAACTGTGTCGGACTTTGAGATTGGTTGACGTTCATAGCGAAACAGTCGTCGTAAGCCCGTAGTCTCGACACGATTAGCTGCGAGTGCAGTAGAACGCGACATTCGAGATGGCGCGAGAGGGAGACCGATAGCGGAGTGAGCTATACCAGATATGGTAATTGGGACGGAACCCGTCCCAATTTAGAAGGACGGGTACCCGTCCGCCTATTGACCGCCAATCTAATAGAGGAAGGTGCACGGGCCACAAAAAGTGGTATTGTTGTTTTCGCTTACATAAGCCCCATTCCTGGGTTTTTGCCATGTGAAGTGTTTGATTGACAGACCAATTTCCTTGTCCTTATGTATCTATAGATCAGATAGTTTGTTTAGGCCGCTTCCTGGGCCTGAACCTTCCGCCTGAGCCGACTAAACTTTGGTGAGCTAGGGCGTGGATCATTGTGCGCTCGCAAAAGGTGGAAGGTTGCTTTTGTCTTTATTAGTGGAGCCGCATCGCCGACTACCACTATCAGGACTGTGCATATCGCACCTATTGGCTTGATGGCTTGAGTGGGTAGCGGAGGGCAATCCCCGAGCGACCTTTTAGCTTTGCAGTGACAACTCTTCTGGCGGCGACTGGCGGCTGGTTGTGTATGGGTAAGGCTGTTGCAGTTGGGGGCCTGATTGACCTGCAAGGAAGGGGGATAAGATCACATGCGAAAATAAGGAGTCTGCGTGGAGCCTTCGACATAAACTTTCCAGATCAGACCACAACAGGCTAAAGCCAATAGTGGACCATGGTCCCGGCGTAGGAATGCCAACGAAAAGTTCAAGCTACGTGAGCCTGATATAGGCTCGAAGCTGAACATTATAATATAAATCCGGCGGCTACGCGCTTCGTGCATTTTGAAATGATAGACTAAGTGGTCTGATTAAGAAACCATCAAGCAATCATGACGATATTAAATAGTACCCCACCGAACCAAGACGACCAAACCCCAGCGCATCCAATCCTCATAATCATCATTATCGTAGTTTTTCTTATCTTATATATCCTTCTCGTATACGAGTATGTCGTGCCCTGGTCGACAAATAAGAGCATATGTACTAGAGCTAACAATAAGGAAGCATTAAATCCAGAACCCCTAGTAACAACCCGCTCGCGAGCTCAGAGTCAGAGAGCGTCCAATCGTCGAGAAGCACAAACTCCGAGGTTAGCAACCTGCAACAGCTGGACTCAATAGCTCCGCCGCGGGTGTATAAGCAAGTAACAACAGAGATGGAAATCGAGGGCCCAGGAGAACATTCGGCCTGGCCCGACGCGCTCGTAATCTGGTAAGCCATTTAAATCAACAGACAGTTTCATTCTTAAATTGACTGTTCTTGTTATATAGCGGTATATGCTTGGAAACGATGGCGGATAGTGATATCGTCCGTCGGTTACCATGTGGGCATACATTCCATTCGGGTTGCATTACTCCATGGTACCTGGGGCAACATTATACTTGTCCCTTGTGCGTATCACACTTCATGCCATCGGGGTGTGCACATGTCAGAACCGGCACATGAAAAGCACAATGCGTAGGGGTTCACCAGTACCGAGTAATCATGACCTCACGAACTTTGTCCCCCAAGATTTGCAACTATTCGTGCCGAGTGGGGACCTTGTGTGAGGCGTCATACTGAGACATTCTGTCACCTGTGCTGCCAGTACAAGCTTTCGTGGCTGAACTTAAATTCAGCAAGCAGAGTTTGTATCGCATGGTCGAAGTCAAACTACTGCACTTTTGACTTCGTGGCTAGCCATCAATCATATCATAGCTTGCGTTTTCATTTATCCTGCACAGCTCCATGGAACATGTTAGTGAGTTCGGGGGGACCTATTATGTTTGTTAACTACTGTTAAAAGTGACAAGTCGTCTTCGATTTCTCCCCGGTTACTGGCAGATGGATACTGAGCCGGTTCACCTCTGCCGAGTTTTTATTCCCGGATACACTACTCGGGTAGGGCGTAGAGACCGACCCCCCCGTGCTTTCCTTTCCACCGTAGGTGCCCGTGCGTCAAGCACGGGGGGGTAGGCTGACTAGGGAAAGGGGCGGGTGACTGGGGAATAAATTAGATACCTTATTTTTGTATATAGCCCCACCAAAAAAATAAGTCACTCCTTTAGTTGAATTTTTCCTCTTTGTTGCACTGATGATGCCCGCGATATGTCATTACCCCTCACAAACATCACGAAATCACCACTCAACGTCCTCAACACCAACAAGGTAATTACTTTATTCAGTCATGATAATTGCAATTTCTATTCAATTGACACGATGGATACATCAATCAAAAGCCCTGAACCGGCTCTTACTGCAGTACAAAAATATATCAATTCTGACACCGGAAACTCCAATGTCTTGCGATATACAGCTCACAACTTTGAGACGCGTACTGTCGCGGCTGTCGAGCTTCTAAGGGAAGGATATTACTCCTCAGCCGTTAAAGCTGCCAAGGCATGGAGGGTACCATATAAAAGGTTGCTTTCTCGACAAAAAGGAAAACATCCTGTCTCTCAAAATGGCGGCAACTTCACGCTTTTTTCGCCGGAAGAAGAGAAGGCGATCCTCGCTTGGTGCTGGCGCCGCGTCACTCAGGGACATCATATACAGATGCGTACTCTTCGACAGTATGCTAATTCCATTCTAAAAGCAACTGACCGACTTCCAACGGCTTCCAGATACTGGGCAAGACGTTTGCTAAGAAGATATTCCTCTATTCTTCATAGAATGAAAAGTTCAACCATCGCAGTGCAAAGAAAGGCGATGGCAGACCGAGCCAACGTCGAAGAGTGGTTTCGCAAGTGGCATGATTACGCGGAAAAAGCCATAGATTACGAGGATGTGTGGAACATCGATGAGATAGGCTTCCAGATCGGTTATCTTAAAAATGGGATATTCCTGTGGACTTTTGGGGAAATCGACAAGCCTATGTTGACTGATGCACACGAGACAATAAGCGTCACGATCATTAAGTCGATATCAGCAAAAGAACGGGTTATTCCAGCGTTTATCATCATGCCGGGCGTACAGCTGCCGTCTCGGTGGGTTGACAACCGCCTTGAACCGGGCACAACGATCGTTACAACACCAAATGGCTATATCGATGATATCTCCGCGCTAGAATTCTTCGATCACTTTGAACGGCTTTCCCGGACTCAAAAAATTCCGGGAAAAAGAACACTATTACTAGACTGTTGTGAGAATCATTTTACCAAAGAGCTTTTCCAAAAAGCCCAAGATGCAGGCGTGGTGTTATTCCCTTTCCCGCCTCACTTGACACATATGCTTCAACCGCTAGATGTGGGGCTATTCTGTGTATACAAGGATTTGCATCAGGAAATCCTTCTTCGTGAGGTTGCAGATGGCGCTACAGACTTCAATAAAGCTGACTTTTTGTTCCATTTACAGGAGGTACGCGCCCGTACTACTAAGAGAAGCACTATCATCTCATCTTGGCAAAAGACCGGCATCTATCCCTTCGATCCTGAAGTTGTACTAGCCCGTATGATAAATCCCTTATCATCACTATCTTTAGAGGTAGCTGAAGAGTCGTTACTCGGCTATATCTCACGAGGGTCCTCTTCCACCCACAGCAGCGATAGCAACTCCGGAATGAGTGAGGAAGACGGCGTTCCGCCGCCTCATGAGATACACTATTCGAATCGTCACGACCAGGAGATACGATTGATGTCAACGCCACCTCCGCGCGTCAACTGGATCGAAATGAACACGCCGGAGCTCAAGTTGCGGCAGATCCGTCAGTACGAGGAATATGTGGCCCTCGGATCGAATGCTCAATAACCTCGGGCACGCCTCTGACTCCCTCAGTGTCACATGTCAATGAGAAGCTGCGGAAAGCACATACAACTCTCGCAGTCAATGGGATTACTGCGACTCAGGAAATGCGCCGTCTCAAGGAGAAAAACCTTAGAAGGTCTGCCCGGGATCAGGGGACCACCATACCGGCAAATTACGGTCCAAATACTATATACGATGCCAGACTTCGCGTCGCAAAGGATCAGCACAACCGGCTGGCCGGTCAGGCGACCGAGGAAGCTCGTGTGCACACTAAAGAAGTTGGGGTTGAAGTCGGGTATTTACGACGATGGATTGCAGCGGCCAGGAAGATGCTCAGGGCTTCTTTAAAGGATCTACGGGTTGCTGATCTATACAGCAGCCAGCCGACTTATTCTCAGAAAAGGAAGCTATTCACAGTGGCCGAATTTTATATAAAAAAACAACACCAAGATTGTATACGGTCGACAGCGGTGATAGGGTCAAGATACCGGCTTCACCGCGAGCTTCTGGCTAAAAGCAAAGATTCCAAGGTGAAAGCGACTAATGCAAAGGAATCAGAAAGTCGGGAAGCTCCTAGAGTATTTATCTTTCACTGGGATCCCCAATTCCTGCTTTTATTTGGCTATGCCTTCAATATAGTGAAGGAGGCGTTGGAATTTATTGTCAGTGACGAGGAAAAACGCCGCTCCAATCGGAAGGAGATGGCGTTGGAAGCTGACGGCTTGGAAATGGATGAAGATGATGAATATGACGATGATAATGAAGAAATAGTTATTGGGGATACTATTGAAGTCAGTTAGGGCAAGTTCGTTGTCCTAAAGGATGAAGAAAATACCGAATAGTGGTGATGGTTGCTTGGTGTTTTGGTAATATGTATTTTTGGTGGGGGTTGCAGATGGAGGGGTTGGTCCGGTCACAATCATGTTGTTATCCGTGGCAAGGGAAGTACATCTAATTTGGTGGCGCGCACATATAAAAATGAGGTAGCTTAATTTCCCTAGTCAACCGACCCTTTTCCTAGTCACCGTACCCTCCGTGCCTGACCCTCAGGCTCCACGTGTTTACGCCTACATTACAGCACACTCGCGTTCGCAAAGGAAAATCTGAATGCCTTGCCTGTCAAGGCCTCCGGCTAGGTCAGCGTCGGTCTCGAAGATCAAGGGCAGTATTATTTGCGATTAGCAGTAACAGTCGAAGGGCGCCGCAGTCACGATAGGTGTCAAGAATGTAATGTAGCTTTATGTAGACTTGGCAATTGCTGAGACCTTTGGCACAACCAAAGTTAGGTGGGGATAAATGTACCTTTGATTTAATGCATTTTTATTGGCTAACCCCGCTGCTAGGTACGGAAGTGGAGGCTTACGACAGTCAAAGGGATAATTGATGCCATCGTCTCGCCGACCTACTGCCCTACTGTACCAACTACCCCCTCCTTTTGGATGATGGAGAAATAATAGGGGAATCATGGTAGCCCCACGAACCTTGAAAGCGTGCACGGACGAAAAGAATGTGTCGCAATCATCCTCGGGAACAACAGCCCTTAGTAATCAAGCTGGGTGATTTAAAGTAAAACCTGTGGGATGGAATACCCCACACAGAAGATAGAGCCAATCAACTCACCACTGCTGCTCATTATGAATGACCCGACCTTCAATCCATTTTAAGCACATCCAGTGCGACACAATATGTTGTCCAACTCGTCTATGAGCCCCGCTCGTAACCATGACCGTAGAGTTTGAATTAGCCCTATCTAGATACCTCAGTGCCCACAAGCCTCAATCCCGTACCTCGCCCCACATAACCCCGGTCATGACGACAATACAAGCGGGGTACGGAACGTTGGGGAGGGTGGCGGCAATGTAAGAAGGGGGCAGACTGATTATTGGTGTAGCGTGTGCAAGGTTCCTCTCTGTAACAACGGGAATTGCTGGTACCTCTATTATAATAGGAATTAGGTAGGCAATAAAGTACCACTTGTTTGAGGCATTTTAATTGGACCGACCTCGCTGTCAGTACGGTGGACAAGTACTGTAGGGTCCAGTAGAGGCCCATTGGCAACCGGAATGACTACCATAGAACCAATTTTGGGGCTGTCATTCTTAGCTCACTCATTCGTCATTCTGAACTATCTTTCATACTGTACAAACGCAACCGTATCAATCTGCACACGGGAAATATTCCCCGTTTAATCCAGCCAGAACCAAAAACCATGATGCGCCGAGAGCCCCAACGATACACGAAAATAGATAGCTTAGCCCCTGAGAAACAGAACACAATTAGCCCAATGTTTCGCACAACTATCCTGCGCTGGATATTGGACACCAATTAAGATATATGACGAGAGGGAGAGTCGTGAGGGAGTTTGAACTTACAGAAGCGCTAATTCCAAATCACCATGAATCCTAGCCTTAAGCTCGATCTCGATATCTAGATTAAGATCGAGGCGCAGCCTCAAGGCGTCGTTTTTCCCACCATCGTCACCGCTTTGTTGCTGGACAGCGTTGTTGCTCATGTTTCCCAGGGTATTTGTGTCGTCCCTGAGGTTGTTGTCCACGTTATTACTCACGTCTCCGGGAACGGGAACCTGTTCTAAGGGACCTGGCTGTTGCTGCTGTTGCTGCTGTTGCTGCCTGGACTGGCGTCTGGCGATATTGCTGCGCTTCTTGCCCTGGCGTTGCACCTGCTGGGGCTGCTCTTCGCTGGATTCCGATTCCATGTCCTGTGAAGAAACGCGACCCTTTTCCATTGACGACATGACGATTTCGATTGCGGGAAATTTTGTGGTCGATTTATTAGATATCGGTAAGGTGTTCACTTTTACGCCTCCTATGTTTCGTGCGAGAGGCCATATAAGTCCACTAGAAACGCGAATAACAGCATTTCGCCCCTTCTCAACACCCATGAGGTCACCCATCGAGGTCATAGCTCGTTAACGTCAGAATGGCAATTACCCAGGCCTATGCCTTTGAGTGCCACAGCCCTTAGGCGGGGTCACGACAGGGGTATAGAGCCAATCAAGATAAATGAAACTGATGGTACTTTTCCACACATACTAATCTGTATGGTAGTAAAAGTCCCAGCAGTTTTTATTGTTACAAAGAGCTACCTTACAGACTTGGCAAATATCTTACGAACTGCCGGTACCCTGCACGTACTAACCTTATGACTAAGCTAAATGGGTCGAGTGACCTTCTTAAGGGCTATGGCACTCAAAGGGATAATCTTACTGAACACCTGTAACCCCTCCTGCCGAATGACAACTGGTGATGTCACATCCACTCCCCTGCAGCTCGACCCACTAACCCTGACCCAGACCCAGACCCTACTGCACCAGTTACCAGCCGTAGTCCCATGTCTGGGTGTCGTCTAGATAGAGTTTATTACGCCCGGGAGAACGAATCTCATAGGACCAGTAGGTACGCTAAGCTATTTACGATTCCTCCGCATTGATCCGGTCTACACAAAAGAAAGCCCTACTTCTCAAGTCTTTTCCGTTCAAGCCTTGCTTGACTCCGCTTGACAGCCCTGCTTGAAGACCGACTTCTTCAAGTGTTCAGCATCCTACCTGCAGCAGCTGGAGCATGGTCTGTCAACTTGAGGCTATTCAATGTTAGTAGTCAACTGTGACGTTAATATTTTAATATGTTCTGTTTTTCCTTTCTCAACTCAGTCTTCCCGTCGCCATCGCAAACTTTTGTGTGTGTGTGTGTGTATTTTTCGTCCGGGGGGCCATCGGCCCCGAAAAGTCCCCTGCTGGGGCACAGGACGTGCTGAGCTAAACTATCTATAATTGCTGTCGCATCCGAACTCACCAAGAACACCCGCAATGTCCACTTGCATCAACGGAGAGCGCCGGACGCCCTTTCCCTCAAGTGACACCTGCCCTATTCGTAGCCAGCCCTACGGTAGTTTCAAGTACATCGTCTTGGACGTCAAAGCAGGTAATCCAAGGAAAGTCCTTATGCAACTGCTATTCCATCTAGTTCATCCAGCATATCATCGGCACAATGGCGCATTACTTTCAAGAGGGCATCCCGTCAGCGGGGACAGATCCCTCTCCAGCCTAGAATTCTCTTGCACAGATAGACCAACTAGCTTTCCATACCCTAAAGCAGGAAGTCTATGTCCTCTCAGATCGCCAGTAGCTGCGACCTAAACCGGGCATCCTTGGGGAAAACCCTCGTAGGAGAAAAACCCAAGGCGGCCAGAACGCTGCTCTGTGGACGAGACAATCGCCTCGTTCCACGATCTCCAGGTAAGCTCTGTACCATTTCGACCCAGCGGTTTTGTCTAGTGGTCTCAGCCAGACAAATTGTGGAAGACCGGTTGTGTTCCAGGCAGCAGCCGAGGCTGCAAAGAAGAAGAGGTTCTCTGGGTGGTACATGACTGCAGAGATCGGTCAAGCAGCTTCCGAGCTGCAAAAAGGGCAACGAACCATGTAGGGTCCGTGCGTCAAGGTCGAGGGCACCAAAGGGCCCAGAAAGTCGAGCAGCTGAGGGCTGCTGGTGTTGTTCGGGCAGCCAAAGCGGTAGTGGTCGGTCGAGGCAGCGCTAAACTGCAGGCGAAGGTGAAGGTGAGGGTGTAATGGCCCTGATTGTCAAGCAGTAGGATGCTGCAAATGTTGTCTGGGCAGCCGAGGCTGCAGAGGTCGATCGTACGGGAATCGAGGTGCGCAGAGCCCAGAATGTCGCAGGCTCGCGAAGCCGAAAAAGTCGAGGTAAAAAGAAGCCGCAAATACCACAAATGAAATAGCGCCCGGGGACGGTGTCAAGAGCTCGCGAAACTCAGTGTCGTTGGAGACACGGGTCACGAAGAAAGGTCAACTCTCTGAATCCCTTTCTTCCAGCAGCTGTTAGGGTCCCGTCAGCCCCACAGTTGCTTTTTTGCTGCCATTTTGGCCTGCAAACTTCCTTTACCCTAGCAAAACGCTAACAGCAGGTGTCAAGGAATTTCTTTTACAGGAGAGAGTTGCGGTAGCGGAAGATGCAATTTCGTATATTGAATCTAGGGTATGTTAGAGATGTATAAACGGCATGACAATGTAGCTTACGCCGCCTTGCGCGTTTGGCTAAATGAAGATTAGAAACGGAAGGCAAGGATGACATTGTGGCATACGCAGCCTTGCGCGCGCTTCCTGGTGATCGGGTGCCACTTATGCTTGATATTCCTGATGAACGTGAATCATGAGAAGCGAAAGCTGAAAACCTGTTCACTGCATAGCTTGTAACTGAATACTGGCGTCGATTGATTAATCAGGCTAATATGAATATCCCATTGGCTCAGGCATCAAAAAGCCGCCGATTCGATGCAGGACTTCAGTCGGTAGATCAAGTAAGCTAGGCTTGTATGTATCCATGTTGGTGATGGCACTGTAATAGACCTGCGAGTATCAAGACGTAGAGAAATGAGGGAGGTTAGTGTTCATTGCTAGGCCGAAGCAGGGTCAGCTAATTCTTCGGCAGATGAGAGGAGCCCGATCAGCGCTAAAATTTATTGAGGGGTGCATAATATGACTGTTGTTACGTTCTCATGACGTCATTTGCACGAAGTACATTACAATGTCTTGCTCTCTGGTACGTTATTCAGGTGGTATCGTTCGGCTTCAAGCCGTTCACGAGATTGATAAATGCGGTTACATGACCCAATTCAGCTATGCTCATCTCGATACCACATGTAATCCGTTCAAGAAACTCGCCATCATCCTAATTCCTAGTCTCTCATTCCTCAGACTCTGGCGTATGCAGGATGCGATAGTAATACCAGACTTTATTTTAGGGGTTCTGAGTAGAAGAATCGGAGTCTGGGGCCGAAATCTCGGTAGGCGCCAAGATCATAGTAGAGGGACCAGATAGAACCATTAATTGACTCATTGTGTACTGGTGCATTTGACTTGAATACGCCCGTAGGATTGTCGGTCGTTGTGTGAACTGGGAGTTAGGCATGGCGGAGAAGATGATGGTATCAAAATGATGACCTGGTTGCCTGGTTGAGGGATAGCCAGCCAGGGCTTATATACAAGAAGTCGGCTGCAAACTCACCACATGACCTTATACTACGGTGCGAGAACGGCCGAGGCTGATCGTAAGTACGTCATTGCTTATCTGTTGATTGAAAGGTACGAGAGGGTGGTGAGGAAACCTGATCAAGCGTTGCTGCTAGGATTATTTGTTTGTTACAGGATTAAATCCTACCCTCATGTCTCCTGAAAGACATCCCCCCATCCTCTCCGGTAGTCTTTTTCACCTCTCCTGCCCTGCCTTACTTTTCTACTCACCCAACCTGCATACCATTCCGCGAGCATGGATTCACCTAAAGATACTGACACCCCTACTGAGAAGGGCAAGCGTGTCCACCATTTTATATGGTATCTCACCAAGGACACCAAAGATACCGAATCTTCCCCATCGCCAGCTAGAGGTACCAATGAACTTTTCGTACCCCGCACGTACTGATGTGATTACTAAGGGATATGGGGCTTGTGACATGCCGGAGGCTTGTGGCACTCAAAAAGCTAGCTAGCTTTAAATATCTCGCACCGGGGCCAAGGGCAAAGCTCCGCACTCTGCCACTCACCACATTTGACGGGCGAAAACCCTTGAGTTAAACTGGCGGACATGGGTGGTTTTCACCCACTTTCCTTTGATAACCCAGTTTTGGGGCTTTCCCTCTACGTACCTTCGTGATGATGGGACGTTTCATGCGGGGCGAGGTACATCGAGAAGCTCGTGGCACAATGTGATTCGCCTTGGATATACTTTGAGGACGAATGTGTAGAGTGATGTAAATATGATGACCCCAAGGGCTAGAGGGACAAGATTTAAGGTAGGCCGAAGGATGGAATTGCGAATTTCTTTTGACAGTGGCATAACTTATTCATAATATTAAAGGTTTCACTTAGTTTTATAACAATCATGCATACTCTGTTCTCTCGGCGACACCGAAAGAGTTCACCTTACGGCAGTTATCCAGATTCTTCGGATGACAAAGCCTATTGCAGCGAACACGGAGGCAGGCCAAGAACCAGGTCTCTAAGTCGCCAAAGTTTTGATCTGGAGGATCCAGCCCGATGTTGTCGCTCCGGGACTCCTCATTCCGAGAAGAGGCGTGCTCAGTCCGTCGATCGACAACATTACTACCATCGCCGCAGCCGCCCAGTGTCACCCCGCCGAGCCCGTCATCACGGTAGAAAGAGACGCGACGAAAGCGAGCCGCAGTCCCAAGCTTCTCAACGCAAGCTAAAACATGCCATCAACGCAGCTATCGACACCGCTGCCGTGGAGGTATTCCGTCTAAGAAAAGAGCCTGGTGAGTGGATTGGAGCCAAGGGAACGAGAGTCGCAACAGCAGCGGTGGGTGCGGCGGTGCTAGACGCGAGGCATGATGGATATGCACATAGACATAGCAAGTGGACTTTGGCAAAGTCAACGCTTGGGGGTCTTGTTGCTAATAGGCTGTTGAATGGGCCTCGACACGATCTTAGATATCATCAATAGTGATGAGATGCGCATAAGGAACATGAGGCTTGGGATGGAAGGAATAATTCGTTAAGAAGCGAATGAGGTGGTCGAAAGTTGATCAATATGGCGAAAGATACGTTCGGCTCGGCGATGACGGCACTAGCTTGGGCATTAACACCGACTTCTCCTGCGTCTAGAAGCAGTTTATCGATAGACTCATGTCCTCTCGCCGCGCCACCCGAGGTGTAACGCTGCGATCTATGTAAATTCTGGGGCAATTTGTGTCTGTTTCGTATCTTTGGCTCCCCTGCGCAACGAAGTGAGGCGTTGTGCTGAACGCATGTTTTCATGATTTCGGGGGTCACTTCAATTCTTTTTTATTTTTCATTGATTGTATATGGTCCCAAGAAACATAACTCAATCAACACCAAGCTGATCATTTGGTCTTCTAATTTGCTAGAGCGCTTTAGTATATAGGCTATGCAGCCGATGCAAACCATTCCATCAACTCAGCTCAACAGGTGTCATACGGGATTCGGGCGAAAAATCGCACAGCTATTTTACCATCCTACATTCCCAATTGCTTGGAGCCGACTCTTCTCGCGCTCAACAATTCCGTATCATTCGAGCAGGGCCACTCACCTAAACCTGTAAGGATATGGTTTTAAGAGGGGTATCGATTCTTGCGTTACTCACGTTCTACCGCAATGAAGGCCAGTAGGGGAGATCTTGCTAACGTGCACGGTTGGGAAATTGCGATCAGAATGAAGAATAAGTTGGGGTTAAGATGGTCTTGCCCATATTTGGAAGAACATCGATGCGTGCACGGGCCAGATTCTGTGTAATTCGGCACATTACAACAAGCCCTTGTTACAGTAGTAGGGAATTATGGGGAAAGTGGCAAGATGTAAGGACTCGTGAGGTTGAGGTTGTAAGGGATAAAATGAGGGGAAAACAATGTAACGAGATACAACATTGTGGGCCGTATGAGGCGTAACCTCCCGGGCGGAATAAATTCATTCATTCATTCGTAGGGAATTATGCCTGCCTCTCCGCTCTAACAGAACTTCATCACTAGTACACGACCTGAACGGCAGCCGATAGAGACCGTTGATCCCACCCTAGCTATTGCCATCATTCGATAGTCAGGAGGTAGCCAAAGCATCCCCTTTCCATCTTTTACAATCCATACACTGTCGGTACTTATACCCCAGTCAGAGTTGCGAAAACCCCGTAACATTGCGTCAGTCGACTGATTATCAATGGCAAGCGGTAGAGCCGGGAGATCCAGTTTCGGAAGTCTAATGTCGGTAGAGAGGAGAGAGTTTGTCATCGGATCAAATGAAAGGCGAGTAACCACCAGGTCAATCTCGAGCGTCTGCAGGCACGCGCCCGTTGCTGCATCCCAGACCTTGACTGTCTTATCATCTGAGCCCGAGGCGAGCTGCTGGCCATCCGCCAAGAAGGCCACCGAGCAGGCTTTC
This sequence comes from Fusarium oxysporum Fo47, assembly GCF_013085055.1. Lineage (NCBI taxonomy): Eukaryota > Fungi > Ascomycota > Sordariomycetes > Hypocreales > Nectriaceae > Fusarium > Fusarium oxysporum. The sequence goes on from NC_072846.1 coordinate 2,469,007, forward strand.
TAACCATACGCGTATGGTTTAGTTAAACCATATATTACTCATATATTGCCCGTATACCTATACCATACGGTCTGAGGCGTATAACCGTATATGATCATACGCGGGATAAAGTTGCTCTGAGTCAAAGATAGTCAGGTAAGGAAATCGGCGGCACTAGAACATTTTGACCATCCTCCTGGTCCTGAATGGCCTCCCTTTCCAATAGATCCATAAGGTAGAAAGGATACTTGAATGGCAAATCGGTTGCTTAAGCTATGCGTGGGCAACTTGGACTGCCGTGCAACGTCTCTGTAGCTCCAATCCTAAGGCAACTATCAAGATCGCTTCGAGTCACATTGTCAGGTTTCATGTCAAGATCAAGTCGCTCACTTATAGCAAACAGTTAGTACGATCCTGCCTGCTAGGCAACAGCTTCTGACTTGCAGACAGCAACAGTATTCCATATCATATAGTCTCATACGATTCTACTCCTCGAGATAGAAATCAAGTCTCATTCGTTAACCTTACCCGATTCACTGAGCGACCTTCTGACTGCCGTGGCCGACCGTCAGCTAGCCACGCCTCCGCGTCGCGCGACACTTCATGACGAAGCTAGTGGAAAGCCATGATGCCCGTTGATTGCTTGCGATGGACTCCTTCCTCAGCCGCACGCCTAGTGACCGCGAGTCCTCCATTGCTGCAACGATCGAGACGGCTTCTGAGATACCTGATACGCAGAGCTTACCTTCCGTTGAATCTTCCACTTCAACAACTCCAAAACGCAAACGCATCACTACGGCCGATGCGACGTGGTAACGCACTCGAAAACCTCAAGGGTCCGAGCCTGAGCGCGCTGGGCCAAAGCAAGACTTAGTGTTCTACTGCAAATACTGCAGCAACCCACCGTACTCCACATACGTGTCTACCACATTCCGTAACCACCTACTTAAGATACACTCAGTTGAAGCCGCTGGCTCGGAGCCAAATTCGACCAAGAAAGTGCGTACCAGCCTCATCAAAGAGACGTTCAACAAAGCTGGCGAGATTGAGGTTGCTAAGCTTCAAGAAAGAGAGGAGCAAGTTCTTCGGAACGTACTTAATCCAAAGGCTGCAATGGAAGCCTTAGTCCAGCTGGTTACTGTCCGCAACCTCCCATACAATTGCAATACTTGGCCAGAGTTGCACGCTCTGCTTATGGCGGCAAATTACACTGCAGAAGAGCTTATCAACACCTCCCACGGCCATGTCCAAAAACTCTGCTCGAACTCATATGCGATCCACAAAGATATTCTCCGAAAAAAGCTACAATCCTCACATGCCAAGCTTCACCTCTCCGCTGATGTATGGAGCGCACCAAACCACAAAGCTGTTCTAGGAATATGTGTGCAATTTATGCAGGAAGGCACGAAAAATCCCTGCCAGGCACTGCTGGCCTTGCCTGAACTTCCTGGCATAGACGGCCCTGGAAGCCACAGCGGAGCCGAGCAGTGGAAGCTCCTTCAGCCAGTCATTGAGGAGTACGGCATCTCACGCCAGCTGGGATATATTACGGGATATAATCACGGTTCCAATGACGTGCTATGTCGTCTATTGAGCCACTTCCTTGATGGACGAGGCGTCGCCTGGAATGCAAGACACCGACGGATTCGTTGCCATGGCCACGTTGTCAACCTTTGCGTCCAAGCGTTTCTTCTCATGGATAGCAAAGAGGCTGTGCTTGAAGCCTGCAGGCAAATTGAAGAGATGGACCAAGCTTCGTTCAACATTGACATGATGCAAGGTTGGAAGAAGCGAAAGGAGCGTGGCTGGAGTCAACTCGGTCCGCTCGGCAAGTTGCATAATACTGCTATCCATATTAGAGCCAACGATTACAGGTATAATCTCTTTCGGAGGCGTGCCGGCAAAGTCCTCGGGCTCGACAACGATACGCGCTGGAACTCATGGTTTCTCCTGCTCGATGCCGCTCTTGATAAGGAGGAGCATATCAAGTGGTATCAGGACAAGTACTACGACGCCCTTGTGGACGACTACTTAGCACCACCATAGATGCGTAGTGTTGTACAACTTTACAACAGTTGTACAACAATAAGGTCACGTGCAACGACCAAACGGGTAGAATTAAGGTGCCATGGCTCTATATCTTTGTCTATAGCATTCTAGTCATCTTGTAGACCTACATCCATAGGTGCCCCATCATCTCTAGCTAGTGGATTGCATACTAGACCCAATCCAACCTCTCCGGAGGGGACAATTAGTCCTTCTCGTAGCCAGTTGCCGATACATTTCACCTTCTCAAGATTCTTGCAAGTGATTCGAAGCCGGTCCCACGAAGCAGTATGTTGAGCACCTGAGAATGCTCTCTCTGGCTCAGCTGATTCAGATGGGATGGAAAGGATATCGATGGCCATCCGACTGAGCCGTGGATACTGTGCCCGTTGCTCAAGACGAGACTACCACTCAAGAGGAGGACAGTCGATTTCAAGAGGTAAAGCGTTGATAAAGGAATCCAGATTGTCTGAATCGGTAGAAATAGCCTTCTGCTTCACCTCAATTGACCTGAAAAGAAACGATAACTGACCATCCTTCTTCGAGGGTAGCGGTGCAGGACGACGTTCTGGTTCCTTTGAGATCGCAAGTCCTTGATACTCTGTCATCCAGGTGTCCCGAGCACCAGCAATAGCTGCCTCATGCCAGTCTCGAGGCCAATTTTGCTGAATATATGCTAGTCGCTTAGAAGGATCAAGTAGTAAGGCGGCAGCATAGACCGGGACATCTTCAGTCACAGTATAGTATTTGTCTAAGACGAACCAGCCCATCTCAATGGCATGGAGCATCCGAGTATCCATTGAGCCAGGCTGCGAGTGCTGAACCTTTGCACTTTCATAGTGGAAGAATAGAGCATCCATCAGAAAGAGGGACTGGGAGACAGAGGAGCATTTTCCCTCGGCATATAGAGTTGCTGATGCAAAGGGCTCAAGGAATGCATGGGTTCTGGCCAGCAAATCCCAATCAGAACCACTTAGAACAGTATCTTCAAGCTCTCTGTCATGCTCAAGTAGAAACTGATTGATCTGAACTTTCTTCCTAATGGCATTGTCGATCACTTTATACCAGGAGGACCATCGTGTGGCATTATCAATCCCAAGGCTGAGGCCGACAGCATCACGCCAGCTATCACTGTGGAGTGATGAGCTACGAAGCCAGAGAGCAAGGTTATGGAGCTTCTGGAGAGCTGGAATGCCTTGCCACCCAATATAGTCCTCATCAATACCAGTCTTCTGACTGGCCTTAGCTGTCGATTTGAGCCTTTTACCTTGCAGTACAGGCTCTTCCTGTTGTGATATGGTTTCTGCTAGTGTGGCGGCAAAGTGGTCGACCATATCCGCACTCTCATCACTAATAGTAGCATTGAGGGCTGCTGTGAGAGCCTCCTTAGATCGAGCAAGAAGGAAGGATTGCAAGGAGAGGTTAATGATATGACCAATGCACCGGATTCGACGCCTCTTGTGGTTGAAATCGATCCACTCTATGTCAGATAGAACCCAACTAGCTAGGGGACAAGCATACCTGGAGCTCTGCCTTCAATTTCTCTGATAGTGCCTCCAAACACGTATTATTTGAAGTTGCATTGTCCCCTGTGTGGTAGCCTACTCTTAATATATCGAAGTTGCGTAGGACTTCCACAATCAAGGCTGCCTGGGCCTCACCACTATGACTGAATGGACACTCTGGCAGTCTCAAGAGCGCTTTTCGAAGTGTGTAGTTATAATCAACGCATTGGGCACACACTGCTAGCATGGCATGGCGATGCGGTGATGTCCAGAGGTCAGTTGAGATGTGGATCATCGATTGAGAACCTTGAATGAGATCTCTAAGCTGGGAAGCATATAGCCCATGGTTGGCATTTATGATCTTCATAGCCTGATCACGGGACGTAATCAGGCAGTCTTCAATGGCAGGATTGCATGCCAGGGCAAGACTCTTCATCTCATCCCAAGTAACTGAAGAGAATGGGACCCGACGCCGCGTGAGGAGTCCCACGATTGCCTCAATATACCGTTGAGCATTGAAGACATTCCGAAGAGTACTGTCGGATGGTTGGAATGTTATATATGAGTCTATGGATGGCTGCGTCGATTGCTGTGAGTTTTGAGACGTCTCACTAGCCTGGATAAGTTGCCGGTGTCGATTTTGAGCATGGGTTATGGCATTGCTTGTGTATCCGTTGCTCCAGCGAGTTGAGCAGTGAAGACAGACGTATTCCCTTCGACCATAAGACTTCCGAACCCTTCCAATTTGAGCCTTGTTCTTCTCAGGCTATCCTACTCAACACGGAAGAAGCTGTAGAAGTCCCAGCCCAGCCGCTCGATGGCTGTTAATTGAGCAGATGTTGAACTGATAGGCGATGAGCTATTCATAGTCGAGATTCTAGGAATCAGTGCTTAAGTATATGGCACCCTAATGGTGCCTAAAGCGTCTAGGATTTGTAGTGAGATTCGCAGTATCAAAACAATAGAGACAGGGCAGCTCGGCCATAGCATTGATTGAAAAGTCATCACTCGCATGTGGAAAATATCGAATCAAATAAGCCTCTTAATTTATATCTAATGAGGGACTGGGAGCTGGCTTCTTGTAGCTATGTTTCGTCATAAGTAGCATTGATGGCCTTTAGGCAGCCGTATGCTGCCTTGCGCTAGTTGTGATGTGGCGTTCGTGCTGTCCGTGAAACTATTCACGACAGTTATCCTTGGCCGTGACAGAGCTTATCCGAGGAGTAAAGAGAACATAAACTTATATGCCTGTCTACTAACGGTGGGCGTCTAAGAGCCATAAGTGTGCCACGGGTCGTAGCCATCAGTGAGGTCGTTTACTACTCAGCCGGTGGTGGATAGCTTCACAGCGTAACAAGGCCATCGTGGCACGTCACGTTTCTGGTGTATACGATAAAACTAATATCTGATTAGCTAACACTACCAACTTGACCAATTATATGGAGCGCCTTATTGTTGTACAACAGTTATTTGGGAAGTCCGGTAGTGTTGTACAACTATACAACAGTTGTACTCATATAACAACACTACAATACGTATGTATGCCCGCGGCTGTTATCGCTGAAATCCGGTTTTTCGTATCCCTTTGAGTGCCACAGCCCTTCAGGAAGGCCACTCGCCCCACTTTGCTTAATCATAAGGTTAGTACGTGCGGGGCACCGGAAGTTCGTAAGATATTTGCCAAGTCTGTAAGGTAGCTCTTTGTAACAATCAAAACTGCTGGGACTTTTACCATCATACAAATTAGTATGTAGGGAGAAGTACCGTTAGTTTTTTTTTATTTTAATTGGTCCTATGCCCCTGTCGTGACCCCTCTGAAGGGCTGTGGCACTCAAAGGGATAGCTTTATTGACTTTAAATGACGACCAACAGCGCTCTTGGAAGCTTTAAATCTATCTGCAGCTTCTCTTACGGTAAGAGGCTTCCCTTCTTTGGTGTTGCGGTGGCGGCGTTGAGAGAGCAAAACTGCCCGAGCTGCGGCAACGGCGGGGTTGAGATAACGAGGATCCTCCATTTTAGAGATCTGGAAAAAAGGGCACTTTGAATACGAGATATGACGAGATTGTACTTGGAATTGTCTGTCAAAAGTTGGGTTTTTGGTGGTGAAAACCCATAAATTTAGACTGAGCGGGGTATCCAGTTGTCCCAGATTTTTGCCCTTGTCCCAGATTTTTGCCGCCCACTCTCTGAGTGGGGCCCCTTTTAGCCCAGATCCACGAGTATCTTCAGAACATTTATGGAGCCTATAAGTGGTCTTGCAGTACCAATCGGATGAAAAGTCGACGCACAATTTCCGTAGCAATGGCGTCATGGGGCGAGGGGGTTCTGAGCTGATCATCAGTCGCTGATTGGAGATTGCCAGTACTGTCTGATATAGAGTCATTATCGTCTCACTATGCATTCATGACCGACGCTGTGGAATCATGACGTCCATATTGCATCCCCGTTCTGAATTGAAATAAGGGTCCAAATTCCTCTCGTCTAGGCCTAGATAGTTCAACGTCTTCAAACGAGATCATAACGAGTGTTGAATTACGTGTTAAACATTATGTCACTTCCCCTTACCACTGAATCATCTACCGTCATGTCCGACTTGAATACCCAGACCACTGTGCAGAATGGGCGCGGCCACGGCGCTCCTCACACCACTGGGCACTCCAAGGCTCAAGAGAAGGCACCCCAAGGTCTAGAGGAGCACCTTCCCGATTCTGTATGACAACTATCATCACATGCCTGGGAGCCTGCAGCTAATTATTTATTTCAGGTCCACCGCACCGGCGCTGAGCCCGGTCAGTTTACTCACAAACCTCACGCCAAGGACGGAGGCAAGGCGTCCATCGTGCCTCAGAAGCTACAGGAGAAGCTTCCTGAGAGAATTGAGCGTGCAGTCCCTAACGCCATCCACAACACTGATGACGCTGGTGGCCTGCACCGAAAGCAGTAAATAATGGTTTAGGATTGGCAATGAGGCTGGAAATTTTAGAAGTCCAGTTTTATCTTGTATATTAGGCTTAACTTGTGGGCCTATCCTGGCTCGGAAATATTCTTTTAGGTTTTACCCATATTACGTTGTTAGACCGAAAGACTCGGTTATAAATGGCCAAGATTGTTTTGTCCATTGCGAGTGAATGCATCGCGTTTTTGATGGCAAGGTCTGTCACACTAACACCAAAGCTCTTGAATAAATACTAAGCCTTCCTGCACCCCCTTAGCTCATAGCTGAGTCAACAATGACTGGTCACTGTATCCCATGGGTAGTTAGTGAGCCTCCAAGGCGTACCTCGCCCCACGTAGGCCCTGTCATCGTGACGGTACCGACGGGGAACCTAAAACCCCCTCTCAACTCCATGTGAGCGGCTAACGCAGCTATATTGTTCCTTAAACTGTCTCATTTGTGCTCCAGAGTCCCTGGATTATGCGCAACCCGGTGACCATGCTGATCCTCGAAGAGTACCTGATTCAAACACATCAGTTCACTGCCAATACGAAGAACCCATTAAAACATACCTTTGGAGGATTCTTAACTTCTTCTTTTTCGGCGTCCTTTGCAGTTGTCACAATCCTCTCCACGTCTCCCTCGTGTCTACCACCACGGATCCGCGTCCAAACGTGATCGCCTTTGTTTATTGGCTCTGCGTTCTTGTCCTCGATATTAGACGCCATTTTGTTTCACTTGAGAACGTGGAATAGAATTTGATAATTCCTAAGTTTTTAAAGAGAAAAGTAGTTTTTAGCTTACGGAGACCCTTTTTTATTATTAAAGACGAATATGATACCAGGGCAGTCTGACATCAGAAGAGCATTAATAGATTGAATAACTTGACGTCAGGGCCACATGTTAATTAAATAATATTCAAGGTTTCAGCAACGATCTCCCTCATATTAAGTATTTTGTGTGCTAGGACTGGAAGGGATCCCAAGTCCGTTACAGTACGAACCCAGGAGTACTGGCCTTTTGCTACCGTATTCCACAGCTTAGTTGGGTTTGAAACAGCGACTGCATCTGGATGAGGTCAAATATACGACTGTCATCGAAAGTGCCGCTTCTACACGTATCATTAGACAGGCGGAACGAATCAAAAGCTTGCGAAGGACAATTTGGTTAACCCTATCTCCTGAGTGCGTGCGGACCTCCACTGTGGTCACGGTGAGGGGGTGTGACCAATTAAAATGCACGAAATAAAAGGTACAAAATTCCTATGCTAAATTAGGTGGTGATAGAAGCCCCGGCAATATTGCTCTTTACAAATTGCAACATCACAGGCATCCGAGGGTGGTCTGATGACACACTGTTTCACTGTTGTTGGTCGCAATCTTAGAAGACCCCTGCTTGCACGTGACACCCCAGCTCATGCCTATTGTTCAACAGAAACGCGGCGTGTGCGGCAAAAGTGGATCCGTGGTGCAGGGACATTGATTGGTGGAGAAGCGGAAATGCGGCGCACTTCTGGTCTACATTCTTGAGTAGGGCAGCTAATAAAGCTGTAACCACTTTCTGAACTAGAGATATCGTCTTTGATCTTTGACAAGTCGACGTGTGGACGTACACCAAACATCAACTGATCGCACAGCGCTTCTGCCTGTGTAATGAAATGGTCTGCGAGTTTGCGGAAGTTATTCATTGTTATTTGAAAGGTGGCGTGAGATACCGTCTCACTATCGTTGCTCCAGTGGAAAAGCATAGATGGTGGTTCAGTGCGTGCAATGTTACGTGCGAAATCTCGAAGGCTTATCAGCTCTGCCAATGGGTATTGTGAGCCCAGAACCATATACTTGGCTCGGACTTGATTAAAGCACTCGAATTGCCCAGCGTCTGGCCGTTGTGGGATACCGACAGACCTATATTCTACATCATTATTCCAGCTCCAGATTCAACTGAAAGAGGACTTTGACGCGTCTTGATTGGGCCGTCACCCCTGTTTTCCTCTTTCACTTGAAAGCGGGCACTTGACGAAACTGCCGCGACTCCACTTTCAGCCATGGCGGGGGCGCTTAATCGTCTCATTGGCGCTCTACTTCTGACCCTGGACGATTCTCATAGAGTTTGAGGCGATAGCGCAAAGCTTTGTAACATATGTAATATATAATTAAAGTTTAATTACGGACTTCCACGCAAACAGCGCGTCGAAGACGCGCGCCTAGGTCAGGTTCAAATTTCATAGAGAGTATAGTCCTTAGGAATATTCAAGCTTCCAAAGGCAGCTCTTAGTAAACGAAAAAATAATATTTAGGCTTGAATAGTGATGGAAATGCCGGAGCTGCAGATAGGGAGCAGTCCTCACGGCCGGGCCGGAGTTATCAACCCAAACGAGACGACACCATGGCTCCGACATACTCGCTGGCCTGAACTATTCCGTAATCGATCACTCGAAATTATCACTACATCAGCACAACAGCCCGACTTCGTCCAAGGTCAAGATTACCTACTTGGCCAGTGGGGGGGAAGTTCAATCAAGAGCTCTGCTGAGGCCGAAACTCAGCTGCGCATTTTGCTCCGGGGCCTCGATCTCATGTTCAATCGTGTGATGGCTACAATGGCCCGCACGTCGTACACGTCTCGCTGCTGGCTCAACACATACTCAAGAAATGACTTTTGGCCACATCCGTCCCGAGCTGTGTTATGCTCAAAAAGATACATTTCCGTCTGGAAGCGATTGATCTGTTTCGTCTTTCGGGTTTTGGGATTCAAGGAACGGCAGCGTCAAGAGCTCTACAATTTCAGGCTAGGACTAAAAGAAGAAAAGATGATGCATTATATCCTATCTCTCGCGAGGCAACTACCGAGTCGTGAGCAAGGCTGTTCCCACATGCACCCTGTTGAGGACGATGAATCAAGTCACGCAAGCAGTGATGAGAGCGATGGGGAGACAGATTTTGAAGGAGACACGAACCTGGGAGTGGAGATTGGTTCACAATATCAGTCCGAATTCCTCTTCCCATCTAGGCCTTGGCTGGAGCTATCAGAAGCTTTGTTCCAGCTCTCGATGATGTTCTGGACCAGGCTGGCGATCAATTCAACCATCAACTCAATCCCGTCAATTTTATGGAAGTTGAAGTCACGTGCATCAATTCAATCAATTCCATTTGACACTCCCATTGATTGTTTCAATTCCACCTAGATGCTTTCAACGTTGACCATCGGTTGAAACTGTCGATAATGGCAGTGGTTCAGGGTAGCGCCCAGTCCGTGTAGTCCCATAAGACGCGTCCACAGGACCCCTGCTAATACTTTTGCCCCGTATTTTTGATGCACGTGCCAACTGCACCTAGCATTAGGGGTTTATGAACGCGTCTCAGCTGTCGTCGCGCCCCATAACCCTTGCAGAAAGATCATTGCGTGCATTCTACGGAGGTAGGGCCAAAAAGTCCTTGCCTACGCTAACACCGCGCTAAAAACAGAAAAGCGGGGTAAAAAGAGGAGGTACTTCTAAAAGGGTCAGTTTATTAGGGGATAATCCCTGCCTTCTAAGTACTCATTCCCTCCCTTACAATCAATGATTTTTCTAATGTGTGCAGGTATCCTCTCTATCCACTCTTGGATCTTCCTTTGGGGCAATTCCTCCCAAGCAGCCTCCCACTTGTGAATAGCTTCACCTTTACTTTTCAACGCACCTTTCTTAGTAGTATATCTCTTCATCCACGGCCAAGCTGCCTCAATAGCATTCAAATCAGGCGAATTCGGGCACCAAAGCAGCCGCTGCACCTTCCACGCGTCATACACCTTCTGCTGCGCATGGTGAGCATGTGCCGGCGCCTTATCTTCCTGAACGACGGTATTTGTTCTTTCCTTCATACATTCTACTGCAAAAGGAAGCAATTTTGGAATAAGAATTGTCTGCTGATACCGCCACCAGTCAATACCGCCCTTGCCCTCATGAACAAGCTTTCCATTTTCCTTGGTGAAGTTTCAGACTGGCTTCCTTCCTGGCTTATTACGCAGCGCTAATCTTCGTAAACCGCTGGTAAGCTCCCACTGCTCCTTCATTATCGGTTCAAGCGCCTCGTTCAGCTCCTTTATTGCCTTATTAGCTACCTGCTTTTCCTTCTTGGTCTCTGGCTTCCAGCAATGACAAGGTCCCTTTTTATCATACGAAAAGGCGCCCAGAACATGAACTCGCTGGATCCTTTCCATCTCTCGCGAATGCAGCTGCGAGTGACTCGTTCCTCCGGCTTCCTCCAGATCCGATAACCGCCGCGACGGTGAAGAAGGATAACAGACGTTTCATCAGACCAGATTACTGACTTCCAGTCTTCTAGGGTCCAATTTTGGTGGGTGAGACACCATTCCAGTCGTTCCTTCTTCATCTTCGTCGTCAGTCCAGGCTTCCTCGTCGGCTTCGTTTTCCTGTAGCCTGCAGCTTTGAGTATGGACGTCACCGTCGCCTTGCTGATATCTATCCCCACCAGGCTAAGCTCGCCGGATGGCACGAGCATATATTGCATTTATTGTGCGGTACGGAATGCCTGTTATCTCCTCAATTTCAGCGGTGGTTTTTGCTGCGCCGGCAGGCGCCTTCAATGTCACCACTAAAGCCCGGGTCGCGATATCTGTTGGCATAATTGTATATATAGAAGGAAGAAACAACAGAAAAATCCCTCGCCGATAAGTCTCATACAAATTGGTGGCAGAGGTCTAACAGAGTTTGCAGGGGTGGTTCTCTAGTGCCTTGGCAGGCAAGGACTTTTTGGCCCTACCTCCGTATTCCTTTCCTAATCTTCAAATGGACGCCAACGTACCTGTCAAGTGCCAGAGTCCCGACTGCAGCGCACCTAGTGCTTCACCTAATAACTTGGATGTTTCGCCAGGAGATTGGAAAGCCTTCCCATGGCACAAGTTTCCGGGTTTCTCAATTTCGGAACGCGTTGGCAGGCAGACTTCGTGGGTTTGGCAGCACGGCTTTGACATTCAAGCCCGCGATTCTCCCACGAAGAGGAAATGGGTTTGCAAGCATTGTCTTTGGAAAGCTAAGCCCAAGATGACAGACTTCTCTGCTGTTGGCACCCAGAATATCGAGAAACATCTGTTCAGGGAGCACGGACTTGTCGATAAGTCCGGAAGGAGGAAGCCGCCCGCTCTTTGGAAGGGAAAGCAGGAGAAGACTCCCTCAAGGAACATTGTGGAGATGCTGAATCTTGACACCTCAGACCCTAAAGAGCAAGCCATCGCGAACGCCCTCATGCAGCGTTTCGACAGGAACCACTTCCAGAGACTGCTCCTTGAGTGGGTGATCGACGCCAATATCTCTTTTCACCAACCCGAGCATGGCCGGCTTCGACGTATATTCGAATACCTGAACCCATCAGTCGCAGCGACGAATGCTCATATCTCTCATGACACGGTTCGAAGCGAATCATCGACCTTCATCTCCAACAAAAGACACGCATAATCGACCACCTGAGGAGTGTTCCAGGTCAAATTCATATTGCGTTCGATGGCTGGCGTTCAAGGAATCGGCATGCTCTGTATGGGATTGTCTGCTTTTATGTTGACAAAAATGGAGTCCCGTCGAAGTTGGTCCTTGGCCTACCGGAGTTGAAGAATTGCCATTCGGGGGGGAAATATTGCAGCCTAGATCCTCGAGATCTTGGAGAGCTATGAGATACTTGATAGGGTGGGGTACATCACGCTTGACAACGCCGGGAATATGGATACAGCAATGGAGGAGATTGCGGAGGCGCTGGGATTCGATCCGAAGAAACGGAGAATGCGATGCTTCGGCCATGTGCTCAACTTGGTGGTGAAAGCCCTGTTGTTTGGGTACAAAGCTGAGGTTTTTGAAGCAGAAATTGATGGAGAATCTAGTTCTGGCGCTGCCCAGCATGAGATCTAGCGAAAGAAAGGTCCCATTGGGAAGCTCCATAACCTGGTCCATTGGATCCATCGGTCTGACAAGTTGACCTATCGTCTCCGTGCGCTGCAGGAAGAATTTTTTCAGCATTCTGACAACCCGAAGATTCGAGCAAGGAGGCCTGTCGACGTTGTTCGCGATAACCAGACGCGGTGGTTGTCGGCACTGTATATGATGCGACGCGGTCTCTTGTTGCGTCCTTTTCTGGAGGACCTAGTTGAGAAGGTCACGCTTGAATTCAACAAGGAATGCCGCAACGGAGGGAAGAGATACCGCTCTGTCTCCGGGAGGAGAGTCTTCTTGGGGAGAAGGACTGGAAAGTAATTGAGTTGATGGACAAGGTGCTGCTTGATTTCGAGGAGGCACTCCGGATGCTTGAAGGAGATGCTCAGAGCCGGGTACGTAAAGGTGGCCGTATTGAGGCATATGGCAATATGTGGGATGTTGCTTCAATGTATGAATTTCTGATGGAACGTCTGGAGGAGTGGAAAGCAGCAGCAGAGAATTACCCGGATCCTGAGCACTTCAGGGTAAACATCAACCTGGGATGGGATAAGTTGAACGAGTACTATACGAAACTGGACGAGACGCCAGCTTACTATGCTTCCGCCATTCTAAATCCGGCCTCACGTTGGGGATATTTCGAGAATACGTGGACCGACAAAGCACAGCTGCCATGGCTTCAGGAGGCAAAAAGAATGGTGGACTCTGTGGGAGGAAGAGTATAAATCACTACCGAATGTTTCGAATTCAGATGAGGAACCTCCTTTCAAGCGTTTAAAGGCAATGAGTGCTCTCGAAAGACACCGAGCACACAGAACTTCGTCTCTAGCAGGCAGATGTCCTTTGGATAGGTCAGTGAACGCAGACCATGACGAATATGACCACTGGCTGTCGAGTCCGGACGCTAAGAGCGACCCTCTTGTCACGGATCCCATTCAATATTGGTGGGAGAGACGGAAAGATTACCCTCGACTGTCGCGAATGGCTCTTGACCTGCTTTCGGTACCGCCTATGTCGGCAGAGTGCGAGCGTTTGTTTAGTGTTGCTGGGCAAATGGTCTCACCGCTGCGGACTCGACTGGAGGCTAGCACGATAGGGATGACACAGACGCTAAGGTCATGGGTGCGAAATGGCCTAATCGACGCGGTGGATACGTTGGTTGACGTATCAGATGAGGTTGGGATTAGCATTATATGGGAGACAGAGGAAGATGGCCGAGACGATGGCGAATAAAGTGTTGGGCATCTCGGGGGGCGTATGAGGTTCAACATGTTCAATTCAACGCCACCAATTCAATTTACAGATGCGGTGGTTCAACTCCACGGGCCAAATGCTGAGTAAGCTGTCAACGCAACGCCACGCGAGGGCGAAATTGATGGAATTGAATTGATCGCCAGCCTGGTATGTTGCAGCCATTGTGCTCCACCCTTCGCACAAATGGCACTACATCCAAGAGAACTGTAGAAAGGAGTGGGCTGAGTCATCAAAGAAGCTGATTGAGACGCTGTGGAACGAATATAAACCTGTGGAATCAACGCTTCCTCTCTGCGAGGCCCCATCGACAACCACGAACGAGTTCTTGAATTGGAGGAACAAGCATCTGCAGCCGTCGCTCGCGATGGACGAATACGAGCGATATTGCAATTCTGAACGGGTTTATGGCTTTACAAGCGCCCTTGCATGATGGCTAGAGAAGACGCAGCAGAAAACCTACCCGAGCCTGAGCAAGATGGCCGTGGATATACTGTCAATTCCTGCAATGTCTGCGGAGCCTGAAAGACTCTTCTCTGGTGTAGGGACAACGATTACAGACCGCTGAAATCGACTTGGGAGTGATGTAATTGAAGCATTGGAGTGCCTGAAGTCATGGTTTGGGATACAAGATTTTAAGGGTGACGAGATTTGTGCAGAAGCGGTAGAGTGATGGGGTCACGTGGAATATATTGGGTGTACTGTCACACTGCCAATGTATTGGGTTCTTGGCAATAAATACAATATGAGTCATGCTCATATTGGGTAATACAATATGCACCCCTTGGTAATATAATAATACTGCGAAGGGGTTCATATTGGCAATATCATATTGTTTATATTATTAGCAACACTGAAGGTTACTCGGGGATAATCCCTACTGGCCTGCCTTCTAAGAATTCCTTCCGTCTTAACGGAAGTTTCCTTGTCCGTTGCAGCGAGACAAAGGAGGGTTGTTTCCTGGCTTGGCACAGGCGGAGATTGCTCCTTCAATCCAGGTGATACCATTATAGCTTCCTTCGTTGCGGCTATCGGTATACCAAGTACCAACCTCCGTAGCAGATCCAATGCAGCCACGGAACTGACGACCCGAGCGACGAGTGGTGAGAGGCTTGGTGATCATAACACCACACTGGCCGTTCTTGATAGTGGCCTTGGTGATTACCGACGTCTGCGTGGTCCAGGTGCGGCTGTAGTCAATGCCAAGAGACGCACCCAGGCGATCTTTGATGAACGTGAGGTCGACTCCTGCACTACCTCCAACAGTGTTGGCAACGCTGTAGCCTGAGGAGACACTGATGTCCATGTCGCCGACGGCGCAGATGACGGGCGACATCTGTACGTCCCAATCGACGAAGGTTTCAACCCTGTCAGTAATGATATAGAAGGTACCGTCGCAGTCGGCTCTCTTTCCCAGGTCGCTTTTTGAGAATTTGGTGTTCTCAGACTTGGGGAGGTCAGTGCCGTTGTAAGATATCCAGGACGGGTCGAGCTCGGGAGCACCAATCTTGATACCCTCGGCCTTGAGCTTGGCAAGGTAGGCTTCCTTCTTAACGACGTAGGCTATAAGACTTTGAGCATCCGTTCTTGCAACGATCGTGAAAGTAGAAACTTACAAGCACCCTTCACGGGGACGATGACCTCGTCAGATTGGATTTGTTGGTTGGGAGTCCACTTGGTGGCACCTGGGAATGGGTTTTCTTCCAAAGGCATCGCGCCAGCGACGGAAGCGAGGAACGCACAAAGAAATCCGAAATGATGCATCTTGCAGACGACTATAAGACTCAAGTTTGAGAGAAGAGGAGATGAATATGTGAATTGAGATCGTTGATTTGATCTTGAATGGAGTGGGAAATGACCAGCTATTTATGTTCAAAGGCACTGGTCATAGGTAAGGTTACAAGTGATGGGACTATCCCACTGAAACTCTTTACTTCTAACTCCCAAGTCATTCAACAGCACTAAGTCTAACAGCTTTCCAACTATTGACTTTCGAAAACGGAGCGTACATGCTACGTCATTCCATGCATTTGGCAGCTTCTAGGCACGTTCCCGATCGTTATTTTAATGAAGTTTTGTCAGGGGATTACATATACCGCACCTGCCCTTTTTGACGTGAGCTCTGGAGATCTGAAGTGGAAATTCGTATTAAGATATCAGGGTCCTCGATGATCGAGATACTATTCTGGTTAGGTTATTGGTGGGGCAATTAGTTAAACACGAACAACTGCTCATTTGGTGAAACACCTGGAATCCTTCAGCATTGGGTTCTTGAGTCATGGCAAGAAACTAATGATTTGATGTTATCTTATAGGCGGGAATATTCGACAAAGTTAACTGCCGATACACGGCCTCCCCCGATGTCGCGTGCGAAAATATATTATTGAAATTGTGAAGTTGTTGCGTAACTTATGCTTATATAGAATATTATTACTAAGTATAGAACCTTAGGGTTAAATATCTAAAACTTTAATACGACTGTTCTATAAGTAGAGTTATCTATGTAGGGATAGTTCTTATAAGTATAGAAAGACATTTTATGTGAAGCTAAATTAGCCTAGAAGCCAAGAACAGGCTATAGTAATATAAGGTATAAATCCTAAGGGCTAATGCATACCGCTATTTATTATTATAGCAGGTAAGAATTACCTCTTAATACAGTTTAAAGATAGTCCTTTACTGCAGTACTGGGTTATTACTGTAACTGAAAATGGCTGGATTATAAGTGAAATAGGCCTGGTATAAATAAGATAATTTAATAACCACACTATACTACATATAGCTGGCAAATATTGCCTCCTTGTCCTAAATAGTTATTAAAGTTACTACTTGGCCAGTTTCAAGCTATATTATAAGGAGCATAAGATTAGTATACCTTATATACTAATGTTAGCTTATTTATCTTATATACTTCAGCCTCTTAATATTAGTAGTTTGAGCCTACTTTAGTAGGCATACAGTTAATAAATCAACAGAACAATAAAGGAGGGTATAAGACATATTAGCGAGGGTTTCTTTCTTGCTTTTTATGCACCTTTCTAAAACTCTATAACAGAGAAGAATGTTTAGAGAGGCTTCCAAGGGGCAGGTCTTGCGCCTTTAAGCCCCGAGAGTGAGATTTCGAAGCTTGACGCAAAGCTACAGATGCCGATACCAGTCCTAGGGGTCAATGAGTGCCAGTACCTTAGGTGTCGACGACGCCAAGCAATCCGATTAAGGCGACTTTACAATCGGATTTCACTAAGAATAAAATCTCTAGAGATCAAGGAATCTCTCCAACATCCATTTTAGAAAGTATAGATTAATTTACTAAATGAACACAGGGAATCATTCGTTAGATCGCCTTGTTCAAGTCAGAGGTGCAGATCCTTCGGAGGAGAATGAGACACTTAGCCAGCGTCGACGGGTTATGAAGAAACATCTGAAAGAAAGAGGAAGCCTCACAGTAGGCCGAGAGCAAGACTTTCAGGGCCAGAATGAGATCAACGTTCAGCTATCGGTTGAAAGTTGAGGAAATGGTCGACGAAAATGGACGACAGAAACGAAGCAGCGGCGGTGCGGCGTATATGGCAGGACGACGCATAACGCGCGAAAGTGTCAGATAGAAGTAAAACTGTCTGGAGAAGACGGGAGCGACAGATCTGATGTCATTAGATGCATTATGGTGGATATTACAGGGGTGTAAAGACGTCTCGCTTGTCCGGGTCGCTCGCTTATTATTACGTTACTAAGTTTTTAGTAGTCTCTTACCTCTGTTTTTATTAGCATATGTTGGATTTTAACAAAAGACCATAATAGATACCAATAAATACTATCGTCAGAATAGTGTGACAAGCTAATATCCTACTTCTCTAGCTTTTATCTTCCTAAAACCTAATTATTAACTCTATCTTCTTCTGTCTTCCCACCTAAAATTGTAATATTGGGTTAACAACTGTCGCGCTTGTCCATCTAATTACGTCTGGCTGAGAACGAACGAGCCTGACTCCGGACGACTGCACCAAAACTCCCCTCATGTATTATGCGCATGCTTCCCGCGATTCAGACTCGATTTGTTACCTTCCCCCGGTTCCTTCCTATACTCGGCCATCGCGCCCCATAACACGTCGTTGAATTGGCCTCTGCCTAGATAGACTTGACTAGCAGCCCACTGTTTGTCAGGTTTATTGAGCCTTTACAATGGACGCGTCGAACCAGCGATTGGTTGTGGCTGCTTTGGCGCGAATCTTAAGGGACGTTTGGCCACGCGAGTGATGAAGCACGTAGTCCGCCCGTTTGGCTGCAATCCAAAGCACCCTGGCCTGAGTGATTCCTAGTGAAGTCAAGGCTCCGATTGCTAGCGGAAGAGATATGGCCTCGTCAAGTACTAACGTATTTCACCGCCACCCCGTACACCCCCCCACCCCACACACCCATGATAACCTCACAACAGAATCTGTAGATGACTTCAATCAATCATACAGCAACAAGTATCTATTCAATTAATTTAAGATTTTGGATACTGATTAAAGAGCATACTCTCGACCGTTGGTGTTTTTGGCGGCTTTTTTCTACGTGGTTTTCGCCTGTTTTCCTCAACCTGACGTAAGACATTCTTTTCGGCTTGATCTCGTGCTGTGATAATCTGTTCAATCTCAGGAAAAGCTTGGTTAGGGTTAAATTGAACGGGGACTCGACCTGTAGGAGCTTTTGCTGCTGCTGACGCTTTAAGTACAGCTTTTTCCTCTTCTAGGTGCTGTATTTGACTGTTCTTCTGGTCAATTGACTTCATCGCCTTCTTCAGGATACAATTAAAGTCGCGAATTGATAGATTTCCGTCTTTTTGAGCCTCTTGGAGCTGTTTTTGGATATCTTTACTTCCTTGAGGCGTTACCCACACGGTCTCGGCAACTACCTGCCGCTTCCTTGGTGTTGTAGGCCCTTTAAATGACTTGCGTTTCTTCTCTTTGGGCTTCAAAGATTGCAATGCCTTCTGTACATCGATTGGGAATAGACCAGTGGCCGAGAAGCCACTTATTATGTTCCTACGAGTCAGGGCTTTCTGGGAAGCCTCTTCATAAGCTTGTAGGAATAGTTGTTGCTGATGTGGCGAGGTCGCTTCGTATGAGGCCCAAAATCGGGTCAATTGGCGATAGTACCGTTTTAATGGTCCAAATACGGCAACATCGAGCGGCTGTGCAATATGTGAAGAATGTGAGGGTAACCAAGAGAGCCAAATCTTGTTCAGCCAAGCCTTTTTCATCAATTCTGCTGTTATGTGTGACTTATGCTAGTCTAGGACTAAAAGTCTCCATTGGGACGGGTCTGACGGCGTAGTCTCTGGTATAAATACCTCCATAAACCATTTGAGGAAGATGTCGGCGTTAGACCAGCCTGTAGGACTCGTAGTGTACTTCCAGCCAGGGAAAACGCTCGGAAACCACTGTCCTTGGAGGTTTTCGCCGGTAAAAACGACCGTTGGGGTGAGACGCCGTCCGTCTGCTGATATAGACTCCAATATCGAGCTCCAAGTCGAATTATCTGACTTTATACGCTCTGAACTAGATGTCATGACGGTCCCGGCCACAGTCCCGCCGTTAGTTTCCCCTATTTGGACCCCAGTCTCGTCGACGTTATACAAATATTGCCGTAAGATGTTTTTAGACTCAATGACCCAGTTGAGACCGTGATAGTACTCCCTAAGCATCTCCTTCGTGACGCAACGCTTCCTCGCAGCATCTATGACTCTCGATGGCTTCATTTCTATAGTCTGATGGCGGGATATGAATCTGTCGACCCAGTTCTTGCCGAGATACGAGATATCCCCGTTGACCGCTGGCAAGGCTTGTGCAAAGTCGTGTATTTCCTGCTTCGTCAGAGGCTGAAAAGCCCGCTCTCTCTCGATAATATAGTTAACAAGGTCTTCCTCTTGTACGACCGTTAGCGATAAGTCTTTCTGACGTGCCGTTGTGATATCTTGGGCTCCGGCGCATCGATCTCTCAAAGTCGACAGCTTGATCGAATGTTTTCGCGCCGAAGCTCGCAATCCAATCAACTTTTGGTCCTTTACTGCCAATGACATCCTATATTCATAATCTGATACTTGCGAATTCATTTCCGTTAATAGAAAAAAAAGAGGATTTAATTTGAATTTTACAGAAGTAAATAAAGTGGCTTGTATTGATGACTCGTTGATGGTGTTGTGGTGTGCGGGGTGGGGGGGTGTACGGGGTGGTGGTGAAATACGTTAGATTCTAATATCCAGCCAGACCGTCAAACGGACAGTACCTGACCGGGGCTTTTCGACTCCGCTTGGCCTGTCTAGCGTTGAATAATCGTTGCGGCAAGTTCCGGGGCCGATACAAACCTTGGCTAATGGTCAGCGATGAACGAGTCAGGAATCGCAGTTCTACGGAGTAGGCCGCCAGCCACATTACAGCTTCGGCATTTGCCATACACCATTTGCGCGCTAGCTGCATAATTACTTGGGCACCATTGGCGAGGTTGGTCGGAACACAGAATCTAAACGGACTGCACGGGTGCCCGACATTACTAACGCCTGTCGAGTGAAAATAACGTGCATGATAAGCGAGTGCTCCAGACAAGCGAGTGCTCCATTGCCTTATATACCTTAAAATCCGGTTTTTAAGAGCTTATAAAAAGCTTATATTAAGTTAAAAATAGCTATAACTTTAATAGCTTATCTATAAGTTTTAAAATAAGCTATATTATCTTTCTTAGATATAAAATAAACCTCTATATAGCTAGTATTTAGAAAAACTATTTACACTGTATAAATAACACTTTAACCCTTAAATATTTTTTAAAAAATATTCAAAAAAGTTTATTTAATACCTTTAACTATACTATTAGTAGAAATATTTTCTCTAGATTTTTAACTATTTTATTTAAAGTAGTGAAGTCTTATAGGGTAGGTGATTTTTAGTTATACAGTGCAGTGGAGCACTCGCTTGTGTGGAGCACTTGCTTATCATGCACGTTATACATAACGTAGTTGATAAGCGAGTTAGCCAGTATACTTTTCACCTTAAAACCTATTTTTTAAATAATTCTTAAAAATTTAAATTAAGCTTAAAATACCTGATAATTAAATAACTTATATATAAGTCCTAAAGTAAGCTATATTAATTTTCTTAGATTTTTAAATAATCCTATATAGCTATAAACTTTAAAGTCTATTTATACTGTAAAATACACTGTATTTTAAAGTTTTCTATATAAACTAAAGTTTTTAAAAATCTTTTAAAAATACTTCTTAATAACATTAACTATACTATTTTAGGAAAAAGCTTTATTTAATTTTTAGCTAATTTATTTAAGGATTGAAATACTATAGGGTAGGCCATTTTTAGCTGCACAGTATCCCTTGAGTTGTGTTGAACCTCCCGGCCGTACCAGGCCCCACATGCCCACCATCTTCTAGGAGGTACATGGGTGGAACCTCTTAATAGATTGGGAACGTGAGCAGTGTGATGTAGCGATTTGTAACTCGAGGAATTGCTGGTACTTCTATCACAGGCTGAAATAGGGGGGCGACAGGTATCTTTTGATTGACGCATTTTAGTTGGCTGTAACCCCCTGCTGTGACCTGGCGGGAGGTTCAACACAACTCAAGGGATACTGGCTAACTCGCTTATCTGGCTAACTCGCTTATCAACTAATGTGGTTATAAGCGAGTGTCCCATATAAGCGAGTGTCACAACATACTGTGCTGCTAAAAGTGGCTTACCCTATAGTATTTTTAGACTTAAATTAAATAGCTAAAAATCTAAAAAAGAAATTAATTAGAATAGTATAACTAGCTCTACATAATAAATTTTTTTTAATATTTTTAACTATTTTTTTTTATTAATAAAACCTTAATATACAATATATTATACAGTATAAATAGACTTTAAGGTTTATAGCTATATAGAGTTCTTTAAGAAATTTGAAAAATTTAATATAGACTATTTTAAAACTTATATAACGTAGTTCACAAGCGAGTTGGCCACCTAAACGAGTTGGCCAGCATACTTTTCACCTTAAAAGCTATTTTTTAAATAATTCTTATAAATTCAAATTACACTTAAAATAGCTAAGATTTGAATAGCGTATATATAAGTCCTAAAGTAAGCTATATTAATTTTCTTAGATTTTTAAAAAAATCCTATGTAGCTATAAACTTTAAAGTCTATTTACACTGTAAAATACACTGTATTTTAAGGTTTTCTATATAATCTAAAATACTTAAAAATGTTTAAAAAATACTTTCTAATAAAGTTAACTATACTATTTTAGGAACACTTTTTATTTAATTTTTAGCTAATTTATTTAAGCTTTGGAATGCTATAGGGTAAGTTATTATTAGCTGCACAGTATGCTGGCCAACTCGCTTGTGAACTACGTTATATGCTATTACAATCTTAGCTATTTTAGATTTAATTCAAGCATTTTATAAGCTTTTAAAAATTGGATTTTAAAGTGAAAAGTAGAATGTGACACTCGCTTATATGGGACACTCGCTTATAAAACACGTTACGTTAACTTAAATACATTACTTAATGTTCCCATCTTGTCCTTTGTTCTTGAACCGCCTCGTAATTTTACCGTGTGGCTTGCTCCGGTTCCATCACACGCCGCCATGTTGAGCTCATCCGGTCCCGTGTACTTTGAGCTCAGTTGGTCCATCCTGAGCACCATTGGAATCGGAAACGTCCTCTTTGGGCTTCTCGTTTGCAGCATCACCAGCTTTTCACAAATATCCGCCGTTCCACTAATAACATCTGCCGCCGGGGCCACGGCGAACGGGCTGTGCTACTATGCATTCTACGCCGAAGGGAACCCTGTCAAAAGCAAGGCGGTAGCGTCGGCATTTGCAGACTTGTTTTGGTTGGTAAGTATCTTCTTGATCTGGACAAAGATTCAGAATGTGGCCATTTCTGGCTGACGCTGGATTATATACAAAAGGTCCAAGAAGCGGGGCTCTCATTCTATAGCTACGTGATCTTGAGCCGTGTGCTACAAAACCACTGCTGGCACGTCTTTGCCGGTTTATTTTGGACCATTATAGTCATAATCTCAGCCCTCAGAATAACGATCGCCATCACTAGGGTTAGATCTATTCTAGACGGAGGTGATTCATATCAGGAAGTCATAGATAATCTTCATATCGGCTACTTCGTCTCGATCGCCACGGTGGAGTGCGTCAGCGCATACTTCCTATTAACCGTCTTCGCCTCCGCAAAAACCACGTCCCTAAAAGCAGCCATCGAGACGGGCCTCTTTCAATATTTAATGCGAAGCGCTGAGGTTCGTCTGGCTCTGCTCGCCGTCATTGGCGTCATGAGGGCTATCACATACTCCTTCCAGACTACCGCGCAGAGCGCGACCAACTTAGCAAGCTAACTAGACCGATTCACCTATACCATGGAATGCCTCTTCCCTTTCGTCATGCTGTTAGTTGAACCCATCACTGCCATATAGATACTCTTGCCATACGCTTGCTAACTTTCATCTCGTAGCATTGACATGCTCGCGTCCAGATTGGTGCTTACGGATCAGGCGTATGCATCCTCCTCTCGAAGTCAGACATCTAGAAATGGCCCCAGACAATTGACCTCAAATACCAATAAAGGGTTGTATCCTGTAACGCCAAATGAGCAAATAATTGAGATCCACGGAGGTAGAAATAACATTGGCCAGACAAGCTCACAGGAGCGCATCCTTGAGTCTGGGGTATCTCAAAGGACGCCCTCAGAGATCGAGCTTGAAGAAATAGACGGAAAGCGAGGTATTTACAAGACGGTTAATTTGAGGTGTAGGAATCCTATGACTTACCAAAATGAGAAAAAGTAACTAGAAAGTATATAAACTCTAGGCATCCAGATTTTTGTTGCGAAATTAAATCAGTGTGATACTAAAATAGTTAGTTTCCTTAGCAATAAACATAGCTATATGACTACTTACATCATGAAACCTCATCTACAATGAAGTACATGCAATATAAGCTACGTGACGAGAGAAAGATTCCATAAAAGTAACCACTATTCCTAAAACTTATGAGCCAGGCAATAAGTCTCCATGAACAGTGTAACTTGCGATCTTAATAAGACGAAAACCTTAAGCCGCTCTGCGTGAGTGGCAGGTCAGTGCCAAGCCCATCATCGGCGCTTGTATCCGGTGCATTTGTCCACATTCTAAGTAGTTGCTTTACTCTGGATTTGCTTAGTCGATCTCATTATCATAGCGCTCTTCCAGATCAAGAAGCCTCTCTACTTCAGCCTCTCGATGTTGGATGTTTTGGCCCGCTCAAGCAAGCATACGGTCGACAAATCGAGAAGAAGATGAGGGCGGGTACAAGCCATATCAGCAAGGAGGACTTCTTTTCCGCATTTTACACAGCATTCCGAGAATCTATGACAGAGAAAAACATCCGGGGAGGCTTCTGAGGGACAGGCCTTGCGCCTTTGAACCCGGAGAGCGTGATTTCTAAGCTTGATGTGAAGCTACGGACGCCGACACCAGTTTTGGGGGTCGATGAGTTGCCGGTACCTTGGGTATCGAAGACGCCAAACAATCCGATTGAGGCGACTTCACAATCAGACTTTATTAAGAATCGAATCTCCAGACACCAAGGAAGCTCTCCAACTTCTATATTAGATGCTGTAGATCAGTTTGCTAAAGGAGCACGGGGAATTATGCATCAGATCGCCCTTTTGAAGTCGGAGGTGCAGATCCTTCGAGAAGAGAATGAGACACTTAGCCGGCGTCGGCATGTCAAGAAGAAACGTTTGAGGCAAGGAGGAAGCCTAACGCTCCGTCAAGGTCAAGATCTGCAGGGCCAAAATGATGTTGATGTGCAACTACAAGAAGAAAGTCGCAGTAATGGGCGTCTCAAGCAGAAGGCAGGGTCAGAACAACGACGATGTGGTGTCTGCGGCAGGACAGGACATAACGCACGAAGTTTCCAGATAGAAGTAGCAGTATCTTAAGAATTACATCGTAGTAAATTTGAGTCGATTGATGATGATTTGGTTCATTTTGCAGGGTAGGGAATCGTGAGGGTGTGGCTCGGCGCGACATTCGCTTGTCTGCGACAGTCGCTTATCATGCACGTTACTTATACAACCATTCAGCTAATGTGCGTCAATTTATAGCGCAAGAACATATCCACCGCAAGTGCGTGATCTTCTTTAATGCTTGGTAAATGTACCTGGCTTTGGACAAGCGACGTGCAAGACTTTGAGGACGTACATAACATACCCGCAGTCTAGTACTGTAGATTAGGTGGTTAGGAATCAGGTTGTCCGTCATTTTTCAAACCTTAATAGTATTTGTGAAGCGTGTCTACTATCCGCCTATATGCTGCAACACAAAATCCCTTCAACCCTCATTTTGTGACCTTGATATCCTTCCAAGACGCTATCTCCGTTTCCATGTATAGGAAAATTATCCCCAGTGGCACTGTCACGGCCTTACGTAGCGTTTTATAGCAACTTATCTCTCTTATACCACATTTGTATCGCATATATAGTAGGACGGAGGAGCACCGTCTGTTACCTTGCCATATGGTAATGATGGATAGTCCCCAAAGCAGGCGTAATCGAACTTGGCTTTATCTGCCATTTCTTCCTGCACTTTGAGGAACGTATCTAGTTCACACCAACCATCTTTGCGGTTAACATCGCACTCGGGGAAACTCTTACCCAGAGGGATAGTTCTCTGGTTGAGGACGAAGTGGATATACTTGGTGTCATTGCCCTCAAGGTAGCGGTCTCTCGCAGGCGAGATAGGTTTATGCGCCTTGATGATCTCGATATCTAGGCGAGCACCGAACGGTGTGATATGTGAGACGGTAAATTCGTGATCGCCAGGGTATTTATCAGCGGGGAGCTTCTCTGCAAACTGGCGGAAGCCAAATGCCGTCAAGATGGATATGATGTCCTTATCGTGAGAGAAGTCAAAGTAAAGGCTCTGATTCAAGGGGAAGGTCTCCTTCATGCCGTCGAGTGTCGTATTGATCTGAGAGCCAGAGTAGCCTAGTGTGTGATTCTTGAGGCGTGCAATAACCTCTTGTTGGTAGCCCAGGCCAACGGCCCGCTACAACATAGTTAGCACCACATACGTATGCGGGCAAATAACTTACGCCAGTGGCACTATGGAACGCTGCGCCAGAAGAGAATGAGAGATCGATAGAGTAGCTGAAGCTCTGCCATTCTCCGTAAGTAAATAGATCACAGAACCTACTGAACCCATAGGCAACCGTCTCTAATGGACACATCTTTTGGGCAGCATAAACATCCGCCAGGGTCCATTTGAATCCATCAGTCATGTTGTTGAACCGAGAGGTCGCTGCAAAAATGAAATCAGTCTCAGTCCCTGTTTGTCGAATCAAAGCTAGAAGCATACCATTTTGAAGATATATCTTGACCCAAGCTTCCACCGGCGACTTGTAATCGGCCTTGGCTGTGTTGGGGCAGTTTAGGTCTCCAGCAAGTGAGTTGTTAAAGCCCACAGCTTCTATAATTACTTCGATAGTGGCATTGTTTGTCCTATCAGAGTCAATACTTGAAGTGCTTCCATCTTGCACGATCATAAGCATTACCATTCCAGACCGAAAAAGCCGGCCACCCAGTTCTCGGCCGATTTCAGCATTCGATCTCGAGTCTATCTACTGTCAGCTTTAAAAAAATGCTTGGACTAAGATGAGCTGCTGAGAGTGCGCCGTACCGTAGTTCTAACAATAAGCTTGCTATGAGGGTTGTACAGGCGGCCATACATGTAGCTATGTAGAACACCTGCCGCACAGAATTAGCGCAAAGATCAAGGCTCTTCGATCATGTTTGCTCACCAGAGTCGAAAAGCTCTTGGCGCCCCTTGGGAACTAGAATGTCTTGTCCAAGTTCGTACTTCCAGTCCATGAGAAACCCCAGTGGTCCCTTAGTATTAAACTTGCCTGAGGCATTGGCAATGCGCCCACCAAGCTCTGCCACATCGGAGTCAGGGTTTGGGTATCGTGCGCCATGGCGTGATAGCATCTGAATCTGAACGATTTCGGCACCCTCGGGAATAGGGTACTCATCCACGCCGAAGCCGGGAGATGGGGAGTAAGGACTCAAATGGCCCATCATTTTGAAAATGCTTTTGTTGCCTTCCGTCATACCCTCAATGGGGATGGAGGTCTGTAATGGATCATTCGGTACAAAGGTGGCTGCAGCTGTAGGTTCAAAGACACGAGTCTGAGCCATGAAGGCTGGCTTGCCAGTGGCAGTAGCGCCGGGCCATAGCTCCGGTGAGGTCTGGAAATACTGAGGCACTCGGGGTGGCTGACACGGACATGACCCGGAGCCGGAGTCGGAGTCGGAGAAGGCGTAGGGAGGAAGGCCGAGGTAGATAATCGAGGCCAAGAAAATAATAGCGACTGTTGAGATAAGGAGAGTCATATTTCGGGACCCCCTGTTCAGTCTGCAAGGGACCGCAGCGGGCACTGACGTTCTCTGGCCATCGTCGTAACCGCCACCCTCGTCTTGATACAGAAACAGATACCATATACAACCCCCCTTTCGACAGCCCCACCCTTTCGTCAAGCGAAAAAAAAATAGCACCACCAAAAATGGACAACTTCACTTATAAACAACTCGGCCAAAATGAGGGACATGTGCAAAATATCTCATCTCACAATAGCGAACAACTATCTCTATTACAATTTAGGTCTTTTAATAAGCCGTCCTGACCGCGTGGTTCGTTGCTGAGGTACGGCTTCCTCTCTCACTTCAATGACCGAGCTAGCCTCTGATTCTGACTCTCGCTCGTCTGAACAGACAGATTCCACCACGACAGACTCGTTTTGAGTCTCCCCTTCAGGTATGGCTTCTCCAACAGCTAAAGTCTCCCCGAGAGTCATAAAACGCCTGTTAGGATTCGGTACCGCCTTCCTCTTCTTCCCTCTCTTCAGCCGAGCCAATTCTTCCTCTAGGCTGGCAATCCTCTGCGTATGCGCCGCTACTGTCTGTTGTTGAGCCTCAAAGCCCTTGGCTATCACGTTGTACCGTCTCCGCGTCTTTGGTGTTTTGTTCAGCCCAAGATCTCGAATTTGACGGCTCGTCTGTGGAGTATCGTCCGAGCCAAGATACGGCCTAGGTTCAGGAGTCACTCTTGGGTCGCTGTTTGGCCTGTCTCGTTGGATTTCAGGGTGTCGCAGCGCTTTGGAACGCGAAATCGGCCAGTTGCCAGTGACCCTCCAGCCTGACAGTATGTTCTTCTTAGTCATTCCAACTCGGCGAGCCTTGGCGTAGGCCCTGATGAAATTGACCTTGTCCATCGGAGCGGAATCAGTCAACGAGGCGAACCTTTCCAGCTCTCTTCGATATGCAGCCTTTAACGCGTTGAAGACTCCATTGTCTAGTGGTTGGAGTCCATGAGAGCAGTGTGCTGGTAGATAGCAGCAATAAACATTGTTTAAAAAACACGTGGCCATCCATTCATCCTTCCACCACTCAGCACTGATCGTGAGATGGGGAAAATGGAGGACATACTGTTGCATGGCTTCCGTGACCATCTAAGATGATCAGTCTCGCGTCTGACTCGTCGGCAGGTGTAGTCTGGGGCAGATAAACTCTTTCAAGCCATTCAATGCCTATGTGGTCATTAGTCCACCCGTTGGGCGAAGTTATGTAATACCAGTCTGCTATCTGCTTGAACTCGTCAAGGAACCATTGTTTCTGCAGTTCCTTCCCCTTGAAGATTATGCCAGGAACTAAAGCGCGGCCGTCAGCAGTGACAGCTTCGATGAATGAAGTCCAATTCCGAGTCTGTGGTCCCTTGAGGAAGGCCTTGCGCTTCGGGTCCGCGCTTCCAACAACTAAGCTATCTAGGCCTGAATGAAGAGAATTAGTCGGTCAAAATGCAAGCACCGACAAGTAATAGAGGTGAATACTTGCCGAAACCAGTCATAATACCGCCTTCATCAACGTTGACGGTGTTTTCAGGCTTGATCCAGCCATACTGGCCATCCCGGATATCAAAGTACCAATGAACCGCTCTAGGTGTGAAAGAGTCGAACCTTTTAGCTTCTTGACGTCTACCCATCTTGGTCTTTAGGTCTGCGCGGCGATTGATAAACTTGATCACCCAGTTACGTCCTAAGTCGGGATGTTCGCCCTGCTGTCTCAGCAGGCCCATGACGCAAGCGCGGATCTGACTGTGGGACGGAGCATAGCCCAAAGACTCCTGACGGAGTATCCAGAAAGCGAGCCTATCTTCTTGGCTCTTGGACAAACGTCGGCGAGGCTGGATCTGGTCTTCAGCGGCCCCACGGCCGTTAAGTCTATCGATGAGGGTCGTTCGGGGCACTCCTCTTCTCTGGGCCGCTTGAGGGGGTGAAAAACCATGATCGGTAATGTCCAATATGGCGTCAGCCATATCGTCCTCTGTATATTCCCATTTAAGTCGTGATTTAGGCATTTTTCTGCTGTTGTCGAGGGTAAAGATCAAAAATCACGAGAAAGAGCGGTGAGGAGGTTAGTGACCATATTCAAAATATTTCAATAGCATGACTTGGATCTATCGCGTGCCCAACACATCCTCAACAGGTCAAAATAATTATCTCCACTCATTTATATAATCAATAAAAGAAGCTTCTTTTAGGTAGCTATTTATTCTGGCCAAATTTCGTATAAGTGAAGTTGACGAATTTTGGTGGTGCTATTTTTTTTTTGCTTGACGAAAGGGTGGGGCTGTCGAAAGGGGGGTTGTATATGGTAGCCCGAGGCGTCCCTTGGCGCATGCTTGGACTCGCGAGATGCTGATGATGCCGCCATCGTGGTGTACAACTAAAACGATTCCGATGGGTCGTTGCGATAAATATACAATGGTAGTCTCAATAGAAGCGCAAGAGTAAGCCTAGTCTCTCTTTAGCCAGCACAACAGATGCCCCCCCCCCCCCCCCCCCCCCCCCCCCAGTATGTCGATCCGGGCTATGGAACGGGGGGGCTGCCTGAGCCAATTGGCGTGTTGGCTGCTGTCGATCGGTGACGTTGTGTCTGGAGATGCGGGGTTGAGGGTGCAGAGAACGTTTGTATTCTAGGGCAACATGAATTCTGCTCATTGCCTCATCAAATAGCTGCACTGGGTAAGTCTTAAGGAACAATGTGGCATTCAAATTGCTCTAATTGTTGCAGAAATACCGAGGTGAGGTTGCTGATCCATAGTTTGTTGGTGCACCAAGTTAGAAATACATTTGCCTCGTCGAGAAGCAAACATTGCTATCCAACGGCTCGCACTTTTGCAAATTGTACTACTGACTTTAATTTAGGTCCTAAGCCGGTCATCATGGTATCAATATGCTCTGCAACCCGGCTTGCCCTACTGTGTACTCAATCTCTCACTAATCTTCCTCACTTCCAGTTGAACATCCCAAATGCGGTAACCCCGAGGCAATTGTTTCACCATGACGGTGATTTTACGGCCAACATCCATCCTAGAATGTCATAGCCTAGCCTATCAGCAGCGGTAGGGATGGAGAAATACCGTCAACGACTTGAACAATGCCCGACACATCACGACTGTTGTGGCTCGAATGTCCTTTTGATGTGGTATATTAAAAGGGAATGATGATGCATTGGCTAACAGCAAAGCCGCACGAATACAATAACGCTTAGGGAAACAATTCTGTCATCATGATGATAACCTTTTAAACTGGTCATTTGAGCAACATGGTTACCGATCGGGATAAGTTCCTTCTCTCTCCACAATGCCGCCAAGAAGGCTTTCTTCTCCAAAAAGCCCTATGTCTCTATATTTGAGAAAGCTTAGGGCTGCTGCGTCGCACATATCAGACTATTAGAGGGTTAGGGTTAGGGTTTTATATCAATAGCGCCTACTTCTATCGCTCGAAGATAAATAGTTTTTAATCGCCAACTGCAAAACAAATGTAGGCAAACTTGGCAACGTGCAGAATTAGCGCCGGACAGAGGGGCTGGAAAAGTCACAAAAGCTTACAAATCCACGCCGTAACAAAGTTTGTGGGAGTGTTCCAATTGATATTGCCGAAGCGTATAAGACTTGGGCAGTCCTTCTAGAGCTTAACTGGGCGGCATGATCCGTGATTTACATATAGGACATGTATCGTGGCGCCTAAAGAACCATTGACTAAAGCAACTCGAGTGAAAGACGTGACAGCATTGTAAATGACGGATTATGTCCTTGTCCTCCATTGGTCCCAAACAAATTGCGCTGAGAAGTAGTCAGAAAATGGAATTGACGTATTATTAGACCTGTGTGCTCACCAGGTATTGAAACCGGATGAGGTGTTCACCACATCATTCATTTCGGCCGTCCACTGCCTGTAAGTTCGTGCAGGGGCAATTTGATCTAACATCACCGGCTCAAAACTGTCGTTGTTGGATAAAGTCTCATGATCCGAGGCCACTGGATCCTGCGTTGGATGCCCGTTGGGTGTGAGAAGCCAAGAGCTTGATGTACCTTAGTATATATTACCAGTGATATTACGAAGTCGGGAAACGCACATGACATGACATGTTAGTGCCAGGATGTAGATGGCGAGGATGGTGAGTCCCACTGCCAAGTCCGTGGCTGGCGGCGAGTGGTTGCTAGCCTCGTCGGATGCAACTGAAGGAATAACGGCTACCATGCTGAATATGGCTGGGCATATTATGTGATGCGATCATATTTTAGGTGCAATAAATCTATTACATGGCTGCTTGATTTGGATCGTTTATATAGTAGTATAAAGCGGACGTTTCCCTCACCTCAACCGCCCAATTTCAAGAAAAAAACATCTTCCACCCCTGCAGGTCAGCCTTAGGGCCCCTTCCATTCGCCCCACTTTCACCACATCCATGTTGTTGAACCAGATTCTCTGGTCTATACGCCTGTGCTGGCGCTGCCTAGCGTGTCGCCGACCTGCCTGCTTGTCGCACTAGTCGCTGTATTGCATATTGCCTACGCCGAGCGCCGCTGCCTCTGTGAGGTTGACGAGCGGGCGCGTGACAGCCGCCGATCCTGCTTCCCAGCGTCCTCGGGACAAACTCGGCGTATGTGGTCTAGTTGGTGGTGGTATTTTTTGGGCGTGGATGCACTGGTGTTTCGGGTACGGGTGGTTTTTGGTCTTAGAGTAGGGGCCTTGTATAAATTTAGCTGAAATATCGAGGTAGATTGGTGTTGGTATTCGTTATATCTGGCAGATCTGTGGCGTGATTCTTGTCATTTTAGCCCACCTACACTTCACTAACCTTGAGGGACAAGACGATGGAAACAAGTTCCATTCCCGAAATGACGCTCATCAACACTCCCAACCTGTCACCTACGCATCTCCATTGGATCGACTTTCTCTCGGCACCATCCTCATTCGCCTATAATGACGTCTCTGGGTAGTATTCATGTGCGCCCGGTATGAGAATGGCCTTTGCTTAGACGGAGCCTGGATCAAGAAGTCTCAAGGGTAGGGTCGGCGGACTTGTGAACTTTGTTCCAAAAACACCCCAAGAAATCTTAATCACCTGTCACTCCACTTTGAGGGTGCCGGTGTTAGGCCGTTAGAATGCCCTCCGCCACAGATGTCGACGCCAAAGCCTTTTCATGTAGCCATGGCTTTGCTTGCCTGAAATCACTCAAAGGCCGGAGGCCGTTCTGTCCTCCCGCCACAACGGCACGCTCTTATCCAATATCGGACCCAGTCATAGCAGAATTCACGGTCCTGAACTTGAGATCCCGAACCGGCTTGTCGTTCTCGGAATACTCCTTGTCGTTGTCCACGTCCTTGGGCCACTTGTTTGTCTTCTTCTCCACGCTCGCGGCCATGTAGCCAGTCACCTCAATCTGTGACTCATCATTGCGTGCCCCTGGTGAAGCTCTGAGATGACAAAAGTGTGACCGGGTCCGTTGAGAAGGTGTTCATCAAACGTGTAAGGGGCATTGACAGGAGGGGAACCTTCAAGTGAAAATGGGTGTCAGGTATCATGACATAGAGGTTATGAAGGTCACTCTGATCGTGCAAAGACAGGAAATATATCATAGATGACGGTACTGTATCATTACCTGAACCTCTCTTATTACTTCGACTTGTCAATAGTCCTAAACAATGAATGGACGAAACCCGCCTCCGTGTCGTCGCCGCTAGCATCGGGGGCGCTGGCCTTCTGCCGTGTCTCACTCGATGTTGACCCGCGTTGCCCGAGTTTCGTAGGCTCCCAGGACCATATTCAGCGTAGCTCGAGTCTCTCTCTTCTATCCCTGAATGTCTTGAAACGACGCGAGGAGCGGCTTGATTCCATAACCTACTTATCTCTTCATCCGCTTCATAGCCAAATCTCGACCTCTTAAACTCTATTCCTTAAGATTGGAAGTGCGTGTGTAAACATACTCTCATGATTGACGCTGAAAGATAAAGCTATCGTGGCAAAATTACGCACTTGACCCCCATGGGAATGAAGCGGAAGTCGTGGCAAACCAACATGGTTGCGACAGTTGTGGAGGGCCAGTTGTAGGTCTTCGCTGATGTAAGGATAGACATGATGCGAAGTCACAACCGAACTAAGGGGTGACATAGGATAGGGCTGTCTCCCTAGAATAATGTGTTTAAGCCCCACGAGGCTCTAAGAAACACGTCCGACTTTGATCACATCAACCATCAACCCTTTCTTTTCCATGCTGTAGTCCACCCTTCAGCTTCAGATATCAGTCTGAAACCTACAAGATAAAATCCGAGGATGAGGTAGATTCCAAGGTGCGTAAATACATTCATTCGACATTGTACTCGAAATAATTTAGGCCAGACAGCTTAATGGTAATAGGATAGAGCGTTTCGAAGAGATATATGGAAAAACACCAACCCAAGATCTTTTCCACCACCAGTTGGGCGCATGCACAAACAGTATATAGCCCGCTCCGTTTATCGTTTGGTATTGATCCAGCTGACCGGAATATCGACTGCAAGCTAGAAAGTACTTCAATTCTGGTGACTTTGCGCTCTCGCTGGCCCATAAGTCTTCTAATATAGGCAGAATCGGGGCTGGGACTCAGCATCCGCGTCGGGAACGGATATATCGCTCATTTTCTCCCGTGCCAAACACCAGCAATGTTGACGGGAGCGCTAACAAGCCATGGCAAGATGGGAAGAATCGCGAGGTAAAGAATGAGAGCCTTCTCCACGGGGTGGTGTGCCCCGAGAATATCTAGGGAAGGAGCATGTAGATGTTAGTGTCTTTGCGCACAAATAATAGGGTATGGATATAAATCGCAGCAACCGATGTATTAAACAACTAATTATAACTAAACGGTTATTTCAAACTATTAAACCGATTCGTGATTAGTGTATATTAGTATATAGATCATGGTATTATCCTACGTAGTTTGGACTATTACAACTTGTAATTGATAGATAGTATGGACAAGACCTCACCTGATACTGTCACGATAAATCTTGCTCAATGAAACTCATATGTACCGTAAGCTATCAAATAAGTAATGTGTGACTTTTCTAAGGATCTATTCTAAAAGCTTTTCCTAGCCTCTGAGGCTACTAATAGCCCTGAAGGTTGATGACTTGATTAGTCTATATTGGCCTGCGTAATGGCTTGATGACTGGTTTCGGGCTGCTAGTAGCCCGTATAAAGTAAGGTTTCAAGCCTGCCTTCTTGGGGAAATTAACTTGAAATGTTTCGCCGTTATCTGCCGCGGTAGAAAGGCCGCCCGATGTGTTATCGTGTGAGGAAAAGGATCTGAAGGAGATATGGCCGAGGAGCTGTTGTTCAGCGCCCTCGGCGGATAGTGGTGCCAACAGGTTAGTCATTTTAGGGTTATTAAGACGTTCTTTTGTATTACTCATTAATGTAGCATGTATTACCACTTTGCGGTCCTGCTGCTCTTCCGGCCCTTAATTAAATTACGTATTATTGGGTCCACGGTGTTGCCGCGAGACGTCTGTTTACAGGTTGCAAATGCCATGCAAAGCTTTCTCACATCCTATTCCCGACTATACGCGATGAAGCGGACGCCGTCCTTTATGCCATACTTCGTGCTGACCCCACCCATCATGCGCCTTGCCATCATGGTCGCAACAGTGCTGATAAACGAGTTGGACACGGCAGTGAGGACCGACCCTCACGTCTCTGAGGCTGTCAAGCAGGACATCACCAGCCTCGCGGAAATGGCGCGTTGCCACCATATTGCCAATCAAGCCTACCATCTTCTCCGCTACCTGGCTAATCAATGGAATATCGATATCGATATTGACACAGGCGCTGCTTCCCTCTACAATCCATGCCAACTCCGCCGATCTCTCTTTCGTGTTCACCCCTGCAACCAATTTCTCCGGTGCCTTGGACTGCGGCATCGCTCTCGGCCTCACAAACTCGCCTAAGACTACGCGATGTTTTCTTCTTTCGCGCAGGAAAAGCTCTACGTCCACCCGGAAATTGACTCCGATGATGGCCCAGAAACACCCTTAAGCTCTCGAAGTATGGGCTTTTACACGATCTCCCCCGCGGATCACGCAAGTACAGGAGTCTCTGACGACCCCTCAAGGTCTGGTACACCAGGTCATGGCGAACATACCAACGATGACATGGCTGCCTCTAACAGGCCCTCACACCAGGTTGACTACCTATCTCACAATTGGAGGGACGAGGATATCTGGTCCTCGTGGCGATATATTGCGATGCGACGTGGAGAGTTACCCAACAGCATACGATTAAAAAATGCTGTTTGGAGAACGCGGGTTAAGACCAAGAACAACATGAAAACAATTTCCCCTGAGACGCTCGATTGGCTTGTATTCCTCGAATTTGACGTGATGTTTGAATGAAATACTTAACTCTCCAAGAAGCAACGATTGCGATATAACCTAGCTTTATGTTCCACTGTGCTCGGTACAAAATGCCCTTAATTCAGTCCAAACCGAGCTTTCTAAGGTACCATTACCCAGAACTTATTTACATGTGAATCTCGATAGGAACCCAATCCTAAGGAAGCGGAGCATGTCTGAAGAGACGCTCCAGATCATTATCAACAGTTTCACTACTCAAGGAAGCTATAGCCGCTGTCAAAGTGGAGGAGACCAGAGATATCTTGGGCCCTCATACGAGCCGTTCAACAACCGACTATCCCTATCAACCTTTTTCTCAAAGACGACTGGGCGAAGAAAGCAGTAGTGCCAATACATCCACAGAGTCCTCTGAGGTCACATCCCGCAACTGTGAGCGAAAGCACACCCATTTCAACGAACGGGTCGAACAGTAAATTGTTGTCAAAGTTAAGGGCGTCGATCACGATAATGACGAGCTGGACACCGGCCATTACGGCGATGGTAGTGACCCAGGCTATGACATAATGGTGAAGCGCACGAAGACAAGGAAGTCACTGCTCTTTCAACGAAAGACTTCTGAGTCAAAGCCAGCTAAAGGAGAGACGATTGCAATGCTTCCGTCCACTACCCTCAAATACCGGGAAGACGCTCCAGAACCACGAGGGACGGCTAGAAAGCCCTCTCGAAGCCCTATCATACCCTCTTTGTCGCAAGGTATTGTTAGACTTGCCAAGAAGCCCCCAATGTTATTCATTGGTGAAGAAAATGATGACGACAGCCTCAATCATTTACTGCTGAGCCCCGGCACAGACTGGCCGTCATCGCCCGCTGAAGATGCCAACAGCGGCCTTTCCCGGTCTCTCTTTTCAGAAAGCCTTTGTGAAGTGTTTGCGGGTATGCGAACGATTCCTTCTGGCATGTTTACGCTCTACGAGGAGGGAGGAGTATCTTCGACGGACGGCATTCTTGAACGTGTTATCGACACGGTTAACACCGCCCGTGACATTGCTCATGTTATCTGGAGCGTCGGCTGGAAGAAGTAATGAGACCTCACCCTTTGGGTTTTGCTGACTTTGGTGGAATATCGAACCCATCTCACGCTTTATGATATCCGTCTTTATCAGTGACGCACGTCGGATTCCAATAAATTTTCAGGCTTCACCATCTCACTCATACAATGAGTCGCTTCAATACCATGAGATACATCATAAGAAACGCGCATGGCGATATGCAGGCGTCTCCCAAATTCATTGGCAACAGTCTCATTCAGACTACAGCAACACGCCTTGTACATCCGCTGAGCGATTACGGTATGGCATATGCTGAAGTTGTGAGGAACGAGTTGTGGTTTAGTTATAGTAAAAGGGTATATTCTGGACAACGAAGGTATAGAGATAGCTCAGGCAGCAGTAGTAGATAGCCTGGAAGTTTCAAGAAAAGTAGGTCAAACGGCTGACTATGTAGTCTCTAATGGGGAGTTGCTTCGACATGGTAATCAGAAATCCTCGTTGAGTGATGCCGAAATCGATATCTCTAGCTAATACCCTGTCACTGTAGGGTTCGAAAACCGAACTTTGGCCATTGCAGTTTTTGTATACGAAGCTCCACCTCCTGAGACGTCAAGAAGTAGCCGCGCGAAGGCTATCAACGCCTAGGTGAAGCTGCTGAGTTTTTGCCGTGAGACCTTGCCGGCCGTTTCTAGAATGCCCCATCTCCTGGGCTAGTGATTTATGACTAATGGCTAAGCGACAAGGTCATGATAGCATTTAAACTTGGGTATTCTCCCAAACTGCCTCTATCGGATCTCAGTTCTTGGAGCTTGCAGACAGTAGGCTAATATAAGCAAGGCATAATTTATCCACAAACTACTTTGGTTAACAAAGAGTCGAAACCAGCTAGAGCTAGCCTAAATTTCATCCAGTAAACCTGGATACGTCAGTTATAGCAACTCTCCGCCTCAGTG
The DNA here is from genome assembly GCF_013085055.1 of Fusarium oxysporum Fo47. Classification (NCBI taxonomy): domain Eukaryota; kingdom Fungi; phylum Ascomycota; class Sordariomycetes; order Hypocreales; family Nectriaceae; genus Fusarium; species Fusarium oxysporum. Next base: position 2,506,408 of record NC_072846.1, read on the forward strand.
AAGCTTTTTGCCGGAGATTTCCTACCTGTGCCGCTATGATGCTTACACTGCAGATCTTTGATCTCTGCCTTGAGCATTTGAGTAGTATTCCTCTCTTCCTCTAGTATTCCTTGAGTTAAAGTTAGCCTTAGACGATTATCCCTAGTAAGTACTTCTAAGTCTTCCTGCATTAAGCTTTTCTTCGATTATTTCCACAACTCGGCTGTCGTGGTTGTAGATTGAAACTGTCTACTAATGACTTCGTCTTGGAGTGAACCGACGTCTGTGACCGAAAGATAAAAGCATTTTCCTTTATCATAGGGAGTATGATCATGGCCTCCCTAGCTCATTATGGGTTATCAAAGGCTTGGATAAGTGGCTTGGGGAAACTGGCTTTTGCAAATGCAGGATTACCAGACCCTCATGTTCATCGATGTGGATATCAATCCGGTTATTATCCGAAAATCAAAAGACATCTCTCTAATTACCGATTTTTCAAAACGCCACAACTGTCGCGTTAACCCTTTTTCTATGTATTATACGCGGAAGAACTTATAGGCACACTTTGGTTTATTTACCAAGCCAGGTTTGGCTACATTTAGGCTCGAAACAGCTCAATATATTCTACCTCCTACCTAGCATACCCCTGTCCTTGTCAAACTCTTTGCGGTTAACTTCAAATAGAGCATTCCAAGAAATAATATCGAGTGTAATGACGGCTTTGGCGTAGTTGACCATCCGATCGAATGTGATATGTATGAACCCAAGTTGACCATCGTCCGACTCGTCCGGATTGTTCGGATCCACTTCGTATTCCAGACCAATCAAGTCCCTCAAGAAGTCTTTTTTCCGGCCAATGTCCTTCAAGTGAAGATCAGAGCCAAGTCGACGAAGCCACAGGGCTGTCGTAGGAAAGTTGTTCCTCGCGTGAATACGTCCTGCTTCTCGACTCCGAATTTCTCTGTCATGGAGTTGGCACGCGGAGAGCGCTGATGGCGGCACCATTGTCAGATGTACCACCTATTGTTAGCCCTTGAGGCGGTATGCGAACGGAGTGGAGGTATTTCGGCTTTTAATGCAATCTTCTCCGCATCTTCGACGGGTTCAATGACATATTGTAAACTTTTAATTCCTCCTCTACTTTGGTCGATGGCTTGGCTTTTTGGGCTGACGATGTCAAGGAGGACGATGCGGTCCGCATAGATGGCCAGCTTGAACAGCGCGTCAGTGCCGACGCCTTCTCGCATTCTGATAACCGACAGGAATCAGAGCAGTAAGTTTCTCCCTCTGTCTGGGTGCCGCAACCGAGGCATGGATCATACAACCATTCTTGGCCTGACGGCATATTGAAGAGTGCCGGAAAGTCTGGCGTTGTTGGGGAGTCAGATAGTGACGGCAGGGTTGGCACATTTTTGTAATACAGAGCTCGAAGCTTTGTGGAGCAGAAGTTGCTCTATCTAGCCACTGACGTAGGAGTTAATGTGCAACAATCGCCTCTTCAGTCACATCTCCACCATCTCTCTAACTTAAAGACTATGTTCTACACATGTATCTGATATGATTGAATCCTCCCCATCTACGTTCCAATGCTCATCTTCATATCCTAATCAATTTGTTTCCACTGATTGACCAGCTTCGAGAAATAGAATCTCTTCTAATCGTAGTAGTTGACCCCATTAATAACAGCAGATCGCTACGCAGACCATTCCTTGCAAACATAAACCGCCAGGTTGACGCAATCACGCCCTTTGCTATCGTTTAACGGTGGCCAAATGCCGCAAGCGGCTGACCAGACATCTAACAGACAAATAGGTAAGATCTGTTGGCATAGCATAGTATCCTTAGGATTATGGAACTTAGTGGCCTGCGCTGGAACCAGGTTAGCGAAGTATGTTCCGGTATTATACCTTGTTCGGTTAGTATGTCGACACACTCCAAAGCGCGAATGAGTCCAGCGTGAGGTTACTGGTCACATGTGAGGAGGAGGATTACCCCAGTATCCTGCATGAATTAAAACCGTGTTCAAGCGGGAACCAACGCATGGAGTGGAAATTTATTTCCCCGCTAGGGGGGGTCTAGGCCTAAGACACGGTGTGCTAATTAAGCTATTCACGGTTCAGACGATTTGGTCCTGATACCTAGAGCCCCACAGCTTCTTACACCGAATGGTTCAGCTAATTATAGCCTTTCGGTAACGCGCCGAGTTCTCAAATTGGTTGGCATCCTATCATTCACATCAGTCCTCTTCGGCTAATTCTTGCTTGCTTGCTCTTAAGTGGTCCATGCGAAGGAGCCTGAAGGTCCCCGCAATATAAGGAATCCTACCTGTAATGACTCCTTCGAGTATCTTGCACAGCGTCGACAGCGGTGATATCAGTCTCCGTGTCTTGATAGTACGACCACCTTTTATGCATTTTTAAAAAGTGATCGTCACATTATTCCGCTGACCAGGCAACTCCCTGTGTACTAGTGAGGTCCGAAGAAAGGTGGAGTCGTTCTTTGGCCACCGGCCAGAGCTGTTTCCGGACCATCGCAGGCAGTCTATCCTCTCCAGGATCTTTCCACGGGTTGGCTGCCATCAGCTTCTGTTCTACATTACCATTTGCAACTGTCTGGCGTGCGGTTACTGGAAGGCATCGACCTAGCCCCATATTCATAGGTACGAGAGGTTATAAACCAACTCCATGTTAACCAGAAATCATAAATAGCTCTTCATGTGGGTAATTATCGCTTGTTTCTAATACTAAGAGACAGAGATAGCGTCAAAAATACCAGTACATGTCCCAAGCAGTCTCATCCGCTTGGTGTTCTCACAGTCCCTCGTAGTCGGATAGCCCTGGTTCATATCTAGTGAAAGATAACGGTGGAACTGGCTGTTCAAAGACCATCGAATCAGGCGGCATAGTGGCCGTTTGAAGTGGTCCTAAACCCATTATATTGGACATGACGTCTGTAACCTCCGAGGCGCTAGATCCCTGCTGAAAAGAGGTTCTCGGGGTTGACCGGAAACCACCCCCATTTAGACTCTGAGTATTCAACTCTTTGGCGGTGATAGCATCACCTGGGCTTCTCTCGCAGGGGCTTAGCGAACTGCCATAGACATCAAAGGCAGTAGAACAAGCGACTAGCCTATCTACACACTTCTGCGCCTCATTCGCGATGTAGTTCTGGATGAGAACGCAATTGCAATTTGTGTGCAGCAGTAATTGGGTCTTTAGGTGGTAAATTTCGTCAGTCAAAGTGTCGAAACACGCCGTGAGATAGCGGTTCTGGTCCTTCATAGCTTCTTCGCGACAGGCGAGCGCTGAGGCTTCATCGCGCTTGCGGATACGACACTTAGTCGCCATGATGCGGTTGCGTTCGAGGGTTCGGCGCCGGCGAGAATGCTTGGGAAGGCCATCACCAAGCCCCTCTTGTTGACGCGCTACCTTCTGGCCTTTTGGCTGCTTCTTGGGTTTTCGGCCCCTTTTCCTTGGCTTAGGTAACTCTACAGCATGCCCAGAGACACTAGGCTCCGAAAGCACCTTATCTGCTTGCGATTGTCTTCGGTTATAGGGCCGCAGGTCCAACTTCTTATCATCTAAAACAGGTGGCCGGATATTATGCAGTGCTTCGTTCCCTTCAAGATTCCCCAATTCAGTAGGCTGCGTCGGTAATATGATGTAGGAGGATCCGAGACCCGCTCCCACCGTGACCGAAGAGGTATCAATTGCTTCAAAGGGCAGTTGCCACCTGTTTGACCCGGCATCGGCCGACATGGCTTGATGTTTCGAGACAATGGTGAAGCTATGGTCATCAAACTGGGCGGTAGGAGTATTGGCAAGTTATGGTGGCGAAAATATCATCTAGGTGAGAACGCAAGGTCTCATAGCGATGCAGAACAGGACCATACGATGATAATATAAAGTAATCCAGCTCCTCGGATCGTAATTGCCAGTCAGAATAATAAGTAGTGATAAGAGGTCTTTCAAGGCCAGGGCTGATACCCTGTATATGGAAGAAGAGTGAACTCAAGAGAGGCTACCCAAAGAAGCAGGACTAAAGACATAGACAGAGAAAGGGAGGGCAGAAGGGGATATGGAAATCAAATATAACAGCTTTCACAAGCAAGGGCCTGACCAGTATGTAGTACTAAAGACAGTGCGCAAAGGCTTATCCACACCGTAGCAAGCATCACAGCATCAGCAGATATTAAGCTTATAGAATAACCCGGCCGTGAACAGAAAATAGGGCTTTATCTATGAGAGCACAGAATTAAAACGTCACATCTTAGAAACCGGAGGGGATCAGAAATCCTTGTATTTCAGGAGATAACTTATGCGGCCTTGTGGGCCAAACTATTGAGGGTTTAAGAGTCCGGCAATTAGTCATCCCCCATGCCCTTTGGATCTGGAGGGATGGGCTGTTTCTTGGTGCCATGGCAGGCCTAGATACTGGCGCGCAGAAATGCTCACCGTGCTCGGGGCGCCTCGATACCAACGAGGCTGCAAAAGGGGGGAGATTGATTGCGGTTTACTATACCCGCAAGCAGGTGTTTGTGCTTGGACGTTATGGGACCACCAAATGTGTTTTGCAGTGACACTGCAGAGGTTTCCAGACACATTGCTACATCGGAAGATACCGAATAGGGGCTCAGGTGAGAGACTGAGTGGAAACGTCATTTCCGTAAGGCAGAGCAGATAACCCCGGATCTGCATGGCGGACCTGAACGGCGGATCTGCATGGCCCCCGCTCACAATGCGGAGAATCTGGGGAAACTACGTCTCACTGGTTAACGCTACGCCAACTGGTAGTAGATATTCTCAGAAGCACCCGCAGGAATGGCATCATCACGCTTGTCACTCCATCTCCTTGACATCATATACCCTGCCTTGGGTCATGGCGGGCGTCAGAAGTCTGCTACGCGTCAGTTGATAATCAGAGAGCCGTGCGTGCCCTTGCCGATTGCTCTTGAAGCTCCGCAAACACTGGGTATCATCAATTGTGGGGCTTCAGTCGGAGGGTAATAGGAGGGCGAATCAAGATCGCTCCGCGGATATATCAAAATCTGACTGAGCTGCTTGTGCATTTTCTGCTGTCACCTGTGTTAACTGATAACCATCGCAAGTTGCAGCGTCATGTCACCGACACGATTTTTCACATGGTAAATCCAGCGCAGGCAAACCGTTATATTGCAATTAGTGAAACCCCACTTGAAAATTCTCCACTACGATGTCTGCTCACATGCTAACGCAGAGAATCGCTTTAGCCACACCCTATATCAGAACATATTCTACACTCTGCCGGGAAGCTAAAGGAGGGACGATCTCTACAGGAGCTCGCAGGCAAATATCCCTTGAGTTGTGTTGAACCTCCCGGCCGTACCAGGCCCCACATGCCCACCTTCTTCTAGGAGGTACATCGGTGGAACCTCATAATAGATTGGGAACGTGAGCAGTGTGATGTAGCGATTTGTAACACGAGAGATTGCTGGTACTTCTATCACAGGCTGAAATAGGGGGGCAATAGGTATCTTTTGATTGACGCATTTTAATTGGCTGTAACCCCCTGCTGTGACCTGGCGGGAGGTTCAACACAACTCAAGGGATGGAGATACAGGCAAGAAAGGGAAAAGTGGAGAAGCTGGGGACAGCTGCAGCGCTGCCCACAAATCAAATGCAATCAAACAAACTGCCAAACAAATCAATCAAATATGCCAAAATCTTATTTCAAATCAAACAAATCCAAACCTCTGGATTTGAAATGGCATTTGATATATTTGATACATGATATATGATGAAAGCTTGAATCTGCCAGGCTGTCGGGCGCGTCCTTGCAGCTTACCCGGAACCTGCTGGGCGTCAGGGTCTGGTGAGCGAATCTGGCCAATCAGAGTTATTACTCAGATCTTCCATTAGTGTGCTACCCCCAACAGCGCCTTCAAATTGGTTAAAGAGAAGGTAGCTTCTTAACTTTCACGTCTCTCGCCCCCCCACAACATCAAACCGCGTCGGTGCCAGTCTGTTTACCTCTCCTCGACGCGTGCCGTTCCTTACTGATCGACGCCTAACCCAATGGAATCCAACGACATCATGTTTCCTTCTCCACCCTCCGCCTTTGCTCTTCTCCGCCCACCGAGAAATCTGGCAAGTCAATTCGAGCTGACGACGCGGGTAGCTTCACCAGACCACCCTACCGTTGCAGATCTTCCGCGAGCAGTATGGAGGAACAAACGATATGTTTTAGAAGAGTCCTTGTCCCGGAAAGGCTCGAAGGGCCGGAAGAGCTGGATCAAGCGCCATGGATTTTTTCTTGTTGAGATCGACACTAACGATAGTCCTTTGAGTCCTTACTCGGCCTGTCGTTTGTGTGACGCGAAGGGTCAGCCCGAGTTCTTCGCCGCTGCTGCTACGAGTTCGGCAGCTGATCACCTCCGCAAGTATGTAAATGAGACGTCGCGAGCTTGAGCACCATTGATCAACGTAGGTCCCACAGGATCTTCGAGAGCAGTCAAGGCGCTGATATGGACCCGTCAACCGATGAATCTGAACGGCCCAAGCGACGGCGCTTGCAGTACAGCGCCGTGCCGCGTGCTAGAGTCAAGATGATCCGAGAACTGAGCCTGGGACTTCTGATCAACACCAATGTTCCTTTTTCTTTCTTTAGCGATACATTCTTTCAGCAACTCGTCTGGCAACTTGACCCTCACCTATCTGACCAGATACCATGGAGCCGGTAATCGATGGGCCGTTTGCTGGATAACATGTACGGGTCTAAGAAGGATGAGGTCAGGCAGGAGCTCTCAGATGCCCTCACTAGAATCCATATAGGGTTCGACCTGTGGACACCACCTAACCGGCACGCTGTCATGGCAGTCACAGCTCATTTTCTTGACCGCCAGGGCAAGCACCAGTCGCGCCTTCTGGCACTCCGTCGCCAACTCGGATGTCACAGCGGGGAAAATCTCGCGGTGACGCTTGGGCAAGTTGTGCGCGAATGGAAGATAGAGGATCGAGTTGGAACAGTGATCTCGGATAACGCATCTTCGAACGATAGCTGTCTTCTGAACTTCTACGGAGATCTCGACGCAGAGATGGGCCCGGCAGACGTTCGGGCCAGACGTATGCGCTGCTAGGGGCATATCTTGAACCTGGTCGCTCGTGCTTTCCTCTACGGCGAAGATTTCGAGGCTTTCGAGGCCGAATCGCAGGTCTTTGACCTTCTCGACCGGCGCGAGGATGACCTACGACACTGGAGAAAGAAAGGGCCGGTGGGAAAGCTCCACAATGTTGTCAAGTTCATCAGATCTTCCCCTCAGAGGTGTGAGCTCTTTAAGAGGATCTCACGCGAGAACGACGAAGCACAAGAATATCTCCTGGCGAGTGAGTCGACGGCAGAGCTAGAGGTCGTCATGAACAACGACACGAGATGGAACTCCACTTATCTCATGATCTCTCGAGCGCTCGTCAAGCAGGGAGACATCAGGGCGTTCTTGGTCCATCCAGAGGTGGAAAAATGGTTACCAGAGGCCGACATGTTGAAGGGGGATGACTGGAGACTTTTCACAGAAATTAAACATATTCTTGAACCATTCTATCTGCAAACTATGAGAACGCAGGGTTGGGGCAGCGAGGGAGGTAATGGACGGCTTTGGGAGGTAATGACAGGCATGGAATACTTACTGGAACACCTTGAGGATCGGAAGCTGTTCTATCATGCTGTTCCAGACGAGGCAGCTGGAGAGAATACCAACTCGCAGGTCGAGCTAGCCCGGGGGCGACCAGACCGAAATCGGCAGATTCCTGCTAGATTTAGGGATTGCGAGATGGACATACACCCGCGAAAGTCAGTGCAAAACTCCTTGCCAAGTCGTGGCTCGGGACAATGTGATGATGGATCAGGCAAGCCATCAGGATCATCGGCAGTTGATGACATGGAAAAGGATCACCGACGCTATCTGAGACTCTCCATCATCACCACCTGGCAGAAACTCAATGAATACTATACCAAACTTGGAGAGTCACCGTTGTTTGCCGCATCCATCATTCTCAACCCATCACTAGGCATGAGCTATCTGGAGGTGAATTGGGCGTCAGAAGAGCAGCTTGTGTGGGTGAGGGACGCCAAAATTGGACTATCTGACTACCTGGACCGCTGGTACCGCTGCAACCGGCCGGTGGACGAGCAGCGAGGGGCAATTATTGAGACTACGGCATCCCCTAGCGTGCTGCAGAGAACGCCGGTAGACAGTATATTCAAGCAGTGGGTGAAGAGCAGGACAGCAAAGACTACGGTGACGGGAAGTGAGCTTGAGCGGTATCTGCGGCTAGAGCCGCAAGAGACTGAGGATCCAATTGAGTGGTGGATGGCTCACCAGGGACAATTTCCGACGGTCAGCCTGTTAGCTCTCGATATACTCGCGGTACCGGCGATGGCAACTGATTGCGAGAGGTCGTTCAGCCTCGCCAAGTTGACGGTGACGTCGCAGAGATGACGACGGAAACATTGGAGAAGTTGCAATGCCAGAAGAATTGGGTCAGACATGGTGCGGTGAAGCTGGGGGCGATAGCAAGTAGGGGAGACGAGGTCTAGTGGAAGATTGGGACATAGTAGCAGGAGAGCATAGAGGGTGAGATTTGAAATATTTGAAATATTTGAATAAATATTTCAAACAACAAATCCAACGTTGAAGGTTGTGAAATATCTCAAATATGACCCCGGATTTGATTTGTTTGATTTGAGGGCAGCGCTGATCGAATTTGAGAGATATTGCGACGGGAATAATATCATCACGCTTTGTATGCCGCCGTATTCTTCCCACCAGCTTTAGCCTCTCGCGGATGCTGATGTGACCAACCTCGCCACTTCTCCTGGTTTCGACATGGTAGTCGACAATGCCAAGCAGAAGATGGCTTTTATAAAGCAAAAACGGGGGTTGATGGTGTTGTTGTTAGTTCTAAGTTACGTATATCCGAGAGGAGCACAGCTCCTTACATAGTATCCACATCCCAGTCACTAGCAGATCGGACCACGTTAGTCACACAGTCTCAACTTGTGCAACAAGGCGTCACCAGCCAAGCCGTCGACTCAGCTCGTCACTCGAGTCTCCCTCTCAACATCCACACCGGGACAAGCGAAGAACCAAGTATACGCGCCGTAAGCCCCCATTCTCTCCCTCCATCTGGATCACAGGCTTACCCCTATGGCACCTGTTGGCCATCTCCCACTGCCGATCATTATCCAAATTCCTCACCTCCCCTTTTCTTATACGTATTCTTGACCGCCAAGAGATAAGCATCATCATTCAAAATAACGGCTTGGAATATCACTTGTCAAAGGTAGGGTTATGGGCAGCCAGGAGCTCAGATGGGGTGCTGTCTGGTGCTGCTGCTGAAGTCGTTGCGCCCGACAACAGCAACCTTGAGGCCGCGAGTGGCAGCATGGAGAGCGATGTAGGCACCAGTATCACTGCTTCCAATAAGGAGCACATCATACTCCTGAATACCGGAGTGGGAGCTGCCTCAAAGTTTGTTTAATTGTTCGTCGCGCGACCTGACGCGAGGGAAAAGTGGCAGCATGAAGGTGCAATCTGCGCCGAAGGTAGGAGGCGGGACGGCGGGAGAAGAGTGGCCTACAAGCCCAGTCTAACCACGTGGTCCCCCTCAGCGACTCTCCACTGTCTCGGAAAACAAGACATCAATGAACGAAGCAACATGACTTGACGTGCCTCTGTGAGCCTCAATGTCCTTAGACACTCGGGCTCCAGCCTGCACATTGGTTCCAAAATGGCCCATGGTCTGCAACTCGATGCCAGCTCCCGGCCACGACTTCGAGTTTGTCTTCTCCAGGACGATCGTATTCGAAGTTTCGGTACCGTTGTTCTGCGCCCTTACTGTCTCCTTCCCTTCCTCTACATCAATGGTGATTTCCTGGAACACCATGATGCCACCATATGACGGCGTTGCTTGTGGTAGCTCGTCCCGTGCCGGGTACGCCCCTGAATCATCTGTCGAATCAAGCGACCTCGTCCGGTTGACGCTTCCAGGCGGGCAGAGATTGATGGTTGAGCTTGACCTTGATCGTGCTGAGTCAGGTGATGGAAGCCGCCTGCCACTGAGTGCGGCGGACACGGATTTTGCTTTTCGTCGCGCCCCTACTAAGGTATCGGATCGTCCGAATGGCCACATTTTGGATGAAAGTCCAATAGTGCTGTCCTGGAATCCTTCGCGACGATCTATCGTCTTAGGAATATGTCCGAATTCCAGATGAACGCCTTGCGTGAAATCTTGGTTGAACTGTGGCAACACCTGTCGCATCTTGAAGAAGCTAAGAGGAACAAACTCGCAGTTGGGGCTGCTCAGCACCGAATGGATGGGGATCACCAGCCGCATCGCGATCATGGTTGCTTCCGACCGCCCTCCATCGCCTCGGCAAGGCACGCGGACTGTACTCGATGTGAGAACGGCGTCTTCGAAAAGGGCTTCTTGCGTCCACTCTCGCAGAGCCTTGATAGTATCTGAGAGCTGGCCCGCAAACTCAGCCTCCCGACTGGTTCGCTGGGATGCATTGTCGTCTTTGAAGCTCTGGAGGATCCTGGAGACCGACATATTGGTGAACTGCATAAGGAAATGGGCCTGCCAATCCTCGAGCGTCTTGAATGGAAGAGCCATGGATGGGAGCAGATTTCGGGTACCCTTTCGTGCGAGGACCTCGAACCCCGAACTGACTCGGGCTCGAATTGCAAAGAAGCCTAGATGCACGCCAGGGAGCAGATGGTTCTGCTCGCTTGTGTAGGTTGACATATCCCGTAGTTTCGTCTCGAACTCGTGGCTCTTGGCATGCATGCTCGACCTGATGATTTCGCTGACCTGGTGCAGCTCGGCAAATCGATAGCCGGCTGACACAAATCGTTCGGCGTCGCGATCCGAATCGGCACGACTGATCAAGAACATCAGCGATCCACGCCCGTAGTCCTGCTGTCGGATGTTGATTCCCTTCTCCGCCATGTTGAGGCTGTCATGTTTATCGTCACCGGTCTCGATAGCCTCCGGCGCAAATCCCCCCTGGCCAGGTTTTTGCTGTTGAGCCCGCGGCCGTCTGCCGTTCGCACCTGTTGGCAAAATCTCGTCCCACAACACTCCGATTGACGTGATGTCATTTCTAAGCTGGTCAGCAAGCGCCGCCGCAGCGAGACAAAAGAGTTCCCGGAAGATCATGTCGTAACTTTCAATCATCTCGCCGTGGTCGCTTACGAGTTGAATGCCACGTCGTCTGTCTTTATGCGTGCGTGAGTGCGGCAGCTGCGATACATGCTGTCTCATGCCTCCGACTAGACTCGAGATCATGCCCCAGTTCCTGGATGCTAGAAACATCCAGTGGAAAAGCGGGTGGCCAATATTGAAACCTTCCTTGGTATTCTGCCTCGGTCAGTCTGCAGTCATCGGAGCTGCAGGTAGTGGACACTCACCTTTTCCAAGAAGGAGTCAGTCACGACTGTGCTAGGAACGCATCCATCCGGGTCAACGAGGATCCTCCCTGCCTTGTCAAAGATGGCGGCTCCAAGAGTGATCTGCTGGGCGCGGAGGGCAGATCGCCTCATGTTTCTCGCTCTGAGGATGGCTGAGATGGCAATGATGAAACAAGCACTGAGTGACTGCTGCAGGTTAGCGACGCGCGGGGTTTACATACATGCTGACAGGAGTCCATGATCTCACCAAGCAGATGACCACAACTACAGTGGCACTTCTCGACGGCTCATTGCCCTCTGGCTTGATCTTGACAAGTCGATAATGAGTTCCTACAGCAGCACACCAATGCATCCCAGACACAGCGCCGGCGAGCACTACGGCCGAAATGACTCGCTTCCACCATGAATTAGCCCACATGGCTCTGAAGACGAAGAACATGGCCAGGGCCACATTGCTGGCAACAATGGCGATAATTGCGGAACTGACGACGTATGCTGGTCGATAGACGCATGTATAGTTATCAATGGAAGCATTACCAAGATAATGCATTCCGCAGACGGCAGTGCCGCAGAGAACTCCTCCGGTGATCAGCCTCCACCATGACACGGAGTTGTTAGTACCGACGGCGACGAAGGCAGCTAGAAGCACCAGGATGGGGACAAAGAAGGATACGGCAGTGAATCCGCTCGAGTATGCCACCTGCATATCTGGTTCTCCGTCGGCGAGATCGATGGCTCGGTTACCGACGAAGTGCTGCATGTTGAAGGACCTGGTAAGTGTATGTAAGGAATCCGGTGTAAGGCGAGCAAGTACATACCATGCACCAGATGGACACTCCACCCATCGTAACGGCGGAGCTCATGAGTAGTAAACTGTTTCAGTCAACAATCAAGTCTAATAATAATAGTCAGGTTTGAGACGGCCGAGGGAGAAGCATACTGATTGTAGAGCCCCCGGAGGCCGGTTCGTCTGTTGATGAGTTCGAGCGTCGAGCCAGCACCAACCAAGCTAACAACGAAGCTGAGGGCGACGAAGCCGGCATTGTAGCTCTGAGGCACAATATGGCCCTGATACTCGCGAAGCAAGTTTTGAGCAGTCATTGTGGGCAAGGGAACCTGTGGAGGAGCAACTGTCAATTGCTACCGCCGTGCTGGGTGAAGCGAGGATTTTTGCTTGACGTGGGTGGAATTGGCACGGTACTGCAGGTTCTTATCTGACACCGACATGCTCTACCAGAAACCGGGGCCCATCGGCAGCTGCGCATTGCTCCTGGTTGGAGTTTACCTCATCGGTCCCACCACACTCCTTTGGACAGATGCAGTCGGGGCCTCTAGGTTTACCCCAATGTAGTCGAGATGGCTTCTAGTGCTTGTTCTGAGACAGGCAGTAAGCACTAACAGATGCGGACAGGGGGGTGTTAGCGATACTCGGCGCTCAATCGGGGGCTCGTCGGAATTGATTGCAGGTGCGATCTGTGTTTTTGGTCCGGGGCGTTAGCCAATGGAGGCACGGCGACCGGGGGAGAGGGGGCTGGGCAGGCTTAGTGGATCAAAATGCGGGCGCTGAACCAAGCCATGAATTCGTACAATGGATGGGATGCTTCAACTCGTGTCGGCAAGCTGCTAACATGCTTTGCCATCTCGCTAACTCTGTCGAGTGCCTCCAGTCGGGACATTAGGAAAACTCCGATCAGAGAGCTAGGATTTTGTGCATCTACCCAAGCGGAATTTGACCTACTATTGACTAGAAGGCAACAAAGCAGGCACATGTGTGATGAAAGAAGATCCCCTACAAGCTTGGAACATGCAGTCTTGCGTGACGTGGACCGCGAACCTGGGATCAGGACTCATAACTTTGGACGGAGGGCGTTTTCACGCCTTTTCCTTTCTCTGCCTTCCCGATGTGGAAAAGTGGACAAGGAAGCTGGGAGCTGAGAGCGGGGAGACCAGGACTGACTTGGACTAGGCAAAGACGGGAGAGGCCACTGTCTCTGCACGGTCTCTCTAACAAGGAAAAAGATGCCACTATCCCGTCAATTATCGAAAGGCTCCAACGCGGTCACTCCCAGAGGGATTTAATCCAATTAAAGTCACACCATTAGGCTAGTTATGCCTCTTTCAGCACCGATTTTCGCTCGACCTGCACGTCGTCAAACGATAAGATAATAACTGATAGGCACGCTATCGCTGCTCAAAGAACCCTGCAGCATGTAGTTTTATAACATGGGGCAAGTTACTTCGCGGAGCCTTTCGACAATTGATGGGATGAAGTTATTTGTGGAACTCGCTGGAGACAGCTGCCGCAGTTTACCATGCCGTCGGGAGATTGCCCAGAGCCTGGAGGGTGTTCCTCAGATTAGCAGCTCCCTAAGGTAAGATAGACGATCAGCGATCCTGATCCTGGCTTCTGGGGTAATGCAACTCCGCCCTGGGCCGAGGCGGGAGATGGATGCAGAAACGACGGTGCACCCAAGAGTCTATGATCTGCGCGCCGTGGCTTGCTGAAATGCTTGAAACCACACCCCCGGGGGGGCTCATGACGATGAAGTGGTAATGATTGTTATGGAGATTGGGGCAATGTTGGTACACAAACGAACAAGAAGCCGCATGTTGTGATAATTGTATGGCGTCTGCTCTGGTGTCATGCCCACGCTTCCATTGTTAGCGGGAGCGGCTCCCGCTTGCGAGATCGTGATAACGGTACCGTAGCTCGCTCAAGTTGAGGTTATCCTTACCTTCAGCTCGTCATTTTTTCACGCCGCTGCTTTTTTCTTTTCTTTCTCCCCCGTTACGACTCGCAACCAAGCCGTTTCTCTCCCTTCTCAGCCTCCACGGTATGGGCTTTGCTATGCGTTGCCATCTCAGGTATCCGTCCCTGGAGAGGGGAAACAAGGCGCGAGCCTCGATAAGAACTGCGGGGCATGCCAAGCGTTGCACGCTAGGTATATAGCTGCCAAACCGTCGATCACAATATCGCCACTAGCGTGTCATGGTTTGGATGCCTGCTGGGAGCATTTCCTAAATGGGAAACCCTTGTGCACTTAACCCTTGCTAGTTTGGTCGCTCTCTCATGATATCGGTCACATGTAAACTTCAACCCTGTCTTCACTAGTAGGGCTTAGTTGTGAAGAGAATGCACCGGGTAGGCAACCTTTAGCTGGTTCCATATCTTCCCCATGCTTCGCCCAGCCCGGACCATTTTAGGGCTCGTGAAAACTTTGACACCTTCAATGAGAAGCTTGCCCCTTTGTTATTTTCTGGGTAAGAGGAGAACAGGGTGGCCGAGAAGCAAAACCCCGCTTAGGGTTAGGATAGGGTTAGTATTCACTATCTAAGCTACCTTGCCCTAGTGCTTTCTTCTAACTAAAGATATAGCTATACCCGTTGGCTCGAGCCAACGGGGAAAGATAGGAGTGGAAACTTTTCGCATATTTATCTGACAACAATGTCTAGTAGACCTCATTGAACATTCTTGTCAAACATTACGTGCATTCGGTCCATTAATGCAGATTCGTGTATTCATGTTGTGTTGTGTTCAAATTCTGCCCCTTGGAGGCTTTACGGTTTACGTGCGCAATCTTAGATGGCCCCTGCTTGCACATGGCAAACACCTGTTCAACAGATTGAGGCTTGTGGGCACTGAGGAGATGACAACTGAGGAGATGACAACTGAGGAGATGACAACTGAGGAGATGACAACTGAGGAGATAAACGAACGGCGGAGTTTCTAACACCCTATCTCAGTCAAGATTAATTACATAACTATAATATCTCTAATTCTAAAACACTACTTAGGATTATTTAGATAAATTATTACTCCCTCTTAGATATCCGCGAATTATATTTAGGCTTGCCGCACCTCCCGTAGTTTTATTTACTTGCTTAGTCCACCCTAGGCTGACTACCAGTATGGTGTCATTTTTAGGTCGCGCATTGTTACGGTTAGGAGGTGTTGCGTCGAAATTTGTTCTTTTGTGCTTTTCGAACGCACAGGTCAACCCTGACCCCTCCGACCATCATAGATTTGTTGTAGTGTCTGAAGGAGAACACAGCGATTAGTTTCAATTAATTCAGAGGTTTGCTGTGTTTTTATAGTGTTTTCGATTTTTGAAGGCTGAAACTCTTGTCACGCATGCTTGTTTGTCACGCAAGCTTCTTATGTATGTTAGGTGTAAATAAATAACTTGAGTTAAACTATAAAAGCAGACTTTATGACTTTCAGACAACTTTCAGACCATAACAGGTTAAACTTGCAACTTCGATTCCAAAAAATCATAAAAGCCTTGATTGAATTTCTCGTATTTCAGGACTCAAGAATGTCTCTAAGCGCTGACAATCTCGCCCATGACGGCCAGCACATTAGCGGACGCTCGAGAGTTCTCGGCGTTGATAGTGAGGACGCCGGAGCTGGCGTCCCAAGTGTTACCGTGAGACGCGTTCTCCTCGGAGGAGGAGCCGGAGGCACCAATGCGGAATCCGAAAATGCTAACGCCGCCGCCACCTTGAACCGTCTTCCTGTAGTCCTTGTCAAAGGCCGTCTTGGCATCGCCACTGAAGGTGATCTCCATGCTGACGCCCTGAGCGATAAGCATCTGCGTGGGGCGCACCTTCTGGAACATGGCCGGAGCCTTAGCCCCCAGCTTGGCTATGAGGCCGTTGACATCGACGTTCCTACGCATCGCGTTAGATGATGGCTCTTGGAGGAGGAGAGTGGGAGGCCCTGATGGATGGGCGAATACGGGAGTGTTTTCTACGTAGTGGGCTTTAGCGCACTTACCAGGCACCGGGCTCGAAGGGGACTGTCTTGTAGTGCTTGATCTTAAGCTTGACATCCACATCCTTGGCGTTCGAGCTCATGTCGAAGTTCGAGTGCTCGACTCGTCCGCCTCCACTGGTATAGAAGCCAAACACGGGAAATCGGCTGAAAGACGCATTTCCCTGTGCCTCAGTGAAACCAATATCTTTGTAAGAAGATTTCTGGCCGGTGGATAGGTTGATCCCGAACTCGGACGGCTTCTGGTTTGAGTTGGCGACCCAGCCGTCGAGTAGAGATGCATAGCCCTGGATGGAGTACTGGGGTACATATTGGGTTACGAGGGGGTCAGGAATGATTGGCCTTCCACTGGCATCGTAGGTGACCGACTGAATGCTAGCCTTCATATTGAATCTGCGAGTGTTTTCGTTATGTCAGATCTGCGTTCTTAGACTTGAAATCAACACCGACACATACCCTTTCAATTCGGTCAGTGTGTTCGTTCCGTTGGCAGCCCGTTTCATGGCTTCGGCCAGCAGAGCAGAACCAGAACCGCCAATGGCGTTGGTTCGCATCTGGACTTCGTTGGCAGCGCCCTCCCTACCAGTTTCAAAGTCAGTGAATATCTCCCTCTTGTTATCACATGGTTTGTCTTGTCCGTGCTGGTTTCCCCAATTCCATTAAGCTCATCCACAACTTGGTCGGATTGTAAACAAAATATGACTTTACGTACCAGTTCTGTACTGCAACCAGGTAAGCGTTGGCGTTCAGAGGGGCCCACTGAGCGAAAAATTGGGGCTTGTCCGGGTTATCATCTTCCTTGAAATCCTCCATGGCCTGCTTCTTGGCCTCGTCCATTTCCTTCTTGTAGATCTGCAACCTCTCCTTGGCCTTGTTCAACCTGTCCCATGCGTCGGGAGATGTATCACCGCCCTCGCCCTGCATGAGATCATATCAGCAATTGCGTCTCACGACCGATTTGTCTTCACATTGAGCAAATACGAACCGGCTCTAGGGTCTGCAATGTCATGTTGAGGGCATCAGAGTAGCGAGCGACCTTGCTGGCGACCCAGTTGGGGTTGGTGGGATCCAGCAAGAAGTCGGCATACTGATAAATTCCCCAGTTGGTGCACACCGGCGGAATGTCCTTACCACCGGAGATGCCGGCAGTGTTGGCGGCCGCGATGTAGACCCTAGTGTTATCGCCCACCGGGCTGCTGTTCATGATATTCTTGACCGTGGAGGCATAGGCCTTCCAGAACAGCTGGTTTTCGTCAGACATGGTGCTGGTTTGGTTTGGTTTGGTTTGAGGTTTAAAATCAAGTATGAGGATTCCAAGTAAGGCTGTGATGTGGAAGTTCTTGAGTGCTTGTTAGAATTGATGGATTGGGGACAAGTCTTACCGGGTTCACTGCCCCTATTTATACACATTTAAAACTTCGGCATTAGGTAATGCTTCCGGACTATTGATACCTCTTTGTGCGCATGTACGCTTACGAGCTTCGTCTGGGGGTTACGCTCCCCAACTTCCGGGCTTTCAACTGTGTGAATATCAATAGCATGCTGCATGCCGCGCAGTGACATGGAATTAAAAGCACAGGCGAGAAGTATCATCGAAAATGACGACGAAATGGAGTAATGGTAGCAGGAAGGAGTTAGGATCGTCCTCTGACGGCTGACTGAAGATCTTCAACAAGGACACGTACCTTGTATCCTCGGCTGGCCTGGCTTGCCGAAAATGATTCCATCCGCAGATGTAAAGTTACCTCAGCCAGCCGCTTCAAATTCTTTCTACCAATTACGCAGTGATAGGCAATATGTGCTCTTGAAAAATCAAGAGATAACATTTGAACCCTACCGTCTCATCTCCCGAGTTTTAGAAATAAGTGACATTCATCAGATGTACCAACATTGGCGTTCTTAGTAATCAAACTTATGTACATGATTAACTTACAGAGAATAGAAGCATATGAACTGTTCTTGTGTACGTAGTGATGAATATCACTCACCTAACCATTATGCTTCCGGAATAGCCACAATTCAGGCTCAATGGGCTGCGGGCCGAGCCTCGCCGGGGGGTTAGTAGAAGTCAGCTAGCTGAGACAGCATCAATAGCCCTGCACAGACTAATGTACCTTACGCCACAAGACACGGTTAAGTTCTATATACGGGGATAGCTAAGATATACAGCGCTAGCAACATCCAGTTAGGCACCAATAAACTCACGTCGCCGCTACTTGAGGCGGCTCACTTGTGTGTTGTTCGTCGGGGAACGGACCATGCGCATACGTAACCAAAAACTTTAAGACCTTATATCTTCGACTGATTCCTTCTAGGACTTGAGTCCTAGAGTCCTAGATGACAGTCCTACAATTTGAGTTTTAGGACATCAAACTTTAATTTTAACCTTGAACCTTGATCCTGAAGTTGAGGGGGAACCATCCATTCTTCCAACAGGTGTTGCGAAAAAGTGGTCGGTTTTGGGGGGACCGACGTTAGTCGATGGCTGAATCTTCAACATATCCCGATTGTTCCATTGGCGCATTAACCTTACAAACTGTCCCCGACGGCACAATTCAACCCAAGCTAATAGTCCTCGATGCTCACAAAAACCAACAATTTCTAATTTTTCGCCCCAAGTAATCCTTTGTCTTTGTTGGTGCAATTATGACAGGCATGGAGGTTGCAATAGCCAACTTCACTTTCAGCATACACCTATAGACTTTATCATACTCAACAGGGGATTTTGACTGCATCGAAGCTCTTGATTTCCATCTCAGTAAATGACTGAAGTTGGTCTGGTTTCATCCTTCCTTGAATATAGTCGTATGCGTCAGCTGTGGCGATGTTCTCCTGACGATCCGTTTCATCTAAGTTTGATCTTCGTTCATTCTGTGGGTCATATAGCCCGTGTGTCAGCTTAGTGATACAATGTGACGGATTTAAGCGGCCATCAAAACTGTCATCTTAAGCTGTTATCTATGTAGTAGAGAGGTATACTATATACTGCAGAGGATAGTTAGACTATCCGAGGACATTGGTCGTTATCTCCGCGACAAGGTCTCGAGAACTAAACCCGACAGACAACTTGAACTCGCCCTTAGGGATCCTCCACTGCTGCGCCCCAACGTCCCAGTAGCTCACATCGCGTCGCTTAAGTGCAAATTCGATCTTCTTGGACTTCTTGGAGCCCAACTCGACCTTTTCAAATCCCCTGAGAACTCTGACTGGCGCATCCTCGACGCCTTCGGGGAATGAGAGGTATAGCTGCACCACGGTACTACCCTTTCGGGCTCCAGTGTTCTTGACCTTGGTCGAAACTCGGATCAGCTCTGTCCAGAGATCAGTGTTGCCGCCAGGCTCAATCTTAGCCTGGGCATTGGGGAGCTCTGAAATGGTCTTCTTCGTAAACTTGGAGGCCTTGACCTGACGATCCAGCTCAAAGGTCGTATAGCCCAAGCCAAATCCGAACTCATAAAGAGGCTCGATACCCTTCGCATCAAAGTGCCGATAGTCGATCAGTTGCTTTTCGGTAAAGTCGGCTTGCCACTTTGATGAGTCTCGCGATGGGTTACCTTCGGCATCGGTAATATTGACAACAGGGAAACCATAGTCTTCCTCGGTTTTGGGGATAGTGTAAGGTAGCCTTCCGCTCGGCTCAATCTGACCCCAGAGGACATCGACGATAGAGTTTCCAATCTCCTGGCCTGGGAAATGTGTAGCAAGAATTGCCGTTACATTGTCATTATTGGCCCAAGGCAGGGTGTTGACACCAGCCGAGTTCGTGACAACAACCGTCTTATTGGCACCGCAAAAGTTAGCAACGTTCCTGACGATGGCGGTCGAGTTCCAATCCAGTTCGAATGATAGTCTGTCATGAGTCTCGGCTGCCCAAGATTTGAGGAAAACGACGCAGACGTCCGGAACAGGGTAGATAGACCGGAAATCGTTCTTAGATATCAAGTCATGCGAGGCAAGGTGCTGTACAATGGCCTTTGTCTTGCTGGCGTGGGATCGGATTGCCTGAAGGGGAGACACCAGGTACGAGTTTCGACCAGAGCCTGCGCCACCCCCAACCGTGATTGGGCCATACTCGGGTCCGTATAACGGATCGCTTGTCTCAGTATAAAACAAGCCTTCGGTAGGGTCAATAGCAGCATTTCCAAAGATACCAATATTTTTCGTCTTCGTGAGCTCGAGGGGAAGAAACTCATTCTTGTTCTTGAGAAGAACAGATGCGGAAGCGCCATGCTTGCGAATCAACTGGTGATGGTCGCCTCGGACATCACGACCCGTAATAGATGGACCGAGTCCTTGGAGAAACTTTGAAGTCCATCCGGAGTTGCTGATGGTGAGAAGGAAACGCATGCTTGAATCCACAGTAGGATAGTCCTCGCTGTCTTGACCGAGAAGGAAGTATGGGGTCAAGAGATTGGTAACCATCTCGTCAAGACGCTCCTCAGTGATATTGCCAGCTTGCACCGCCTCCACCAGGCTAGATCCGTAGTAGCCGCCACCGCCGTGTGAAACGGTGACTCCCGGAGGCAAGTCTCCGGGCTGCTCCACGTCGAGGCCAGCGTTGGCAGCCACGCTTGTTGAATGGGTTGCAAACCAGTCAGAAACGACATAGCCACGGAACCCGAGCTCTTTGCGTAGAATCTCGTTGAGCAGTCGGGGGTGTTCGCAAGCATACGTACCGTTCAAGCGGTTGTAGCTGCACATAATCGAGGTTGTTCCAGCTTTCAGAGCATCCGCAAATGGCCACAGATAGAGCTCATGCAGAGTGCGATCGTCGATATTCGATGAGATACCCTGGACAATGGAGCCATCATCTTGAACTGTGTCGGACCTCTGCGTTTCTTGCTCATTTGCCACGAAATGCTTCGACGACGTCTGAACACCAACGGACTGGTGACCCATGACAGTGTATTTGATGGCTTCACCAGATAGAAACGGGTCAGGAGAGAACCCTTCCCAGTTCCTACCTCCAAGGGGGTGACGTCCAAGGGGACCAGTAGTGGGCCTTTTTCAGTGTCAGCACCTCGTGTTATGAGAAGAAGGCTTCCAAGCTCATCAGGAGTAGGCTGGGACTCAAAGGAAATCAATATGTACCCAAGAATCACGTGTCCTCCTTTGGCCTTGAACTCTTCAGCCAGGGCAATACCACGCTCTAGGAGCGCCTGACGATCCCAACTCGCCGCTGCGGATATTCCAGATGGAAAGATGCTCACAAGGTCTGCCCGATTGACTGCATTGGGTCCATCCAGGAGGCATAATCCGTGGAATCCCACTCTCTCAACCGGGCGGATTCTACCCACACAGCCGGTGCCTGAACCATCTGACAAGCTTCCCGTAACTGTGTCAGCCTTCTCAGTGATATTGAGCTTAGATACAAGCTCAGCAGCCTTAGCCGCAGCTTTGTCCCAGTCTAATTCATTGAAGTCTTAGCAGACATCAATGATGCAGCCTTGTTGTTGTTGAGGAACCGTACCTTGAACTTTCGGGATGTATTGACTCTTAGGACCCTTGGGATCCAGGCCAACAAAGCCATTGGTTAGGCATTGGTGGCCTAAAAGAAAAAGAAACAAGCTTTTGGCACCCATGATGATAGATTGGCGAGCCTCGATACCTGCTGGTGTGTAGAGAAGCTGTGTCGAGACGATTCATACGTCAATATATAGTAATTTTGGGGCCGAGAGGGCCAAGAGTTTTTTCTTCACGATTTATCATAGACACTCAATCCGGTCTAGGCCTCGGGCAGTTCTGATTGAGACGGCCCGATAATATGATCCCATGCATCATTAGCCACAGTTGGGTTGTGTTTGGCCGAACAGAGTCACGTCATCGGACACTGCATAGCTATAAGAGATCTGGACCGAGGCAGGGACCAGGTCTACTTACTTCCTTGAGGACATCTGAACGAAGAGACTTTTAACATCTGGTAGTGAAACCTTTACAAGCAACGGGCCAAGGCTTTAGAGAATGTGCCGTACTCAGTTCGTAGAGTTCGGAGAGCATGATCATAGAAACAACCCCGCTAACCACCCAGGTCCTGCCCCCGGACCTTCTCAAGCCCTGCAGGGCCGGGGCCCCGTGTTTGCATAGTCCCTTTATTTCTACCCCGCAAACTCTGTACTACTTAATTGTGCTATCGGTCCGTTTCCTGTCTGTGCTGTGTAGACTCATCTATGTAGAACTTGGGCCGGTTCTTCTATCCTCAGTGCGCTAACTAGATATAGTTCATATCATCCACACGCCTATAGCCCAGCCAGCTCTAGGGCTCTCATTTGATATATAAATTGACTTATTATGACTTTTAATTATTACGCAATGATCAATTAAATATGTGGTGTTGAGATCATGGGGTTGGGGTGAGGACCCACTGTTGTGAGACTTTTGGCACATGAATGAATGAATGAATTTATTCCGCCCGGGAGGATACGCCTCATAGGGCCCACAACGTTAAATCTCGCTACATTCTTTTCCGATTTCTACCGGACTGTTCTGTAAGAGGGCTGCGCGGGCTCCCCGGTTCAGGTTGATGGGAGTGTGGATCCCCAGATCGAAGGGATCCAAGGCAGCGGGCGGGATCGTCGAAGACGAAGCCATCGCCGCGGCTTGCGACTGCGCAAAGCGCAGATTGGAATGTTTGTTGTGCACTTGTTAAGGATTTACGGGTAGACAGGGCCACTTTCTTAACATTTGTATGCCAAGAAAGTGTGATGACAAAGGAAGGTGCGCGTGTTAGGCTTATTGCTTGGACCAGCTTTCGCCGTGTGTAATGACGCTCTAGGGTATGTCGGGTATCGATTTGCAGTGTTTAACTGGGCGACGGTTAGTCTTGGAGGCCAGCTGTTGGTGGAAAGTTGTGACATTCAGCCATGCCGTGACGAAATTAATTAGTAAGTAATAAGTAGTCAGCTATTACACTCTACTCTATTTACAGATAGCTGCTCTCTGTATCAAAAAAATTTTTCTCTTGAAAGTTTGTGTCAAGAATGCATACCAACACAGGCATCCGATTTGAATGAGATTTCTGGAAATTCTTGATTGAGTAAAGTGAAGTTGCAATCCAAAGGCTCCAAGCAGCGCGCGTCTGGACAATGAAGTTTGGAGTCGTTGATGGATTTGCTCGATTTGTATTAGTGTTCCCAGCTGAAAGATTAAGTCTCCGCATAGCGCAGCCACTTGGTAAGAAGGTACATGAACGAGAAGTCGCCGATTGGACAGGACCGTTCATAATCATACTCCCCTCAGTTTTGACCATTCCCAAAGTTACCAAGCATATGCCTGGACTTTAAGGCCGAAGAAACTTGACAGGGGAGCTATAACTACCAAACTTGATCCCAGGATGCGAAAAATCAACAAATATTCCCTTTCACCGACTGGACAGTTTGCAGTTGCTCCATATTAGATTCATCACATCTGGGTCGCGAACCGACACTGATCGCCACAGTTCCCACAATGTTGCCAAATCAACGGCTCAAGAAAAAGCCTCACCAAAAGTCAAGAAATGGTTGCATCAACTGCAAGCTGCGCAAGGTCAAGGTTGGTCACTTGGTCCATCCGCGTATACCAATACTCACCACCAGGCATTCCAGTGTGACGAGTCTCAGCCCAGGTGTACAAATTGCGACCGATTTCGCTTGGATTGTCGTTATCGGAATCTTCGGCAAAGCATATCCGTATCGCCACCAACAGTTGTTCTTCAAGTTGACACAGAGCCGCACCCGTCGCCTCAGCAAGACGTAAGCGAGGTCGGCCGCGTAAGAACTGGACCACTCAAGGCCTTGCATCAGAGACACACGTTCAACCGGAGTCTAGCCAGGCACTGCTTTCCTCAGATACCGAACTTAACATCGCTCAGGCTGAGTTGCTGCATCAGTTCATCACTTGCACTGGGCCCAATCTTGGCGGCTCCGATGACCTTAATCACCCAATTGTCAAGTTCTGGTCGCGCAATGCAACGCTACTCGCGATCTCGTACCCCTATCTGCTCCATCTCTCTCTCTCCCTTGCGGCATATCACCTGGCATTTCTAGCGTCCGAAACAGAGCCCAGCAAAGCCCGCTACACCGTCCTCGCTAGACATCACTTCTCTGTCGGTCTCACCCAGGCAAATGAAGCCTTATCCGCTATTGACAAATCGACTTGTGGCAGCCTTTACGTATCAACCATACTCGTGTGCTTCTGTTCATTTGCCGCGGGACCCAGCGGCCCTGATGATCTTTTTGTATGTTCTGCAGGGGGGAAATCGTCCCACAAATGGCTTCCACTAGCACGTGGTGCGCGACTGATACGAGAGCTTTACGACGAAAGTGTCCTGTTCTCAGGACTTACGGAGCCTTTTGGTAGTAATAGTGGCATACCACCTGAAGACCCTCGTCCGACCTGTGTCTGCAGGGGCTTCGTAAGAGTTGACTGGACTGGTCCTGTTGCAAGACTACACGACTTGGTAATGTCAACTGCAACATCGAGCAATGGTGTCTATGTAGACTCCTTGCAGATGCTTACTGCTATCTACGAGGTTACATTTGGTGATAACGATGGATCTGTCAAGGCACCCTTGCACCACAAAGCAGTCCTTATATGGATTTACCTGATGGATGGTTCATTTGTAGAGTGCCTACAGAGAAAGGACCCCATAGCATTGCTCCTACTAGCCTATTACGCCCCTCTGATAAAAACCTTGAAAAGAGACTGGTTCCTGCATGGCTGGGCTGAACACATTCTTCGGGCATCAGAGATGTTTATAACAGACGACTATGCTGACTTCTTGCAATGGCCGGCTGCAGCAGTGAGATCAATATGATCTGGCCGGGTACGCTCAATTCGTTGGAGAAGGAAAGTTTCTCAAGTACTACGCACACCTAGGGTATTAGATCGATGGAGTAGATATAGCTCCCACTTGGCCGCTCTCTGAGAAAGTTGTCTGCAAAGAGAAGAAGAAGAATGTATGCGTACTGAGGATTCAGAAGAGCAAAGTCAAACATGTCACTGGAACGTGGTGGAAAGAACAGAAAGTGGAGACGGATAGGCGAAGTCTTGTTGATGTTTCCAAAAGAGGATCGTGGCAGTTGCTGGCATCCTTCAAGAATTAAGAGATGCATACTCTCTTATCCTTTTTATCAAGGTTGAATACTTGAATTCTCTTCATAGCCTAAGGAAGTCCAAATATGAAGCCAAATGCGGTCACAAATAGTACACAGCAAGTCACAGGGTAGTTCCCGTAAGTCGTTGGTTAGATATCTGGTGTCTTTTTAATGAAGCAAACAAAGATAACACTCGGTCTGCCTGGAGCTAGAAAACAGACACATACAAGCAGAACTTCGATGGGGAAACTGGCCAGTAATTCCGACGGCGTGTTATATTCCGTCTTCCGCTGAGAGGCCTGGAAGATAGTAAGGTACAATCATTCCGCGAGACCGTACGGATAAATATTACACGGAATTAACCAGACGAAGCAACGTCTCATTTATTCCCGAAAACGATGTTTCTCAGAGTACAACCCTGCCACAATGGAAGCTTGCTGGTTCATCAGAGGCGCCCACATTAGATAGAAGAAAGGAAATGGCCTGACTTCTGGATAAGAAGCTGAGTGGCGACAAACCGAAATGCCAAACATTCTCCATCAGTCTCCTTTTGACTATGTTCACTCGTTCATGTTTATTCACCCTTGTTAACCCGAACAATGCGCTGAGTGGTAGTAATGGTCTTGTGGAACCTATACGGCTTGATCTTTCGCTCGAAAAGCTCGTCGAGTTCGGCGGCAGTTGGACTAGTGTAATATCAGTATCAGATTCACCCTTGAAAGAAGTAGTGTGTGTAAAACATACCCAGATGTCTCAGGGATCAGGAACCACATGGCCAAGGTAAATGGCGCTCCTAGACCGGCGAAGAACCAGCTGGTCTTGAGACCCCAGTTCCACTGATGGGCGTTGATCATATAAGGAATCAGGACACCAAAAACAATGCCAATAACGCAGGTGGCAGCAGCAGCGAAGCCAGCTGTGTAAGGTCGTAGTCTCTGAGAAGAAATCTCACCAATAAAACCCCAACCAGTAGCTCCATTAGCAACCAGACCGATATCTAAGTAGTGAAGTTAGTATGATATCAAGTTTTGCTAAATTGTCAGAAGACTCACTCCAGATACAGGCGAAGAGGACAAAGACGTAGTTGGTTGCATTGGTCTCGGGTACGACTCCGAGAATACCGACAACCACGCAGCAGGTCCAGCAAATAGTGGTTCCATAACAAGCAAGCCATCGGCGACCAAAGACATCCGACACATAGATGACTTGAAAATAGCCTATTGTCAATTTCGGCTTGCGTATACCAACTTACGCTTTAGAACTGCGGAGAAGTTTTGCGTGTAAAACGGCCTCCATTTTAACGTATCCTTTGTAAGTTCCTTCATCACTTCCTCCCGCAATTGCCCCATGTCTCTCGCAGTCTGTTCTCGCATGGTTCTAATTTGTTCGCTCATCTGCTCTCGCATTACCCCCAGCTGTCTGGTAGACTGTTCATGCAGGCGTCTAAGCTCACCTGATTTCTTCAGCTCTTCGGCTGCCTGCGTCTTGACCGCCTGGGTTTCCTGCTGGAGCTGTCGGATCATCTCCAGCTGTTCGCCCATCATCTGCGTCGCCGTTCGCTGATTGCCCATTAACGCGTCCCAGAGTCTCTCAAGCATTTTCTTCTGCTCACCCATCAGATGGGTCGACGTCTCCTGGAGCATCCCTCGGAGCATGGTCTGCATGAGCGACGCGTCGCTGCCCGTCGCGTCTCCCATCATCCGTGATTCTCCAACCCTGTCGGCCGGTCCGTTCTCACCTTCACTCCCATCTCCAGGCGACTGCTGTGGCCATATATTCCTTGTCGCATCCGTCTTTTTCTCGGCCGCCTGCAGCTTTTCCTGTAGTTTTGCCGTCGGCTTCGTAGTTCTCGAATACCGACACGTCGCGGCGACGGAATCTCCACCTTGGACCAGGATCTCTTCAGCAGTCGCATCCATTTCACGGCAAAAACGCTTACGGCCGCGCCGGCTTTTACACTCCCCTAACTAAAAGACTGTAAAGACTCTTCGCTTAGCGGGAATTTTTTTTAGCCATGTGAGACCCTGCTAGGGGTAAAGTGGGATCGCAATGTTGTTCATGAACAGAGGAGCGGGCCATTATGACTAAGCATATATAATATAATAGACAGGGTAGAATGGCGGAGATGGAGTAGATATTATACGAAGATGATAAACACATGAGTTTCAGTAGACGATGGTAATGAACGTTGTTTAGGTCTGGAGTAGTCAAGTTGTGGAACTCGACAAGGGTCAGCCGACGGAAAGGCGACGCGTTTCGTGTTTTAGGTTTTACGATTTCATTAGTGCGGTACGAGAAACGCAATGCATTTCCATCGGGGAAAATATGGGGCGAATATGCTAGACGGTGTTGGTCAAAAACAGGAAACGCAATGCGTTTCTGCTGATAATTCTTGAGTACGGCTGAACTTCGCTAAGCTAGCGCTAGCTATGTTAGGAAATGCAACGCTCGACTGAAGAAGTGCACTACTCTATAATAGGAAATGTAGCGCTTGATCGAGAGTCATTCTATCGCAACATACCATGACATGCCGCGACAGCAATATTGATTCAAATAAAATAAAACTTCGCTTTTAATGCTCTTTAGACCAGCGAAGTATAGATTAGAATTCAACTTGGCCAAAAAATTGGTGGCGGCCTTGAAGACCTAAGTCGCATTTGCCTACTGGATTTATCCTATCCTATGACTTATAAACTAAAACAGCACCTGCCCATAGAGACCCCGGATTGAGACGGTCAGGATAAATGTCCATCATGCGGGCATAAAGCTCTTCGGCCGTCTTCGCCTCAGCGCTCAGTTTCTCGAAGTCCTCCAAATATGTCTTGGTATCCCCAATTGCCTCGAGCCCAAATGGACGGCTCGGATCACTATGCCCACCCACGACATGCTTAGGCTGGAGTGCGGCGATGGTATCCAAAGCCTTAATCCACTCCTTTCGTTTGACAGTTGTTCCGGACTCTCCCAGATACGGGTGAGTGTTTGCGTATACAGCATCGCCAGTTACCGCAAGTTGGAGAGAAGGAACCCAGAGAGTTGTCGTTTCATCAGTATCCGTGTGACCCGTCCTGACCACCTCCAACCTTTCACCTTCTAGTTCAAGATGGTCTTGCTGAAGAGGCTCCGCAAGCCTCAAATTTGGCGGAATTTGGCCCGGAAATAGCTTTTCCCAAAGCCCAGTCATCCGTTCTGGTGCAGTCTCTAGTTTCATCCTGGCCACGACTTCAGGCGTTGCGACTAAGGTTGCTTTGGGAAATCGCTCCAAAATGGGCGCGCTACCAAAGAAGTGGTCGCCGTGGGCATGTGTGACATAGACATGGGTGATATTTTTGCCACTCTCAACTACCCAGTCCAAAAGTTCATTTGACGCTTGGGTAGTCAATTGGGCGTCGACTAAAATACCATCTTGGTCGCCGTATATCAGGGTGGAAGAAGTAGGCACCCACTTGAGGTGATCGTGACCCGCTGGGCCAGTCCTAGTGGCCGAATTGCGTTTGCTGAAAAAGACTTTGTACTGTAAACCCATATTGAAACAGGATAAATTGAGAAAGGCGATTTTCTGTGTTTGCTTTGTTACATATGATGTTGGGGAGACTGATTCATCTTGTACCTCCTTAACGAGATATATTTAATGGATGAGTGTTCAAACCTTTCAAATATTTGTCAGCACATTGTTGAGTAATAGATTACAGCACAAATTAGAGTATAGTAATCAGCTCCGACCGTTGCGAGAGCCCGCATGAGCCGAGGTCGCTAGGGCTGATCCACTGTCGAGCTTAATCACCTGGTGCAAAATGTAAGAATGTAGGTATCAGCTTTAGTCGATACTGTGTATAGGACCACACCTAGTAGTCCCCGCTTCCGCCAGTGATAAGCCTTCCCCAGGCACTCGACTTTTTTTATTCGAGGCCGAAGAAGTGGATCAGCCGAAGGGATCCACCCCTGAGCCGCGGCATCTCCACTTGTTCGATCCCGCCCCTGCCACTCCGTAATCCTGTGAGTAATATTTAGCCCTGGCATCATGAATCGTCATTCGTTAAGCGACGCCTGCGAGCTTATGCAAAATGTCTAAAGCGTAGTGATACGGCATTGTACTTACTGTCTCTCAGGGTTATTGATTGGAAGTGATAGATTTATAATTACGCCGCCAATAGCCGGAATGTTAGTGTGAAAGCTAAGTCTGCACACAAATGCCCCGAATCACGGCAGTTGGGAGCATTTAACCTACCGAGATGACATGTATGACTTCATACACTTATCTAGTTTGAAACCACTCAAAAGATCAGTAAATGAATTAGCGGTCAAGAGCGGAATTAATCGGTAATTGGCAGAGTGCCGTATTCGATGAGCACCAGTGCGATGGCTGATATTGCAGGCAGGAGCTGGCAACCCAGACCGATGAGCTAGGAAAAAAAGGGAAGTAATAGTAGACCAAGTTTCGGTGTCGCTGGCTTATGTGAAAAGGTCTTGACTGGATCCTAGATGCGATTTTGATTCGTTTGTGAAGACTAATGTATCAGACCTCGACCGACGAAAAGGTAGGTCTTCACTGTCATGACCAAACGTGTGCTAACTTAGGTGAAATTGGGGGAAATACTTCATGGTGTTTTGAGTAGTCTAAATCAAAGTCTCTTTATGATAGGATCTCTGAGCCAAGTGGCATTCAGACTCGAGATAGATAACGTTCCTTAAAAAGATTAATCCCTCAAGATGTAAATAAATCAATGCCATGTGCTCATATGACCAGACTGACGAGCCAGAGACGTAAGCAATCATGATTCTATACTACTTGTTATCTTTTAGCACTATGAGATAGTGTCCCATGATGTCTTTCACTTTCCTAGATTAATCACCTATAAAACGTCCATCATTTCCAAACACTTCCACATCGATCAGCTATAAAGTTCGCTGACTTGCCAGTGCCTCACCTTGGAATTGGGTGTGATATGGCCAGGCTCCTTAGCCCTCAGTGACGCTTGGGCTGTAGCTGAATTGCGACACTCTTATTCTGGGTGTAATTAGCCAAAGCTGCCTCTCCAAGCTCCTGACCAATTCCAGACTCTTTGAAGCCGCCGACAGGAAGTGCAAAATGCATTTTGTTATACTATTGTTCACTGTCAGTACGCATAAATAGTTTTCTTGGATGGATATGGATACATACGCAATTGATCCAAACGGTTCCAGCCTCGATCGCGTTGCTGACACGGATAGCAGTATCGAGGTTGGTAGTATGAACAGCTGAGGCTAAGGCAAAGTTGGTGTCGTTCGCTAGTTGAATGGCTTCTGCCTCATCCTTGAACTTTGCGATAGCGCAAACAGGTCCAAAAATCTCCTCCCGCATGATCTTCATATCTGGCCCGACATCGGTGAAGATAGTCGGCAGGATAAAGAAGCCCTTGGTACCGACGCGACCTCCACCAGTCACAAGAGTTGCACCTTCTTCCTTACCAGACTTGATATAACCCATAATGCGGTCATACTGAAGCTGACTGATCTGAGGGCCTTGAAAACTTTGTTCGTCAAAGGGATCACCGACTTCGTTTTGAAGCGTACGCTCCTTGAACGTAGCCACGAACTTATCGTAAATCCCCTCCTGAACAAGAATGCGCGAGCCAGCGGCGCAGGTCTGGCCTTGGTTGTAATAAATACCAATATTAGCCCAGGTGACGGCTGACTCAATGTCAGCGTCATTAAAGATGACGTTAGGAGACTTGCCGCCAAGCTCAAGAGTTACTTTCATGAGGTTAGATGCAGCAGCTTCCTTCATTATCTACCAGCCAACAACAGTTGAGCCGGTAAAAGCAACCTTGTCGATGCCCATATGAGACGAAATAGCTGCTCCGACGACCCGACCAAATCCCGAGACGAGGTTAAAAACACCAGCCGGGAAGCCAGCCTGCTCATTAAACTGGGTGAAGACGAGAGCAGAGAGAGGCGTCTGCTCGGCAGTTTTCATAACAATACCTAGTATTTCCAGTGGCCAGGGCGGGCGCAATCTTCCAAGAAAACATAATAAGAGGGAAATTCCAAGGAATAATTTGCTCACAGACTCCGAGCTAAAAAGATCATTATCATCTGCTGTGCCAATGCGATCAGGGGAACTCACTGGTTCTGGGCGAGTATAATGCAGCATATCAGGATCGATATCAATGGTCTTCCCCTCGAGCTTATCCGCCCAGCCAGCATAATATCGCAACGTACTAACAACAGCGGCGACATCACCTCGGGCCAGGCTGATTGCTTTACCGCTATCAAGCGTCTCAACTGCGGCAAGAAACTCCGAGTTTTTCTCGGCAATGTCTGCAAGGTTGTTGAGAAGAATACCGCGTTCATGTGGGGTGACAAGTTTTCAAGCAGTTTTGAAAGCCCGGCGGGCGGCGGCCACAGCAAGGTCGACGTCCTTTTCGGTGCCTTCGCGGATGGACGTAATGGCTTCATAGATGTGTATTGTTGTACAATAGTTGTATATTGTGAGGTAGTGTTGTACAACTTCAGTAGAGGAAAGGTATTGTTGTACAGCTTTACCCAGTGTCATACCATCATTCTATCGGCCCTACCAGATAGAGTACATTGACGAGTCTGGGTGCAATAGACGTGTAGGGAGAGCGGCGTCTCTGGTGGGCTCCAAAAGGCACACCGCCAGTTCAGCTCGACTGTTTCCATGGTGACCAAAGATACCAGATCCCGCGGTGGGATCTGGACACTCAACGTACTTCAGTATGTTCAACTCCACTGGGATTATGATTGACGAGGTCAACTCAACGCAACTGAAGCACTCCGTTGATTGAATTGAATGGTTCCCATCCTTGGCCCTACAGGCCTCTATGGGAAAAGATATACTTCACTATTGGAGGGTTTATCGAGCATCTGTTATATTACTGCGGTAAGTAGCAGGCGCCAGACTGGGTCCTCGTGATGGCTAATGCGACCCTCGATAGATGGTCTGTGATTGAGCAGATTTGTGAAGACGCTGGCGACGAGATCTTATACCCATCACTTTACTCGCCCGACCTCAACCCGATAAAAGACTTCCTTACTGAGCTCAAGGCCTTCATTAGGCATACTGGCACGAGAACGAGTAATTCGTCCAGTTAGACTTTGCTCGTACCTAGAATGGTGTGTAAATAGGTACTTATTAATCCTACTTTTACCCAGACTTATGACTAATGTCAGTATGACTTTCCTCAATCTTGCATCTGCTATTTAATAATATGCAGCTATAACTAAGGCGCTCACTAGCAATTAAGTTTTAGAAGGGCATGGACCTCGGCGTCCCACTAGAATTAAATTTTAGAAGGGCATGGACCTCGGCGTCCCACAACGTTGAGTTTACCCCTCACGGAGGAATTTATAAGTGAACAAGTAACGCTGAATAGTAATCAGACTTGTGTTGAAGCAATCAAGATCACTTGAATCTCCGATTACTAATAAAGAATTGGTTTGATGCGTTATAAATCCATGCTGTATTTGACGAATCCATATCGTGATCGTTTTCAGAGTGCGACGAATCTCCACTGTACATTCCATCGGTATCATAAGTCTTTGTTCGACTCCTATGCAACCAACATGCCTCGATACTCTAGCTCCGTTGATGGCGCGGAATTGTTTTATCGCGACTACGCACCAGAAGGCAGACCTCCCGTGCTTGCAACAGGACTGCCTCAGGCAGCCAGGAGCCTAACTCTGGTCCTTCTTCACCAATGGCCTCTCTCATCTCGCATGTACGACCCGATCCTGCTGCCACTTTGCGAGACCCACGGATACCGTGTTATTGCCCCTGATAGGCGAGGTTTTGGTAAGAGCGAGTGGGCTGGACATGATTCCACGGCTACCATTGGCTACAAAGAGCTGGGGCAAGACTTGTCGGGTCTGTTGGAGAGAATCCAGCCAGGGCCTTTTGTCCTTGTCGCTACCAGCATGAGCACGGGTGAGGCGCTTTTGGCGTATCTTAACAGCTCCTATATACAGGAAAACTGTCAGGTGAGTTATATGGCAGGCCAGCTTAATAAAGCCAACGTCTCATCAATGTGTTAGGGCATGATATGGGCAAGCACGTGCCTGCCGTACCCTACAAAGTCACCCCAAAATCCCAAGGCTCCGCCACAGAGCGTATGGGATTCAACTCTCATGGCCATAAGACAAGATAGGCCTAACTTTATCGCCAACGGCTTCAGGGGGCCTTTTGGAGTTGGAACATCAGGTTCGGTCACCGAGAAGCAGATTGCGTTTTTCGAGAATATCTTCTTCGAGAATGATCCTATCGCCCTTGAACGCTGCCTACGAATCTATACTTGCGAGGACCTGTCTGAGCAGATCAAGAGGTTCGGGCAAATCTTTCAGAAACCTTTTCTCCTTATTCACGGGGGAGGCGACGGTGGAGTGCCCGCCGAAGTGAGCGCAGAACTTGTTCAGAAGTCAGTGCCTGGAGCGAAGCTGACTATATATGAAGAAGGAGGACATGGTAAGTTAGCAGTTTTCAACGCCTAATTGAACATGACTAACCAGTATCGCATAGTGCTGGTCCTTAATTATGCGGACCGTCTTTTAGACGACATTGTAAACTTTGTAGAGAAAGTCGCGGGACGGAATTAATGATTGATAGACAGGTTGTTAGTTATTGGCATGGGCCTGAGTCTGCGGCAATTAAAACGAACTAAATATAAGGAGTATGCAGAAATTTGCCCGTGTCCTGGAGTTAATTTCATATTTAACTTCCCCCTCTGGGTCTCAATGGCCACTAATATATATGTCGACGATATTCCGCAAATGATTTCAGGCGGATGAGCGGTGAAATAAACCATCAACGCACATCGGGTAGGTCTGCTTTACGCCAAGCTTCTATCTTGCTTAACGCAAGGATTTCATGCCAATATCCCGCGACAAATGCATCGGCGGATTGAATCCAAAGATTTCGTGAATGGAATCAGCCTCTACTACCCACGGAGACCCCGGATTGAGACGCTGACGGTAGATACCCATCATATGGACAGAAAGAATAGTCAAGTGATCTCAAAACTCCTTTGCAGACAGTACTGTAATCGATGATCGAGAGAAAAGACTAGAGCATAGTTAAGGTGGGTGAATAAATGTAATGAGTAACAATGTGGGGCATAATGTGAGCCAACATGATACCGGTAGACACTCATACTGTGTTCGAGAGTACAGTAACCAGCTCTGCTCTGGTCATTAAAACACACCCGGGAGCCGATGCCAATCTTGAAGCTAACCCACCTTAGCCACAATAAGTCAGCCCCACGAGTCAGTGCAAGACACGTAATGGTCAACCCGCTTCCGCATGTTCGAGGAGCTCCCACCAACTAAACGGAATAGGTGGTGGAATAGTGTACCCCTGGTGGCATTCATTATATTTAGCTCTGACGCTCGAGGCAAGGACTTGCAACAAACAAAACATGGGCGTATAAACGGCACAAATATAGAAGTACTCTGCTTAGTTTATTTTAATTGGCTATGACCTCTCTTAGTACCGCGTTGCAACCTTATGAACCTCCGGAGATAAAACTAGTCTTCATTGGCGCGCACGACATTCTTCGTCTTAAAGACTACAGCTTCCTTAGGGAGATAGGGCAGAAGAAGGGCCGTGTCCCAGTAGAGCCAGACCTCTTTGAAATGCATCCCCTCGGCAGTCTCATCGCTTCCACTCTCCCCAATAATAGCAATCATCGTGACGGGGATGCTAACAGTCGGCTTGTCTCCTTTGTTTCCGCGGAGCCAAAGGTTTCGAATGTTCTGAGTGTAGATCTGGCTGGTCCCATCATCGCGTTCAACCTCCAGGAACTGGATCCAATCGTGATGAATACGTTCAAACACGTCAAAAAGCTTCTTCATCCATGCCCACATTTCATCTCCTCCGTAGTAGACGGCGCCGTTCTGGTTGTGGAAGACAACATCCTTGGAATAGAACTTGAGCCCAGAGCCGCTATCGTAGCCCCTGGAGTCAACGGCATTAACGTATTGCTTGAAGAACTTTTGGGTCGGTGACTGTGGGCCATCCTTTTCCCACTGCGCACCGGTGACTTGGCTAACAACTCGAGGCATTGTGCAGGTCGAGGCGTATGCGTACGGATTAGGTTGGGATGGTAAAGAATTTGAAGAACTGAGGGAAGATTATAAACTTGAGCTCCTTTAATAGTCGTATGCTAGAGACATGTACTTTACCGTTGTTCTTGTATGGCTAAACCCATAGGTATTTATACATAGCGATCTCATGGAGACTTTCGGTAATGCCGAGGCTGATCATAATCCGCTCCACCTGTATATACGCTAGGTAAATACATGTACCGTACATACGTATTGTCACGTTCGGGAGAATTGGTAAGGCTTCTCCGGATTATTAAACTTGGTCTGCTCTGGTCATTTCAATTACTCGTCAAGTATTCTTCGCGTTTCACGTTTTCGCGAGCTTGGAACCCAAATCAAGGCTGAAACATAGAGTAGTCCATCCGCCGTGAGTTTACAAAGCCAAAGTTTACACCTTGCTTGACGCTTGGCTTCAACCTTGATCAAC
Organism: Fusarium oxysporum Fo47; assembly: GCF_013085055.1. Classification (NCBI taxonomy): domain Eukaryota; kingdom Fungi; phylum Ascomycota; class Sordariomycetes; order Hypocreales; family Nectriaceae; genus Fusarium; species Fusarium oxysporum. Next base: position 2,542,200 of record NC_072846.1, read on the forward strand.
ACAGGAGAAGTTCACTCTCTCATGAGAAAAAAAGGACCAGTTCGAAAAAAAGTCTTTTACTGCACTGAACAGAGCGCCATTTGGTTCTACTAGATGAGGCTTTGCACGTGTTTCGACGTAATTGTAGCCGACCATGAAGTGTCATATTGAGTTGGTGAAGAAGCTTATTGACATAGGAAGATCCCGGTGCAGGAATGAATGAGAGTGTTTGGGTGGAAAATAATTTGATATCGAGGAGTAATCCAATAACTGTCTTTAACTTTGCTCAGTTTCCGCGAAGCAATGGATCTCTTTCACCGCAACAGAGCATAGCATCATAATCAAGAACGGAATATAAAACGAAGACAGCCATAAACCAAAGCTCTGACACAATGATTGTCTTAGCGAGCATAAGCACTAGGCGAATAATGACTTAAATGTTACTAAACCAGGCATGGGGTCCATGCTCGACCTAGTCTCCACCTCAAGCAAAGGGAGCCCCTTCGCCGGGCTCGTTGATCCCGAGGCCAACCTTGCCTATTGTAGTTTTAGACTCGACCTGTCTATGAGCTTCCTTCAGCCCAGCAAGCGTCAATTTGTACCGCTTGCCCAGGGTAGGAACCAGCTTCTTTTCATCCATCAGACGCGCTATGGTACCAAACATTTCATGATAGCCTTCGACATTCGTACGATGATAGGCAGCTGAACCTAGCCAATCCCATGCGAAGGTCATTGACTTTGACATGAAGTCGGTCCCGTAGAGACTGACATCAGCCTGGACAATGGTGCAAGCTTTGCCGAAAGGCGCGCAGATCTTGGCAATAGCGTCGACATACTGCTCGGTGTTCGCCAAGACGTAGGCATACCTATTCAGCCAAGTAAGCAGTGGTCGCAATTAATAACACAGTGGAGAAGGACATACTTGATCGGAACGCTCAAATTGAGATCTTTGATCTGTTCCACAAGATCTTTTCGGTGGTTGATAACATGTGTGGCGCCGTTCTTCTTGCAAAAGTCCATTGTTTCCGGCCGAGACGCAGTAGCAACAACTATGGGTAGATTCAAGACATTGCGCGCCAGCTGGATAGCAGCACTTCCAACTCCTCCAGCACCATTGATCTACATCGGTGCGTAAGATGTCAGTCAGGGTGAAAGATGACACACGGGGTGATTGGGAAGAAGTCCAACTCACGATCAGAATGCCCACGTTCTCGCTGGGCTTGATCTCCAGCCGGTGGTGCAAAGACTGGTAGGCCGTTCCAAAGGTCAAGCCAAAGCTTGCAGCCTGCACAAAGTCCAGAGACTTGGGCTTGGAAGCACAATGAAATTCGCTGACTAGCTGGTACTCCGCATAGCTGCCTTGACGCGTTGAAGCACCAACATACGAGATCTCGTCACCGGGCTTGAAGAACTTGCACTCAGGGCCAACCTCTAAGACAGTTCCAGCACCGTCATATCCGATGATATGGAAGCCCTTTGGGGCATGCTTGTAGTAGTCTTTCTCTCAGTTAGTATGCAACCTAAGGCAGAGGGTATGAAGTTCAGGATTGACTCTACCTGGAGCATCGTCATAGATTCCAGACCGGATTTTGACATCGATTGGATTGACAGAACACGCCTGGACTCTGACGGTCTGGTTAGACCCAGATGGTGAGACTTTTACCAGGGACAACTCACTTGACCAGAACATCACGGCCAGTCGGTTTACCTGGTCGCGGAACGTCACGTGATTCGAAGTTATCAACAGGGCCGTATTCGGCCACGCCAACTGCTTTCATGGTAGCCATTGCGAACTGAGGTGCAGAATGCTGGTCTTTGATGTTATAAAGATTGAATGATCTCGAGATGCGTAGAAAATGGATTGCTCTGTAGGTATGAGGTGGTGCTTTTGATTTTATTAGGATATTGGCAACACCTGGGCTTCCAGCTATGTTAGTTGCACCGATGGCATGGGGTTTGAATCCGAGGTATTTCCGCCCTTTCCGTCTCATCCAGAGTAAAGAGGAGTAATGACTCGCCTTTTGATTATTAAACCTGTTTACCATCTGTTGCCTCATGTGGGACTTCGGCGTAGGCGAGCCAACCTAGCAAGCTAGATAATTGATCGGCTACAACAGTCTTCAAGTTGAGCTTGGTTTAAGGCCAATCTTAAAGTACCTTTAGGGTGCATGTTCTAACTGGCTCGACCATCTGAGCGACACGATGGTCGCTAGTCAGTGTCTCTCCTAGAGACCCACAGTTCCTGCCCTGTGGGGAATAAGTGGACCAGCCGATGAGATCCACCTTCAAGCCGCGGCATCTCCACTTTCTCCAGTTCCGGCCCCGCTACTGTGAGTGATATTTTTAAGTTCTTACTCGTGGGTTTGACTATAAAGGAACCCCACTCATAGAGTGGGCGGCAAAATTCTGGGACAAGGGCAAAATTCTGGGACAGCCGAATACCCCGCTCAGTCCGAATTTGCTTGATTTCACCACCAAAAACCCAACTTTTGAAAGACATTTCTAAGTATCATTCGGTCATATCTTGTATCTCAATTTGACTTTTCATCTAGACCGTCACTATGACTGATCTTTATCAACCCAACCCTGCCGTTGCGGCTGCACGTGCGATTTTGCTCTCACAACGCCGCCACCGCAACACTAAGGAAGGGAAACCTCTCACCGTGAGAGAAGCTGCGGATAGATTCAGCGCCTCCAAGAGCGCTGTTGGTCGTCATCTGAAGTCAATGAAGCTGTACGGAAAACCTGACTTCAGTGATAACAGCCGCGGCCGGCCGAGGAATCTCGATGAGGCTGAGGAGCGTGCCGTGATCGCGTATATCGTTTGGCTCGAGAGAGCAGGTTTTCCCTGTAATCAGCTACTTATTGAAGAGGCAGCAAATGATTTGAGGGCATCACGAACGCCTCCAGCAGGGCCTGTCGGCGATGGCTGGTACAGGCGGTTTCTTCGCAATAATCCGCAGCTGCAGAAGAAGAAGTTAGTTCGAGCTTTCGACCGAGAAAGGGCAGGATTTGAAGCTGGAGATATTGAAGATCTTCAGCAATTCTATACTGACCTTGGTGTAGCTGTTAGAAATCGAGATATCGAGGCCTCACAGATGTTCAACGCCGATGAATGCGGCATACGGATTGGTGCCCTTCGCGAGAGGCTTGAGGTAATTATCGTGAAGAAGATGCTCAACGCCAAACACGATGTTGTTTCTTTCACCAACAGAGAATCAACCACGATGCTTGGATGCGCAAATGCAGCTGGATGTGAGTATTCTCTGGACTTCTGCCCTTATTCTGACATATCTTTAGTCATGATACCTCCATTAATGGTGTTTAAGACTTGGCCAACGGAATCTTGGGATGTTAACGCTCTGGATGAAAGTATTCGATTCGCTCGCTCTGAGAGCGGCTTTTCCAACGCAGAGATCTCGATGGATTGGATCCGTCATTTTAATCGCAATTCCTTCGAATGCACAGCAAAGGCACAGTCTAGAGGCATCACTTTTACTGACTGGTTTGGCTGTGATGAGTATATGAGAGATATCGATATGCCTGACTTCATTTGGCATCAGCCGTATTTTGAGCGGCCTGAAAAGGAGCGGATTTGGCGATTCCTCGTTATCGACGGCTTTACCGGCAAGACCTCCTTGGAGCTCATGGATTATTGTGTTCGCTTCGATATCGAGATCTTCATTCTTCCTCCCCATTCAACACATCATACACAACCTCTAGATGTTGGAGTATTTCAGCTGCTGAAAAATTCTCACCAAAAACGTCTGCGGCATCACATCCGCCAAGGTTATCTCAATTTCAAGCGCTCCGACTTCGTCAGCAAGCTAAGCGAGATAATTAAAGAAGGCTTCTCAGTTCACAACATCATGAACGGCTTCGAGAAGAGCGGAATTTTCCCTGTAAATGGGTCGGCAGTCATTCACAAAGTCAGGGAGAAGAAGAAGTCTCTTCTCGCTGTTACAAATCCTGCTCTACCGTCACTTCTTCCAAAAGAAGCGCGCTTTAAAGATGCTCGCGAAGTTACTCGTCATCTCAAACGCAACTATCGCGATGGCTTCAGTTCACCTACTCGTCATTCCTTCGGCGTTTTGGAAGATGTCGTATGTGAGGCTGTAGTTCTGAACAGCTTCGCAGAAGAGCACATAAAGACCCGACTTGATCGTATTGCCTCTGTAAACAACAAGAGGAATAAGAGGAAGAAGGTAATGCCATCAGGATTATATATTAACAGCGTTACAGTTAAGCAGGTGCGAGAAAGTCTCAACGCTTCAACGAAGAACGAGCAACAAGAGGAGCTTCGCCGCCAATGCCGCAGCTTAAAGCAATTACAAAAAGAAGAAGATAACCGCCTACGAGAGGAATATGAGAAGAGTTACAAGTATGATATAAACAACAACGGGAAACCTGTTCATATCAGCTTTTCACGTTGGAAGAAGTGGAAGCAATTAGATATAGTTGACGAGATTCTCGTTATTCCTCCTCCATCGCGAGAAGCTTCACCAACTCCCCAAGAAGGCTTCTTTTATGATACAAGCGGTTCAGCACAGCAGAAACGCTTCCACGAGCGACTTCGTGATGCCAGCGCTGCTGGCTTTTATCGAAGTCCTCTTCAGGATATGCCTGCCCTTCCTTCGAGCGATGGTGTTGAGATTATGGTCGGCAACTCACAGAGAGATCCTGTTCGTGATAGCCTCACTTTTGGGGATTCTGATGACTCAGAAATCGATGAAGAAGGCCCTGATTTTGTTGATCTGTCACAGGATATCGAGGAGCCCGAGTTGCCGCCTCTTCCTGATCCTTTACCCAGCTTCGAGACCAATTTTTCTTCCACTTATCACAGAATCATGAATACATTACACCCCCAAAGGCACACATAATAATAGATCGACATCCCTTGTGCTGTTGGCGGCCAGATCAGAGGCAGAGCTGAAGGCATCGTGGGGCGAGGAAACGGGGCTGGACTGGCCCGCAGTCAAGGTTCACAATTTCGGCCGCAACACCACCGCAAATATGCCTCGCATGATAAAATAATTTTGGCGACAGCTTCAATACTTTTCAATTGAGTCACAGCAGAAATTTCGAATAGATTGCGATAAAATTAGAAGTGTAAGCCAGAGATAACCTGATTTCCCCACCTATTTCTAACCCATCAGCTGTCCCAGAATTTTGCCCTTGTCCCAGAATTTTGCCGCCCACTCTATGAGTGGGGTTCCTTTATAGTCAAACCCACGAGTAGTCGTCTAAGTCGCCTATGCAGTGACATCAGCGAGGTCAAGTAAAGCGCCCGCAACGCAGCGATAAGTCATCGTACTGCCTCTCAAGGTTATTGAATGGACGAGGTGGATTTGTCATTATACCACCCCACCCCCATGATATAACTGGAGTCTGCAACACTCGCCCCGCAAATGCCGAGTTCATCCTCTCTGAACAACCGAGGTGGAGGTTAGCGTTGTCCAGTATTCCGCACAGGCTTGGGAAGATCCGCAAATCAAAGTGCTAGCCGGTGGCAAGGGTCGACGGGAAGCTAGTACGCGGTCTTTTTGGTCAAAGAGCATCATGTGCGATAGCTAACATGATCCCATCCGAACAGCATAGTGTAGCGGCCGTCGGGAAAGCTGACACATAAGGCCGGCGCGGGTTGTTAATAAATACAATGAGACCTTTATGGATTATTAATCCGTCATACTTGGCAGATCCAGCGTTCGGACTTCTGAGAAAGGTTTAGACTGCATCGTACCTAAAGACGCAGTTTGGAACTTTTTGCCTTTTGGTGAATGCCGCGCACCCCGCCATTCCATACTTTCAGTGACTATATGAGAGTGGGTGCAGTCTACGGTCAAGGAAGGATAGTGTATCTGTCGTTTGTACTTAACGAACTGGCTTATTTTCTCCTTCATTCACGGCCTCGACACACGTACCACAAGCGATTACAAACATGGGACTCCCACGACAAGACGTCGAATTTCGAGCTTGCGATGGTATCATACTACGTGGCTGGCTATACCCCCAACAGGAGACCTCGCCATGTATTATCATGACCCACGGTGTTAGTATTATACAGCCTCCGCTCCAGATCGCATTTTAGGTTATAGGATCGCTAATATACGATGTTCATCTAGCTTGGTGGCACCCGCCACTTCCTGCTGCCGAATTTTGCGTCGGCTTTTCACGACGCAGGATACGTGGTACTATTATATGACAACCGTAATTGGGGAGACAGTGATGGCTTGCCTCGACAGGGGTCCAACCCACCGTTACAGCAAGCAGACTACTGTGATGCATTCAACTACGCAGCCACTATTCCTTGTGTTGATAAGGATAAGATAGTGTACTGGGGTAGCAGCTTCTCTGGTGGGAACGTCATCTACGCTGCAGCGATCGATAAGCGGATCAAAGCTGCTATTATTCAGTGCCCAGCCGTTTCAGGCGAGACTAGATCACTTGCGTTCAAAGATCGCATTCCGACTTTGCTGGAGGACAGGCGTCAGATCACCTCCGGATCCGAGCCACCGACTGTACCGCTGGTTGCTGCTGATCGAGAGTCTGCTGATCCAGCCAAAACAAACGCCATGTTTCCCACAAAGGATGCCTACGATATAATGAGTCTCCAAAAGACTTGTGGCAGCCGCTGGGAGAACTACATCACTTCGCAAACCCAACTACACATGCTCAGCTTTGAGGGTCAGTCTATGATTCACAGAGTCTCTCCAACACCACTTTTATTTGTTGTTCCCAGCAACGACGTCTTAGTAAAAACCGCATCCCAAATGGATGCCTTTGACAAGGCTCGGGAACCAAAAGAGCTGCTCTACCTGGATGGATGTGGACATTTTGATCTCTACGTTGGGGATTATTTTAAGCAGAACATCAAAGCGCAGATCGAATTTCTCGGCCGTCATGTCAAATCACAAAGCAGTTAGCTTTTCTTCCAACAGAAAATCATTATTGTTAGCATGCGGATACAGTATCTCCGGGACATGGTTGTGAGATATGTCATCACAAATACCCTACCTAGGTATGCTTATTTTTCTGACATATAGGTAAGGCCAGCCCATGTGGAAGAATTCTTTTCGGACAGCTACAATCGAACAATATTTCTCAACGGATAAGTTAAAGCGATTAATGCGTTATTATATTTGTTACGAGCCCTGATTTTGCCGGGTGTCTCATTGGATGTGTGTATGTTCTGAGTTGAGTTGCTTCCCCGCTCCAAGTCCCCTGTACATCTTTATACTGCGGCCAAGCTGGAGTATCACTGTTATAACGATCACGCCCCATTACCTAAAATATTACATCGTGACATGTTTTGGAAATGCGTCTCTTGTTGAACTTCTCGTACCCCGCCCGTACTTGTGTGGTCACGGGAGGGCTGTGGGACGGGGTACAACGAAAAAGGGCTATGCCAGTCAAAGGGATAATATGTTCCTCCAGATCAGATAGTTTCCGTGATTTCGGGATGTAATCGCAACGAGCTTGCATGCCACTATTCCGGCGATAGAGGGTTGAGTAGTTGACCTCATAGACCTTTGCAGCGCGTAGCAGACCTAATTTAGGATCTTCCTGATAGGCCTGAAGTGCAAGAATACTTTGTGACTCTTTATTAGATTGTGACATGTTTTGTGGTTGAGAATTAATTGATTAGATAGAAAGTGATGTGTATGAGGGATTGTTGATCCACATGCTTGTCTGATCCACATGCGTATCACGTACGTTAGCCTTTTCATATTTTTATAGAGCTATCAAACTGCTAAAAAGATGCCTTTCAATCGTGGACCAGTCCATCCATCATACATGATCTGACAACCTCATTCAATTTCTTTTTGACAAAGCTCCGCAAAACACAAGTATCTCAAAACTCATATTGGATAACGGCTAACGTACATGATAAGCATGCGTCGCATCCAAGTATGCGTCGCACTTTTCCCTCTTACACCTAACTTTTCGTTTGACCAATTGATTCTTCAACCACGAAATATGTCGGACCCAAATACTGAGGCTAGAACTCTTCTTGCCCTTCAAGCTCTTCAAAATAATTCGAAGCTAAGCATCCGACGTGCTGCAAAGCTCTATAAGATCTCTGAGCATAGGCTACGTCGCCGGCAGAATGGCATTCAGTCTCGACGCGATTGGATTCCAAAGTCACGCCGACTCTCTGATCTAGAGGAAAAAATCATAGTTCAGTTCATTCTCGACCTAGATTCGCGAGGATTTCCCCCGCGACTGCGTGGTGTGGAAGAAATGGCCAACCGATTGCTCGCCGACCGCGACGCGTCACCCGTCGGCAAGCGCTGGACTTCCAACTTCGTCAAGCGGCATAAAGAGCTCAAGACGCGTTTTTTTCGTAGATACGACTACCAGAGGGCCAAATGCGAAGATCCGACCGTTATTCGCAACTGGTTTAGGCTTGTGGAGAATATAATCACGAAATATGGTATCGACCTTGCCGATATCTACAACTTTGATGAGACTGGCTTTATAATGGGCTTCATTGCAAGCGGAATGGTCGTCACAGGTACAGAAAGGCGCGGAAGGCCGAAATCAGTGCAGCCTGGAAACCGGGAATGGATTACCGTCATTCAAGCGATCAATGCCGAAGGCTGGGCGATCCCGCCGTTCATCATAGGTGCAGGTCAATATCACCTTGCCAACTGGTACCGAGAAAGCAACCTCCCGGGCGATTGGGCCATTGCGACGACCCAAAATGGCTGGACCGATAACGAGATAGGTCTCGAGTGGCTCAAGCACTTTGACCGGTGTACAGCCAACCGATCAACTGGTCGTTATCGTCTTCTGATCCTCGATGGGCACGAAAGTCACCACTCTATCGATTTCGAGAGATATTGCAAAGAAAAGGAGATCATCACACTCTGCATGCCGCCTCATTCGTCTCATCTGCTTCAGCCTCTTGACGTCGGGTATTTTAGCCTGCTCAAGAAGGCTTATGGTCGAGAAATTGAGCATCTGATCCGATGCTCGATAACCCACGTTTCCAAGACCGAGTTCTTTCCGGCTTTTCACGCCGCGTTTCAGGCCACTACGACAGAAAGAAATATCAAGGCGGCTTTTAGAGGAGCGGGGCTTGTACCTTTTGACCCGGAAAGTGTGGTCTCGAAGCTTGATGTACAGCTACGGACTCCAACACCGGTTGAGGAGGAGGCTAGCCACCCTACACCTTGGGTCTCAAAGACGCCAAAGACGGTGCTTGAGGCCCAATCTCAGTCTGAATACCTCGATAGACGAATCAGGAGGCACCAAAGTAGCTCTCCAGAGTCAATCCTAGGAGCTCTTAAGTCTCTTGCTAAGGGAACCAAGGCAATAATGCATGAGAATGCTTTACTAAGGGCTGAGAACCAAGACCTTCGGCAGGCAAATGAGATACTAAGCCGGCGGCGGAGGGCAAAAAGAACCCGACTACAGAAAAGAGGGGTAATGACAGTAGAGGAAGGAAGGCAGGTAATTAATCAGATGAATGCTGATGGGCAGGTAGAGGGTGAATCGTTAAGGAATGGTGGTCATGGAAGGTCGGCGCAAACGAAGGAAAGGCGTTGTGGAGGATGCGGCAGGACCGGGCATAACGCAAGAACATGTCAGATAGTTGTTGCAATATCTGAAGAAGAACAAAGCGATTAGTTTCAATTGATTCAGCGTTTGTCGTGTTTTTCTAGTGATTTCCATGTGAAAGGGTTAGGAAAAGTGCGACGCATACTTGGATGCGACGCATGCTTATCATGTACGTTATCACATTAAATACTCTGAATGTTTTGACCCAGAAGGCCTCGTCACGCCTAACCACGTGCCTCGATTCCCTTCACAATACCAAGGATTTCAAACAAAAGACGCTTTACCGCTATCCAATCAAAGGTGCCTTATTCCCTTTTTTTTTTGGAATTGTCCCTCTGACTCAAATAGCACCCTTCTGGAAGACAATAGTCTGAGGGTTGCAAAAGCCCTTGAGTCCAGGGACACCCCACTCAGCCCCGATTCCGGACTCCTTGTGTCCTGCAAAAGGTGCCATTGGACTAATCTCGAAGTGGTTGTTAAGCCAGACAGTTCCGGCTTCAAGGGACTTGGCCACTCGTTCAGCAGTTTCGAGATTGCTCGACCAAATTGAGCCGCCAAGGCCCATGGGCGTGTCATTGGCGCGCTGGATGACTTCCTCTTCATCCTTGAACGAGAGAAGCGGGAGGATGGGGCCTAGATATATTGTTATTTCACTTATACTTCTTCAATTCCATGATGAAAGCCTACCAAAGGGTTCTTCGACAACGATTCGTGAGTTGTCGGGAGGGTTGTCAATCACAGTAGGTGTGATAAAGTATCCGTTCTTAGGAGCAGAATCGAACTTTCCTCCGGTAGCGACCTTCCAGCCCTCCTTCTCAATGTCATCGAAGAAGGTCTTGACTCTATTGTACTGCATCTCGTTTTGGATAGGACCATGGGTAATTCCCTTGACTGAACCATCGCCTAGCTTATAGGTCTTCACGTGCTTGACAAAAGCATCACGGAACTTTTCGTAGATAGACTCGTGGACGTAGACTCGCTTGATGCTGGCGCAGATCTGACCCGAGTTCGCGAAAGCAAGCGTTGAGACCTACTGCCAGTTAGTATTGAATAGCTCACTGTGAAAATCCGAGGGTGAACATACCTTCTGGGCCACCTTCTCGATATCTACATCGGGAAATACGATCGCAGCATCGTTACCACCGCTGATAGAACATAAGCTTGTGACTTCCAATGGGGGATGGAAACCCTTACAGCTCGAGTGTCACACGCTTGAGTGTCTTACTGGCACTTTGCATAACTAGCTTTCCAGTTTGTGTTGAACCAGTAAAGCTAATCTTATCAACGCCGGGGTGGCTCGTAATCCAAGGCCCTAGGTTATCATCACCACTGAGCGACTGCACAACACCAGGAGGGAAGAACTGCTGCGCCAACTCAACAAGCTTGAGTCCACAGTAGGGAGTAAAAGGGCTTTCAACAGTTAGCGATGCTCGCACCTAGCGACGGAGTTGTCTTACGAGGGCTTCAAGATAATGACGTTTCCTGAGAGGACTGCGGGGGCGATCTTTGCAGCTGCCAGCATGAGGGGAAAGTTCCAAGGAACAATGGCGGCGGCTACACCAAGAGGCGTATACCGTGTTACGATTTTGCGGGTCTCGCTGTCTTCGATGGCTTCCTCAGGTAGTTCGAGGTTAGCCTGTCCCTTGATCCAGTGGATAGCACCACCTGTCTCAAACAATGCTTGATCAATCTACCGTCGTCAGCACGCCTTATCAAGTCTGGGGTGTCAATGAGAATGTCTTACAGTCTTGCCCTGCTCAGAGACGAGGAGGTCTGCGAATTCCTTCATCTGAGCACCGAAAGCATCTGCAAACGCAAGCAATTTGTTCTTGCGCTCGTTCCATGGCACCTTTGACCAAGACTTGAAAGCCATTTTGCCTGCCTCGACTGCTTGGTTGACGTTCTCCTGGGTGGCGATGGGGACCTCTAGCTTCTGCTCAAGAGTGGCAGGGTTTATGCCACGATGGGTCTTTTCGGTTGGGGCACTCTTGCCATTGATGATCTGGACATAGTTGTCCTTGAGGTTGAACGCCCGAGACTTTGTTTGGTAAGAAGCCATGATGAGTGATGTGATGTGTATGTGTATAATGAAGAAATCTAGATAATGAGGAGTAAAAATGTACTCTTCATATCCCGACCCTTTTATATTAAACCTTCACATCCAGATATCCCTAAGCCCTGCACTTTGATTAAGGTCAATCGTAACGCTAAACGATTTGTTTGAATGGTGGTATGGATGTCCAGTAAAGGTCCGTCAAAAGCACCATCGTTATTATTAATCTAGCCGGCTCAAGCCAGAGTAAACAAGGGATAGACACTGGGAGATGACCAAGCACTCAGGGCCAGGCGGATAATCACTAAACACTGTAAGCGATAGTGTCATGACGCCGGATGTATAGTAATCAATCCTGCGCTCTACCTGGTGTCGGCAGTGTCTACAGTCATTCCGGGTATGGTCATTCCGGGGCCCACCAGCGAGCCGAGGCAGGCTGGATCAGAGATCCACTTCGAACGGTGGGCACTGCGTGACTGATCCCATGTCGCACTGAGCGTGCTTAAAGGATTAAAGTAAAATGTGTTGAGCAGCAGCAAATGTGTTGATTGGTTCTATCTTCTGTGTGGGGTATTCCATCCCACAGGTTTTACTTTAAATCACCCAGCTTGATTACTAAGAGCTGTTGTTCCTGAGGATCATTGAGACCATGCCCGGCCTGCGACACACCCCCCCAGATTTCAGTCTGTATCAGATGAGATCTGCATATCATCCTGATCGATATCCTCCTCTGAAACGTGTTCTGGATCAATCCGCAGTGAGATATCAACCAGACTCAATTGTTTCACGAAGTGAGAATGCTTTTCTGCTGAAAGAGGTTTTGTGAAGCCATCTGCAGGCATGTCTGTTGTTGGAACCCATTGAACTGTAATTTTGCCGTCTCGATGGATCTGTCTTAGCCAAAGATTGTGGATGTCGACGTGTCTTAACTTTGATGTTAGTTGTGGTCTCTCTTTCTGGACCAGTCCCACTGTTTGTTGATTGTCACAGAGGATGCGTGGTTGGTGTTCTGGATCGAATTGTATCTGACCGAACAGTCGGTATAGAGCTATTGTCTCCCTCGCTGTATGAGACAGCGATAACAGTTCCGCTTCAGTCGTTGACGTGGTTACAGTCTTCTGTTTTGAAGACTGCTACATGATTGCCCCGCTAAACAACTTCGTGAGATAGCCCTGGGTGGATCTTCGAGTCTCTGGATCATCCGCAAACGATGCGTCGCTTGACTGCTGTAGTACTTCATCATCGCCTGTCTCTACTGCTGTAGCATTATCTACAGAGCCCGAGAACTCGATGGCATAGTACTGTGTGGTCTGGAGATATGAGAGAACTCGGTTTGCATACCGCAGGTGTTCAGGTGAAGGGTTCATTGCGTGCTGGCTTAACTGGCTAGCTGCATAAGAGATATCTGGTCTTGATACCACTGCTGCGTATAGAATCGATCCTACCTTTTCTTGCATCTCTGTGATCTGTTGTATAGTGGCCTGTCCTTCGAAAGATTGGGGATGATAGGATGAAGTGAGAGGCGTTGCCGTTCTCATTGACTGATCGATCCCGAACTTGACACCGAGTTTGTTGATATATCCATCTTGGCAGATCCAAAGCTTCTTAGCATTGACGTCTCGGACGATTCTGATGTTGAGGAAGGAGATTGCTTCGCCCAAATCTTTGATCTCGTATTTGCTGTGTACTGCTGCTTTGAAATTGTTGACTTGTTGAAGGTATTCAGGTTGCGCGATGATGAGAAGATCATCTACGTATAGAAAGAGAATGAGTTGAGTCTCATTATTAATGAGGATACAGGGTTCATCTGGGCAATGTTGAAACCCCAGATCTTTAAGAAACGATGCAAGCTCATTGAACCAGAGCTTTGGTGACTTACGCAGACCGTAGAGCGCTTTGAGCAGTCTCCAGACCTTTCCTGATTGACCATATCCCGGTAGGCATGTGGTGTAGACCTCCTCGTCCATTTCGGCGTTGACGAAGGCGTTCTTGAAGTCAACTTGGTGACATATCAGCCCAAACGCACAGACGAGAGCCATCAGAATCCGGAAGCTTCGATAAGCACCGGTTGCTGCGTAGATATCTTCACCAGAATGGTGCTGAAGATCACCTCTGACACAGATGCGGGCTTTGTGACGAATGAGATGTCCTGTATTATCTAGTTTGTAGGTAAAGACCCATTTGAGCGGCAGTATCTGTTTGCCTTCTGGACAATCAACTAGTTGGAAGGATTTCTTCTCCTTGAGTGAGTTGATCTCGGCGCCTGCAGCTCGTTTGAAGCCTTCTCTCTCAGGGTGCCGTTTTAGTTGATGCCAGAATTCAGGTGGTGGTAGCAGGTCCCTCCGATGGATTCGGATTGACGGTGCAGCTGCGAAGGCGTGGGCGATCTGATGTCCCAGCTTCGCGCGTTCCAGTCGTAGGGCGTATGCCTGTCTTCGTGCTCGCTTCTGAACTCGATGTAGGGTGGAGCGCGGTTTGAGTGTTTTGATTGCATCCTGACCTCTCAGAGACAGTTTGATGCTTCTCCCAGAAGTTGTCCGAAGGTTCTGGAGCACCTCGGCGTCCGTTGTTCCTTCCTTTCTGGGTGCCTCTTCTCCTGACATATTTGTCCGAGGATGCGATGATGCTTGATGGAGAGCTGCTTGATTCGGGGGCCGCAACACGTCTGGCTGTTCAACCTGTATTTCCCCTGCTGTTGCTCGTTCAGGTGAGCTTTGTGGTGTGAGAAGCAACCCTAGTGGAGGTGGCTCTACTTCTGTTTGGATCGAAACAGGAACTGATGTTGCTATATCCTCCGTGATAGGCAATGGCTCAACATCTTCTTCGTCCAGATCAACTTCGTTGACCGTAATGGCGAGAGCCTGTCCTGATTCAGGACGAGTTGTGGCAAGCTGTGGATCGTACATGACTTTCTCGTCAATTTGAACATCACGAGATACAATAACACGATCGAGGTGTGGAATCCAAACTTTGTGGATATTAGTTGCGTCGAATCCGACAAGCCATCCCGTGAGCGCGTTTTCTTGTAGTTTCGCCCTGGCCGGACGAGCTTTCTTGTTCTTGATCAATACATAGGCGAGAGAGCCAATGATTTTAAGATGAGAGAGGTTCGGCTTTCTGCCATGAACTATCTCAAACGGAGTTCGCCATTGTTTTCGTTGAACCGGGATGCGATTGAGGAGGCGGGTAGCATGAGCAACGATGTAGGGCCAGAGTTTCTGAGGTAGATTTCCCTGTATTCGAAGCTTGCGAGCGACAGTCATGATCACCCCCCCAGAACGTTCGGCAGGACCGTTCTGATCTGGCGTATCTGGTGGAGATGGATTGAAGATGATTCCTTTCATTGTAATGAAATGCTTCCATTTCTTACCCAGACCTTTCTCGCCATCTGATCGGATGTACCGCGTAGTGAAACCCCAGTTGTCGTTTGTAATGGCGAGAAACTCTTGCGTAGCCGACAGGAGTTCCTCTTGAGCCTTGTTCGGGAGATTGAAGGACACGTGGTAAACCGAGTGGTCGCAATAAAAGTGAGCGACCCAGGAGTCGGCGTTGAAGGCTTCCTCCGTATCGACAAGGTCGAGATGTATCCTTTTGAAAGGGTAGGTTCCCCTCCAGGTTGGTATACGTGAGATTTGCTGGTGCGCCTGTCCGAGTTGGCATTCGGGACAAAGCTCAGATTTTCGTTCAAAGTCGTGAGTGCCAAGTGCGACTCCTTCGACTACTTGAGGCACGTGTTCGAGAGCTTCCTTACGGATATGGCCAAGCCTTGCGTGCCAGATATCCATAGATGCTATTGCCACTTGAGGTGTTCTCGACTTGGTCGCCATTGCAAATGACTTCACAGCCTCTTGGTGCGACTTTGCCTTGAAGACAGCGTCCTTCATGCAAGGTTCGACTACTCGGAAAGCACCATACTTTGTTGCCTTGAAGGCATTTGATCCATCCGAATACTCCATCCAACAGGTCCTAGTATTGAAATAGAGGCCTTGTTGTCCGAGGGAATGCGTGTTGATGAGGTTCCAGTGGAATCCGGGAACATGGGCAACATTCTCGATCTGGATTAAGCCTGGACCCGATGGAGTATCAACATGGACTGTGACATTGCCGACACCCGTGATGTATGTGCCTGAGTCGCCAAACTCGATGACTTCATTGTCCAGAGGCTTGTATTTAGTGAAGCGATATAGGTCATTGCAGACATGCGTACCCGCGCAGTTGTCGAGTCGAAAGCAGTCGCCGTACTCGTCTTTTGCGGTTGTGCTGAGTGCGAACTTTGACGTGACAAATGCAGCTCTTGATTTGCGTGGTAACGCGACAGCAGTGTTTGAAGTCTCGTCTTCTGTCGGAGTCTTGTGTTGGTTCTCTGTACTGTCAGACTGCCAGAACTTAGGTAGGTTGATCTTGTTTCTCCTGAAGTTCTTTTCGATGTTTGTCCGAAGCCTCCTGCTCCCTTTGACTGCAGTGATGACTTTCGATTGGACTTGGATGGCTGGTGTCCATCCTTCTGGTGCCTTCGAAGGATTTAGGTAGTAGCAGTCAGCATACTTGTGAGACATGCCACATACGCACTGTTGAGGGTTTGTGCTCGATGATGAAGGTTGTGTTCGCTGTCTTTTCTGCTGGGGCTGGCTCTCCTCGTTTTGCGAGTCCGAGCCATTGCCTAGTCCTACACACACACACACACACACACACACAAATCTATTACGCCCGATAGGCCATTGCCCAGAGGGCTCTATGAGTTAAAAATACATACATCTCGCTAGTTGATGCCTTGATCTCGCCAAGCCCATGTGGTTCTTGTCTTGTCCTTTCCAGCCTGGCCATCGCTTGTCTCCTTGATCCCCGTAATTGTTAGTAATAGCAGGTCAACTTGAAGCCCAATTCCTCTAAGTGTTCAGTTTCCTATCTTCGGCGGCTGAAGCGGTGCCTACTGCTGGTTGTCCAGGGTAGTGGTTGTCGGTAGGTATAATTTTATGGTCGATAGGTTAGTAGTGATGTTGTTGTCATCTCTGTTCCAGGCGACCTGTGGCGATCGCGAAACGGATTGTGGCTCGTACTGCTTCCATGTTCGGTGTCCACTTTTGTCCGTCTGATGCAGCTTTGCCCCCCCAAATGAAAGGAGAGGTTGCCGCGCTTTTCCTCTACACATTGAAGCATCATCTCCTTGCGCTATGCCATCCATTTTACACATCGGAAGAGGAAGTGCTCTACTGTTTCTTTTGCTTGCCCGCATGGGCATTCATCGGTCACTGCTGCTCCGATTTGATACAGGTAGCCGTTCAGTCGTGCCATCCCGGTTCTGAGTTGTGCCAGCACGCTGGCTTCCTTCCACGGTAGCTGATCGTACAGTAGCCGAGTATGTTTACCAGGCAGAGCTGAGTCGACCTTTCTCGAATGTCTGCCAACTCCGTCTGGTAGTTTCCTCTCCCTTCGCAAGTCTGCTCTCGTTCGACTGAGAATTGTCGTCTTTGCTTTGCTTGTTCCTATGCGTGGTGTGACGTACGGCTCTGTTGCGTGGCGGGCTGACATCTTGGCTATCCTCTGGATTTTGAACTCACTGTCAGATGGTAGCCAGATGAGCCTAACTCTATTCATGTCTCCTTTGAGCTTTTCTATAGCATCGTATATCTCCCGAATGTGTCCCTGGCCCGATTGCTGGCGAGGGTTACCTATAGCTTGTGCCGCCGATCTGTTACTCGTCAAAATCACTACAACCCGATACTTCATCTCTGGCAGATATTTGAGACCACGAGCGATGGCTGCTAGTTCGGCGGTGTACGGGTTGTGTTCTTCCGTCGTCCCTAGCGTGACCGAGAAGGTCTCGATGATCTTGCCGGCTCTCGCTAAGGATATGGGGATTCGAACGGTTCCTCCCATGCCGACCAGATCGTTTCTCGCCGAGCTGCTTGTCGCTATTCTTACTGCCCATCCTGCTTTGGCTAACTCTTTGATCTTGTCGTCTCCTTCCCCTTCCTGTCCGCCCAACGTGGCTTGCATGCGTTCTTCCCACGGGGCGAGGGCGAACGGCTGGATGATCTCCATGGTATCTCTCGCTAGCTCTCTGCATACGTCCGCGATGCGCCTAAGCGGAGATATGAATCTCCGGAAAGCTTTGATCCCTCGCAAGAGATTTCGCACCGGATTTGTCCGTGGGAGGGTGTGTATGTCTACCCAAAGTTTGCTTGCTCGCCTCCAGAACCGTTCATAAATGGTCGCTATGTGAGCTTCCGCCTCAGCTACTGCTGTCGCCACACTTGTGAAGGACCCTATGATCGCCTGCGCCCCTACCCTTTGAACTCGATGAACGGCATATGCCGACGCCGTCTTGCACGCATGCATCCAGACATTGGAGGCGTAGTCCACCACAGGAGCCACCATAGCTGTAAAAAGCTTTCTCGTTGTCGAGGGGGCCATTCCCTTCAATCGTCTCAATTCCATCGCCGCTTCTAAGCCCTTTGTTGCTGCCCTTGCGATATGTTGCTTATAGTGAAGGCGCGAGTCCATGACCACCCCAAGAATCTTGACCTGATCCGTTGGGACAACTTTCTCGCCCTTGATGGTGAAAGGTTCCGAGTCTATTCTGCCTGTGCATCTGGTGAAATGTATGATCGCGGTCTTTTCTGCCTCAAACGTCGCACCGCTACGTCTCTCCCAGTCAAGAGCTCTGTCAATTATTGCTTGTATCCCTCTCCGGTTGCTCTGGGCTGTCGGTCCTGATACCCACGCCGTGTAGTCGTCGACGAAGGCGATGGCACCACAATTCCTATCGATCTGAGTCTGCACTAGATCTGCGTTGAAGAACAGAAACAGTATCGGCGACAAGGGCGACCCCTGCGGGGGTCCTGCTTGTGGTAGAGGTCGGCTTTCGGAACTTTGGACATTAATTACAATGGTTGCAGTTCGCTCTGAACAAAAGGCATCAATCCAGCGCAAGAGACCCTCGGGGATCCCTCTCGCCTTCATCCGCTGCAGCAACCTCTCTTTGCACACGCCACTGTATGCCCCTTTAACGTCGAAACTAATGAGACTCACAACATGGCGTGAGCGCCAAGCTGAGAAGATGTGTTCTTGTAGGAGTATGAGGGCTTGCTCTGCTGATCGCTGCTTCCGCGCACCGAAATGGTTGGTCGGAAGAAGTGCATGAGTCTCTACCGCGTGGGAGATCCTCTCGGCAACTACCCACTCTAACACTTTACCCAGCGTAGCGAGAAGCGAGATCGGTCTCCAGGCTTTCGCGACTGTATAATCATCTTTCCCTGGCTTCTTGAGTGGGATGATTCGAGCGTGCCTCCACTGGTCTGGTATCACGCCTTCATCCAGTGATGCTTGGAAAATGGCGAGGACGTCGTGTTTCACTGACGGCCAGACCTGCTTCCAGACGATCGCTGGTAGTCCATCTTCTCCTGGCACCTTCCATGACTTTGTCGCCCACAGTTGACGTTCCACTTCCTCTAGAGTCAGGTTCGGCATCGTTACTGGATTTCTCTGTTGCTTCGGTCCTTTATCTTCGATATTGTCTGGCAATGGCGGGAAGAACTTCGCCAGTAGTTCTTCGGCTTGCTCTTTATGGCTCGTTGTTGCTGCTCCGTCTGCTTTGACGAGCTGCAGTACCTTCCCAAAAGCTGCCTCATCCCCAGACTTCATGTACTTGGCTGCTTTCCAGATGTTGTCATTGTCTGCCAGAAACTCCTTCCAGTGCGTGTTCTTCCGTTGTCGGATAGCATCGTGGTATTGCTTCGCCGCAGCCTTTGCCGTGTCTTCGAGATTTGCAGTGTTCTGTCCCGCACGCCTTGCGGCTCGAGCTCGATTCCTCCAGTACGTGTATACATGCCGCAGCTGTGTGAGGTCATTGGTCCACCATCGTTTTGCGTATGGCGACGGTTTGGCTCTGGGCGTTAATGCTTGGACCGCATCCAAGACGGCCGACATCAATCTATCCGTTTTCTGCTGCACCGTATTCCCCACTGGCCTGCTCCCCAGCGTGTCTGTGATCCTGCCATTGATCTCCTTCCAGGGTGCGTTCTTGAACAGAAGTCTTTCTTCCAGTTTCGGCGCCGGGACTGAAATGTCGAACACCGTCTCTATCGTGCGATGATCTGATCCGTGCTCTGTGCCATGTATCGCGCATTTGATGTTTGCGTCTGCGAGCTCTTCGGAGGCCAGGACCAAGTCGATAGTCGTTTCATAATCTCCGTCTCACCTCTTGAATAGCTCTACGCAGCTTAGCGCATATGTCCTGTAGAGCTTGGCCGTCTCCCCCCGGCACGTAGACAGACGCCGTGAAGACCAGACGATCTGGCAGCCGAACGGCCGCTGCCGTCACGTCTGGAGAGTCAATCGGCACCTGCTCGGCTTCCACATCCTTATTCACCCATAATATACTCCGAATCACCCATCTACCTTCCCTCTCTGTCGTAGGTACCATCTTGACCCATTTGTGGTGCCCCATCGGTATTGTTAATAGCCTACCCTGAATCCTCCGTGCCTGGGGTTCTTGGATGGCTAATACGGTTGCATCCTGAATGTCCTTGTCGTTCATTAAACTATCATGTACCGGTCCTTGCTTTCTGACATTCAGTTGAAACAGTCGGAATATGCTATTCATGTTGTAATGGATAGAGCTTCCGGCAGCTTCTGCTGTATGACTCATGGGGGCCGCCGCATGGGATCTTGAATAAACATGACTAGGTTGGCTTGCCTGTGTCGCCTTTTTCGGGGCTTTTGGGGGTACTGTAGCCGCTTGGCTGCTTGACAGCCAAGGGTGCGAGAATCCTCCGAGACTAGTTGTACCCGGTCAAGGTCGATGGCGCAAATAGAACTGCGGTGCTGGATTTATCCGGCAAGGTGCTGCCAGGTGCGGCAAAGGCACTAGGAAAGGAGAATGACTTGACAATTGCCAAGATGTACCATGCAGTGCCCACCTACCGGCAAGCAAAAAAACAGTTTCCCCATACAAACTGCTATTTTTCAACCCCCTCACAAAGAGTCACCAAAAATAGGAATAACAAGCTGATTGCTGTTTTCCAGTTCGAAATTGAATGTATTTTAATATTCTTTTGGTCTCTTAACTGCTCGCCCTGCGCGCGTGCGTGCGACAGGTAACTCTTCCGCCTTCGAATTTGAGTCCTCATTCTCTTCCACTCCTCCCACCTCGATCACTTCCTCAACAGCCTCTGTCTCTTCAGCTGCTTGATGTGGCTCTGGAATAGCATCACCAGCCACTATGGCCTCGGCTAGTGTCATGAACTTCCTGTTGGGATTCGGTATCGCCTTTCTCTTCTTGCCTCTGCTCAACCGCCCGACTTCCTCCTCTAAACTGGCTACTCTTGAGCTTAGGGAGGCGATCTTTAACTCTTGCGCTTCAAATCCTTTTGATACCACAGAATACCGTCTTCTTGTTGAAGGACTCTTGTTCTTCCCCAGATCCCTGATATGGCGGCTGGTCTTTGGCGTATGATCAGAGTCGACTTGCCCGTCCCTATGGCCGTCTGATGCAGGCGTCGTTTCCTTCTTGTCTGGCTGAATCTCAGGATGCATAAGCGCTTTCCGTCGTGGAATCGGCCAGTTTCCAGTCACTCTCCAGCCCGAAAGGATGTTTTTCTTCATCATACCCACTTCCCTAGCTTTCGCATAAGCCTTAATGAAGTTAACCTTATCCACCGGCACAGAATCAGTCATGCTTGTTAGGTTTTGGAGTTCTTTGCGGTAAGCAGCTTTGGAGGCATTGAACACGCCATTGTCAAGTGTCTGTAGGCCATGAGAGCAATGGGCTGGCAAGTAACAACAATAGATGTTATTCAAAAAGCGCGTAGCCATCCATTCATCCTGGATTTAGGGTCAGCAGCACTTTCGGTTCAGGAGGTTCAGGAGAGGCAGATACTCACAGATACATGGCTTCAATAACCATCTAATATAATAAGCCTTGCATCGGACTCATCTTCCGGCTGTGTTTGGGAAGATAGACCTCTCTGAGCCACTCGATTGCGATATGGTTGTCTGTCCAGCCGTTGTCAGACGTGATATAATACCAGTCAGCCACCTCCTTGAGCTCATCGATAAACCACTGTTGTTGAAGTTCTTTGCCTTTAAAGATAATCCCCGGTTTCAAAAGGCGGCCAGTTGCAGTCACGGCTTCGAGAAAGCTAGTCCAAGTGCGGGACTGGGAACCTTTAAGGAAGGCCTTCTTCCTGGGGACGGAGCATAGCCCAAGGACTCCTGACGGAGAATCCAGAGAGCCAGCCTATCCTCTTGGCTCTTGGACAAGCGTTGATGAGGGTGGGTTTGCTCTTTCACGGCCCCGCGGCCGTGAAGTCTGTCGATTAGAGTCCTTCGGGGCACTCCCCGTCTATGAGCGGCTTGAGCGGGTGAAAAGCCATTGTCAGTAACATCCAATATGACCTCTGCCATGTCGTCCTCTGTGTATTTCCATCGAAGTCTTGGCCTAGGCATTTTTATGTCGTTGTTAAAGACAAAGACCAAAAAACAAGGCAAAGAGCGGTGAGGAATTTGGTGATCAAACTAACGGCATTTCCATAGCACAGCATGCATAGATCACGTACCCCGCACAGCCTTATAAGGTCAGAATCATCACATCCAATCATTTTTATGATTAATAGAGGTAATTTCTTTTGAGTAGCTATATATTTAGGCTGACTTTCGTGTAAGTGAAGTTGATCAGTTTTGGTGGAACTTTTTTATTTTGCCTGGCGAAAGAGGGGTGGTGGCGAAAGAGGGGTTGTGGATGGTACTGTCGCCTACACAACACGAAAAACCAAGCCAGCTTGAGTCAGTTTTCTTCCGCTTCTTTGCTGCCAGACCCTTCTGACCCATCTTTGTACTTAATTGCGGTTGTTTCTTCGCCGTCAGAAGCATATTGATGAGTAAACTCATCAATAACAGCCAAGGTTGGCGACCAATGGTGCAACGCCGCAATGACAGGCCTCGGTAGTGTTCCTGGGAGCCCTGGCAACAAAGGGAAGACCAATAGCGCAATGTCGCATAATCTTTGCACTCCGCGTTCATTGCTTCGACGCTTGAGCCCAAACCCAGATGACGACGCGGTACGAACATCGTGTGCAAGATGAGCATGTCTTCGCCCCTACTTGATCTGTTGCCTCCCTCTTCATTCCACACCAAAACCCTCTGCACACCGATTGACGAAATCCCACTCTCTTCAGCCTATATCTCTTTCTCAGTCCCGGAGGTCATCGTGGCTTTAGCCACGACCGTTCCGTCGCTCTTCATCGCGTTTCTATCCTTCTGGGTAGCCAACATGAGCTTCCAACGGGCCCGGAACGACCGCCACTCGTCAGCACGAGCTTAGTTCAGAGTCGCTCTAGGATCACAGAGATCGAGAATGAGGTTGTTCTTAGGTGGAGTTCCACGTGAGTGTGATGACGCTTAAGCATGAACATGGTCGACTGACTTAAGACACGATCAAAGTAATGCTATCAAATATTGTCATTTTGCCTTGCACTTGCAGCCAGTCAACTACAGCAAGTGAAAAGATACCATGAGTTACTGGCAATTAGATCTTGGGAGTTTGGATAGGGCATAGGGCACTGGTTCTGTCCGCAAAGGTTTTGCGCAGATTTGGGTTGAAAGGACTTAGAAAGGATAGATTTCAGAGGGTTTCATGACGTCTGGTTAACAAGGCCAGAGACATGTACTCTATTTGTTTTAATATACATTTCATCATCCAATGCCTCAGTCATCTAGCTCAACTACTGAACAACTACTCGGTGACGGTGCATCTAGGCTGCGCTGGGATGACGCAGAATCAAACAGTCCCTTGCCAAACTTTTCCAACAAAAACTTCTGCACATCTTCATTCCCTCCATTTCCTATCACTAACCCCTCCGCGTCTCCATCAATCTTGAGGCCCTCAAGGCCCGTAGCTCTCGACAAGGCGACGTAGACCTGACCCTCGGCAAAAGCCCTAGATAAGTTGACGATGACGCGGTTCAGAGTCATGCCCTGGCTCATGTGAACGCTGATAGCCCATCCCGGCAGAAGCGGAATCTGCGTCCGGTGAAGCAGAGAATACGGCTCTCTGCCGTATGAGTTGACCATGCAGTTAGCAAAGATGGTACGTGTCTTGCCGTTTTGAAATTTCACCACCGGCCATTTCGTCGCCTTGAACTTGGCGATCTGGACTTCCCTGAGCTTCGCGTGCTCCCCGTTGATGATCTGCCAGGGCGGAGATATGTCATCCTTGCGTCTGGCCCTTGGCAAAACTTTGGGATCGTAGCCTTCAAACCCGCAGATTATGCCCTGGCTCCCGTTGCACAGCCCTGCCGAGATGCTCAGGTTGACCTGTAGCACGACCAGCATACCCACCCGCAGGACGACCTCTGGTTGCAACCGGTGGTCCCTGCAGGCGGCCAGTGTTCCGTCCGAATTCCGCTTGTTGTAGTGATATAGGTGCTCGTGTTTTGGATTCCATTCGAACTCGTCTATCGCCTGGTAGTCGACTGTGGGCGTCTTTAGTTTGTTAAAGTTCTCCCGGTTCACCTTGTTGACCTCATGCTTCATGCAGAGCAGTTGGGCTGCCCCGCCGACCTTGCAGGGATGGTCCATGAGGGTCTTTGTCTCGTCTCGTGAAAAGGGAATGCCAAGTCGGCATTTCTGCAGCATTTGAATGAAGGTCTGGTCCTTCTGGCGATGGATCTCTCGGAGGTGGACGTGCTCAAATTTGGCCTTCTTCCAGGCCATGCTTTTGAATGCCCATTTGTCCGTCTCTTCGAATGGGCCGTGACATTCGTCGCAATTGAACTGGGTATCGTCATCGTTAGGGAGCATCTCTCCTCCGCACAAGTAGCAGAACTGGAACGGCTTCACTGGCGGTAGCTGGCAGAAGTCGCCCGTTACGATCAACTGCAGGCCTCCAAACGGGGGCGGGTCTCTCTCCATCCTGTCCTCGTAGTCATTCCAGCACCTAACGGCCGTGATGCAGTGGTCCATGCGCTCGAGGTGGTGGTTCTCGACCATGCTGATCTCGTCAATGATGAGCACGTCCGTGCCCTTGATGCGCTTCCTGATGTGCTTGCGGAAGCCTTCCTTGATGAGCCTGTTGAGGTCGTACTTGAAGTGATCGGGTGTCCAGCCCATGTACGACCACGTCGACATGCCGTTGACCTGCAGGGCGGCTCTTCCAGTGGGTGCAACAATATTGACGATCTTGCCCATGTCTTCCAGCTTCTTGACGACGGCCTTGAGGACGGTGGATTTGCCGCAGCCGGCAGAGCCGGTGTAGAACACGTTGCGGCCGCGCAGGATTAGGTCGACGACATCTTGCTGCTCCTTGCACAGCGTCGGCTCGATATCCGGCTTGTCCATGGGAGTCGCCGAAATTCCTTGGACGCGAGTTTTTGCTTGAGACGGTGACTCATCTTCCTCGTCATCGCTGAAGGATGAGATTGACAGGAAGCCATCGTCATCACGCTCAATCTGATCGGGTAACTGGGATCGTTGCGCTTTGGGGGTGGGCTCACTGTCTGAGTCTGAGTCGGATGAGATGTCGATGATAGCCTCGGGCGGCGGACGAGACGGTGTCATGATGGCTCCATACGGTCGCTTCCTCTTGGTGCCAGCCATGCTTGAGCGGGGGGAGGGAATCGCGGGCGTGATGGGCGCTTGTGGTGAGAAATGGATTTCATCCTTGGCGAAAGACAATGAGGGGATCCTGGGGCTGGGGGTTGGTTGTGCCATGGCCACTGGAGGCGGTGGTGACCGTCATGTACTGAGGCCCATGAGCAGTACCGAGAGCAGCGAGAGGGAGGAAACTGATGGACGTTAGATACCATACAAGCACGGCCCCTGGAATGGCATGTGGATATGGGATAGGGTACCTGGCCGTCAATTGAATCGAGATTGTCGGACAGATGAGGTCATTGCATAGCCAACGTTGCCGGTGCGCAACCGGAGACGCGATGCGGGCCCTTGAGGCCTTGACGCGTCAAATGGTCACGTGAACAAATAGTTGGATCAGGTATACCTCAGCAGCGCACAGGCCCCGGTAGCAACCGCGGTCGCGGTCGCGGGGGGTGGTGGGGGGCTTCCTGGATCCGCCTATTGTTAAGAAAGTGGCCTTGTCTACACCCAAATCCTTAACAACTGCACAACAAAACCTTTCAATCTGCGCTTTGTGCAGTCGCAAGCCACGGCGATGGCTTCGTCTTCGAGGATACCGCCTGTTGCGAGATCCACACGCCCGCTAATCTAAATCGAGGTGCCCGTGAAGCTCTTTTGCAGAACAGCCCTGCGACGGTGAGCAGCACCATTGGTGTTTCACCCGTTCCCGAGCGGATGGCCCAGACACCATCCTCACCACTTATCGCCGCCACCGCTGCTGCAGCCACGGAAGGAGCTGCACACGCCAGCCCCTCATCGATCTTTGGCACGCAACCAATTTCTATCATCGAGTCAGCCAATGAGCTCGCACGTGAGCATGTGGAAGAGTATAACGCAAAGCTAGAGGTCTTTCAGGCCTTCTGCGCTAAATTTGAAGAAGCCGCTCAACAATTCACCAGCGAGCCGCATCGACGTTTTGCTCAACACTTTGCCGACAGCTTCCTCGACTCCTGGAAACGAGAGCTATCCAGCGCTGGACCGGCGACTCCCAAGCCGACATACAGCAGCGCGGCCGCTACCGCGCTTTCCACCGGCCGTGACCGTCTAGCTCACCGTCAACAACGACAACAAACGACAACAACAACATGGACAGCAACGGACAGATCCACCTCATCGCCAGGGGCAACAACAGGCGACCGCCGCCCCACCCCGACAAGACCTCCATGTCTTCGTCCGTCTAGAAGCCGAAGCTCCGGCAGCGCTGCCCACAAATCCAATCCAATCAAACAAACTGCCAAACAAATCAATCAAATGTGCCAAAATCTTATTTCAAATCAAACAAATGCAAAATACCGGATTTGAAATAACATTTGATATATTTGATACAGGATATAAGATTGGGGATCTAACCTGCCCTTTATAGCCTACCCGGAACCTGGTCAATGCCTGGGGAGTGGATCTGGCCAATCAGAGTCTTCGCAATACTACCCATTAGTGAGCTACCCCCATCATCATTCCCAGACCCCCCAAAGAGAAAGTAGCTTCCTAATATTTCCCCTCTTCGCCCCCACATCGATAGATCGCGTCGTTGGCAGCCTGTTTACTTCTCCCGACGCGTGCCCAACCCTACCCCACCTTTCAAGTTGACGCCGCTGACAGCTACAATGCATCGATGACTGGGGTTAGGGCAGGGGTTAAGCTAGAGAACCGCAGAGCCTATTGTAGTCCTGTAATCCTGTACTCTGTGACGACTTATTTTTGTCTCCTTTTCCCAAGAGTTTTCTTCCTCTGAGCGGCCTTTCCATTTTACCAGGTACTTGACCTGCCTTCGTCTCGTCCTTTTACTCAGTAGCTCTACCCCCCCTCATGAGTTCCTCCATCGCCAGAAAACCTTTTGTCAAACTGGCTGACCAAATCAATGCTGATATCCTTTCTCTTCTCCCATGCATTTGCGTCGTCTGGAAAGCCTTTCCATTTCACAAGATACAGAATCCGCCTTCCTTGCTTGCACTTAGCCAATAATCGATCCACTTCCCACACAGCTCCATCGGGGTCTAATGCTGTAGGTTGGCCCATCTCACTAGCGGAGACCCTGTTCTGGCGCGATGAAGACGCATATCCATCTTTAGTCCTCAGATCTTCCTCGCAGTTCTGGTCAATGTAAAGCTGTGGATCGATGATATCTGAGTTCTCTGAGGTCGACAGAATGAATTGAAGCCTTTTACTTGCTTCGTATGCATTGCCGAAGTTATCGTCATTGCTTTCGTCAAGTTGAGCTCTTGATGTGTCCGCTTTGACAATCGAGGCAGGCTGCAGGAGGCCTGATGCCTCGTTGGAACTAAGATGCTTAGAGTCGGCCATGTCGTCAATGCTATAAGGAGATAGCAGAGAAGGGTATGAAGTACCGCCCCTTTGAGGAACTGATTCAATCCCAGTGGAAGATGATGTAGCCAAATCATGTGTTCCTGACAAGGCTGTGATGTCTTGAGGTGGTTGTTGGCCTGCCTCTTTGTCTTGACCAGAACTGATCGCCGGGTTACTCCGCAAGTGAGGATGTAGACTTTTATCATTCCCTTGAATTGATGAGAGCATATAGGGAAAGCTGGTTGAAGACGGCGAGGATTGGACATCTGAGCGAGACCCCCCGTCATTTTCATGCCCGATCTTCTCATTCTCGGTAAGTTCCGATAAAGACGAAAAATCGTCCCCCATGAGACCGCCACTTCTTGGTAGACTCTCAGATGACACCCAATTAACAAACGTAAGGTGACTGCAACTTCCGTAGAATACCGGCTTCACCTGTCTGTCAATTGAGGATTGGGCACAGTGTCGCTCGAAGGGCGGGGACATCGTGTCACCGCTTAGGCCGTCTTCATCGAGTGTTTTGTGCTTCTTTATGGGCTTCCCAGAAGTGCTATGAATGTCCGCTAAGTGTAGCCACAGATCCTTAGGGGACGTTGATACTACCGGACAATCCAGGTGCGGACACTGTAACTGAGAGTGGTTAAGCTGAGATTTGGTGAACGCTGAAACACAAACGGAAGCATGTCGCTGCCAACCGCTTTGGTCCCAAAATTGTTGTAAGCTATGGTTTGCGGGATACTTATGGCTTCCTAGATGAACAGGGCAATAGCCAGGACAGGCAATTGCGTTACGCAAAATAATCAGATCACATCGAAATGGCGACTGTTGGTTTTCGATGTGATCTTGGCAGTGGATAGTCCATTCCGATTCGCCCTTCACCCAGCGATTGCAAATAGAACAGAATTGGACAAAGGGGCTTTGCTTGCTGTGATGTTCTTCCCAGCAATGAAAGGCATGCTTCCTTCTTGCCAGATTTCGAAGCGGAATACTAGAATGAGAGGGAAATTGTGTAAGTTTTCAAGATTTTCAGTCATACGCTAGTGGTAGGAATTTGTTACCTTTCCATGTCCTGCCCACAGCCAGGGACTGCACAGATGCCGTCTACTGGATGTAGCATGTTCTGATATGCGATGACAGGGACTTTTCCCAAGAGAGATGAGATCTTGTAGCGCGGAGCGCCCCTCGTGGCTTAAAGGCGCTGTTGAGAACAGGATTCGAGAAAGACGGGTGTGTTCCGGTAGGAAGTGCATGGTACGAGCGAAGTGCCTGCTTATGCAGTTTGTGTTCGGTGGAGTATTCCAAGACTTGCCTTTCCTGCATCTCCTGTAGCTTGGCGGCCACCAATTGCCTTCTCTTTGTAGTACATCTGTATCTAGGGACATTCATTGTTTCTTCCAATCATTGTTCTCACCATTGACCCACCCAAATTATTGCGACCATCATGATTTTAGTATGTGATTACAAATGCGCACGAAACCATCTATACGAGTAGTAGATGCAGTTACACTGTGTTCCTTGTGATTTTCAAGCGTCATAATGCAGGATTGGCTTGTTGGTTGCGTGTTCTTGGAGCTACTCTAATGTTACCAGGCCAACATAAGCCGCCGGGCGTAATAAATTGTATTGTATTGTAGTGTTACCTGGCACACCAATTTAAGCTCTTCATACCTGAATAGGCGGGAATAGAGCAAATAACCCTCAATTATGGCTGTTAGCCGCCAATGACACAATATTATACTCTGGCGCTTTAAGGCTTCCGTAAAGGACCTGTCACCGCGTTTTGTCAGAACAGGCTTGCTTTCTTCTAAATCTAAATTCCACACGCTTATCTGTCGACAACAACTCTCTGGCGGCCAATACCGTTTGCCACATGACATGACAGCTCGTCAGCCACATGGACTGGATGTAACGAAAACACCGATAAATAACACTGTTGCGTAATGATGACGTTGGATGCAGAAATCCACCACTCGCCACAGCAGTATGTACAGTACACCACGGTTCGCCCTGCATTTTCGTTTTTATCTAAGCGGAAAAATCATTTAGTTATGCCTACTACATAACGGTTACAAACTGAAGTAACCTAATGTATCCCTTTGACTGTCGTAAGCCTCCACTTCCGTACCTAGCAGCGGGGTTAGCCAATAAAAATGCATTAAATCAAAGGTACATTTATCCCCACCTAACTTTGGTTGTGCCAAAGGTCTCAGCAATTGCCAAGTCTACATAAAGCTACATTACATTCTTGACACCTATCGTGACTGCGGCGCCCTTCGACTGTTACTGCTAATCGCAAATAATACTGCCCTTGATCTTCGAGACCGACGCTGACCTAGCCGGAGGCCTTGACAGGCAAGGCATTCAGATTTTCCTTTGCGAACGCGAGTGTGCTGTAATGTAGGCGTAAATTCGTTTCCAGTCCGAAATCTCTTTCTTGATTGCGTCTTCGGTGCATACGCTTCCATAAGATCATTCACAAGCCGTTGCCGCCAACTGCCTTGCGAAATCTCTGCCTTCCATTGCGGCTGCCCTCGCTGCTGCAAAATGAAGCTATTTACAAGGGCAATTTCCAGGAGAAAGTCCCAAGCCAGGGCTTGCCAGCCGCCTCGGCGCACACGACGGTCAAGGCCCCAATAAGCTCTCATTTGGTCACCTCGATCCACGGCATTCATCTCGTTGTTATAGATAGCCAGTGAAGTAAATAGTGCAAAATCCCGTATACGATATTTTTTCAACTCCACACTGCACTGTATTGTTTAAGAATTTGCTGCACTGCACGGTATACGGTATTGCACTGTATTTGATCGATATCGTATTGTAGTATCATATCGCACGGTGTGTAAAGACCCACATGACCTCGGTATAAAACTAACCAATTATGTAAAGATTGAGGTTTAAGACAGCCTGCTCGACCAAAGAAGAGAATTTTCACGGCCAACATACAGCAGCACACTATTTCCAAATGATAAGAACGCCTGAGAAGGCGTTCTCCCGGACCTCACTTGTGTTGAGCTAACGGGTATAAACAGGTAGGCAGCATTACTACTGAACTAAAGTTTCGTATTTCCTACGTACAAGAACGAAGTAAAAGCAACGATTATAATAAAACTCTGCAGGTTCATTTTTTTAAGTATTTTATATATCGTTAACATCGATTCTTAGGGTTGGTATAGTTCTGATATGTAACGGTATGATACAGTCAACAGGCCTGAAGCGCTGGAAATGCAGTGGATTGACTACGAACAACTAAGCTGAAGAGGAAAGAAGGGAAACCTGTAATATTGTCTGTTACACGTGTCGAAAACCCAAGCGTTGAGTCACGCGGCAGCCCAGGTAGCAGTTACTGTGAAGCTTCACCGTGAAGCCGACCGTGACATGGTACTCGTCAAATAGGGTGGGAAGCTCGAGGCTGATGCGTACAACGAGAGGTCTCGTATTACCCGTATTGCACTGTATTTGCACCGAATGAATATCATATTATACGATATCTGAATGTCCCTGCACTGCACTACACGGTTTTCGGTATTGCTTGCACTGCACGGTATTTTTATACCGTGCAGCCAATACGATATTGAATATGATATTGTCTTATTTACGGCCACACTATTTACATCACTGCAGATACGCTCTTATACAAGCTATGAGCACCGATTTCGCCGTGGCCCGTGGCAGGCGCTCCTTTGGTCCTTCCTTCTTGATGTAGCACTTGCGAATAGCTTCATTTTGCAGCTCAAGACCTCACAGCCCCAGTGGCCGCCTTACAAGACCCTTGAGAGCTGGAAGAGGTGCATTTCTGACACACTATTCGTCAAATTCGGCCAAGAAAGCGGCGCAAGAAAGAGATCTCGGTCAGGGAAGGAGGAGGACTTGAACGATACTCAATCACGGCAAAATCACCTGCAAAGAGATATCAATCATGTCAACAGGGGGATATTCTCAGATTGCCTTGCTTGCAAAGGCTTCAGGCAGGGGCAGCCCCGACCCTTTAAAAAAAAGGAAGGTTGAAAATAGCCTCTTGCAGCCAATAACAGGCAATGCACGAAGTCGGCATCGAGGAGGCTCAGGTAGACAGACCTTGTATGGCTGTAAAGTCTGTGAGGTAGCTATTTGTAACAATCAAAACTGCTGGGACTTTTACCATCATACAAATTAGTATGTGTGGAGAAGTACCGTTAGTTTCAGTTATTTTAATTGGTCTTACACCCCTGTCGTGACCCCGCCTAAGGGCTGTGGCACTCAAAGGGATAAGGGAGGTATCCCTTGAGTTGTGTTGAGCCTCCCGGCCGTACCGAGCCCCACATCCCCACATTTGCCATGAGGTACATGAGGGGAACATAGTAATACGTCATTAATTAATTTCGCCTTTATTACCCTACAAATCATTTCGAATGAATTGATGACTTCCCAATCAATACCTACAGAGATATCGGCGGAGGCGCTTAACGCATATGATGATAGTAGCTTCATCAACGAAGAGAATAGCCATCAAGAGCATGAGGGTGATAGCACCCGGAGACCAGCTTTCCCAACTGCTGAGGACCGAGGCTTCAATTTTCAACCATTCGAGGTGCCGCGACGAGAGCTTCGCGTTAAGGAGCTACCCCAGAACCCGCTGATATTTTTCTAACACTTCGTGCCTGTTTCAATAGTCAGCAACTAGGTCAAATATACCAATGACTTGGTTAACAGCCTACTTCAGAGTGGCGTTATTGATAGCCAAGAACACGAAATAACAGAGAGATCACGCCTTCGCCCCTGGAAGCCAACTACCGCCGCAGAGGTTTATGTCTGGCTTGGGATCTTTATTTATGTAGGAGTCCACAGCGAAACAACGGTCTAAGACCATTGGAAGACCCCTCAGCTAGAGGACCAGCGACCTGAACATTCAACAATAAAGTTCATGACTTATGACCGATTCCAACTCCTTCATCGTCACCTCCGGCTTTTTTACCACACCAAATTCACTGACGATGATGACTTTCCTATTGTCTTCCAATGCGTTCGGCGGTGGTCTCAGCATATTCAACTTGCAACAACAAAGCTTTGTGATCCAGGCTCAAACTTACCATGGATGAGGGCATGATCCGATATATCGGGAGGAATAAGCAAGTTACGTACGTCCCCAATAAAGCCTATCGACACAGTCCTCAAAGTATGGATAGCTGCCCAGCTGGGCCTCTTTATGAGGTGGATTTGGCACCAGCCCGGGGCAAAATATGGTCCAGTTGGTGTTTCGGCGAAGAAGCCGGCATCGCAGAAAGGGAGAGGGAAAGGCAAGGGACGAGGCAGCCGACGGAGGACATAATACGAGGCTGATGAGGATGACGAGATCAAGGAAGTTATCCACGTCATCACAGAAGCCGGGAATAAGATGATGGCGCTGAACTCGACTCAAAGCGTTGTTATTGCCCTCATCAACCTGCTGCCGGAGTTGACATATCATGTCTTTGTGGATAACCTATTTTCGTCGCCAGACCTCTTTCGCTCCCTTCGCTAGCATGGCCATGGCGCGACCGGCACAGCACGGCCTAATTGTGGTATCTATAAAGGTCTTGCAGACGCTAAAAAGGCCGACAAGGCTGGCAAGTCAGGTTTCCAATGTAATGAGATCAAGGTCATTCCAACTGCCGACAATCAAGTAAGAAGACTCAATATTCTTCCTTATAATTTGGCTAATAATTCATCTTCTTCTACTTCCCTAGGTCAATCAGATAGCTTGGAAGGATAATGCCCTCGTAT
The DNA here is from genome assembly GCF_013085055.1 of Fusarium oxysporum Fo47. Taxonomy (NCBI): domain Eukaryota; kingdom Fungi; phylum Ascomycota; class Sordariomycetes; order Hypocreales; family Nectriaceae; genus Fusarium; species Fusarium oxysporum. The sequence continues at coordinate 2,575,471 of NC_072846.1, forward strand.
TGCTCCTTTCAACTGTCTTTACTGGCGAAGAGAGATGTGATCGTTGGAGGAAGAGGCCGTCAACAAAGACCCTAATGGCACGGCCAATACAACGCTTTTTTAGTGGCGAGCCGGTCAAGCTTATATCTATCCCTACCATTGCCGCTTCCTATAACGACGAAATGAATCATGTTGACCGAGGCGACCAAAGGAGGTCATATCTAGGCTATGATCACCCTATCCGCCGAGGCGCTTGGCAGGCTATTGCTTGGACCTTCTTATTGGATGTAGTCCTTATAAATAGCTTCCTCCTGCAGCTACACAGACAGCCGGCTTGGAGCCGTTATATGAGTCAGAGGAAGTGGAGGGAAAGCATCTACAACGCGGTCTTTCAGGCCTTACATCCACAGAGCCGGCCAAGGCAGGCATTTCGAGCCGGAGACGAATTTACGCCCGTGGCACAACATAAACACATCCGAAGAGGGAAAAAGTCGGATTGCCTTGCTTGTAAAGGACTTCAATTAGGGCAGTCAAGATCAAAAAGTACAAGGAGGCCTTTGGCGCCGGTGAGCAATAACAAAAGAAGGCGTCAGTCAATTTGGGGATGTGAGCAGTGTGATGTAGCGATTTGTAACTCGAGAGATTGCTGGTACTTTTATCATAGGCTAAATTAGGGGGGGGCAATAAGTACCTTTGTACTGATGCATTTTAATTGGCTGTAACCCCCTGCCGTGACCCGGTGGGAGGCTCAACACAACTCAAGGGATACGCAATTACCCAACAAGATTTTCAGTTTGCATTGGATCTGCAGAATAGTAACGCCAGTATATGTATAGCCTAGACTCTCACAAAGCCATTCGCAATTGAAGTTCGTCATCCTTTGCTCATCCAGCTCCCGGAGCAGAAGCACCGTGCGCCAGGGATTATTGCAATCGGCCGAGGTCAATGAACTCGGAAACCTGAGCAGACTGAAGATACCACAGGACCACAACCAGGGCGATTTATTGAAAGCGAGACCCAATAAGGAAAGTATAGCACAAGAAAGCTAAATTAGGATTGAATTCCCGAGAATGGAAACTGGCAATACTTCTGGGAGTCCAGTAACAAGGCGAAAAACCTATCGCCGGCTGTTTCATCCGCTTAGTTTGTTTTTTATTGCCTTTCCGGTATACGAAGTTCCTCGTACTTTCCTTAGCCTTTCAACCCTATCTACATCAGAACTCGCAGAGGTAGACTAAGGCAAGGGTAAACTCTCTAAAGGTCTGCGTCACAGTTTGATTAAGGTAGAATAGGGCGGAGGACGCCAACTGGAATCTGTTAGGCTACTTGTTTATTCGCACGTGAAGGTGGCGAGCTTCCCAAGACAGCAGCCGGTGATATTCAGGTTTAATTTGTCTCATGTGGGCCAGCTCTTTCTACTGTCTACGCAAGAGCAGTACAAAGATATATGCAGCAGAAAAACAACGAAAGAGATATGTCAGTGGCGTAGAGACTAGGCAATAGCAACGCCTTTTACCTCCACCTACGTTAGGTAATTTGCTGCACATCTCAAGCTTCCATGCCAGGGCAAGACGAACACAACTGAATACGAGAAGCTACAAGCCATGGTTAACTACTATTAGCCTCACCCTCCATCGTACCGCTTTGACCTCACATGCCAATGCACATATGCAGAGGCATGGCGATTGCCCGATCAGGGAGCGAGCGAGATCCGGTCAGGCTATAACCATCAAATATAAATATCCCCGTTCTCTTCCTCCATGGTTTCTGGCAGCACCATCAATCTTCTGTTCCAACTTCAGATTTACCTGATCGCCAACCACAATATTCTGCTCAAATACAATTTCCCGTACCCGCAACACACCTAGCCACCATGAAGCTCAGCCTCGCAACTGTTGGATGCGTCCTCCTTGGCATTGCCGCTGCCTTCCCTGAGCCTGATCTTAACGGTATATCTACCCGCTCAAGTATCAGTTATGTATGCAGCTAATACCTCATAGCCCGGGGCGGCAAGACGTCCTGCTCAAGCTGCAAAGAGAGAGACACTTGTGGCAAAACACATGGCTGCCACTGGGAACCCAAGTATGAGTGCAAGAAGAAAGATGACGCGCCTGGTCAGGGAAAAGAATGTTCCAAGGGGGGTAGAGCCGACGACGAGGATAAATGCAACAAGCATCCGTGGTGCCACTGGATCTGTGTTGATCAAAGCAAGGGGGAATGCAAGGAAAAGAAATGGTAGGGCATCAGACGTAAGATGGCAGGAGAGCCCTGGCCAAGCACTCCTTTGTTATCCCAGGTTTGTCTAGCCATGGACGTCAAACCTCGTCAACGTGTTACACACTAAGGGTCTCTTTTTTTACATCACGGTCATTATCTTTAGGTTAGGAGAACCCAGAATGAAATCAAATCAGTCCGTATTTGAACTGAAAATGCCGCTGTCCTATTCTTTCTCATAGTGTCGAAGTAGTATTTTGTCTATATTGTAATCATCGCAGAGAGTATATACATTTTGTGTCGTACCGCTATCCGGAGGAGTGGCTCTTATAAATTTCCACAAAAGGGACTCTTTTATTTGACCGAACCATTTCCTAGATCGTTTCGGTTTAGTACAAGGTTCGGCCGTCTTGGAGGGGACTTAGTGTGGCTTGACTGTGTTTCCTTTTGTAACTGCGCTTTTCTCCACTTGTGGCAATTCTGCATGTTTGATGTAACCCTTTTATTGAAGGCTATTTTGAGTTTTGGTTCCTTAAAGCTTCACTGACTAGGTCATCATTTTCGACAGACTTATCGGTTACTCCTCGGCTTGTATTATTGCATATGCCCTGAGGACCATGGGATAGAGAGAGAGGATTTATTGAGCTAGTATTAAAGAAAGAAGAGTAATTATTTACCTCCAGGAAGCTATAGCTATAGACTATGCTTAGTTACTGGTTGAGGTTTAATATAGGTATAATATGTAGAAATTAAGAGGAAAAGCATAACTCAAGGTCTTTTATATAATGCCTTGTTTATGTAATAACGTACATGATAAGCGAGTGTCTCAGACAAGCGAGTGTCTCACTATACTGTGCTACCTAAAAACAGCTTACCCTATAACACTTTTTTAGCTAAAATAAAATAATAGAAAATAGTAAAAACTATAGTTTTAAGTAGTATAGCTTTTAAAACTAAGATATTATTTTTTAGATTTTTTTTAATATTATATTATATAAAAAACCTGCTAAAATACAGTATAAATAGATTTTCTTTAATAACTCTATAAATAATTTAGCTATAATTCTTTTATAAAGTATATAGCTTTTTTATATAGTTAAAAGTAAGTTATACAGCTTTTAGCTTTTTTAGACTTAGCCTGAATTCTATATAAGCTTTGAAAAGTCAGCTTTTTAGGTGTAAAGTGAGGTGAGACACTCGCTTGTCTGAGACACTCGCTTATCGATGGTGCCCGCAATTACGTCGTAATTCGCTTAGACCACGTGACGACTTATCCCCGCAAAAAGCGACCCGTGAAATCGTGTGCGCGACGCCTGATAAGTGCGTTTGATAAGTTCCCTGCAACTTATCTCGCTCCGGACGGAAATACGACACCACATAGAAAGGCCCCGATCGACCGAGATGGCCGCAGACGACTCGTACACGGCCGCAGACGAGCGCGCCCGCGCCGCCCGGAGGGCGTGCCTCCAGGCGAAGAAGGACGAACAGCCGGCGAACACGGCGCGGAGTTACGCTGCGAAGCAGCGGGAGTGGAAGGCGCGTCCTCCCCGGCCGCCCCCCTCTCTTCCCCCTTTCCCTTCCCTCTTTTTACGCAGGAGCCCCATGGACGGCTAACAGACGAAAACCTATAGGCCTGGTGCCGTACGCCCCGGCCTGCGGCAGACGGTTCACTCTATAGCTGGCCCGACGGCGAGCTCGTAACGCCGGACAAGCTAGCGGCGTGGCTCAAAGAGGATATCCTCTTACGACGCGTAGCGCCGCCGCAGAAGAAGCCACGGGCACGGGGTAGGGGTAAGGGTAAGGGTAAGGGCAAAGGCAAGGCGGTACAGTTACGGCAGCAGCTTGAACAGGAGCAGCTCGAGGCCGCGGCCCTGGCAGAGGCCGAAAGCCTAGCCGAAGCCCTAGAGATCCCCCTGGCCGAGGCCGCCGAGCTGCTTGCGGACGACCGCAAGGGCTACGTGCCACCCACGGCCCTTGCGCCGGCTGCAGCAGACTAGCCGAAGGATCTCTGCTTACGAGGGGCACTATCGACGCCTATATCGCGGCCGTTATCGAGCTCTGGCGGCTCCAGGTAGCCCACGGCAACGCAAACACGGAAAACCCCCGGGGCGCCGCCGTACGAGGCTTCCTTGAGCAACGCGGCCGGCAGCGGGGGAAGCACGACCGCGCCTCATTTAAAGACCGCGGGACTGACGGGATCCAGGCCGGCTATTCACCCGACGAATGGCTCCGGGTCCAGGATCTCCTTCTCAGCGGGGCCGCATACATGCCGCAAAACCTCCGTACGCGAGTTGACCTCCTATTCGGCCACTACTACCTCTTACGGGGGGAAAACCGCCGTAAGATGGAGCTTGCAGACCTGTCTCTACTCGACTATCCGTCTTCAGAAGGCCCGACCCCCTGTGGCTGCCTCGTTACCCTTTTGCGAGACGGTAAGCTAAACAAGACGGCAAAGAAAGAGTTCATGGGTGCCCTCCGGCACAAGGACCCCTTGTTCTGTACGCAAGGGGCCTTAGCACAGCTCTTCTTCTGGCGCTGGCACGTCGCCGGCGAGCCGTCCCCGTCCTTCCGGCGCCGCCAGGACTGGTATCGGATCAAGGTTCTTGTCGGACGGACCGCGAGCAGGAGCTCTCGTACCCGACGCAGCTACAAGAGACCTGGCGTATCTTCGGTGCTGCTGGCCTTATGGCGTCAAAGAAGACGCACCTCCCGCGCAGGGTAGGCGCCCAGGACGCGGAGACCCACGGCACGTCGCTCGCCCAGATCTCGCAGGCCGGCCGCTGGAACCAGAGCGTGCTCTGCCAGGCCTATCTTACGCATCTACCGCGCCAGTTCATGCGTATTGTCGCCGGCTTCTCGGCATCACCCGGGGACTACTTCCTCGCGCGTGCGGCCCACGAGCCCCCGTATGTCTTACAAAAGCAGCTCTGGCCGTGGATCGAGGAGTGGGAGCCTCGCTTTGAGGCTCGCGCGCGACGGCATTGCTGGGCAGAAGGTGGCCTCGACGACTACGACCTAGCCGCCGACGGCTTCCTTAAGCTTATGCGGCGCCTGCGCATAGTACTGTTACAGGACCTGGCTGTATTGCAGCCTCGCTATCCGTCGCTACCCTTCTTTGCCTATGCCCCTTTTAACGGGCCCGAATGGGATGAGTTCGCCGTCGCCGTTCGCTCTGACGCGGTAGGGGCTACGGAGCCGTTAAGCCTGCTCGTACAACGCGCGCTGCCAGAGCTTAGCGGTGTATTAGAGAGCACACGCGAGGCCGTCTTACAGAATAGCCAGCGGCTGGCCATCCGGCTAGAGGCCCGGCTAGAAGGAATTCAGGGCGGCCTCGATGCCCTCCTCCAAGGCAAGGTCCCTGTCACCTTTACCGGCCACTTTGGAGCCGGGCCAGCAGTGTCGCTGGCGCCGGCGCCGGCGCCGTCGACAGCCCCTACCTTGAACTTCAATACGGCTCCGGCTCCGGCTCCAGAGCCTCCAGTACCAGGTGTGCCCGTCGTTGCAGCCCTGGCCAAGGTCTTTACAGTGCGGGATGTCTGGAAGGAATGGGAGGTAGGGATTGCAGGTCGGCCGGCCGTGTCCGATGACCCAGGCCCGGAACCAAGGCCGACTAGGGGCCAGGGCCATCGGGGGCGCTGGGCTCGGCTAGGGAGGAGGCGGACCGCCCCTCGTCGACGGTAAGCTGGCCGTCAGGTAGTATCTTTATATATTTATAGCGGTAACTAGTCCGTATCTATCTATCTATCTAGAAGGCGTATTTTTTTATTCATCTCTTTTTTTTTTTTTTTTTTTTTTTTTTTTTTTTTTTTTTTTTTTTTTTTTTTTTTTTTTTTGAGAAGATTAAGGAGCAGCAGGATCAGCGCATTGCTATGTCGTAGTCCTTGCAGTGAAGCCTGGCCCCCCAGCCGCTGCACACGCAAATATCTCAGCGCCCGCTCGTCTATACAGCGTCGCTCTTGAACCAAACGGACCGCCAGAGCATAGCAGTCCTCCAGCCCTAGAATTGCATCGATTTGGCTCCTAACCGTCGAGATATTCACGTGCGCGGCGCCGGGCACTTATCAGATGGTAGTTGTGTAATCACATACGATTTCCCGAAATTACTCCGCAAAACGACCCCACGATAAGTTCTGCTTATCATGTACGTTAGATGAGTAATGTTCTTGCAGTACCCTTGTTGCTACTAGCGCTCGCTTGTTTGCTGGTCAATGGGGAGTGAGATATGACTGGCTGACTTACTGAGGACCCATCCTGCTATTCCCGCATATCCGGATACCCGGATCCCCGGATCCCCGGTTACCCCCTTCCCTGATCCGGAGCTACGCAAGAGCTCCCCTAGTCAGTAAATTAATCAAGCTACATCAAGCTACACAGAACATGCGAATCGGGCTCTCCCCAGCCTTGCGTTCGTGGAGACTAAGGTGGTACGCAGGTCGGTAGTCGACCGGGGCGTTTTACTGAAAGGCTTGTCCCAGATTTTCGGATTCATGTGGAAGCCGGCGCGATAACAAAGCCCCTCGGAGCGCAAGACCAGGATCATATTGCGGAAGTGCTCCCTTGTCTCGAGACTGAATAGCTTTGCAAGATAAACTTCGCCGTCGTCACAAATAGTATGGGGCTAAAACATTGGGGTTCAATTGTGCAATCTGCTTTTTCCCAGATGGACTAGTATTGCGAGTAACATGCATGAACCAATAGAAACTCCTATAATCCTTTAAGGAGACATAGTACGAAGACTTTCCTGCTTCAACAGATCATAGCGACCCTCGTCAAGCAGCCTTTGGGTCGTGATACGTTCAGGATAGTTTCTCAAACATATCAGTAAAGTGCTTGCCATATTGCACTCCTTCTTTAGGTTCCTGGCCAGCGTTGTACCCAGGGAGGGGTTTGATAACAGCCTGGAAGCTCGGTTCGTGGAAGTAAGCAAAGGCGAACCTCTCCCGGATGTTGAGTCCAACTTTGTGGGGCGTGGATGGAAGGAACGAATTGGTGAGATACTGTATCATGTCACCTGTAAGAGACCAACGAATTAGCATCGCATGATATCTTGCTTATGAAGTTGACTTACCTGGAAAGACGGTAAACACATTCTCTGCGGGAGGCACAAACAACCATCCATCATCGTCTTCTTTGAAGCCCGCTGCACTCTTCTCCCAGTTGGAAAAGTTGTCGCCTTGTTGCGGAGGGCGAACAAGCAAAGCTTCGTGTTGTTAGCAAGATTCCACCAGTAGATAAAGTTCCGTTGTTCTCCAGTTACTCACCTCCCACATCGTCAGCCGCTGCAAGGACCAGAAGTCTGTAATCAGTGTGAGAGCCAATTCCACGACCCTCCTTACCCTTTTCATTGGTCTTGTTGATGGCCGGAAAGCTGTAGAACTTGCGTCAGAGGGTGATGGAGCCAAGATGCATGACAGTCATTCAGGACTTACCGAAGGATTCTCATGTGATGCCAGCCATCTTTAGTGTAATCGGTAAGAGACCCCTCGGGCACACCGAGGCCCAGCTCAGTGAGTTTGAGGAGAATCTCGCCACTTTCACCAAGGCTATTCATGTAGCGCTCCATGGGGTTCTTCATCTCATAGTCCGGCCAAGGGCAGCGTCCGTGGCAAGGCCACTTTGCAACCACCCTAGGCTCATCAAGTTCGAGATCCTTAGTGACAGTGAAGATCTCACTGTAGTCGGCAATACCATCAGTCAACTCTTCACCACTGGCAATGTATCCAGAGTAAGTCTGACTGTCAATACAGGCAGCCTTCTGCGCATACGGCTTGCTGAAAAAGCGCTTGCTGGCAAGGTTAGCAGCCTTGTACAAGCCCTGCTGCTCTGGCTTCATGGCAATCTGCAAGATCCCATCTTTCTTCCAGGCATCGACAATGGCTTTTCCAAGCTTCTTATCTTCTTCACTGCCGGAGACTTCCTCAGGCAAGATAAAGGTCTGGAGTTTTCCAGTTGTGGCAAGATGCCCAGGAGGAACATCAGAGGCCTTTTCAAGGCCCTGAGGATGAGGCTGAGTAGCTGCGGTAGCCATGCTGCGGGCCGCGGTAGGAACGAAGGCGGCAGAAGGCAAAGAAATGGCTTTCATGGCAGCTCGGGAAGCGTTCAGAAGGCTCATGATGATTGGAGGCAGTTGATACACAAGGCTGGTGGTGTTTGTAAAATTCTGTAAGTTGTTTGGAGTGGTGATGTTTTGGCCTCAAAAGCTTGGGCCGTGCTGGGGATGTTATACTTGATCAGAGAATGTTGTTCTGCAGTCGCTATTATCTCAATTCATCCGGATACCATCGGTCCTTGGGCGCTGAGGCACCTTACCGTTTGCGTAAGTTTTCTTTCGAGTGTTGATATGCAATGACACCCTTCAGCGCATACGTTGAGCCGTTGCTCTTGTCTCACAAACCTTGATGAGCTGAAATCTGGTGACATTAACACACCATCTTTCTTTGACAGACGCTTTAGATGGCTTACTCTCTTACGTTGATTCTACCTTTAACCCAACTTGGGACCAGGGGTCTTATTTTACCATCTTCGAACATCAGCATGTGGAAATGATAGCTTACAGAATGTTGGCGCTTCTAGCGGAAATCCCGGAATCGCTTATGGGCGGTTTAATGTATTCCAGGACCGGCGCAAGATGTATACGGATCTATGGACAAGCTCACATTTTTCTACCAGTCCATTCGTCGATAACGAGAATGATGCTCTGTGAGTGCTAGGAATGGCATCGCTACCAGTTCTGAGGTTGCCATCGTAAACTGTTGCTGTTATTGTTGATGATGAGAACTTGTCAGGAAATAAAAGTTGTCCTGCAGTTGTGCCTGGTTCATAGGAAGATAACGAGGCCCTTGGCGCGTCCATGACCTCTTTGAGTCGAACCAATTCTATCTTTATAGCCGTATTACGGCGTAATAAATCTTGGATGGTCTGATCACGGCTTTGGTTGCTCTTCAGCTCCGCTAGCTCGCGTTCTAGTCGCTCTATATGCTCTTGTGCGGATGTGTATCGCCCTCTGGGCCTCTCGATCGTTGGCTCTCTTGCGAGCGAGCTGTTCAGGAGTAAGGGAAGAAACCCTTCTGGTTGCTAACCAATGCTATATTAGTATGATAATAATAAACTATCCTGCTTCCCTTCGCTTGATTTCTGTAAATACAATCTATCTGAGATCCATAGCATCAGGCTGAAAAACAAATAAACAGAAGATGAAACTTACTCTTTCGCTTGGGTTTTGTGGGCTCTTTTGCTAATGATTGTATCATATTCATTATGTATGAAGAGGCAGAAAGTCGACTAAAAGTGATAACAGGCGGAGCCAGCGGTCTTAAATATCCTATTTCTTTTTGTTCTGTCTTTGTGAAATTGTATTTCTCTTCTCTCCCAAACTTATAAAGCCACCTGCATGGTAATGGTAGACAAGTAATGTCCTCCATGTTCTTAGCCGATCTGTCGCAATTTTGGCCAACTGGGGTTAAGACTAGCTTCAACGAGATCTGCACTCTAAAAAATTGATGTCTCAAGTCGAGAACCGAGAATGCACATCAGACCCGTAGAAATGGCGACGGGCATGTCACATTTTGTCTAGCTAACGCGTCGTTACAAACCGGGATGCCTGTGGACAATGGCATGAGACAGACGGGCACCAATTTTCGTAGTCTCGGCGTAACTCGGAAATAACCAATCAGACTACTCCTGTGACAGGCTCCGCGTATGAAGCATGGGCCATACCTATTCAAAAATAGGAGCTTGTAGACTACAAGGGTCGGAAATATATGAATATTGTTCCGTACTTTACAACTAAAGAGGGAAAGGGACCCCGTTTCTGGTAATTCTGTTGTGTTGCTAAGGTCTCATACAACTCGGTGGCCCAATCTTTATGCGTCAAGTTTCTCCACCAGCTCACTTTGGATGTTGCACATAAACAACCGTGTTTGGACTAGAGCAATGCCGTCTGGACACGGAGAACCACATCCTAGCAAATAACTACTTCCATTTAACCTATATTGACGCTGCTCACTCCCTACGCTGAGCCAGCCCCAGGCTCTCCAGACTTACCCCACACCTCCACCAACTGGCTGGTACGCTACACAGCCAAATGACTTACATTGTTCTTGCTTTTGGAAACCGTTTTCACCAGTAACCAGGGACACGATATGGGAACCAGCCAATCGGAGCGAACCATTCGCTTGACACCCACAGCGCTGCCTCGAGCTGTCAGGAAATCATGGTTAACATTGAAGAAGGAAAGCTCACTATCGCAGCGGCTAACCCAAGGACGCCGCCGGCCATAGAAATTAAGCACTGTGGAACCAACGCGTAGGCGGGCTCGCAGGTAGGGCCTTGTAAGCGCCAAGTGAGCATGCGTCTCATTTTTGGATATATCCCGTTTATCGCAACTTTTCAGCGTCGTTGAAAGCGACAGCACTCCATAGTAGGAGAGTCAAGCAGTTAATCATATAGGCGCAAGACTTGCAGATATTACCTCGGTAGATGAATGAGAACAGTTAAGGAGTGCCTGGTTATTTTTATCTCGATCTGTAATAAAGAATTAGCCTTAAATAGTTTAAAAACTTATCCCTAACATTGAGATTAACAATTAATACTATGTTATTGCTCGGTAATATCTATTGAGAAAAATGTTCGGTTACAATATGTCCCCGAAACCCTTCAGAAGCCCAAAGCATCAGGTGAAAAGAGAAAAAACAAGATAATGCTTGTTGACAGCCTCAACCGAGAATTACCACCGACTAAAATACAGGTTTGTACTCTGGAAATATCAACACGACAAGCGACGGTTTGGACGTCTCATCAGATGAGCTACTCCACTCTTTTACGTGAGGAGTCTTCAAGATGGCGGAGTTGGGCTCCGGCGCACTTGATAGGTACAGAACGTATCTTCAACGCTATGATAGGTCCGCGGCACATCGGGGATCCGGGCTCTTGGGTCACTAGGGTCCTCCACTTTTCCTCCACTAGTACGCTGACAAGTGACAAGTGACGTACCCGTTGGCTCTGCTGGCGATGTTCGTCCTGGTGTCCCCTCAATCTCACATCCTTTCCGTTCTCGTACGTTCCTTAGGGCACTGGTTACCATACACCGACTCATGGTCACGACCATTTTTAGGATTGATTGCTTCTATACAACTATCAGAGTTCAACCACTGGTATATCAACCTTTTTACTGTCTACTGCAACAGCTTCAGCGGCTTCTGGGCCGGACTATTGACTTGGCAAGTTGCAGGGAAGCATCCAGCAAGACACTATTTTCCAATTTCTATTTGAGTTCATCGGCTGCTAAATAAGCCAGGTTGTTGAGAACGTATCGCCGCCAACATATCTCTTGCTGGATCACCTCCCGGCGACTACACCAAAAGTGATTCACTTTTCAGCAGCCAAGCCTTCACACAGAAGAGCAGATTCACTTTGCAATCTCCTGGCCGCATAGTTCCAGACATTTCGTCAGACCAACGAACCATACAAGACTCAACTATTACAACCCCTACATGAAGCCAACTTTTATAATCTGGAAATTATATGCAACTCGCTGTCGCCGGTTATAGCTTTATTTAGTTTTGGTAAGCATATCAATGGCTGTTGGGGCTTTCCCCCATAGCTGTCATGGCACATTCGACTCGCCACTGCATATGCAATGATCCCATTTGCGATGTCTTTGCGACAGCTCGATTCCTATCCTTATGCGTTTCATTTATAAGAGGATTTTTTCGATGTTGCTAACCCCACCTTATTGCTCTACAGGACACTCGACTGTTGCTAGACGTCTCCCGACCGATTACACGATCGTCGCACCGTCAAAGTCTTCCTTTCATGTAGCCCATACTTGAAATTTTTGATATCGACAATTGAGCAGTCCTATTAGGGTCTTGCTCCACGTTTCATTGCTTACGGGGGCCAAGATGCCCTTAAATCAAAGCAATCCAGAGAGAACCCCACCACAACCAACCGATTGTTTTCTCCATCTCGATTCCTTCAACGGCAGTCGTGAGACGGTCTTAAGCGACCCACCAGAATGGCATAATGACTCAAGCCTCAACGCGACCACCAACAACAATCCCGCAGATGGTATGCACTACCTATAGGGAACTTGTAGTAATCCAGAAGAGGCTAATGCGAACCTGTAGATAATCTCTCCTTCTCCCGAGAAGAATCTGATTTATTGGATACAGAGAAGCTACACTTGCACACTCGGCATCAGGTTGACCCTCCTGGACCTATCACAGCGCACAGCAGTCGCTCTGATGACTACCGCAGCGTCATCGACGACCTAACGCTCGAGATTCAACAACTAAAGAAGGAGCTCAAGCGCTATAAGCAACCAGGTCCGGCCCTGCTCCATAAAGACAAGCTGTTTGAGATCAAGGTTTATGGGCTGCCCCAAAAGAAAAAGAGAGAGCTCGAAACCATACTGAGAGACCTTGCCGCGGATCACGATGGGTCTCCAAAGGGGTCATCATCGCAAAAAAGGAAAAGGTTATCCACCCACAATAGCGATCACATATATTCCAAATCTAGAGTTCAGCGCAGCCCTGCTCTCTCCTCTACAGGTTTCAGCCTCCGGCCGGCTGACTCCGCCTACGCCTCCATATCAGCCGGTGGCGAGTCTTCGAGAACGCCGTTTTACCTCCCCATCCTGCCTTCAACCAAATCATCAAAGGGCAAGGTCGAGGATTATCTACGAGATGTTCCTGACGGGCTATACCCGCAGCATGTAATCATGACAGACAAGGAGCGAAAGAGTCTTGTTGTTCGTCGCCTTGAACAGTTCTTCACAGGCAGAAGTAACAGTGCCGATGTCTTAAAATTGTCGCCTCTGCGCCCGGGTGGCAGCTTCATCATGGCACGCGTTGTAGCGGATACACAGGTGGCGGGCTCATCTGCCTACCAACCAACAACTCATGAAACTGAGCCTATCCGGGAAGCCAGATTCCTCCCTCTAGAACAATAATCTCGCGCTTGGGAATATCAGTGCCATTTAAGTGACCATGGATCGGCCTCTAATCCCGAAAAGGACACCATAGAGGCAGAAGGCAATGGTAAAGGCTTGGTCTCGTCTACCAAGCCGTTTCCCCCATTCCAGCTTCTTCCAAAACAGCAAGCAACGCGACCTTGTGATCTGGACCCTGATCGTGCTCAGATTCCGTCTGAGAATATGAACTATATCCGACATTTGAACCTACTGTCTCCCGACATACTGCCTGGACAGCAGAGTATCCAGGACATCCACCTAGACCCTGAAGGCTGGGTGTCTCTGAACCTGCTACACAATTTGGCCCAGCTCCACTTGATCAACGTGACTCCTGACTTCGTTCGCTCCGCTGTACTAGAAATCAGCACCAAGTTTCAACTATCTACTGACGGACATAAAATCCGATGGCGAGGCGGATCTAAGGATACCAAGTACAGTAGCCACATCGCTATCCACGATTCGCCAAAAAGTCCTCCGGTCAATAATATCGATGGTTCGGAAAAGACATGTGAGCATCAGAACACAAGCCCGTTCATTAACAATGAATCCCAATTCGGAGGCTTAAATAAGAATGTGTCTGCATTTGACCCGCGATTTTACGCTCGAGTTGAAAGTTTTCGTTACAAGCCACTGTTTGTTCGGGAGGGATCATCAGATGCGAACACTTCACAGGATGCGTCGGTTTACTCGCCTATAGCTGTGGACGACGATAATCCTGGCGAGTCGGACTTAGGCTTGAATTACCCTGGAGGGTCGGCTGGCAAATTGCAACGCCGCGAAGGTGCTATGACATACTACAGCGATGTACCTTTCTGCACTGATTTATCGGGTGATCCAGTTGATGTTTCACCAACCATTCGCACGCCCTTGAGTAGCCAAAACCGGAAAGATTCTCAGCAGTCATTAGACTCGGTTCATCCGCATCGACGAACAACATCTGGGTCTTCCATCAGCTATAGGCCATTGACAGATCGAGGCCAGGGTCTACGTCAGCTGACTTCTTCCACGCACGAGGGTGACCATAGAGACTCGGGTCTGATAAACAATGACTGTGAACAAGCCAGCGACATCGAGCTGGATTTGATTTGGAACGACGATCAGCAGCAATACGTGTCGCAACAGCAGCCTTTAGAAGCCTGCGGACTTGGCGGCGTTCTCCCCGATGATCACTTCATCGTAGTTGTCGATACAAAGCGGCCCAAACAAGATATCCTCCCACAGGCCTCTAAGCCTCAGATTAGGAGACCCAAAGAAGGCATAGAAGAGACGATTGATCAAAGGGCGGCGACGTTAACCTCATATCCTATCCCTGGCGGCTCAGAAACAAAGGTAACCGAGCAATCACCATTTATCGAGATTAAGTATCTGTCGGGGCATATCAAGAGATTAACGCCAGTCCCACTGCCAGCACCTGTTATGTTCTTTCCGCCGGTTAGCGTTGATAATTCCACGTCTGGCGAATATAACGAGCTGTCTATAGATAGAGATAACACCGGATCGTCAGAAGAGGATATGAGCTAACGATATTAACTTATTCCAAGAGCTAAAGTACGGTCTGTTAAATTGAGGTAGCTAAATTTTACAGTGAGGTGCACCTTCAGCGCCAGTGAGCTGTCAATCTAAATTTACTGAAAGCAGCCAAAAGTAGTTTGACTGTGGCCATTACACAATGCATGATTAGTAGGGTCACCGCCCCCTGTCCAAGTCCAGGCTCTAGATGAGAGGATCGAGCGGCTGTACAAGGCAAAAGCCAGTTGGGAAATTGGGAAGTCGGATGCAAGGCGTTTCCCGACAACCAAGTTCTACTGACCTTAGAGTGTTGCTATGTACGATTTACTTTATATCGTCGAAAAGATATCGATGTCGATCGAACAAATCTCAATACTAGCTGAGCGGAGTATGTAACGGAGACAAGGCCATGGGGAGATTGAGAGGGCATACGTTTACATTCTCTACGTGTGGGCACAAGCATTGAAAGAGGGCGCTGCGTTAAAACTCCTATAGAAGGGTGCATCAAGTAGGGTCCAGGGATGCGAAATTTGCACTCGGGCTAATATTGAGATCGAGCTGATGCGTTTACCAACCACTACCTCCGGCTCGTGCAGGCCCTGAAAACTCATTTCATTCCTCGCTCCGTCTGGTTGACGCCCGTTCTGGTTACGGAATGTCTATACCCTCGCTCTTAGAGCAAAAAACCCGGAGAGGAAGCGGGACTGGGGCCGGGCATCTAGCAAAGCGTTCTGGGCTTACCCGGCAGACGATGCGAAGTGTACCGACCGAAGAACAGATTGACCGACTGACCGAAACCCGAAGGAGTAGCGGTAGCGGAAACGACAGCGGACGTAGCGAAATGGAAGGGCAATGCTGCAGAAGGCGCTGGATTTCCTGGTAGAGTCTCGCAGAGAGACCAAACGGTTGCAGGAAGCGCTGAAGGAACAGATGGAGATGACAAGGGAACTCACAGAAGTCGTTGCAAAACAGGAACTGACAGTGCACGAGATGGGCAAGCAGATGGTCAAGATTAAGAAAAACATGGCTGAGAAACTACAACGAGTCCGTGAGCAGATTGAGACCATCGTGTCAAATGCAGCGGAAGAACCCCAACGGTCGTACCCTGGCGTCATATGACTGTCACGCACTTAACCGACAGCCATTCAAGAACCGTGCCCGCTCTTACGACCGCCGCAGACGTACTCTACTGCACGATCAACGCTTCGAGAATAGAAGATGAGGCTATGGCCTTGGCTGGGACGATCCGAGTGACAGTAGAGAATGAAGTCCGCCTCGAGATAGATAATCCGACGTGGCGATGCCATGCGGTGACGAGGATCCAAAGAATACCCATCGTGTTAGGATCACCTGTCGGAACGAGAGCGACCACGAGGTGGTGAAACGCGTAACGGAAGCGAAATTAGCGCTAGGTGCCCGCATCCTGCGAGATGACCTGTACCCCATCAGAGTCGATAACGTTAGTCGTATTGCGGTATTGGATGAGAGAAATGAAGTTCGAGCAGAGGCAACTCAGACCTTAGGTCGAGAGAACGATACCGAAGTCGCGAAAATAGCATGGCTCAGCAGGAGAGACGTCCCCGAAGCGCACGGCTCGATGGTCGTATACCTTAAGAAACGTTCTGAAGCCAGGCGATTCATCAGCGAAGGGTTTTTCGTGGCTGGAGAGGAATTCGGTACCACAAAAGTGTTTGAGCGTCGTGACCGACCAAAACAGTGCTACAATTCCCAGCAGATCACGAACCATAAAGCCTACCAGTGCGACCGACCGCAAGTTTGCCGCAGGTGTGCGCGAGAGGGTCATCACCATAGCAGATGCGCAGAAACGATCCTGAGATGCTTCCCGTGTGGGGGTCCTCATGGGACGTTCAGCAGAAGCTGTCAGAAGCTCTATCCATCACATCATGAATAGCGTATGTCGACTGTTGCAACTGAACGTGGGGAAGCAAGGGCCGGTACATGAGAGCTTAATAAACGACAAAGACATTCAAGATGCAACCGTGCTGGCCATCCAAGAACCCCACGCGCGAAGGGTCCAGGGGAAACTATTGACCACGCTGATGGGGCATCACAGATGGGTCAAAATGGTACCGACGGCCGAGAGAGAAGGTAGATGGGTGATATGGAGTATGCTTTGGGTGATCAGAGAGGTAGAAGCGGAGCAAGTGCCAATAGAGTCCCTAGATGTGACGGCAGCGGTCATCCGACTGCCAGATCGTCTGGTTTTCACGGCGTCTGTATACGTACCGGGGGGAGATGCCCAAGCTCTACAGGACACGTGCGGTAAGCTTGGCAGGGCCATCACGGAGGTGAGGCGGAGGTCAGGAAGAACGGTGGATGTGGTAATTACCGGCGACTTCAACCGGCACGGCCAGATGTGGGGAGGGGACGATACTTCGCCGGCAAGACAGGGCGAAGCCGATCCGATCATTGACCTGATGAACGACTTTATGCTCAGGAGCCTCCTCCGCAGGGGCACGAAGACATGGCAGGGCAGAAATTACGAAACAACCATCGACTTGGTTCTAGCCTCCGAAGAGCTTGCAGACGCAACCATCAGATGCGCAATACACGGTACGGAGCATGGGCCGGATCATCGCACGATAAAGGCGACATTCGACAGTTCGGTCCCGGCACCGAAACAGGAAGAGAAACTGTTGTTCAAGAACACCCCCTGGAAGGAGATCAAAGGGAAAATTGTAGACACGTTGAGGGATAAGCCGAGGGGAAACACAGTGCAGCAGAAAACGGATAGGTTGATGACGGCCGTTCTGGAAGCGGTACAGGCTCTAACACCCAGAACCAAACCATCACCATATGCGAAACGATGGTGGACCAATGACCCCACACAACTGCGGCATGTCTATACGTATTGGAGGAACCGTGCTCGAGCCGCAAGACGTGCCGGGCAGAGCTCTGCTGTCCTCGAAAACACGGCAAACGCTTCAGCAAAGCGGTACCACGATGCCGTCCTATAACGCAAGAATAGCCACTGGAAGGAGTTTCTAGCGGATAACGACAATATCTGGAAAGCAGCCAAGTACATGAAGTCTGGGGACGATGCAGCTTTTGGGAAGGTACCCCAACTCGGTAGGGCGGATGGAACAAAAACGACAAATCATCAAGAGCAAGCTGAAAAGCTTCTTGCCAAGTTCTTCCCGCCACTACCAGACAACATCGAAGACGAAGGGCTGCAGCATCGGAGAGCCCCTGTAATGATGCCGGACCTGACTTTGGAGGAAGTGGAGCGTCAGCTATGGGCGACAAAGTCATGGAAGGCGCCAGGGGAAGACGGACTACCAGCGATTGTCCGGAAGCA
Organism: Fusarium oxysporum Fo47; assembly: GCF_013085055.1. Taxonomy (NCBI): domain Eukaryota; kingdom Fungi; phylum Ascomycota; class Sordariomycetes; order Hypocreales; family Nectriaceae; genus Fusarium; species Fusarium oxysporum. Next base: position 2,593,464 of record NC_072846.1, read on the forward strand.
GATCTGGCCATCGATCAAACACGACGTCCTCGAAATCTTTTAAACATCACTAAAAGAAGGCGTTATACCAAGATAGTGGAGATATGCTCGAATTATCTCACTCAAGAAGCCAGGCAAAGATGATTATATGATTGCGAAAGCCTGGAGACCGATCTCGCTTCTCGCCACGCTGGGTAAGGTGCTGGAGTCGGTTGTTGCCGAGAGGATCTCCTATGCGGTCGAGACTCATGGACTTCTTCCGACCAATCATTTCGGTGCGCGCAAGCAGCGGTCGGCAGAGCAGGCACTCGCACTTCTACAGGAGCACATCTTCTCGACATGGCACTCACGTCACGTTGTGAGTCTCATCAGCTTCGATGTGAAGGGCGCATATAACGGTGTATGTAAGGAGAGATTGTTGCAGCGGATGAAAGCAAGAGGGATCCCTGAAGTGATTTTACGCTGGGAGGATGCATTTTGCTCCGAGCGAATCGCGACCATCATGATTAATGGACAAAGTTCCGAGAGCAGGCCTCTACCGCAAGCCGGACTTCCGCAAGGATCGCCCTTGCCACCGATATTGTTTCTATTCTTCAATGCGGATCTAGTGCAGACCCAAATCGAAAGGAATGGCGGAGCCATCGTATTTGTTGAGGACTACACTGCGTGGGTGTCTGGGCCCACAGCCCAGAGCAGGCTTTCTATCCATACTCCATACTCCATACGTCGCCTTATGGAATATGGAATATGGAATGCAACCCATATGGAACTTAATCCATACATATGGAAACTAAGAAATGACGTCATTTACATTATCAACTAAACCGAATCTGGGTTGGAGCTCTGCCAGCCAGCCGAATCATCTAACCCCTCTACGTTGTCCTCAATACCTTCCGCTTCAAGTAAATCTACCGGATAACCTTGTGTTATCCCGCTTTTGATCCAACTCTTCATGCATTCGCCTCTTTCAATTGTACGACTACCTAATTGGCACCCGGTCCCATGAAATTGTGCGTCTCGCCCCGGAGAAGACGCGCTCCGGCTCGGCAGACATGGCTGGTATCGAGAGGATATCAACAGCCATTCGGGAGAGACGAGGGTATGTCTGTTGTTGTTCTTCTCTGAGCCACCAAGAAAGTGGAGAGCAGTCAATGACAATGGGCGGTTGCGTCGTGAAAGCATCGTATTCGTCCAGCTCACTCATAGATGGGCTAACAACGTCAAGCTCCCGAGCGAGTAGGTCATACTCATCAAGGCGCCGTATTTCGTCTCTCAGCTGTGGTGTCGTGGTGGGGAGCGGGAGCTCGTGGTAGTAGTCTTTCCAATGCTTTCGCACGCCGTCAAGAACTGGTTTATGCCAGGACTTTGGCCAGTTCTTCTTTATATGGGCTACACGTCGTGACGGATGAAGTATTATTGCCGCACCGTACGCAGGGCTCTCATCTGTAAGCTGATAATACTTATCGAATACAGCCCAAGAAGCTGCAACGCAGCTCCGTAGTGTGGCGTTGCCAGAGTGTTTCTGGAATGCTTGTGTATAATGTTTGTGAAGAACATCCATTGTAAAAAGTGAACGGTCTAGAGTGGCGTAACGACCCTCTGTAAGCTGAGTGATCTTCCAGAACGGTTGAAGGAATGCGCGCGTCTCCCCTAGAGCACTCCACTCATCAGGCGTGATGTAGTCATCTCGCAAATCCTGGTAATACTTCTTCTGGTACCACTCAACATAGCTCTGAAGATTGAGAGTGGTGTCCAGCAGGAGAAACCATGAGTTCCACCGTGTATCGTTGTCGAGCCCCAGCGATCTTCCAGCGCGCTTCTTGAATTCATTCCATCGATAGTCGTTTTCGCGCATGTGAATCGATATGCTGTGCACCTTTCCAAGAGGCCCAAGCCGCCGCCATCCTTGCGCCCTTTGTGGTTTGATCCTTTCAGAAAAATCAGTGCCAAAAGCCGATTCATCGGTGTCTTCGATATGCTCCAAAGCCGCTCGAGCAGCCTCTTTTGAGTCTATGAAAAGGAAAGCCTGAACTGCCAGGTTCACTATATGGCCGTGGCACCGGATTCTACGGGTCTTGGCTTCCCAGTCGACGCCCTTCTCCTGGAGATAATTGGCGAGTAAGCGGCATGTTTTGTCGTTTGATTCATGGTTATCACCAGTGTAGAATCCCACCTTATTCCAGATATTATAATCCCCGAGCACGTGCTGAAGAAGCTTCCATTGTTCGGTACCACCGTGACTACCCGGCCCGTCAAGACCTGGCAACTCCGACAAAGCTAATAGTGCCTGCAGCGCTTCCTTTGCATCCGGATCTACAAATTTGACGCATATCCCAAGGAAAGCTTTGTGATTTGGAGCAGACCACACGTCAGCAGAGAGATGAAGTTTCCATGGTGTAGACTGCAATTTTCTTCGCAACATGTCTTTGTGTACACGAAAGGAATTGGAGACAAGCTTCTGTATGGAGCCGTGAGAAAGGCTGATGAGGTCATCTGCCGCAGGATTGACTGCAGAAATGAGCGCATGAAGCTCTGGCCAAGAACTGCAGTTGTAAGAGAGATTACGGACAGTCACGAGCTGAATAAGTGCCTCCAACGCTGCTTTGTGATTGATGGCATGTCTCAGAGTTTCTTCTCGTTTTGCCAGTTGCTTTGCAGCATGCATATCGCCGGCTTTGGCGAAAGCATCCTGAATCAGACGGTCACGCCGTTTTTTAATCGGATGTTCATGGGCTTCCAGCTCAATGCCGTGTGTCTTGAGCAGATGATTCCGAAAGGTCGTTGAAACGGTCGTGGAGTAAGTCGGACTTACACAATGCATGCAGTAGTAAATCTTCTCATTTTTGCGACCGCAACGAGATGGCTCCGAATTGAGGGGCTCACGGGCGTGAGCCCAAGTATTTGCGGTCGTTTTACGCTTTCGAGCCATGCGCTCTTGGACATCGCCGCTTGAGAATCGAGGGTTCGTGCTGAAGATTGAGGAAGAGCACAATTCGCTTGTGGACACTGGAATCCCCGCAGGGTCAGTGGAAGTGGACGTCATCAGCGAGGACATACGCAGCGTCCCTACACAGTGATGTTGGAATTAAAGAAAGAGTGGAGAGTTGGAAAATCGCCCCTGAACGGGATTACCACAGGGATCAAATTTTTTCCGCCGTATTGCCATACTTATGGAATACGACATCCCCGTATGGAATATGGATTAACGCGTATGGATTATTCCATATGGATTAATTAATCCATACGCGTATGGATAGAAAGCCTGGCCCAGAGCAACCGGAGAGGAATACAAGCAATAATCGACAAGGTCCTGGACTGTGAGAACGCTGCTGAAGTTATTGAGGATCGATCTGAACTTCGATGTTTACGAAGAATCGATGGCAAGTGCATTCTGGTGTTGAATATGCTAAGTCGTATTATACCTATGCTTAATTAGAATTTTCTAGGACTGGTAGGATGAGCATCCGAGCTATGGCTCTCGAGCGTCCTACAGCAATCTTTCCTGAATGAGGCTGCTTGCGTATGTTTATAATGTTATCGAAGTATCTGGTTATCTTGATAATTACCCGGACCTGTTCCTCTCTAATAGTAGATTGCCCCTATTCTCCCACTCAGCAAGACATGCCACTGATAGCATCGTCTGTGGATAGTCCGTACCAAGTACTCGTTGTCTTATACCTACACAGTTCCGCATGAGGGCTAGAGCGTCTCCAGTCCGGCCACTGACTTTCCAGGTAATGGCTAGATTATGCATACTCGTTAGTGTATCGGGATGCTCCTCTCCCAGCGTCCTCTTTCTCGTCTCTAGTACTTCTACCTCTAGCTCTTCTGCCTCCTTCCGTCGCCCCTGGCGCCAGTATATTGATGCTAGGCTAGCCATGCTCGACAGTGTATCGGGATGCTCTTCTCCTAGCGTCCCCTTCCTCATCCTTATTACTCCTATTAAGAGCTCTTCTGCCTCCTTCCATCGCCCCTGGTTTTGGTGTGTTAATGCTAGATTAGCTATAGTTGTCAGCGTATCGGGATGCGCCTCTCCTAGTGTCCTTTTTCTTGTCTCTAGTACTCCTACCTCCAGCTCTTCTGCCTCCTTCCATAGCCCCTGGCGCCAGTATATCAATGCCAAATTGGACATACTCGACAGCGTATGAGGATGCTCCTCTCCTAGCGTCCTCTTTCTCTTTTCTAGTACTCCTACCTCCAGGTCTTGTGCCTCTTTCCATCGCCCCTGGTTTTGGTATGTCCATGCCAGATTGGCCATAGTCATCAGCGTATTAGGATGCTCTTCTCCTAGCGCCCTCTTGCTTGTCTTCACTACTCCCACTAAGAGTTCTTCTGCCTCCTTCCATCGCCCCTGGTTGCTGCATAGTAATGCTAGCTTGGCCATAGTCGTCAGCGTATCGGGATGCTCTTCTCCTAGCGCCCTCTTGCTTATCGCCACTACTCTCATTAAGAGCTCTTCTGCCTCCTTATATCGCCCCTGGTTACTATATATCGATACCAGATTAGCTATAGTTATGAGTGTATCAGGATGCTCCTCTCCTAATATCCTCTTCCTCGATGCCACTACTCCTATTAATAGCTCTTCTGCCTCCTTCCACCGCCCCTGATGCCAGTATACAGATGCCAGGTTGGCTATGCTCGTCAGCGTATCGGGATGCTCTTCTCCCAGCATTCTCTTCCTCATCCTTATTACTCCTATTAAGAGCTCTTCTGCCTCCTTATATCGCCCCTGGTGCCAATATGTCCATGCCAGATTAGCCATACTCGTCAGCGTATCGGAATGTTCCTCTCCTAGCATTTTAGTCCTTGTTTTCACTGCCTTCTTGCTTAAACTTTCTGCAATCCTATACTTGCCGCTAGTCGACATATACTCTGCGCAATTTGACAGCAAATGGGCCCAGTCTAGCAACCCTTCAGCTGGTGGTTCCTCCCTAAACGTCGGCTCAATGTGAGGAAGTAAGACCTGACAGGTAGGCCAGGTCTCGAACGTGCCATCTGGAAAGTGTGTGGACATAGAGTGCAGAAACAGCTGCCTCCATCGTCCTTCGTTACCCGTCGTAGATATCCAAACTCGTGTGCAGAATTGTACCAGAGCATGCATCTCATATGTATCCCCTGTTGCTGTTACAGACACAAGCGAGTAGCCGCGAAGTATATCAAGATCATCTTCAAAATCGGCACTCACGGTATCTCTGTTAGCGTGGTCCGTCAGGTCGGTGACATAGTCATGAAGCATAAATTCAGGGATGCCCTGTGGATTGAAGAAGCTCATAAAAGAAAGCAGTTTCGCTGCAGATGGTCTCTCACGGCGTATCTGCTCAAATGTGACCTGCCATGTTACCACGACTGAATTAGAGACTGTTTCATCTCGTCGAAGATCTCCTGCATCTCTGTTGAGGAGGTTGCCCTTTTTTTTGTCGCTCTCCTGAAAGGTATCCAGATATGTCTTTACTGACACGCGGGGAGCGCGGCGGTTGATGTAGGCTGCTGCTTGAGTGATGGCCAGCGGAATACAATCTAGAGCCCGAAGAACATCAGTAGCAGCATCCCTGTCGAAGTCACCATCAAGCTTGTTCTGGAAAAGCTGAAGGCCTTGGGCGTCATCCATGGTCGGGACACTGTAGATAGCTTTATGGCTTCCTGTCAACCTTTCAGCAGCGTCCATGCTACGCGATGTAATGAGAATAGTTCCATTGCGGCGCTTCGGTAGATATGCCGCCAGTGGCTGCTGATCGGTCCTCGCAATAGTGTTTTCGTTCGCAAATCCGGTCACTGCCTTATCTCCGCTGTTATGGATGGGATAAAAGAGGTTGACGTCATCGGCATTATCCAAGATCATCAGCCAAGAGCCAGCTTCCTCTGTCTGCAGCCAGTCACGAACGAGCCTGAGCACGTCGATATCAGGATCATTTCGCCTTGGCAACTGTAGCCTCTCCGCAATGGCCCGGTATGCCTCCTCAAATCTCGGCTTCGAACTCGCGTGCACCCAGTAGACGCTGGTCTGGGGTGACTCGCCGTGGATGTGATGGGCAAACTGGATAGCAGCCTGTGATTTGCTTTAATCTGTCAGCAAAGGCAATCTATGAAACTGGATTATGTTTGCCATAGGCCATACCCAAATCCACCCATGCCTACAAGCGCTATGCGACTGGCGGAGCCCGTGTATTGACTCTGAAGCCATGTAGTAATATCCGGTCGATCGACGAAGTCGGGGTCTCGGTCGAATGGGACGTTGAAGCAGGGTATGCGGGCGATTGGTCTATCTCTGCAGGATTGGAGCGAGACACCGTCGAACTTTTGTTGGATGTCAAGCAAGATTGTACTGCGATGGCGTCAGTTGGTTCTGTCGATTTTCTGGGCGGTATGCTGACGCACGTTTGGTCGATTTGCAGACTTAACATAATGTTCTGCTTGTAGTGTTCTAAGTTGGCAACGATTCCGCTAACCTCTTTGCTATCGAATGGCCACTTAAGAGCACGGAGTCCGAGTCGGCGCATCGTCTTACGAGCTTTACCTGGATCCAGCCTGTTCTGCATTTGGACCAACTCTGACTTACAGCCATCGAGAGAGTCGATCAATTCTCGTGATATCGTAAGCGCTTGATTATTTGGACCGTATAAAACACGATGGACTCCTCGGAGGCATGTATCTAGGTCATTCAAACGGCTCTGGAGGTGTGCGATGTCCGCCCTGGCGTTTCCGACTGCGGTCGAGTATTGGAAGCAGAGCGTCGCGACTTTAGCGGATAAATCAATGATGGCGACGACACTTGCCGTGAGTCCAACCGCCTCGGCCATGGTAATCGGTGGTTTTTTTGGGCGCTAGGGAGAGATGTTTTCGAATTAAGCTTTCCTTAAAACCAGAAGCTCTTGGAGGGGGTTTTCAAAAGAGGAGGGGCTTCCGTCAGCAGGTGTCACGGTAGATGTGTGCTTAACCGAGGCTGTGGCGTGGCGGAGCAAGTCGCTCAGCTCCTGTGACAGCACGCTGCCTGCCGTTACCTTAAGCCAAGCTCAGGTAGTCACAAGAGGAAAGTACAAAAATAAGTCTCTAAGAGCATATCCGTGCCCAGAGCTTCCACTGCCGATACGCGTAGTGCGTTGCGCACGTGTTAAGGCATCTGTCCATCTATGGTCATCTTTGATATGTATACTCACGTGCATGATGATTATCAAACTTGGCCCTTAGCTTAGTGGGGGAAGTCAGGGTTGTCTGCCCAGCGGACGTGCAACGGGCCGTACCTCCCCCTCGCACGGACCGGGCCCATTCCACTAAGCTTGAAACAAAAAAAAAAAAAAAAAAAATGGTCAAGATGCTATTTTAATCGTCCTTTTCCGCCGCTCGAGACTGCCCACTTCATTACGTGATGGCATACCCTAGAACGGTCAACAGCAAGATATGTGCGCGACTAAGCACTTCCTTTGTCATCACACTTTCTTGGCATACAAATGTTAAGAAAGTCGCCCTGTCTACACCTAAATCCTTAACAAGTGCACAACAAACGCCTTAATTTGCGCTTTGCGCAGCCGCAAGCCGCGGCGATGGCTTCGTCTACGACGAACCCGCCCGCTGCTCCGGACCCTTTCGATTTAGGGATCCACACTCCCGCCAATCTGAACCGAGGAGCCCGTGCAGCCCTCTTACAGAACAGCCCTGCGGCCGTGAACGGCACCATTGGTGTTTCACCCGGTCCCAGGCGGATGGCTCAGACACCATCCTCACCACTCAATGCCTCTACCATTGCTGCTGCAGCTACGGAAGGAGCTAAGCGCGCCAGCCCCTCATCGACTTTTGAACAGCAACCAGTCTCTATAATCGAATCAGCCAATGATCTCGCGCGCGAACGCGTAGAGGAGTACAATGCCAAACTTATGGTATTCCAGGCCTTCTGCGCCAAGTTCGAAGAAGCCGCACAACAATTCACCACCGGACCGCAACGACGTTTCGCTCAACAGTTTGCCGACAGCTTCCTCGGCTCCTGGAAACGAGAGCTCTCCAGTGCCGGACCTACCATCCCCAAGCCTACCTACAGCAGCGTAGCCGCTGCCTCGCCTCGCACTGACCGTGACCGTCTAACCCACCGACAACAACAACATGGACGCCGACAAACAGATCCACCTCATCGCCAAGGGCAACAAACGACCATCGCCCCACCCCGACAAGACCTCCGCGTCTTCATCCGTCTAGAAGCCGGGGCTCCGGCCAGAGCCCACAGTAGCTATGCAATCCGAACCCTGATTCAGGAAAAAGTTGGAGTTGTCTCGGACAAGATTCGACAGGTGTTTGAAGTCAGATCAGGATGGGCCATCCTAGCTGCCGACCTCGAAACGCGCGACTTTCTCGCAGAGAAGCGGGCCGAGTGGGCGGCTGAGCTGGGAGCTATGGCAGTAGAAACGAACAAGGAATGGCACACTTATGTGGTCTCAGACTTTCCCAGAAGACTGACCGACTTTCGCGGCAATGAGGTGGATAGTGACAGCGTTGTCAGCGATGAGATAGAAATCCAGACAGGGCTCAAGCCCGTTGATATACGTACTGGGAGACAATTCTCGGATAATCCCTTGACCAAGACTCTACTTGTGTCCTTTCTCAAGCCCACCAAGAGATTCTGGTCCCTCTTTGGCAGCCGTGCAGCCAGACTCATAGACAAAACCGTCCAACCTAAACAGTGCAAAACGTGCTGGGACTACCACTTTGCCCGCAACTGCCGTAGACAGCCAGTCTGCCGACGCTGTGGCAAGACTGACCATATCGCAGACGGCTGTGCTGCACCAGAACAGTGCGTCAACTGCTTAGGGCCCCACGAGGCCAGCCTTCGTAAGTGCCCAGCTCGGCCGAAGAAAGTACGCGGCGTCCTTCGCCGGCTTACCAAAGAACAACGAGAACACGTCCGAATGGTGGGCGCGGAAACATACCGACAACGATATTCAGAAACACAACTAGAGACGCATATGGAAACCCAACAAGGAGCGACTGAGCTGCGAAGGGGCGACATCGGACTAGATGAACAGCCAGACGCTCACGCTCCGAGTCCAGCTGCGTCGGGAGCACCCTCGTGCATCATGGTGGCCACAGCTCCCCGGGCTACCTACGAAGCAGAGGAGGAGCCTGAGCATCATGGACTAAGCTCACCGAAGAAGAAGCGTCGTATAATCCTGACAAGCCGTACTCATGACTATGACCAGGAATAGGTACTCGCAGACACGAAAGAACGATAAGAAGCCACTCAAGGTCTTCCAGGCCAACGTCGGCAAGATCCCTCCGGCCCACGACTGCGCCCTGGCGCTAGCCGACTCGGAACGATATGACATTGTACTCCTGCAGGAGCCGTGGACAGCTCATACTAAAGCCCGCTGCCTAACCAAGACACATCCTGCGTACGACACGTTCACGCCAGTCGACATGTGGAACAGCAACGACACTCGGCCTAGAGTGATGACATATGTCCGACGAGACCCAAGACTTCTGGCTGACCAGATTCGCCCCTTTGAGACACGTGACATTCTTTGGATCACAGTCAACGGCATGACGATAGTCAACTTTTATCGCCAGAACGACGAGAGGGACGCCCTAGACACGCTATTTCAATGGTCTGTCCCGGAACGTTGCCTCGTTGCTGGCGATTTCAATGCCAGACATCGTAGCTGGCAAACAGGCCAAACTACGAACCGGGGCCAAGAGATAGCAGGATGGATGTCTGAGAATGACCTCAGCCTTCTCAATACTTTAGACATCCCAACAAACCCGTACGGCAACACAATCGATCTTGCCTTTACTAACCTACCACTTGCTGAAGCTATCGTCGAGGGCCATCTCGCCACCAGCTCTGACCACTTCACGCTCAGCCTGACTTTCCCAGACGTCAGATCGACTCCGGTGCAGCCAGGCAAGATTCGAGTGACGACGGAAGACGAGCTTAAACGATTCGTCGAGATCGTAGAGCTTGGCGCTACAGGAATACCCCTGACAGATTCGACCCCCGAGGAGCTGGACGAGCTTGCCTCTTCACTTGTGAGTCTACTAACAACAGCAGCAAAAGCGTCTGGGAGGCCCGCACGGAAAGGCGGACGTCCGGCTCCCTGGTGGACGGAGGAGTGCGCCGACGCCGCGGCTGCTTTTCGAGCCATCAGAAGAAGCTACCTGCTCGGCTTCAACCAGGATGTTCAGATCGCCAAAAGAGGCTTTCATCGTGTGGTCCGTCGGGCCAAGAGGCGCTATTGGCGTAACCTCATCGATGGCTTCTCCAGCAGTAGCGATGTTTTCAAAGCTGTCCGGTGGCTAAAGTCCCCAGGAGCCTTCCAGCCGCCACCTCTACAGGTCGATAACGTCGTGTATGAAAGCCAGATGGATAAAGCCAACGCACTCCGACAGGCCACGCTTGAACGAAGAACTGCGGAGGACGACATCGCAAACGCATGGACGCCAGTATTCCCACCTAGATCGATCCCATTCTCTCCCGAAATCTCTCTGGAGGAGGCGCAATATGCGACTTGTTACACAGGCAATACATCCCCAGGGTCGGACAACATCACAGTCAAACTTCTTGAAGCAGTATGGCATATTATCGGTACACACGTCCGTCGTCTCTTCGAAAGATGCCTTACCACAGGCCATCATCCAAAACCATTCAAGGAGGCGGAGGTGGTCATGATCGCGAAACCGGGACGCAGAGACCTCACAGAGCCACGAGCGTGGCGACCTATCTCACTACTCTCCTGTCTTGGCAAGGGACTGGAACGACTGATCGCACGCCGCCTAGCCTGGGCAGCGGTGCATTACAACGTCCTGCACCCACAGCAAGCTGGAGCGCTCCCCAAAAGGTCTGCGACAGACCTGGTGACAGCTCTGATCCACGATATCGAAGAAGCGTTTGCACGCAAGAAGGTGGCGACTCTAGTCACAATGGATGTCCAAGGTGCTTTTGACACCGTCATGCGCAACAGGCTCGTCCTGCGCCTTCGTGAGCAAGGCTGGCCTGACTATTTGGCTCGTTGGGCCGGCTCCTTCATGAGCGGCCGGTCTGCGCGTGTCAGGTACCAGGGTACCGTCACGCCCCCTTCTCCCCTTCAGTGCGGGCTCCCTCAGGGATCGCCGGTATCACCGATACTCTTCCTACTCTATACTGAGCCAATCTATCGACTAGGCAATCCCTGGGGTCGCTTCGGCTATGCAGATGACACTGCCATCCTGTCAATAGGCGACACAGTAGATGAGACTACTGCCATAGCATCCAGCTCCATCGCAGAGATGGTGCGTTGGGGCGCGGCAAACGGCGTCTCCTTCGACCCAAAGAAGACCGAAGTGATGCACTTCTCCCGCAGTAAGCTCAGGACCGCGCCGGCAGTACGTCACGGCGATGTCGAGAAACACCCCGAGTCAGCCCTACGCTGGCTGGGCATCTGGCTTGACAGCAGGCTATCGTTCCGAATCCATGTAGAGAAGTGGGCGGCGAAAGCGCAAGCCGTGGCCTACCATCTGCGAGGACTCACCAACACGAAACACGGCCCGCTGCCGGCTGCCGTACGAAGTGCCGTTAGGGCATGTATCGAGCCCGTGCTGCTCCACGGCTCCGAGGCCTGGTACCCGGGCACATCCAGGCCGCGATGGAATCAACCCAGTAAAGACTTACCTTCAAGCAACCAACATCTCATACAGAGAATGACCAAAGCCATGAACCAGGCCATGAGAGCTATACTTCCCGTCTGGAAGACAACACCTATTGCTGCTCTCCACCGAGAAAGTGGGATACCGCCAGTCGCGCAACTCCTTGAATCACGACGACTCCGATTCTCTGCACGGCTCAAATCGCTTGATGAGGCTCACCCTCTGGCGAGGCGAACGCGTCCGCCCAGCCAACCTGCTTACCACGACCTCATAAAACGAAGATATCAAGCACAGACGGAAAGTAGCTTCCGAACACGTCTTCGACGCACAGATGAGCTCCTTGCGCCGTGCGCGCGACCGAAGCTCATCCAGCGATGCTTCAACCAAGAACAAATGCCACCGCTGCAGACAGCGTCGAAGAAGGAAACGGCCGACGCTTTCCTCCGTTGGGTGCAGTCACTCGATCCGCTAACCCTAGTAATATACTCAGATGGCTCTCTCTCCTCTCAGGGAGCTGCCAGCTACGGCTTTACTATTCACCAGGGCAACTTCCCCCTCCTCGACAGGTCAGGTCGCCTTGGCCCGGCCGAGGTCTTTGATGCTGAAGCTGCAGGAGCACTGGAAGGCCTTAGAGCCGCCTTAACCCTACAAGATTCAGCAACACAAGACATCATAGTCTGCCTAGACAACCTCGCGGCCGCCACATGCCTGCGAGGCGCACCGTCTGACTCCTCTCAGGGCGTCTTTCTCGAGTTTCAGGCACTAGCGGCATCGCATGGAGCCACACAGGTACGCTGGGTGCCAGGACACACTGACATCCCCGACAACGAACCGGCCGATAAACTGGCCAAAGCAGGATCATCAGCCCCCGAGTCTGAGGGAGCCCAGCCAACACTAGCATACTTGTGTAGGATCGCAAGACAGAAACCGAAAGAAGCATTCGAGACATGGTGGTCCACTGCCGCTCCTGAGCAGTACAAGAGACTCAATCTCAAGGCAACCACAACCTGTCCGCTGGAGCTCTCGCTCCCGCGGGCATCCTTGCACCATCTGCTGGCAGCGAGATCCCTCCATGGGGACTTCGCCGCATACCACCAGAGATTTGACCACATCGATGCACGCCTGGTCTGCTCATGCAAGCGACGTAAAGCACCAGACCACATTTTTTACTGCAGAAAGGTACCGCCGCGTCATCGGATGAGGCTGTCACCCTCGCCGAACGCGGCGGTCAATCTGGCAATAGGACAAGACTTCACTAAGTTCACCAAACTGTCTAAAGCCAGCGCTTTCTTTGGAAAGATCTGCCCTCACTATTAGACGAGAACGACCTGGGACGCACTTGCATCCATCCTCCCCTCTTTTACCTCTATACATCTCTTTTGTTACACTTCTTCCCTTCCTTACCTGTTCTCGGCCAGATGAAGGGCGCTAGCACGCCTTTCATCTGACCGCGATCACTTGAAGGTAGCCCTGAGGTTACCGCGCCTAGAGGCTCACGATCGCCTGACAAAAGGCTTACCTTGCGGCTATCATTCATCAGCCGCGCCTGATCATCCCGCTGACGGGTAACAGGCTCGATAAGATGCGCCGTCTGTGCCGTTGATATGCTGGATAGTGTGTGGTCTATCGACGCGTCTGCAGAATTGGATTTCATAGCATTTTGTATTTAGCGTGCAGATAGGCTCCAATTTCTCTAGCTCAGCACGTCCTGTGCCCCAGTAGGGGACTTTGGGGCCTACGGCCCCCCGGACGAAAAATATACATACATACATATATACATACGACACCCTCGCCGCTTAAACTCGAGCACTCCAGATATATTTTGGCGCCAATCTTGTGAGCAACTATCTCGCCTTCATGTTCAGTGACGAGTCGCAGGGGACTCTCTCTTATCTCCCCGATCGCAGTTGGGTCTTCCCGAAGGTCCTTCTTCTAGCCAACAAGAACAACTGGAATGCCAGGACATAGGCGAGTAGCCTCCTTACTCCACTATCAACCCTGGCTTATTAGTTGGCTTCTATGAGGTGTTGGGTAAGAATATCGAACCTTGCACTTGACATTATTTAACGAGCAGAGGTCATCGACAGAGAAACCGATTAGAATGATATTTGCGTTCGAGTATGCAAGTGGCCTTAATCGTGCATAGTCTTCCAGCCCAGCCGTGTCCCATAAGGCAAACTCCCCAGCTTGTCCATCCACTATACAATTAGTTATATAATTCTCGAAAACTGTTGGAACCTGGCTCGTTTTTAACACCTCAGTCGTTATCATTCGGTGATGGTTCCTACATAATGCTTTGTATAAGTTAGGTAAATCAAATGTTTGGACGAAGGGAAAGGTTTACTGCTGGAAAATTGCCAAGAGTGAACATGCTTAGCAAGCTTGTCTTGCCGCAAGCACTGTCTCCAATGATAACAAGCTTCCTGGATCCTTCAGGTTAGCGATCAGCTGCGCTATATCGACATTATAACCGCTTGAAGCCAGAGTGAGCTTCGCACGGTTGCAGGGGGGCCCCATAGGGACACGGGTACCCGTGGCTCCAAAATTTTCACGGGTACCCGTGGGCATTATGTAAGCGTCGACGGTTAACGCGAACAAGTCGCGTGTCTGCTTCAAATTTCTCTACAGTCTTTACGCTACTTTCAGATATTCGTCCGCAGCATGGTGGAAAATGGGGTCGAGCGGAACGGCTGCTCGTTTTCCAGAGGACTGTCTCCCTCCTGAATGCGAGTACACATCCCGAGATGCCGTATTCAAGGCGATTAATAACTGGGCAGCACCACGGGGCTATGCCTTTGTTACTGGAAGGTCCCACAAAGAGAAGACCGGGAGGCTTACGGTTACGTTCACTTGCGATCGAGCCTGTCGCCCTCCAGATGCATCAATAGAACGAAGACGGAAGACAAGCACCCGAGGCACAAGCTGCCAGTTTTCTGTGCTTGCAAAGCAGAGCCTTGACAAGACCACATGGACTTTAAGGCACCGTCCAGATAGCCGATTCGCCATTCATAATCATGAGCCAACCTGGCACCAGTCTGCTCATCCAACACATCGCACATTGTCCGACAATGATAAAACGACGATCAGTGGTCTCACAAATGCCGGGGTAGCGCCAAAGGATATTAGAACTTATATCCGCCAGAAATCAAACACCATTGCAACCCAGCAAGACATCTATAACCGCATTGCAGACAGCAAACGCGAGCTATGTGAGGGTCAAAGCACTATACACGCCTTTGCCAACCAGTTGGATAAGGAAGGGTTCTGGAACCGGATGCAGCTCGATTCACATGACCGAGTTACAGCAGTATTATTCGCCCACCCGGAGTCATTGGCGTACCTGAAGGCTTATCCAGACCTGCTCTTCTTGGATTGCACGTACAAGACGAATAAATATGGAATGCCGCTCCTCGATATCATCGGGGTGGATGCCTGCCAGCGATCTTTCTGTATCGCCTTTGCATTCTTGAGTGGCGAGAGCGAGGAGGATTATACCTGGGCTTTGGACCGACTTCGATCAATGTACGAGCTTTGCGGAGCAGCCCTCCCGTCTGTCATCCTCACGGATCGGTGCCTCGCTTGTATGAATGCTGTCGCTCGCTGCTTTCCTACTGCAATTTCGCTTTTATGCCTCTGGCATGCTAACAAGGCAGTCCTCCGCTACTGCCAGCCGACCTTTACACGCCATGACCAGGGGCTGGAGGCTCGCCGCGAGAGTCTCAACGATTGGAACGAGTTTTTCAATTGCTGGCATTCGATTGTAAGATCAGCAGACGAGGAGACCTTCGATCAGCGCGTCAAGGGGTTGGAAGAGCGCTACCTGCCGCAATATTTGGAAGAGGTTGGGTATATCAAGACCAACTGGCTTGATCTCTACAAGGAAAAGCTCGTTAAGGCTTGGGTGGACCAATACCCTCATTTTGGCAACGTAGTAACCTCGCGGGTCGAAGGTATCCACGCTCTCCTGAAGAGCCACCTGAAGAAATCTACACTAGACCTTTTCGAGGCTTGGAGGGCCGTGAAACATGCATTGCTCAATCAACTAGCTGAGCTACGATACAACCAAGCCAAACAGCAATCACGTGTGCCGATTGAGCTCTCTGGAGTTCTCTATAGTGCTGTACATGGCTGGGTATCTCACGAGGCTTTACGCAAGGTCGAAGAGCAGCGGAAACTGCTCTTGAAAGAAGACCTACGTGCTTGTACCGGCGCATTCTCTAGATCTCACGGTCTCCCTTGTGTCCATATGCTCAAGACCCTACAAGAGCAGGATCAGCCCCTTCGTCTGGAGCACTTCCACAGACACTGGCATCTTAGTCGCCCCGGGAGCCCTCAGCTGCTGCTTGAGCCTCGTCAGCACATTGATCGAGCAGATAATAATTCAGCCAAGCCACAGTCGAGCATTCGGCGGGAGCCTAGTGCGTTCGAGGTAGTTGAGGCAGCTATACAACCCAGAGCGCAGCCAACATGCAGCAAATGCCACGCAACAGGTCATAGAATGAGTTCAAAGTCATGCCCTTTGCGGCACACAGAGATTTCACAACGGGCAGCAACAGATGTGCCGGTAGCAACACCAACGTTGACAGCCATGTCTAATCCGCCAACAGTAGCCGAGACTTCCACAATCGCGTTGTTGCCAGCGACAACTAAAGGCCTGGCAGCGATAGAATCATCGGTGGAAGCGGTAGCGGTAACACCGGTACTGCGGTATGATGACCCACGAGCTATCTACCAGAGATATACTGCAGCAAGAGAAGATTGGTACAAGGCGCAGCCGCCTGGCAGCACCAAGACCGACCAGCGGTATCGTAAGGCGATGGGTCTACCTTTACAATATAGTAAAGCCGATTACGACTGGTGCCTCGACTGGAAGCATATGACTAGGTGCTGTGAGACGCCAACAGGCTCTAGGGAATGGACCAAAGAAGAGATGATGGCCTATCTTGACTGGGACAAGTCAGAGAACGATCGTCTCGATGTCAAAGTAGCCGATGAGATAGTAGTCGCACCTTTCTCGAGCAGACGAGGGCCAGGGGAGATATGGAGAGCATGTGAGGAAGATAGTAAGGAGCAGCAGGCATTGTATTCAGCTCTATAGCCGTAGTGGTAGTAGAATTTGTTACACCCGGGAGAACGGCCTCATAAGGCCATTTCGTATACCAATCTGGCCGCGATCCCTCCGCATCAATCCGGTCTGCACAAACCCATAGCCGTTTCTCGTTGTAGTTTCGTAGTGTTAGCCATCGACGCTTACATAATGCCCACGGGTACCCGTGAAAATTTTGGAGCCACGGGTACCCGTGTCCCTATGGGGCCCCGGTTGCAGGGCGATGATGACAAATAGATGGTAGTATACCTACGAATGGCGTTTGTATGCTTCATGTCGCACTGAGCGTGCTTAAAGGGTTAGAGTGAATATGATGAGCAGCAGCAAATGTGTTGATTGATGTCTTAAGTTGTCTCTTGTGCGGGGTATTCCATCCCGCACAGTTACTTAAAGCATATCCCTTTGAGTGCCACAGCCCTTCAGGAGGTCACTCGCCCCACTTTGCTTAGTCATAAGGTCGGTACGTGCGGGGTACCGGCAGTTCGTAAGATATTTGCTAAGTCTGTAAGGTAGCTCTTTGTAGCAATTAAAGCTGCTGGGACTTTTACTGTCATATAAATTAGTATATAAGGAGAAGTACCATTAGATTCATTAATTTTGATTGGTCCTAGACCCCTGTCGTGACCCCTCTGAAGGGCTGTGGCACTCAAAGGGATAGCTAGATTACTAATGCCTACCCTGCGACACAACCCCCCCCCCCCCAGATTTCACTCTGTATCAGATCCCTCCACGGGGACTTCGCCGCATACCACGAAAAATTCGACCATGTCAACGCGCGCCTGGTCTGCTCATGTGGCCGACGCAAAGCACCAGATCACATCTTCTACTGCAGAAAAGTACCGCCGCGTTGTCGAGTGAGGCTCACACCCTCACCGGATACAGCAGTCAATCTAGCAACGGGAAAAGACTTCACCAAATTCATCGACCTGTCCAAGGACAGCGCGTTCTTTGGAAAGATATGCCCTCGCCATTAGGCGACGGCGACCAGAGAAGCACCCGCATCTCTCTTTCTCTCTTTATTTTCTACTCATCTCCTTTGTTCAATCTCTCTCTTTCTCTTTTACCTGTTCTTGGCCAGACGAAGGGCGTACCAGCGACCCCAGGATTAGAGCGAGGCAGCCGGTCGATTTGATCATTGATAACGATACCCGGTGGCTTTCTCAACTATACATGATTAGACGCGCCATCATTCTTCGACCATTCATCGAACAACTCGTCTTGAAGCATCGTCAACAGTGGGAGCAGGACAACAGATCAAAGAGGACAGGGAATCTCAGAAAGTCTGCGAGGGAGCCCCTGATTTGCTTGGAGGAAAACCAGCTTATGGTCAATGACTGGGTAGTCCTGGAACACCTGGCTAAGCTTCTTGGATTCTACGAGGATGCCGTGAAGACTGTGGAAGGCGATGGCCAACAACGCAAGCGGAAAGGAGGGTGGGTTGGCTCGTACGAGAATATATGGGAGGTTATCCAGGGATTCGAGTTCTTGTTGGAAGTGCTCGAGGACTATAAGCAGCTTGCTTCTGAGATACCCGACGCGGAGCACTTCCGAATCAATGTTAATCTGGATTGGGAAAAGCTCAACAAGTACTACAGCAGGCTGGATGAGACACCAATCTATTACACGGCCTTAGCGCTGCACCCGGCTTTCCGGTGGGGGTATTTCGAGAATGAGTGGAAGGATAACACGAAATGGGTGATGAAGGCGAAGCAGATGGTCCGAGAAGTGTGGGAATCGAACTATCGTCACCTGCAGGTGGTCCGGAGTCCCGTGGACGACGAACCAGTTGCGAAGCGGCAGCGAAAGTACTACAACCCTTTTCAAGCGTACTGTGAGCGCACGCGGCCGGTTCTCGGATACGGTTTGGTGAAAGAGAAAGCGACTTTGTCTGACGACATCAATGAAGATACTAACGAGCTCGAATTATGGCAGTCGTCATGGGAGGATGGAGATAACGATGTTAGAGATCCAATATCATACTGGCATGAGCGCAAACGTCGGTATCCTCGTCTTTCACGAATGGCGCTGGACTTCCTTACGATCCAACCGATGTCAGCAGAGTGCGAGAGGATGTTTGCGGCGGCAGGGCGGATGGTGACGCCACTACGAAATCGGCTGGACGCGGACATTATAGGAATGTGTCAAGTGCTGCGATCGTGGTTACGGGCTGGGGTGATTGACGACCTGGACGTGTCACTATTTCCTACCGAGAATGGTAGTGGTGATAGGGCGGAAGAAGAATCCTAGGTAGAGGTGGGATATGAAGAAAAGGGGATGGGAGAGTGGGAGTGAAATAGCTCGGCTTGGAGATCAACGACTTCAACCAGTGTCCATTCAACTCAATTTGACGGATAATTGATCAACGCCACTGGAGAGAGTGGTTGACCAGATCAACTCACCGCCACCGAGCCATTCAGTTGATTGATTTGAGTGGTGCACACCCTTAGCGATGTGCCATTCACCATCTTCGAGCACAGTTTCCTTCGGAAGATCTTCAACCATTCCGACAGCGATTTAGTGTGACTTCCAGATGGCGTGGAGTGGTAGCTCTATCACTAGAGAGATACACCGGCTCTTTGAAGCGAATCGAGATACCAAGGCAGAGCTCTGGAACGCGTTGACAGCGGTGCATATTAGCTTCGATCTCTGGACGTCACCGAATCGATTTGCAATCATGGCTGTATTTGCGCACTTTATCGATCAACTGGGGCATCAGCAGTCCCGTCTTCTGGCTTCGGGTCGTCAATCTGGTGCTTATAGTGGCGAGAACCTTGCGGGTTCTCTGGTCGACATCGTCCACGAATGGGAGATTGAGGGGCGAACTGGCTGTGCCATTTCTGATAACATGGCGGCAAACGATAGTTGTCTGTGCCACATGTACCAGCAGCTCGATCCATCGATGAGGCCTGTTGATTTAAAGGCCCGCTGGATGCGATGCTATGGGCACACGCTCAATCATACTTGGGCATTGTAGAGTAGAGGGAGTTCTACCTACTTCTTTACCCTACCCAGGTAGAGAAGTGGTCTCCTCTACCCTACCCGGGTAGAGTGGGTAGAGAGTAGTGGGTAGATTGGTGGATAGACTATAAGGTAGGTAGGGAAGGCAGATGCCGCATATATGCTCAATTCTTCTTAATAAGCCACTTTATAAATTATTATACATCCCAACCCTCCTCATCAAAAACAATATTCATTTCATCATCCATCTCCACAGCCTCTACTATCATCGCTAGCTGCTCCTCCGAAGAGATGAACTTCCTCGCAAACCAGTTGCCCATGCACTCTAACCTCTGGAGGTTCTCTGGCGATAACCTAAGCCTATCCTAGCTCTGTGTACGGCGTGCTCCCGAGGATTGTTGTTTTGGTTCAGCAGAGGAGGGTGCGATTGAGAGGATATTGATGGCCATACGGTGGAGACGAGGATAGCGCCGGCGTTGCTCTGGAGTTAACCACCACTGAAGATGAGTTATCTTCAGAGCATCAATATCGATAGTTTTATCTCCAATAAACGCCATAAACATATCTTCATCCTCTTGCAAAGTAGGTTGAACTATTAGACGACGTTTTAGCTGGTCTAATTCATTCTCTACCCTCTTCCTCGAGGATGGATGACACGTATCGATATCAGCAACAGCAGCAGGGGCAGGGAGTGATTCATAAGGGAGATGCGCGTATTCCTTCTGCCAGATCGAATAAGCAGCATCGATAGTCTCTGACGCCACTCTCCAGGCCAGTTCTGAAGAAGGTAATGCTTCCGCTTCGAGGGATCGAGAAGCATCGCGGCGGCGTATACTGGCGTTGACTCAACGAGGGCGTAGTATTTATCAAGGATAAACCAGCCCATCTCAATAGAATGAACCATGCGGAGATCCTTCTCTGGGCCTGATTTATATAGCACCTATAAAACATTAGCTTCAAGCATTATCTTGACAAAGTAGGATAAACCTTCTGATCCTCAAAATAGGTGAGGATAGCATCCATAAGGGTAAGGCATTGGGATAATGAAGCCTCACTGCCTTTAGCCCATAGTGTACCACCAGCAAATACAGAGAGAAACCTCTCCGTACGCTTAAGTTCCCAACAGGCGATACAGTAATGCAGGCTTTTATTTGAGGACTTCCCACTTCGATCAGATCTCTCCTTTGGTCTGAATTCAGGCTCCGAACCTCTTGCATATCGAAAAAAAGGTCCAGAATGAAGGTTTCTCGGAGGGGATCGAGGCAGTACTTGGAAGAGCACTAGAAGCAACACTGGGCGTCGGCAAGGAGAGGTTCAACATCGAAGGCGTTGTAGGGACGGTAGGAGATAATGAATGCTGTGAGAAAGACATGGTTAGAGGTATATATAATAAAGGTGGACTGCAAAACAATATCTTGGTGTGGATGATGCCGGTAGTAACAGGCAGGGAAGGAGATGAGGAGTAAGTTAATTTCTTGCAAAGGTTTCTAGGTACATATATATGAAAAGGAGCGAACTACCTATTCAATGCAGTGCCAAGTAGGCTGCAGGCAGGCAGTAGTAGGCAGTAGCAGGCAGCATGTTTGGTAGCATATGAACTCACGTGAGAGGTCATAATATATTCAGCAGAATGGATGAAATTAGACGACTCGTCAAGGAATTCAGCATCCACAATCTTAATCTTATCAGATGATAAGATCTAATTGACCAATCGGGAGTGGGTAGGGCTCTCCTTACAATGCGCAAGTATGCAAAAGACGGCCATCTGCAGTCACGGCTTCGATAAAGCTAGTCCAAATGCGGGACTGAGAGCCTTTGAGAAAGGCCTTCTTGTTCGGATCGCTAGTACCGATAACCAAGGAGTCCAAGCCTATATTCACAGTTTGTCGGTAAGTTTATAGTAAGTCAATAGTAAAAAAGGGCGAGTCCTTACCAAATCCCGCCAGGATACCGCCTTCGTCGACAGTAACTGTGTTCTCGGGCTTGATCCATCCATACTCTCTTTCGCGGATATCGAAGTACCAATTGATGGCCATTGGAGTAAAGGAATTGAACCTCGATGCCTCCTGGCGCTTTCCTATCTTAGCCTTGGTAGCTGGATGGCGTTTCACGAATCTGGCTACCCAGTGTACACCGATAGGCTTTTCCCGACCTTATTGTCGTAAAAGGGCAGCAA
The DNA here is from genome assembly GCF_013085055.1 of Fusarium oxysporum Fo47. Classification (NCBI taxonomy): domain Eukaryota; kingdom Fungi; phylum Ascomycota; class Sordariomycetes; order Hypocreales; family Nectriaceae; genus Fusarium; species Fusarium oxysporum. The sequence continues at coordinate 2,615,285 of NC_072846.1, forward strand.
CGGTGGCGCGAACTTGACTGTGAGACGGAGCATAGCCAAGAGCCTCTTGTCTGAGTACCCAGCTGACTAATCTGGTCTCTTGGGTCTTTGATAACAGCTGGGCGGGATAGGTGACCTCGGACTTAGATGGTAGACATCTTAAACGGTCTGAAAGAGTGGTCTGAGGCATGCCATGCTTCTGGGCAGATTGGCTTTGGGAGAGGCCGTTGTCCGTGACATCCAGCATGGCTTCAACAATTTCACTCTCAGTATAGAAGCCTCGGGGCATTTCAAAGCCGGTTTTGTGGCTTGAAGGTAGATGTAAGTCCGATGAAGGCTTGAGAAAATAGAGTCGTAAGAAAGTCATCCATACCGATTTTACATTGTTGGAATACGGCCAAGCCACTTACGTAACCTACAAAGTTATGCCATAGTACTAAAGAGCGGCAGATTCTCAACAGAACCAACTCCTGCACGTAAATATAACTTAAATACCGACCAAGGAATGAGTAATTGACAAAAGAATTTTGTATGGGGAAATTTCATTTTTGCTTACCGGTGAAGGGGTCTTACCGGTGGAGGGGTACTGCATGGTACCGTCTACCCTTGGTACAGTAGGCTTGCAGCAAAACGTATTATGGCTTACCGTTCATAAACTTTGCTTTGTCGATATGTTCTTGAAGCAGCTTGACATGTGAAAATTGGAAGGCTTTAGGGCAGAAACTCGATATAAAAACCTGGCAATCCGTCCACCATTGAACTGCGAATCTTACAAGTTCTATAAAGAAGGCATTCCTTTCCTACCCTTACACTCCTGACCGGCAAGACCCTCTGGCATACCAAAAACCAGAGCTTGGGACACTGGCGTGTGCACAGACGCTTGCACGGACTCGTGCACGGATGCGTTTGGACATAGTACGGGGTAGGTACACTCTAAATGTTTAATTGGATATGAGCTCCCATGAAACCTGTGAAAGGCCACTACCGTTCGTTTTATAGAAAAGGGCAGCTGACTCCAGTAACCAGACTAATTTACCTCACCCAGCGAAGCAGCAGACATCTCGGACCTAACCAAAACCCAGGTCTAGACAAGTCTATTTTATAGATGCTCCTTACCTCATCCTTGTTCAACGAACCGTTCAGTCTCTCGTTTTTCTTCCTCGCCTGCCGGATTCTATCGCAAATCGCTGCCAAAATCCAGCCATTGCCAAGCCTGCGCTGATAACCCACCAAACTTAAGCTTGACTTATCAGCCCAAGTGATCGACACTTGCCAAAGTTCGAGCGCCGATGTTATCTCAATTTCTCGACGGCATCTCACTTTTGGGACATTAACATGGACGGGCGTCGATACCTCGTTGCTAGAGACTTGGATGAGTTAAGCCATAGTGAGTGATTACAGTCCCCTTATCCTCATGCCTATCGACAGCCACTGAAGACTGTCCACAGTACTTCAGCTGGTCCCTCAAGGTAACAACTGCATCTATTGTAACGATGGCACAGAGCTCCAATGTCCTAAGTGCTCAGACGGCGAGAGCTGCCAATTTACCGTTCCCCTCGACTGTACTCAATGTGCTACATCCGTCTGCATTCAAGATGAAGAGGCCGGATCTGACAAAGGCGGCGGCGGCCTAAACATTGGCGGCATTATTGGCGGTATCGTCGGTGGCATCGTTATGATTGCTGTCGCTACATGTCTAGTCTGGAGGTTCTATATCAGGCCTAAGAGGTCACAGACTCCCATATCTATGTACGTCGAAGACTTGGATCTTGTGCAAGGCTCCGAGAAGGATGCCCCCTCGAGGGGAACTCGTCCCCAATCGGCATGTACTGTTCATTCTATCGCTCCAACCGTCCTTACTCGAGCCTCCAATATTATCCAGATCGCCTACATCCCCGGTGTTACAAACCGAGTGACTCCGATGCCACCAAACGTTCTTTCCCCCGTCCCTCCGATCCCCCTGTATCATGCCGAGGGCAACCAAGCCCAAGGAATCGACGATGAACATTTTGTCGTCCCTAGCGACCTTCAAGACTCGGCTTACCTGGGCCTATCTGGCTACTCAGACAGAACCTCATACGCTCGCTGGAGAGCTAGTTCTTATTGGGTTAGATCCTTGTGAGTGACCGCTTGGGAGGCTTCGCACAGTTGATGTCGCAGGGTAGGCATTAGTAATCTAGCTATATGCTTTTAAGTAACTCTGCGGGATGGAATACCCCGCACAAGAGATAACTTAAGAATAATCAATCAACACATTTGCTGCTGCTCACCACATTTACTTTAACCCTTTAAGCACGCTCAGTGCGACAGTTGAGGGGATAACGTCAATGTGTTAAGGCCTCCACCTCACTATGGAAAGCTCAAACTTGACTGGCGTCGTTCAGAAGAAGCATCACCCCTGCAAGGCGATTTCTCATTAGGGAGGAAACATCTTAGTGGGGCGTCCGAGCGTCAGTATGAATGAATGAAGGAGTTTATTACGCCCGGGAGGATACGCCTCATAAGGCCTACAGCGTTGAACTTCGTGACATACTTTTCCGGACTTATGGTCCTAAGACCCGCAAACCTTCATCTGCGCCGACCCTTACGGCTTGCCACTCTCCCCAGGCTCGCTTGTCCCTGCGACAGACCTGATTGAAGGCCAACTTCTCCAAGTGTTCAGCATCCCATCTTCAACAGCTGAAGCCTGGTCTGTCTACCAGAGGCTGCGCCGTGTTACTTCTTATTATCTTGTCTAGTTTGTTAGTATGTTTTCATGTCTGTGTAGCATCCAAACGGCCTGTGCTTTTTGCAAACTTGATCGCTGCTCGCACCGCTCCCAAGTTTGGGCTCCACCTATGCCCGTCCTCTGCTGCCTTGCCTCCCAGGAAGAATGAAAGATTACCCATCATTTCCCGGTCGACAATTCGCATGTGTTCCCGTTGCTCGTCCCACCGTGGACATCGGAAGAGGAAATGGTCCACCGTTTCTTCTTCCTAACCACAGTCGCATGTGTCCGCCTCTACTGCGCCTATCCTGTGCAGATACCTGTTGACCCGTGCCATTCCTGTTCGTAGTTGCACCAGGATGTCAGATTCGCGTCTCTTCAGGGCGTCATATAGTATGCGCGTGTGCTTGCCGGGCAGCGCCTTGTCGAGTTGCTTTGAATAGCCGCCTACGCTCTCTGGTAGCACCATGCACCGTCTGCGCTATGCCAGTAGTACTCTTAGTCGGGTCGATCGGGCCTGGGGCGGCGGTCTCGATGCTTTACATCCGCTATCTGTTGCCTTTCGTGCTTCGGCCTTTGTTTTGCTCCCAGTGTGAAAGACTCATTCGCGGACGATACCCAACGCATCTTGATAGTGTTGCCACCCTTATCCAGTCGTTCCGCGTGTCTGTAGATCTCCCGGATAGTGCCTTGCCCTGACTGCTGTCAAACTTTCGCAATCGCTTGTAGCGCCGATCAGCTTCTTGTTGCAATAATCACATCTCGATGTCAGAGACCGTCAGGCATACAGCTGGGGACTACTGCTATCGCTTCCAGCTCGGCTGTGTATACTTTCTGCTCGTCTTTCGGGCCCAGAGTGGCCGAGTACTTTGCCAATACGTCATCCGCTCCTCCACCGGCGGTGTTGCGCACAACGCCGCCCATGCCTACTATGCCGTTTCTCGCAGATGCGCTCGTTGCGATGAGCACTTGTCTCATGCTGCTAGTCTCGGTCATGTCGTCGCCTGGGCCTGCATCCCCAGCTGCTTCCGTGTCTGTATCGTTATCCACTGCCATACATCTATGCCATGGTGGTAGCGCGTATGGCTCGATCGTTTCCATCCGTTCTATTCCGCCATCGTGGGCGAATGCTAGTTTCGTCAACGGTGAGAGGCACCTCCGTGTATCCCTCACCCTAAATGTCACAAGCGGGTGCGTCTTCGACGGTCTTTGCATGCTGACGTAGAGCCGCGTGCCCCGCCTGCGCATGACGTTCGCCGACTGGAGTAATGCCAGTTGTCGCCCCGATTCGTCTCTGCCACTTCAGTGCTCTGTCGATGACAGCCTGAAGCCTGCTCGGTTGGCCTCCGCTGTCGGACCCGTCACCCAGGCCGAGTAGTCGTCGATAAACGCGATTGATCCACCATTTGCATCGATCTTATGCTGTACGAGGTCCGCGTTGAAGAAAAGGAACAGCACCGGTGACAAGGGCGACCCTTGATTATCCCCCTGCGGCCATCGTGCTGTTCATGTTTGAGACCGTGTGACTAAAATGGTCCGATCTGCTACTGGCTGGGATGTGGATACTATGTAAGGACCTGTGCTCCTATCGAATACACGCAACTTAGAACAAACAAGAACACAATCAACCCATTTTTATTTCAACATTTCGATAGTAATTAATTACAATGAATTATCATTGATGAGTCCGGGGAATCGTGGGAATACCTCATGCAGGCAGCCTGTTCCCTTTAAAAAGGTCCTCCATGCCCGCTCACACACACTCATGGGGTCTTCAATACAATTTTACTGACCTGGGTTGATATATCGTGCGGTATAACTGCACTGTTTTTCGTTTCTCTAAGTAGGATTCGAGCAAAGTTTCTGCAGCTTCAAGAGTTATTATCACGCCTTGCTATAGTAGGATTCTTTTTTCTTTTTCTTCAAATAAAGCACTTTTTCTATCCTTGGTTCGGTAATAACTTGCTTTGATTCAGGCTGACTTCAGGTTCATGCTCAAACGATACCGCTCCATCGTGAGGAGATGATCCAATAACCCGGCGCAATGCCTGGTTGCGCTTGTCAATGAGGCCCAAACAAATTGTAAGAAATAAACGATATTCTCTCTTTGCTCTCTCTTTTTGATTCAAGTCAACGACTATTGATGAGCATAGCTGACATGCGGGTGCACCTGTGCCCGAACTTTAGGTTGTACTTGAGCTGGGTATGAGCCAGAACGTTGAGTTACCAGTTCAACAAGGAGAAGGAAATAAAGAGAAGGTTGATTGCAAATTTATATACCTCTAGCAAGCAAGTCTAAGTTTGTGTTGCTGTGGCGGTTAACCAGCGGAGGTTTAGGATATAGGGACATCATTAAGTATGTTTTGCTTGGTTATTTTGACGTGCTTCGAGGTAGTGTTGTCGTTTTTGTTCCTACTTACGGGCAGCCATTGCCTTGGTCAAGAACTCACTGTTGGAAAATCCGGGAATCTCCCTTCCCTTCAGGATTCAGACTGTTAGTCAGAAAGTCCTAGATTTGAAGTTCAAGTCCTAGATACAATCATCTAGAGATATAAACCCGAAAACCATTCTCAGCTCAATAATGAACAATCAAGTTTTACAAAATATATTTTCACCCAGCACTACTGCGCAATATAAACAACACTCACCACGGCGCATAATTGCAAACCGTTCATGTTACAAAAAATGTTCTCTAGTGAGGAACCATCCTTTCTTCTATCTTAGTCTATTCATCTCTTTTGCTATTTCTTTTGTTCAGTTGTTTATTTATCTTGTTTAACGTAATACGATCCCTCACCACTTAAAGTATAGCACAAAAGATCACCGCTCCATACAAACCTTACCATTTTATTTGCACCGCAATTTGGCATAATGAGGCCATTCGCGGAAAAAAAATACAAAAAAAATCTATGGTGTGTTATTTTCTACGTGGTGTCTTATCCTGGGGGTTTCAAGATTTGAAAAATTTCTCGCTTTCTCATCCTTCGACTCTCGTAAAGTTAAGAAGACTCTGTATTGGTTTACGCGCGTAAAATATCTCCAAAATGGGTCGCTATGTTTATACCGAAAAAGACGTTATTGATGCTATACTCGATATTACTGAAGGTTCTCTATCGCAATACCAGGCCTCCGATAAGTACAAGGTGCCTCAACCAGTCCTCTTGAAAAGACCTTCTGGCCAGAAGAGCAGGAAAGAGTCTACCCACCTCACCAATGTGTTTCTACGAGTCAAGAGGACCACGTCGTTCGTTGGCTTCTGCGGCAGGAATCCTTAGGCTACTCTGTCACACATAGCCAACTTCAAATCTTTGTCAAAGCCCTCCTGCGTCAACAGGGAGATAACAAGCCTCTGGGCAAGCACTGGACCACCAGGTTCGTTAAGCGTCACCTACAACTATCTACCAAGCTTGGGAAACGCCAGGAAGCCGCCAGATTTGACGGATTTACTCCAAAGGCGGTCAATTGGTACTTCGATATCAGGGAGAACGAGTACGGCTGGATCAAGCCTGAGAACACGGTTAACGTAGACGAGGGCGGCATAATGGCGGGTTTCGGTAAGCCTTCTACAAGTACTCTATGGGTTTTCATAGGTTACAACTAATTGGTTGTCCATGAGGCCTGGACAGCCTCGTAATCGGGAGCTCTGACCCGAAGAAGAAGGCGATGTTGAAAGGCGTCCAGTCGCGCACCTGGACCTCGTTTATTGAGGCCGTCACCGCAACTGGTCGCGCTTAAAACCCGGGATTATCTTTAAAGGAAAAGGGCTACAGAAGCAGTGGTTTCTGAACGAATTCGAATTAATAGCGGACTGGCACTACATCACATCCCCGAACGGCTGGATCGACAACCATATAGCTCTCGAGTGGTCGAAGGACGTTTATCTACCTCAAATGGAGCCTCGTGATGCATCGGATGCTAGACTCATTATCCTTGACGGTCACGAAAGCCATGCACAGGTGAGGCTTTCGGGGTTTTTACAATGAAGTCTCCTGCTATAAGATCGCTAACGAGCATTCAGGATGAGTGGATGGCTACGTGCTTTCTGAACAACGTCTACTGCTGTTACCTACCAGCACATTGTTCCCATGGTTTACAACCGTTAGACAATGGAATTTTTAATGTCATCAAATGTGCGTATCGGAAAGAACTCCAAAAGCTGGCTAGTTTGACTGATTCTGCGCCGGTAGATAAAGTCAACTTTATTCGGGCATACGCGAAAGCCAGAGAGGCGGGCATGAGGAAGAAAATTATCTTATCCGGCCGGAGGTTTACTGGAAATTGGCCTGTAAATCGTCATAAGGCTCTAACACATCCTGAAATTCAACCGGACAAAGAAAGAGTGGTTGAACGGTTCAAGACGCCGAGCCCTCCTCAGTTGCACTCAGATGATACACCGAAAACGAGCCGGCAGGTGAGAGATTTGGCCAAACACCGAAGTCGTCCGACCAGGCGGAAGTACAGTAAGATTTCAAAGGGGTTGGAACCTTTAGAGATGAAGGTGGCCGTTCAGAATGCGCGAATTACTGGCCTAGAGGAGCAGATGGCCCAGCTGCGGCGAGGGAAGAAAAGAAAGGCGGTGCCGAACCCGAACCGGCGATTCATGGCTCTGGCGGAGACTCTAACGGCTGGAGAAGCTTTTCCTGGCTCAAAGGAAGCAGAAATAGACGTAGATGTAGACGAGGAGGTCGAGTCGGTGATTGAGGTGAGTGTCAGGTCAGAGGACGAAAGTGACGACTTTGTACTCGTAACAAATCACTGCCAGCGCACACGGAGCGGTCGGGAGATCAAAAAACCACGCAGAGAGTAGAAATTGATCAATTTTCTAGTCTCTCTCCAAAACTTCGCTTTTTAATTGATGACCTGGTAGTTTGTGCACGCATCAAAATTTGGATTTTGTATGGGCGAAGCGAAATTTTGGTTATCCATTAGGTGGGGTTATCCATTAGGTGGTCCTGGATGGTATTTCCTAACTTATTTTCGGGCCCCCAGTAGTTATAGAGGATATCCTGGGGTAATTTCCCGTACAGGTCCAAATTTTCATCGATCTGTTTGACGCATTCACACCTCCCGTAATGACCGATCATTTAGAAGACAAAGTCGTTGAGACCTCTCCACCAATTCTTTCACCATCAACGATACTAGCTGATGCCCAACAGCTACAGGAAGAACGTCTGTTTCGTCATTTCCGCGGCTGGCTCTTCTCCGAGCGCGCAAAGGACACCTCCTCCTGGACTTGGGACTACGGGTATGATATCCAGCGGGCTCATGAGCGAAGATGGGTATGCAAACTCTGCATTCACCAACGAGTCCCCCACCCGAAGAACTTCACACATACTGGTCTTCAAAATGCCAGCAAACATCTGTTCAAAGAACATCATATTCGGGCGCCAGAGGGCAAGACGAAGTCTTCGCCGCAGTTGAAAGCGGAAAGCGTCGAGAAGCAGCACCGCTCAATAGCTGATACCTTGACGCTCGATCCGGAAAAGCCGCGGGAGCAGGCCATGGCGAACTCCTTCGTCAAGAACTTCGACAGGGACCATTTTCAACGGATGGTGATGCAATGGATCGTTAAGAGTAATCTTTCCTTTCTCACGGTCGAAGACGAGGATCTCCGAGCCATATTCGATTATCTTAGTCCATCAGTGTCAATACGTGGTGGCCACTTATCTGCAGATACCCTCAGGACCAGGATTATCACTATCAACGACACCGCCACACCGTTATCGACGTCCTTCGACAATCTCCCGGCCTGATTCACATCTCTTTCGATGGCTGGACGTCGGGAAACCGGCATACCTTGTACGGAATCGCTTGCTTCTTCAGGGATGAGCACAACAAGCCCCGTAAGATTGTGCTGGGTGTGCCCGAGGTTTCCGTACGCCACAGTGGAACGAATATTGCAGCTCAAGTCCTTGATATCTTGACAGCCTACCAGATTACCGAGAAAATAGGATATTTCACGCTTGACAACGCAGAGAATAATGATACAGCGATGGGGGCCATTGGTCGTGAACTAGGCTTCACTGGTGCGTCTCGCCGAGGCCGCTGTTTCGGTCACACGGTCAACTTGTCAGCAAAGGCGTTGCTCTTTGGCAAGAACGCAAGCGCTTTCGAAGAGCAACTCTCCGGCGCGTCGGCCCTGCCGGAAGCAGACTGGGAATCATGGAGGAGCAAGGGCCCCGTTGGGAAGCTTCATAACCTTGTCTATGACATCTTTCGGTCCAACAGATTGATGTACTTGCTGCGAGATCTTCAACAAGATGCAATCAGCAAAGCCAGTTCGTTAAGGGAACGATCGAGGAAGCCACTTACTGTGGTGCGAGACAATAATACCCGCTGGCTTTCCCAACTGTACATGATCCGTAGGGCACTCAAAGTTCGGCCATATCTTATCTTACTGGTGGTAAAGTACAAACAGGAGTGGGAAGATGAGAATAGGTCGAAGAGGACGGGTCAGGTCAGTAAGTCCGCAAAACTGCCACGTATCTGCGAGGAGGAGAACAAGCTAACGGACAGCGACTGGGAAGCCCTCCAGTGCCTGGACGAGATATTGACGCATTATGAGAATGTAGTGAGGACTTTGGAGGGTGACAGACAAGTCAGAAAGAGAAGGCGAGGGTTTCTGGGCTCATATGGTAACATATGGGATGTGATTCTAGGTTTCGAAGAGCTCCTCTCGAAACTAGAGCAATACAAATTGCTTGCAGCAGGCTTTCCCGACGCCGAACAGTTCAGGATCGGGATTAATCTCGCCTGGGACAAGCTTGAAAAGTATTATTCAGCTCTAGATGAAACACCCATCTACTATGCCGCTCTTGCTCTCCATCCTGCATACAAGTGGGCGTATTTCGAGCACACTTGGGACACCCATCCAGAATGGGTCGACAAGGCTAAGGAGATGGTTTACCGAGTTTGGAGGACCGAGTACGCGAATTCCGATATCCTCTCTCAAGCAGACGAGTCAGACGACCAATGTCCAGCAAAAAGACGCAAGTTCTTCAGCCCATTCGAGGCCAACAGTCGTCATATGGCGGCAAGATACGACTCTTCAGACGATGAAGCAGTCAAAGGTGATGAATACGAGACATGGCAAGGTAGCCGCGAAGTGAGTGATAGGAGAGTTCGCGATCCTATTACGTACTGGCATGAAAGGAGGTTGAAATACCCTCGACTTTCGCGGATGGCGTTGGACTTTTTGACCATTCGGCCAATGTCTGCAGAGTGCGAGAGGCTCTTTTCAGCTGCCGGAAGAATGGCGGTGCCGTCGCGAAGCCTTCTGGATGCCCAAATTATCTCCATCTGTCAGGTATCGTGGTCATGGTATGGGGCTGGGATCGTCAAGGAACTGGATCCGATGTTGATCTCGTGGCGCGAGGAAGAGCAGATTTATGAGGGTCTTGGGATGAGTGATGGCTAGTTAGCAGAACAAGCAACGGCATGGCTGAGGGCTCAGGGCGACGAGGGAGAGAGTGAGGGGGTAGTAAGGCTGGGCAAGTACCATCCATGATCAAGAGCGCAAGTCACGTGAGCGAAGTGTACGACAAACCAACCGTCAACTACATCCACCAAAGGCGCTGGTGTAGCACACTACACCCACTACACCGGACAGTTGCTTACATAATTTACACTTACACTACTCTGGGTCGAAAAGTGTAGTTGGTGTAGTTGATCGGAACCTTGGGCCGCACGGAGAGGATTGGATGATATCGTTAGCTATCTCATCGACCAGGGTATTGATATCGATGACAAAGAGGGCCTGCATCTCACCCGAAAGACACCACTAATGGAAGCGATCCTCAACCATCAAGAAACGACAGCTGTGCTGATAGTCCCGCGAGGGGCTTCGAGAGGCCTATGTCCTCCAAACTTGGAGGCATTCCAGGCAAGTATACGAGAAGGTCTGACATGCCTGGTAAAGATCATCGTGGAGCGAAATGGAGTGGATGTCAATGCCGAACTAGGATACGGATGCACTCCTTTGGTGTTGGCTGTCTGTCATAGAAAAGGACGGATGATACCGACTTTACTGGAACTGGGCGCCAGCGCACTACCTGCGATGCGACGATTTTGCAGTGACAATGCATTTTTATCTATTCTTTGGCTGCTGGACTCGGGCTCTTCAGTTTTGCGGGGGTCCCTGAAAATCGACGAGACGTCGGAGCTTATCTTTTCCATTGCCACGGAACGGGTGTCACCATCCCAGAAGAATCAGCAGATTCTTTCTTTGGAGAGGCTTCTGAAATTACTCTGCCATGATAGACAAAGTTTTGGCAATGCCATGGTATCTTCCGCCAGTGATTTTGAAGATTTCCTGGATGCCCTCTTGCAGACGGTATTGTCCGTTGATCACACAGACGATCGTCTCGCCAGTCTGTTCCAGAGCTGGGGTGCGCGAATCCATACAGGAGTTTTCCTTCAACTATGCAAGATCTTGGGTTCTTCACTCTTCACCGAGGATATCCGGCGCTGCCTCCGCCAACATCCTGGACTGCTCCACTGTTTCGATTTCGTGCATCATTATTCTTTGCATTGTTCAAGCCCAGCAAGAGGCTGGGCAGTCAGCTACTTTCTCAATCGAGTGCCTAGCTACGCGATACGGCTGGTGCAAGAACTGAAGCGGCATGATCTTCCTTTAACTCGAAGAGGAGTCGAGATGTTGGACCTTTCCAGTTTGGAAAACGGAAAACGCACCCGGATAGGGCAACCCCAGCCCGGATTTGATGGCTTAGCGTGAAGGCAACGAACATGGCCGCAGGCGCCGAAGGAACAAATACCCGTGGACTAAGCTCGAGTTTGGGATTTGAATAGTAATCGGGATACGAGATACTGGCTTCTCTCTTCTTTCATCCGCCTCCAACTTGTATAAAGGCTCAAGAGTGCCAACTGCAGCAATTGCGCAGGCTCAATCGAACTTTGAGAGGTCTTGCAACCTTGGGTTGAGCGTAGATCTTGACTAGGATTTTGAGTACTCTGAAGATAACAACTGCCATCTGGATCCATTGCCGTCGGGTTGGCATGAAAAGATATATTGACTTGACCAGGGCATGGATGCTCCATGGGTGAAGTCCACGAGATGTCGGATGGCTGGCTGGAATTCATGGCTGTGCGATCGCTGGAGAGTTTGACTGCGGAGAAATGCAGAAGAATACAGTAGTTACAGCAGGTATAGAAGAGAACAGACCGTGAGATGTATGAGAAGAAGCAGATTATCATTCTCAGAAAAGGTCGCCCATTTGTTACGTTTTTAAAGCGGCTGACCCCCTGCAGCTTCATTATACCCCTGACTCGAACGATCAGTATTGACAGGATTGATTGTGCATGGCAACACTTGGGCCACTAGCTCCTTTATCTACTTGCATTTTTCCTCACATTGGTCCAGGAAGTCGGCCGGTTGAGTAGAGGCAAGAAGAGAAAGGCCATACCTAATCCTAACAAGAAGTTCATGACATTAGCCGATGCTCTAGTGGCTGGTGAAACTATTTCCGATCCAAATCAAGCAATTCAAGAGGCAGGGGCTGTTGAGGATGTGACTGAGGTCGAAGGGATGGATGAGGAAGAAAGCTCAAACTCGGAGGCGGAAGAGTTACTCGCTGTACGCACTCATACAGGCCGTGAGGCTAAAAGGCCAAGAATATATTAAAATATTGAATTCTAACTTGAACACTGTAAATAAGTTTATTTTTGCTAATTTTATTAAGTTTTTTTCATGAGGTTGAAAAAATGCATTTTGTATGGGCAAACTTTTTTTTTGCTTATTGGTAAAATTATGCTCCAAAAGTCTGTGGACACCCCACCCTGTAGCAACTTGATCCGTACAACAGGAATAACTTCACTTATAGATATTTTAATTAAATTAAATTCAATAACAATGAATTATATATCATTTTAAAGCCCTGATTTTTTTCTTCAATATTTTGTATACCAACCCTGGGCGCGAATGCATGCGTCAATTCGACGGGGGAGTGAGTCAATCAGCCGGTTTACCTGCTCAGTTGTAATTGCTGCCCACGCCAACTTGATACATTTAATCAACTTTGCTCGATCGACTTCGTTGTTTTTAAGAAGGTCTAATTGAGGGAACATCTTTTTAATATTCAGCTTCAATTGCTTCCAAATATGCTCAATTGGATTGAGATCTGGACTGTGAGCAGGCCAGTCAATCCAGGATATTCTGTGATCTAACAGCCAGTTCGTCGTAGACTCTGAGGTGTGAATACGAGCATTATCTTGTTGAAATTGACGAAATCCCTCGTATATAGGAAGTAAACCTTCTGTTAAAGCCTGTTGATAACTTAAAGAAGTATATCCTCTTCTTCTGGCGGTCTGATCGCGGATCATAACGATGATATCAGATTTCCCTCCTCTCCAGATTGCTCCCCAAACCATAATAGATAATCGTGACTTTCCATGAACTGTTACATTAACTAATTCCTTCATGAACTTCTCATGAGGCTTCCGGAATATCCAACCTCGTTTATAATTGGGTTGCGATTGAACTGACGATTCGTCGCTGAAAATGGTCTGAAGGCATCGTCAGTTGAGTGGAAGATTCTCGGAAGCGAACAACCCGCAAACTTCAAAGCGACAAACCTCCAACAATTCTTCGATATCTTCCTTCCAAGCTTGACACCAAGAAAGCCGTTGACGAGCGGTTTCTCTAGATAACGGTATTCTTTGCATAGCCCTCCATTTGCGACCGTAATGGAGGCGTATAACTCGGCGTATCGTAGTTCGTGAGATGTGACCACCTAAAAAGTTGACAAGCTTTTCATATGTAATGCGACGGTCGCGTTTTAATGAAATTAATACGTACCGAATCTGCTGAATCGTGAGTTTTCGGGGACGTCCAGATCTTGGTTTTTTATCCAGAGTTTGTAGAGTTTTCCAGCGTTGAACAATATTTGAGATTGTTTGTGGTGAACATCTTGCCTCTTGTGCGACAGCTCGATATGACTTCCCACTCTCTACAGCCTGTATAATAAGAGCTTTAACTACGTCATCGAATTCATGGTTTCTTTTGCGCTTTGCGCATAAGGTGGCCAAAATTCCATTCATTTGAGACATGTTTTGTCTAAGTTTTGTCCAAGTTTGTAATTAGGATCAGTCTGATTTTATCTGGTGGATTACACGTTGGCGGGGCACCGTCCACAGACTTTTGGACACTAATTTTAGAGGGGTCTTATCGGTAGAGGGGTATCGCATGGTACTGCTTCAAACTTACATGTACTCAGGACGGCACAACATCACGTCCCTGGGACTTATTAGGCCCAAAGAAATCAAACCCGACTGAACCTCGGAATCTTTGAGCCTGGCCCTGATCTCGAGACTTACTTGCCGGAAGGTGAGGATTCGGCTCTGCAAGAGGCTGCACTTCGACGAGAGATGGGTGAACGAGACTTGATTGCATCCGAGGTCTCAGTTCAACATCATCACATCATCCACGAGGCATCCGAGGTTTCACAATAGTCTTTGTTGGATGAGAAGAGACAGCGGAGTCAGTTCTAGTGCTGTGTTGACCATAAAGTTTGACGCCCACCGTGATACGCCAAAGAATAGTTTTAAAGGCCTGACAATCTTCTTGCCGGGATTCCTTGCCAAAAGAGGTTTTTTCTTACCGATTACTGGTGCACATCTACACAACCTCATCAGCCGCCGGCCTTGGGTTACTATCATACAAACCTGACGGTAGCCCGTAAAGTGCCGTACACTCGCATCCTTGATTGGTGTAGTTGGACATCCATTGAGATACAATCCATGTCACTGGCACCTTGTGGTTATTAATTAAATTCTTCTTAATCTTTCATGCGTTGTTCTACACGATATGTTGTGTAAGAAGGACTTGCTGGCAGAAACCGTCAATCATGAGCCCTGGCCTGTTCCCGTTCCTGGACGGGATTGGTGGTGGCCACTGCTCGATCATGATTCTGGCTCCACATGACCCATCCCCTTCGCCGTCTCCAGCACTGGCTAAAGAAACTTGCAATTACCCACGTGTTAAGTGTATACTATACCTGATACCTGTGCCCTTGTCTCCTGACCCCTGAAGAGCATGGCGAGGAGGATAAATATCTATCACTGCCTAGAATTTACAATATCTCGAGCAGTCTGATCTCTTTTCTGTTAACAATATCGCACAATGCCTCGTATCCAAAATAATTGTGGTGCAGGATCGGCATGCACCGACCAGCTATCAACTCCTTTTCTACTACCACCGTTTGAATTCTCGGAACTACAGCTGGAACAGCAAGTTGAATTCCCTCTATCAATCACCACTCTCTGTGGAAATAATCCAGTCGAATTCACTACGCCATCATGCCTCGATCCTTCTTGGATTCATGATCTCTCTCGGACAGTAGTGTTGGATCGATCGGCTAGCTATCACTTACTGTTTGCTACCGATCAAGGGCAGATACTTAGTATCAACCCAGGCTCTCCGGACATATCTGCTTTCACTTCATTTGATTCGGATGAGACTATCTTCTCCGATTTCGGTTGTTCAAGAATCGATAGGTATGAGACTACCATGACACTGCCAAGGACTTCACGAAGTTGAATGCTGACCGACCAACCTTAGACCTGACAAATCGGTAGTCCCGAATGACCCAACTTCTGTTCCTGGAGTACCAGTCGTCAGACCCAAAAGCCATGGAGAAAGCTCTCTTAACTCCGAAGATTCGTTTTCTAGTACCGCGCCCCATGGATCTAAGAGGAGGCCGGACATGGAACGTCAAAAGACCAGACTTCCCAAAAAGGCCAAGTTCAGCCACCCGAATTCCGGGCTGGACAACTCCAAGCTTCCCGATTCAGAGCCTGTTCGAAGTGAGGGTAGGAACAACCGCACAAACATCGCATGTGCCGACAAGTTGTCCCCTTCACCAGGCCAGATGAACAGAACAGTCAACGTGAGAGATACCTTATGCGCCGCCCTTGGATCAGGCAGCTAATGAGTACTATTTGGAACAGGATGATAAAGCCGATGAGCTCCGCCAGGCGCTACCGAAGCTCGATAAGAAAGGGGATGCCACCTATGCAATACGTGAATTATCCAAAGACAGGCCGGTAGACTCAAAAGCTATCCCCATACCCAATCGGACGAAAAGTAAAATCCCAGACAATGGGGTCTCTAAATAAGGTCCCCACAAGGGTTCGCAAATGGTTTTGTATTATACTTGGAATCTCCTTTAGTTGATTTGGGTTTTTGGACGCAATTAAAGCCGGCATTATTTTGAGATACTTTGAAGCAGCAACATCACAACAAGGTGTCATTCAATTTATGTACCTCGTACCACTCGTATCCACTTCCGTCAGATGACCACCTACAAAGGACGACTCGCAGCGCTGACTTCAATTCAAGTAAGTCAAGTTTGGGGGTCCAACTTGATTACTTGAAATAAAATCGTCCATGGACTTACTTAACTTGAATTGAATTGATATACTTGAAATGAAAGTGCTGACCTGAGGCTCCAATGAAGCTATTAGTCCTCTTACGCCTCCCCTCCCTCCCAACCCACCAAGTCCCCACCAACGCTAACCACCTCGCCCACAGTGATCGCTTGATGGCGTAGCCAGTTTCGTAGACACTGCATTTCCTCTATTACGTCGGGGCTTATGCTGTGCCTTTGCGAGCTTATCGTTAACTTGGTGACACTGAACGTCCGCTCAGGGTCAACAGACATGGCAGGAATTGCCAGGATATCGAGGGCAAACTTGCTCAGACGTGGGTAACGACTGCCTCAAGTACCTTGCCTAGGGTAGATAGCAGTGATATGGGCCTCCACGCTTTCGCGATCGAATAGTTTTCCTTATTTGGCTTCTTCAGTGGAATAATCTTGGCATGTCTCCATTGATCCGGTAGCACTCCTTCCTCTAGCGATGCACGGAATAGCGATAGGATTCGGTGCTTGACAGAAGGCCAGATCTCTTTCTAGACTATGGTAGGTAGTCCGTCTTCGCTAGGTGCTTTCCATGACTTTGCCGCAAAGAGCTGTCGCTCCACCTCCTCCATAGTAATATCCGGCATGGTGATGGCAGATTCCCGCTGGGGTCGATTCCCTTCCTCTTCGATGGTTGCCATCACAGCTTCAAGCGAGAGAGGTTGGACGTTTATACCCCAAACCCAAAACGGTATCGACTGAGCGAGATGAGCATAGGCATGCCGCGATACCCCTTTGGGAAATATTCGAGCGACGCCGCTACTGTCGCGACGCAGCTTGAGCCAATCAGCTTACTGGCTTTGGGGCAAGCTGAACTTCAGCTTCGTCAGCAAAATAAGACCCTGGTGCGGCATGTTCTTCTTTTTTTCTAGGCTGAAGCTTAAACGGGCACCAACTCGCACGATCTTAACTGTATTGAGTATGGTTGAGGCGGCAGTTTATATCAAGCGATTGAGAAAGATCCGCAAGAAGAGATGAAGCTGCATTAGTTATCTGCGAAGAATGTAATTTTCCCACAATTTTCGGCATTGCTGTCCTTCAAGCGGCATTGACGAGGTCTTGATCTTTTTACATCATAGAATTCTTGACTCTCTTTCTCTACTCAAAGATTATAAGTATCTGCTTGTTTCCCCTCCAGATAGTTCAAATCAATAACCACCACTCCAATACACAGCAGACATCATCAACCAACTTAATACCCTTTTATCCTCTCACACCAAGCAAACATTAAACTCTTCACTTCTCAGCATCTTCACCATGCGCGTTCTTCCTTTCCTCCTCCCTCTCCTCGGGCTCGGGGATGCTCTCCTTGTCCCCAACTCAAGCGGTCCATACGGGGTTGCCCTGCGCGTCCAAGGCATGACCGACGATCATCGCATCGACCCGTATGACCCAAAGAAGGGTCATAGACAAGTCCTCACCTCAATCTTCTGGCCGGTCAACAAAGACTCTTGCTCTAAGAAGACCATTCCTTATATGCCACCCGCTACGGCAGAATACTATGGACAGATAGTGCAGGCCATGGGTCTTTCTAATGACACCTTCAAAGCCTTTGAACTGGAAGTCTGCACTCCCAATCCCTCGCGCAGAAGCAAATCTGGATGCGAAATCGAGAAGAAGAAGTACCCTGTTGCTATCTTCTCGCCTGGTGGAGGCAACTCTCGGCTTCTGTACAGCGCTATGGCACGTTCACTGGCGAGTCATGGAAACGTAGTGGTTCTTATCGATCATCCCTACGACCCAGCTGTTGTCGAATTCCCCAATGGGAAAATAATCAAAGGTGGTAACATTGCCGAAGACATTCCAAGCCTCGAGAAATTGACTCATGTACGTGTTAACCTCTTGAACTTTGGTTCCTCCATTGCTAATTTTGTATCATAGGTTCGAGCAAAAGATATCTCCTTCGTCATCTCACAGATCAAGAGCCTTTCATTCCAACGTAAGGTATTCAAGGGCTTCCCAGGCGCCATTGATGCCGACAAAATCGTTGCTCTTGGCCATTCACAGGGTGGCGCCAGCGCAGCCAACGCAATCCTCTGGGACACTCGAATTCGCGGCGGAATGGATCTCGACGGTCGGCTATTTGAGCCAGTTCTCAGCAAAGGACTCAAGAAGCCATTCTTTCTAATTGGCCGACCCGACCATGACGAGAGCGATAAGACGTGGAATAAGTTCTATAACAACCTGAAAGGCCCTAAGGATCTGAAGACGATCAAGGGAACTAAGCACGGCTCTTTTACCGATTATCCTCAGTTGATCGGTGCCCTTGGTTTGCCAAAGGGAACTGAGAAGGTCGTTGAGCCACTTATTGGGTCTGTGGATGGAGCAGTCCTAGAAAAGCTTATCGCTAAGACTGTGGTGGAGTATATGAAGATCTGCTTTGGTCACCACTGAGGAGGATCCAGTAGGGAGGATTGAAGGACCCAAGGACAAGGTTTTCTTGGCTGGAGGGAAAGGGAATTAGCAGATGCGAAGTTCTCAACGGCCACCGTCACTGAGGGTTCATCGGTTGACCTCACCATCGCCCTCAAGTTATTGTTTCGTTTCTTCTGTTGTCATTCCTCTATGTCTTTTTCAACAATGTCTTAATAGATGCTTAATGGTTTCTTTCGTGTACCAAACTCGAATACAAGGTTAGGACATACAGGAGCTCCTAGATCTCGTGCAACAGCTATCAAACCAAATTAATACAAAATGTGAATCTCGACTTGAGATATTTCCCTTCTCGCCCACTATCCTAAGTAGTCGCTGCTTTAACCTGAGCCCACCCTGAGCTGACCTATGGAAAAAGAGCGGGACCTTCGTCTCACGTTCTACCCCCCCTGATAATTCGTTATGCAAGATAGCACTACGGATATTACGTCGAACAATATATATCACCTAATATTGGGATAAAATTATACCTAATACTATTAGATACTCTCCTTACTCTAGGTTTAGCATTCTCTAGTAGAGTAAGTTTAGCTGTTTGCTACTAGGCTTGCAAGGCCGCTATCTAATTTAGTGAATTCAGAGGAATGCCAAAAGGGAAGGGTTGTTCCAGGGGATCTTTACACCGACAGCTTCGGCCACCAGCTGTTCGAGGGCAGGAAGCTTATCGAGCTTGTACTTGGTCGAAACGTTCTCATACTTCGTGTGAAGCATGCACTGCAAGAGCTTGGAAAGGGACGTAATGCCGTTCCTCTCTCCAATACCCAAAACCGTCGTGTCAATGTGCGTAGCCCCAGCCTCGAGCGCAGTGCAGGCGTTGGCGACAGCACATCCAGTGTCGTCGTGGAAATGCGTTTCGTTATCGCAGCCGACCAGCTGCCTAAGCGTGTAGATCTTGTCAAAGACCTCACGAGAGGTCGCACCCCCCACGGTGTCGGCAATCCCCACGCGGTGGACGCCGAGACGGTCCATGAGCGAGTAGAGCTTCAGAATCTCGTTGAAGTCGGAGCGGAACGAGTCTTCGCCTGAGAACGGATCTCGAGGCCGTGGGCTTGGGTGAACTCGATGACCTCCTTGGCCTTGGAGGCGATCCAGTTCAGATCCTTTCCGTGGGAATGCTTCATAAGCTGAGTAGAAGTGCCGATGCACATGTTGCTGTGGTATATGTGTTAGTTAAATGATTGAATCATGTTGGAGATTGATTGACTTACATTCCATCGACATCTGTCTCGACGGCGATTCTGGCATCGTCCATGTTGCATCGAATATGGCATAGAATCTTGGCCTTCAGACCCAGCTTGCAGATAGCCTGGTAGTCCAACCTGGAATGTGTAGACGAAGCAGGCGAAGTCACTTCGATCTGACTCATGTGTCAGTTGAGATATCGACGTCTCTTCCTCCGTCAGACTCACATATTTAACCCCAATGTCATTCAAAGCCTGGGCGATTTTGATCTTGGTCTCGGTGTCAAAGTAGGCCGTGGCCAGGGTTCAAATCCATACCACGAAATCCACATATGGACCCATAATGTGGATCCATATCCATTCCATTCCATTCCACGTAGGCTTCAGCATTTCCATATCCACGCCACGGAACCCCTTCCACATGTTCCACATGTGGAAATGGTGGAAAGGAATGGAAATTTAAGTGGGGTTTGAAAATACCTGGATTTCCTTGTGAAATAGCGCATACCCTAAGTACTTTCCATCGCCAATAACAACGCAATAGCAACAATTTTCCACTCCGTTTTACCCGTACACAAAGTTCAAACAAGTCTATTCTAGGAGGGTTAACTATTACTCACGCCCTTACTACCCCAAATCGAAATGGCCACCCCTCATCCTACCAAGTCAACCACACCTGTTCCAGAACGTACAGAAGAAGACAATCAACGACTCTTTCAGCTCTACAAAGGCTGGACCTTGACGGAGAGAGACGGCCAAGTGCGTCAATGGGTATATCAGTTCGGCTACGATATCCAGCATGCCCAAAAGGGGGGACGCCGATGGGTGTGTTGCCTTTGCATCAAGCAAAAGCGGCCGAGGCCAAAGAGTTATGCCATCAAAGGGTTGCAGAACGCTGAGGGTCACCTGTACACGGACCACAATGGCATCATGGATCCGACAGGCAAGAGGCAAAAGCCTGCAAAGGCATCCGAGAAAGCACATCAGTCCATTGCAACAATCCTACAGTTGAACCCGAAGGAGCCGAAGGAACAAGATTTGATCAATACCTTGATCAAACGTTTCGACAAAACTGTATTCCAGCAGAAACTTGTCAACTGGATTGTCAATTCTAACCAATCCTTCTCAATCGTCAACGATCAAGATCTTCGAGACATCTTCAACTACCTCAATCCATCTGTTGAGATCACAAAAGCTAATATTACTGACGTGACCGTGCGTGCCATCGCAGAACGAGAATTTACCAACAACATGGAAAGAGTGAAGGATGCTTTGCGAAAGAGTCCGGGACAGATCCATATCCAGTACGATGGCTGGAAGTCTGGTAACCGACACGCCTTATACGGCATCACATGTGTGTTTCGGGATTCAAACAATCGGCCACAGAAGTGTGTCCTCGGTCTGCCTGAGCTTAGAGAGCGGCACGCAGGCGAGAATATCGCCGGGCAGATTATCGAGATCATTCGGGAGTACGAGATCAGCGATAAACTCGGATATTTCACATTGGATAATGCCGGTAACAATAAAACCTCGATGGGGGAGCTTGGATTAGAATTTGGCTTCGACTGGGAGAAGCGATGGGTTCGCTGCGTTGGCCACGTTGTCAATATAGTAGTGAAACAGATGCTGTATGGCAAGAACCCGGATGCTTTCGAGAAAGAGGTCTTCGAAGGACTTCACACGGCAGCGAAGGAGCATGAAGTCTGGAGGAGGCGAGGCTCTGTTGGAAAATGGCATAACTTTGCTGTTGTAGGTGGCTGAGTCCCCGGCTTTATTTGTTATACTCACGAAGACCTAGGAGGTGAGCAGATCGGACACGTGGACCGATATGCTCAAGAAGGTACAGGCTGTCGAGAGCCAACTCTCTGATGACGCTCAGCTCAAGAAACACCGTCCAGTTGGAGTTGTGGTCGACAATGCTACCCGGTGGCTTTCCCAATTCTCGATGATTGAACGCGCTCTCGTCTTGAGGCCATTTTATAATTCTTTTGTCCAGAGAGGTTCAAACGAGTGGGAGAAGGTCAACTTGACGAGAGCTGGCCACATCAAAAAGGGCTCCAAGCTGCCCTTCTTCCTGAAG
Organism: Fusarium oxysporum Fo47; assembly: GCF_013085055.1. Classification (NCBI taxonomy): domain Eukaryota; kingdom Fungi; phylum Ascomycota; class Sordariomycetes; order Hypocreales; family Nectriaceae; genus Fusarium; species Fusarium oxysporum. Next base: position 2,637,098 of record NC_072846.1, read on the forward strand.
GAAGAGAATCGCATGACACCTGATGATTGGCATGTGCTCGGGACTCTTTACGACATTTTGCTTGACTTCCAGCTGGTTGTGAGAGGTCTTGAGGGTGATGGACAGGGAAAACACCAGAGAAAGGTTGAGGAAAACGAGATCGACCCTCCACTGTCTGGTAAGCCTTAGACTTCTCAAAAGCGGCCCGATTCTTATTTTAACAGCTGACTTGTACAGGAACAAGCTGGGATCTTATTCACGCGTACGAATTTCTTCTCGAAACCCTCGAATCCGCGAAAAGAGCAGTCGCCAAGTTTCCGGACGGCCATCACCTCGCTGTCAACATCAACCTGGGTTGGCTCAAATTGAACGAATACTACGAGCATCTGAACGATAGCCCCCTGATCTATGGCGCTGCAGTTCTTCATCCTGCCTACCGGTGGGCACTGTTTGACGATTTGTGGGGAGACGACGACGAAAGACAATTGTGGATTACCAAGGCGAAGGAGATGGCCCAGGATCTCTGGGGGAGAGAGTATAGGGACCTGGAGGTTGATGACCCAGAGATTGAGTTGCCTGCCAATAAGCGGCTGAAGACCTCAAGAAACAAGTTCACAGCGTGGCGCACAAAGAAGCGAGGACTGACGACTGGAGGGATTTCTGTTACCGAGCCGCCAATTCAATCCCCAGCTCAATCCCCTAGGTCCTCAGTTGGCGGTCTGGATCTTGATGAATACGAGCAGTGGCAGCGTGATATCGAGGATGCTGATGCTTCTGTCACAGATCCCTACGAATACTGGCACATAAGGCGGCTCAAATACCCCCGGTTGTCTAGGATGGCCTTGGATCTGCTTACTGTGCCACCAATGTCAGCCGAGTGTGAGAGGCTATTCTCGACCACTGGCCGCATGGTTACTAAGAGCCGCAATAGGCTAGATGCCAGTACAATTGGGCTTTGCCAGACACTACGGAGTTGGTTGCGTGCCGGTTTGATCGGGTCGCTAGATAGGATTCTAATGGACGAGTGACAAAAACATCGACGTCACCAAGGCATGGATGCGATCCACTAATTACCATTGTTAGACAAAGTAGGTTTCCATTCCACAAATTCCACAATATGGATTCATTTCCATAATGGATCCATTTCCACCCATTCCACATCGAAGTTATTAGTCAGCATCCATATCCACGCCATATTCACAAATGTGTCGTGGAGTGTCGTGGATTTGAACCCTGATAGCGACAAGCAGCTCCGCGCGGAATGATCTAGTCGGCATGGGAGTAGCTATCAGAATCCCCATATCCGTGGCAAGAGCCGGCAAGATCAGCGAAACCTTTTCGGTCACCCTGGGTACGAGGGAAGAACACAACCCGTACACAGCCGAACTGGCAGCTATCGCTCATGGCCTCGGCTGTCTGCCAGAGATGAAGTATCGAGTCATTATGATCGTGACAAGTAACAAATCGGCTGCACAAGCTATAGGTAACCCCCGCCAGCAGTCAGGTCAAGGACATATACGAGAGATATATGATGCTATAGAGAAGCTTCGAGGAGATGGAAACAGAGTCAACCTCATCTGGCTACCACGCGACAGCGAGCTCAAAATCCAGAAGACAGCCAAGATGTCAGCTCGTTACGCAACGGAGCCGTACATGACACCGCGGAGAGGAATGATCAAAGCAAAGACCACAATTCTTAATCGAACGAGAGCAGATCTACGAATGGAGAGAAAGCTACCAGATGGAGTGGGCAGGCATTCTAGAAGGGTCGACTCGGCTCTGCCTGGTAAACATACCCGCCTGTTGTACGATCAATTATCATGGAAAGAGGCCAGCGTGCTGGCACAACTGAGAACCGGAATGGCGCGACTGAACGGTTACCTGTACCAGATCAGGGCAGCACCGACGGATGAATGTCCGTGCGGGCGGGCAAAGGAAACGGTAGAGCATTTCCTCTTTCGATGCGTGAAATGGACGACACAACGCAAAGAGATGTTTCAGAGTATAAATGAGAAACGCGGCAACCTCTCCTTTCATCTGGGAGGTAAGGCAGCATCAGACGGTCAGGAATGGAAGCCAGACATGGACGCGGTGCGGGCCACGATCAGGTTCACGATCGCTACGGGTCGCTTGGAACGGAGATGACGGGAACACTACTAACCTAGTAACATTTTATCAACACTAACCGGTAACCTATGACGCCCTCAAATAATCAACAGCAGGCATTGCTTCAGCCGCCGAAGATAGGAAACTGAACACTTGGAGGGATTGGGCTTCAAGTTGACCTGCTACTACTAACAATCACGAGGACTAAGAAGAAAAGCAATGACTAGACTGGAAGGAACAAGGTGAGAATTGTATGGGCTTGGCGAGAGCAAGGCAATAACTAGCGAAGTGTATGTACCTTTAGCTTCAGAGCCCATTGGGCGTTGGCCTACCGGGCGTAATAGACTTGTATTATTGTATTTTACCATAAGCGTAGATGCGGGCCCAGGAGAAACCCGTGTAGAGCGGGAATTTCGTGTTGTGAAGGCAACTGCGTAGTATAACTAGGTGATGTTTGGACAGACAGTATCTCATAATACGATTATGTTCATATGTGGCTTCAGGAGTGTACCGCTTCCCCAAAGTCGGGATGAATTAGTCAACGGCTTTCATAAATGATATGCCAAGCTGAGTATCGGGTGGTCAGGGCCTGAGATTAATGTAGCCAAGGCGGAAGCATAAGAGGGATCGAGAGCTGGGTGAAAATAAACGCTAATTTTATATATCTCTTTGTTAGAGTCGATGTATATATGATTACTACTTTCTTACCTGACTGCGTCTACCTCGTCCCAGTCTGTCATTCCACGAATGTGCTTGGCGATTCTGCGTCATATGATCGCGTTTTCATACAATCTGGCTTGCCCAGGAGGCTGTCGTGAGGATCTGAGATTCGGTTGGGCAGGATAGGAGCTCCTGACATTCTTCCCTTTCGCATCTTCAAGGAAATCCATAGGTTGGATTTGATGAGTATTTCAATTTCAAGCCGTGTTTGCTGTCGAGTTATTAGATCAGGCTGTAGACCCTTTGCCGCAACCCATGGTGAGATAATCAGCGCGTCAGTGCTTCAGGAATATCGCTAAGAGGCTGCATATTGTTCAATATTGATGGACTGTCTTCTGCTGCTTCGAGCCGGGGCTCATGCATAAAAAAGGTTGCTTGTACCCTAGTAGATCCTTCTGCGACTGCTGATGGTGCAAGCGTGGTGTTGTATCTGACGTGGGGGTGCCGAAGTGAAATGAGGTCAATTTCCTAATCCTGGGCTGGAATATAGGAAGGCCGAATCGATGGAGGATATGCTCGATTAGGGACTTAAGTATGGGCACGGAGGAAGCTATTATCAAAATGGCCTCTTCCATTTGAAGCCAAAAGTATACCGGTAATAGAGTCCTGAACCTTTCTGGAGAAGCAAAGTCCAATATGCATATCTTGATGAGCCTCAAGATGATGGTTATAGCTGCAACCAGGCCAAGCGCCATCAAAATGGTGATAAGACAGTGTTCCACAGTCGATTAGTTAAGCTTCCAGATTAAGAACATTAGCATGATTGCTAAAGTCAAGTCATCAAATAAAGCAACTCCTTGCAAGAGGAGTTGGCATCATGCAATAAGGGCCAATATCGTGGTTGATAACTTACCTATAGTCACGTAGCCACATATCTAAATCTGCTGCGCACCTAAGCACCGCGCATCTAGAACCTCTTCCCAGTGTGCATTAATTGGTCGACACTGGATGGGCTAGAAGATTTCAGTGCTGATAATGCAGGCAGCTTGAATACCAATTGTAAACTAGATGATTGCATGCCAGGCCTCATTGATGCGAACTTTAGCTGTAGAAACCCAACTGAGGTCCTAGCGAGGGCAGGCACTAAAGCTAACAGTAAAATAACCATAAATATATTAAAGGGTCTTAATGCCCTGCTCCAGAGATATATTATAGCTGTAACGGCCCGTCCCAGAAGCAACACTTACTATAAAGAGCGAGTAGATAATGGCTTCAATAATCTACACTTAAATCAGTATTATCTATTTATCTAGATTATCTTGTACTTATAATGGCGACCGAGATGGTATAGTCTGAGGCATCCAGTTTGTATACTGGGGCTACATGAGTATAGATCCGCGCTGAGAAGACAATAATGGCAATGATGAGAAAGGGCGTGACGATAACTAGAGCCCGCGGTCCCAGCGAGTCATGTGGCAGATGAGCGTCTTGGTCCATCCGGGCAAATCCAAAATCAGCTCGGTCAAGTCTCGAAGACCAGATGGGAGAAGGGGTAGCTCTCTGCGCGCTTGTAAGGGTAATTGAACGGGGATTGGGATTGATGAGAACGAGCCTCAGGCTAGAAGTAGGATGACCTGGGAATCCGTGGCGCTACCAGCCTTCGTCAGCATGTATCAGGGGCACCCTCATCGCAAGCGCTAATGCCAGCCACGCCATAGCGCAGCGACATGTCACAATGCCTTTGGGGACGCCACAACCTGAGGTGCACCACCCTCAGACACGGGCAACAAGACGGAGATGGCTAGTCGTTAACGATGGTTCTTATTGTTATTGTACGAGGTTTTCTACACAGATTTTTCAGACGATAACAAAAGTAGTAGTAAAGCCTTGTTGAGATGAGAAATGGTCGAATAAGCACTGTATGTTGGAAAGAGACAAGGGCATGAGCCAACATTAAGATGAGGAGGGGTCAAGGCTGAGTTTGTGATTCGGTCGGATTTAAGTTAGTGTTTAGTTGACAGAGATTGAGATGGCTCTGAGCTAGGTTTGGTAGATGTGTGGTGTTGCTGGCCTGTTGGAAAAAGGAAGCATAACGCTTTGAGCTAAGGAGACACCGTGTGCCAGCACATTCGTTCAGCACGGACAGGTCATGACCCAAGGAACATACTTTTCGTAAAAACTATGGATGGATTTTCAAGCAATCTTGCCAAGTTCATATGTAGGTAGCTGGCGAGAGAGAAGATCAAGGGCATCCTAATCCCAACCCGCGAGACGGCTAAGAATTGCCGAGAGAGGCTACACAAGTCCGGGAATGAGGGTTTCCCCATTACCGATGATCGACCCGATTCTATCCCTTTGAGCGGTTCAGCCCTTTAGGAGATCACTGCCCCATTTTGCTTAGTCATAAGGTTAGTACATGCGGGGTACCGGAAGTTCGTGAGATACTCAATTTTTACAAAATACCACTAAAAACTCATGCTAATTGATATCTATTGAAACGATGAATTCCCCATCAATTCTTAATAATACAAGTTAAAGAATATAATTTCGGTGATCATAGCTTTCACACACATGCACAGCAAAGAGGCCTAGGCCCCGCCGGAATAATTATTAACCCGCCTGAAGAGGCCGGCGGCTACAATTTCATTCCTTTCAACGTAGAAAATCGTGACTTTCACATCAACATACTGCCCCCAATGCCACTCGAGCTATTCCAGCTTTTTACACCTATATCCCTCGTATAGTCATGGGTCTACTACAATGAAAGCTGGGTCTCTCATCTTATACAAAATGGCGTTATTGATAGCTACAACTCGGCCATTTCTAACCACTCGCGGATCAACAAGTGGGACGGGTTCTCGGTTGCGCAAGCGTATGTATGGCTTGGGTTACTGATTTACCTAGGAATTCATAAGGAAAATACGATCAAGAGCCATTGGAGCTCCCCTTCCCTAGCTGTTCAGTCCCCCCTGCATTCAGTCATCAAGTTCATGCCTCTACGGAGGTTCGAGATAATTTCACGCTATATACGGACTTTTAACCACACCCTGCTTGACCTAGGCAACGAAGAGGACCTTCTAAAGGCATTCCAAGCTGCCGAACCGTGGTCTGACCTGATACAGAAGATGTCAGCCCAGCTCTATATACCAGGGAATAACGTCACTGTGGATGAGTGTATGGTCCCTTTTACAGGCAGGAGCAAGGATACAACCCTAGTCAAGAATAAGCCTACGCCCGTGGGGTTCAAGGTCTGGTTTATCGTCCAAAACAGCCTCTTTATCCGGTGGCTGTGGCATGTAAAGGCATCTCCATATACCGCTGTTATCGTCGAGCTGCCAAAGAAGAAGCCGGCTGCCAAGTCGCAACAGGGGAAGAAGAGGAAGGGAAGGGCCAAGGAGACTATGTCCCTCAGCAATACAGTAGGAGTCGTTATTCACCTAGTCAATATGCTGCCAAAGCAAACCTATCACGTGTTTATGGATAACCTCTTCGCCTCGCCCGATGTCTTCCGTGCCCTTCAAGAAGCCGGTCACGGGGCCACAGGCACAGCCCGCCCTAACTGCGGCATCACCAAGGAGCTCAAGCTTGTAAAAGGGAAGGATAAGGCAGGTGCCTCAGGCTTTAAGTATAATAAAGTAAAGTCAATCCCTACAATTGATGGCCTCGTACGCCCGAGGGACTTATTTATATGCATTTCCCCTACTAATTCGTCCTTCCTAGGTCGCTCAAATCGCTTGGAAGGATAATAGCCTCGTGTTATTTCTCTCCACCGTATACAGCGGTGCCGATGGCCAACGCACCCTAAAGAGAAGGAAGAAGCCTGCCGATAAAGGGGCACAATCCAAGCCGATACAGGAGACCTTTGGTGATGTCGCAATAAAGGTTATTCCTATACCGACTGTATCTACTTCTTACAACGATGAAATGAATCATGTAGACTGAAGGAGATCAGATAAGGTCCTATACGAGCTATGAGCACCGATTTCGCCGTGGCCCGTGGCAGGCTCTCCTTTAGTCCTTCCTTCTTGATGTAGCACTTGCGAATGGCTTCATTTTGCAGGTCAAGACCTCACAGCCGCGGTGGCCGCCTTACAAGACCCTCGAGAGCTGGAAGAGGTGCAATTCTGACGCCCTATTCATCAAACTTGCCCAAGAAAGCGGCGCAAGGAAGAGGTCTCGGGCAGGGAAAGAGGAGGACATGAACGATACCCAGTCACGGCAAAATCACCTGCAAAGAGATATCAATCATGTCAACAGGGGGATATTCTCAGATTGTCTTGCTTGCCAAGGCTTCAGGCAGGGGTAGCCCCGACCTTTTAAAAAAGGAAGGTTGAAAATACTCTCTTACAGCCGATAATAGCTAATGCACGAAGTCGGCATCGAGGAGGCTCAGGGAGGCAGGCCTGGTACGGCTGCCGAGTCTGTGAGGAAGCTCTTTGTAACAATCAAAACTGCTGGGACTTTTACCATCGTACAAATTAGTATGTGGGGAGAAGTACCGTTAGCTTTATTCATTTTGATTGGTCCTATACCCCTGTCGTGAGCCGAAGGGCTGTACCGCTCAATGGGATAGGTTTACCTTGCGTAAGCCCCTTCTCTTGACAGGCGAATACGAGGGTGGGAGGCTTGTTCATTTATCTCATTGATGAGGGAAACGTTTGTCTGCAAGCTTCTTGAGCTTCAGAGAAACTTTAAAGGGATTCCCAGTGGCCCCCGCCGGTAAATGCCGATCAAGTCCCGGTCAAGCGGGCTCACCTGGGAAAACCCGCCTGCTCTTGTTTTTGGTCAAGAATGAATGGCGTTGACTAAATCCCCTGTGGCTTAGCCCGGTGATGATGGCTTGCCTGGATTGTCTTGGATGCTAGTTAGAATCGGCAATACCGACCAATGACACCCCTTCAGCGTCATTTAGACAAATTTACGCCTACAGGGGGGTTATCCAGCTAGCTAAGAACCTTGGAACAAATCTGTCTCGGCGACTCCAACGTGCGGGCGCAATTTGAATGCTGCAATGGTGGAACGAGGTAAACTCCTTACAAGACTGTCATTTTCTTATAATACCGAAGCTGGGGGTGCATATCTGCGTTGTATTTCCTCGTCTCACAAACGTGAAATCTTTTTTATTTTATTTTTTTTATTTTTTTTTATTTTTTTATTTTTTTTTCATTTTTTAATATTTATTTATTTATTTATTTACTTATTAACGTGGTTGATAAGTAAGTGGGTCAGACAAGTGAGCGAGTCAAAAATCTCAACCTTTATACTTTCAATCCATTTAAAAACAACATAAACTATCTGATCAATTAAAATCACTCACTATACTCTTCCCCAGGGGTCTCAATAACTACCTGACAGGTCCTTACATTATGGCCGGCTTTGCCGCATACCCCACAACGCCGAATACCCGGTCGCATCGACCTTGCTTGATTACCACTTCTCGATGATTCCCTCACTAGCTGTGTATCAACATCCATCTGATCAATTACTTGTGATGCTTCCTGTACAGTCATCGCCCCTCCTTGCTGTAATCTAGTCCTTTTTGTCGTTCGGCGCCGGCTTAGTATCTCATTTGCATCTCGAAGATTTCGGAGCTCACTCCTCAATAAGACAACCTCATGCATAACTGCCTTTGTTGCTTTAGTATTTGACTTTAAAGCTTCAATTATTGACTCTGGGGAGCTGCTCTTATGCCTTCTGATTCGCCTTTCAAGGTATTCAGACTGAGATTGGGCCTCAATTGCCGTCTTTGGGGTCTTTGAAGTCCAAGAGGTCGATGGTTCAGCAGCCTCCTCGGGAGGCGTTGGAGTCCGTAGCTGTACATCAAGTTTTGAGATTACATTTTCTGGGTCAAAAGGAGCAAGCCCAGCTCCTCTAAAACCTCCCCGGATGTTGCTTTTAGTGAAAGCGGCTTTAAATGCGGCATAAAAGGCGGAAAAGAATTCGGTCTTAGAAATATGGGTTATAGAGCATCTGATCAGATGCTCTATTTCTCGACCATATGCCTTTTTCAGCGGCCCAAAGCACCCAATATCAAGAGGCTGGAGGAGGTGAGATGCATGAGCAGGCATACAGAGCGTGATAATCTTGTTCTCCTTGCAATATCTCTCGAAATCCGCGGAGTGGTGGCTTTCGTGGCCATCAAGGATCAGAAGACGATAGGAACCAACCGATCGCTTAGTTGTAGACCGATCAAAGTGCTTTAGCCACTCAAGGCCTAGCTGGTTATTTGTCCATCCATTTTGGCTCGTTGCGATAACCCAATCGCCCGGGAGGTCGCATTCTCGGTACCAATTCGCAAGGTGATATTGGCCTGCACCAATGATAAACGGCGCGATCGATTGACCTTCTGCATTAATCGCCTGGATTACAGTAATCCATTCCCGGTTTCCAGGCTGCACTGATTTTGGTCTTCCTTGCCTTTCTGAACCGGTGACGACCATTCCGGCCATAATGATGCCCATCATAAAGCCAGTCTCATCAAAGTTCCAGATATCATCTGATCGGATACCATACTTTGCGATTGTGTTCTGTACGAGCCTAAACCAGCCACGAATAATCGATGGATCTTCGCATTTAGCTCTCTGGTAGTCATATCTCCGAAATAAACGCGTTTTTAGCTCTGGTTGTCGCTTTACAAAGTTATGAGCCCAGCGCTTGCCGACAGGTGACGCATCGCGGTCAGCAAGCAGAGAATTAGCCATTTCTTCCACAAAACGCAATCGCGAGGGAAATCCTCGCGAATCTAGGTCAAGAATAAATTGGACTATTATCTGTTCCTCTAGATCAGATAGTTTCCGTGACTTTGGGATACAATCGCGTCGTGATTGAATGCCATTATGGCGGCGGCGTAAGGTCTCAAAAGAAACCTGATATATAGTTGAGGCACGTCGGAGACTTAGTTTTGGGTTATTTTGAAGGGCTTGAAGTGCAAGAAGGATTCTAGCTTCATTTGATGATTGAGGCATGTTTGGTGGTTGAGAAGTATTTGATTAGATGGTAATATTGTAGGATGAGGGATTTTTGACTCACTCACTTGTCTGACCCACTCACTTATCAACCACGTTATCTTTTTTCGTATTTCTTGTTTATTTCTCTCTCATTTTTCTCGTCGTATCATGAACAGCCTGAATGGCCCTGCCCCAGTCCTACGGCAGCCAAGATGGTCGGCGAAACAGGTCCCATCACGGCGTCTTTGGCGATCAACATGACCATCGCCGGCTTCTTTGCGGTTGCGTGCTACAATTGCGTCGAAATCCTCATCTCGCTTCTCGATCGCTTCAAGCGACACGACGGCCTGTATTTCTGGAGCATGCTGACAGCAACGTTGGGAATCGTGCTTCACTCGATAGTGGTATTGCTTCGCTACTATAGCTTGGGGCCCAACTTCCCACTGGCGGCCTTGACATGTGTCGGATGGTATGCTATGGTGACTGGTCAGTCTGTCGTTCTATACTCCCGCCTGCATCTTATCATCGCAAATAGAGCAAAGACCCGCTGGATCCTGGTTATGATTGTCACGAATTTTTGCATCCTTCACATTCCGGTTACAGTTCTGTTCCTCGGCAGCAATACACAAAATTCCGACCGGTTTCTTCCCGCGTTCGAGATCTATGAGCGGATACAACTCGCTGGATTCTCTATACAAGAGTCCGTCATTTCAGGTCTTTACATCTGGGAAGCGGCCCACGGACTTCAGCCCATCTTCGCGATCAGAAGGGCCACGGAGCGCAAGGTGATCAGACACCTCATAATGGTCAACATCTTGGTTGTGTTGCTCGACATAAGCCTTCTTCTTACTCAATATCTGGACCACTTCCAGATCCAAACGACATACAAGCCGGTGGTTTACAGCATCAAGCTGAAGATGGAATTCGTTGTGCTCAACAGGCTGCTGCTCCTCGTTCGGCACAGGGAGTGCAGCTGTATGCTGGTTGTAGACGAACCTGAAGGTAGTGTTCCTCGGTCGTTCGGTGACCCTGAATTTCGTTCATTTGAACGGGGTCCACGTTCTAGGAGATCCAATGACGATGGGATTCAACTACATTACGTCCCACCCACCAATGCATCATCACGTCTGGGCGATTATGGTTATCCAACGGCACCCCCCTTCACTTTCTCGATATAAGTCGTGGCCGCGGCACATGGCATCACGGGAAGCCTAACAACAATTCAGCAACGACTTTGCCTGGTTAACCACAATTCAAAAATGATCTGGGGGCCAAATGATTTGCACCAGTACAGTAAAGTTCCCCATTATAGTATATATCGAAATATAACATTTGGATGATATTATATACCAAGTATGAATTGATTCCAAGCCAGACTATGCCGTTGCGATAGGTTTGAAGTTTGGATGATTATATTTGAGGTGGTGAAAAGCGACCGGGGTGCAGCCAAAATGAGAGCGGCAATCGGTGAGCATTGGATGGCCAGCGTTGGCCCGTGCATTTTGCTACACGTAGGTCTAGGCAGTCGCCCAGATGGTTATGCCGTAGTCCCAGGGTTATGAGCGGATGGGCCAGGGTTATCCCTTTGAGTGGCACAGCCCTCCAGAGGGATCACGACAAGGGTATAGGGTATAGGGCCAACTAAAATGACTGGACCTGAAGGTACTTCCATACATGATCAATATGGTGCTAGAAGTCCTAGCTGTTCTGACTGTTACAAAATCGCTACCTCACATACTTTGTAGCCACACCAGGTCTGCCTGCCCGGGCCTCCGCGATGTTTGGTGTGTGTATTCCCTGTTATCGGCTGTAGATAGCTTCCTTTTGCCTTCCTCTTCTTAAAGGTCGAGGTTGCCCCTGCTTGAAGCCTTTGCAAGCTAGGCAATCCGATTTGATGTCCCTGTTGACATGGTTTGTATCGCTTTGTATGTGTTTTAGCTGTGTTTCTAGATCTTCACTCTCCTCTTTCTTCTCTGACCTATCTCTCTTCCTTGTCTGGCTTGTGCATATGTGTTAAAAATCGCGTTATACATGCATTCCTTCCAGTCTTTGAGAGTTGTGTAGGGCTTCAAGTTAGGTTACGGCGTTTTGAGCTGTAAGATAGAGCTATTTGTAAGTGCTACATCGAGCAGGAAGCCCCAAAGGCGTGCCTGCCAAGGGCCACGGTGAAATCAGTGTTCATAGATTGTGTATGCCCTCAACTGATCGCCTCGGTCAACGTAATTCATCTCGTCGTTATAATCAGCAGCAACTGTTGGTATTGGAATGATGTTGAAGGCATCACCACAGAAGACCTGCTGTATCCCTTTGAGTGCCACAGCCCTTAGGCGGGGTCACGACAGGGGTATAGAGCCAATGAAGATAAATGAAACTAACGGTACTTTTCCATACATACTAATTTATATGATAGTAAAAGTCCCAGCAGTTTTGATTGTTACAAAGAGCTACCTTACAGACTTGGCAAATATCTTACGAACTTCCAGTACCCTGCACGTACTAGCCTTATGACTAAGCTAAGTGGGTCGACTGACCTTCCTAAGGGCTGTGGCACTCAAAGGGATAGCCCGTAATTGTGCGCCTTTATTAGCAGGCTTCCCCCTCTTCTTCTTTATGCGATCCTCATTAGCGCCGGTATGCACAGTTGAAAGAAAGAGCACAAGGCTGTTATCTTTCCAAGCAATTTGAGAGACCTAGGAAGAAGGGAAAGAGACAAGTTAGTAAGAGAAATAGATATAAATATGTCTGAGGTACTTACAACGCCCTCGACTGTAGGGATAGCTCTTACCTGATTGTACTGAAAAATAGCGCGATGCTGGCCTTATCCCTCCCTTCGGCTTCCTTCAACTCCTCTCTGATGTCGCAATTCAGGCGTGCTGTGCCTGTGACCCCGTAGCCTGCCTCGCGAAGGCACGGAAGAGATTTGGCGAGGAGAGGAGGTTATTTGTAAAGACGTGATATGTCTGCTTTGGCAGCATAGTACATAGGTGAAAGACAACACTCTGTATATTGCTGAGGGCCACGAAGGTCTTGGGCTTTCCTTTTTGCCCCTGCGGCTTTGACGGAGGCAGCTTAACAACTACAGCAGTGTATGGTGATCCCTTTACGCGCCAAAGCCACCGCAGAAAGTAGCCGTCCTGCGCAGTAACCCAGACTTTGAAGCCGACTGGTGTTGGTTTATCCTTAACGAGGGTTGTATCTTTGCTCCTACCTGTGAAAGAGATCATACACTCATCTACAGCGTGATTAGTCACGGGATGAAAGAACTGTGTAGACACCTTTTGTATAGGATCAGACCAAGGCTTGGCCGCTTGGGATACCTTCAGGAGATCCCCCTCATCCCTCACATCGACCTTGGTGTAGTCAAAGACGCAAAGATAGCACGTGATCAGCTGAAACTTGCGTAAGGGCATGAACTTCGTGATCGAGTGAAGAGGGCGTTAAACTCCTAGGCTAGGGGCACGTCAGTGGTCTTTTATTGATGTATCCCTATTAATTCCTAAGTAAATCATAACTCCAAGCCATACGTATGCTGTTGCGGTGGAGACCCCCTCCCATTGGAGGATTCTTGAGTGCTTAGAAATAGGGGTATTCCAGTTGTCAATAATGCTATTTTCGATGAGATGAGCGACCCAGCTATTAGAGTATTTGATCCATGACAGTATAAGGGAAATAGGTACGAAAAGCCGGAAGAGTTTAATTGGTTCCTGGGGCAGAGGGTTGATATGAAGATCACGATATTCTATGTTGAAAGGGATGGAGCTGTGGCCGGCGGCTTCTTCGACCGGAAAATAGGCACCCCGGTGGAGTCTTCGCCCCCAAGATGTGAATGCGTGTGAAAGCTGTAATCATGAAAGTCAAAGCTATTCTGTAAAGTGTCTGGAATTGATAAGGAAGCCATGTTTCAATTGAGACTGATTTATATGGTGTTTTGCAGGAAATTTGTTGTTTGACGAACTTCTCGTACCCCGCTTGTACTGGTATGAGTACTTAAGGTATGTGGGGCGAGTGGCCTGCTGGAGGCTTGTGCCACTCAAACGGATAGTGTTGAAGTAAAAGGGTTGATTGTGTTGTTGTTAGTTCTAAGTTACATGTATCCGAGAGGAGCGCAGCTCCTTACATAGTATCCACATTCCAGCCACCAGCAGATCGGACCACCTTCGCCGCACTGTCTCAACAGATAGATACCTGACGCGTCAATGCCATATTTCGCCATTGTGTCCTCTATAAGCGTGAACCATGACCCAGTAACCTATAGGTCTTCACATTTGGCCCTTTTGTAGTCATATATGCGAAAACGGCGCGTCTTTAGATCCGATTGTCGCTTAACAAAGTTAGAAGCCCAGCGCTTGCCGACAGGAGGCGAGTCGCGGCCCGGCGAGCAGTTTATTTGTCATATCTTCCACGCCACGAAGGCGGGGAGGAAATGATCGCGTATCCCGATTGAGAACATGTCGTGCAGTTGTCTCCTCCTCTAGATCAGTTCATTTTCAAGATTTAGGTATGCAGTCGCGTCGTGCAGGGACGTGGTCCCGTAAAGCACGCAAGGTCGTGTTTGAGGCACCATAAATTGTAGCATCGTGATGCAACTTCAATTGTGGGTCATTTTGAAGCGCTTGAAGGGCAAGAACGACGTTAGCTTCATTATTTAACTGTGGCATGGACTGATGCGCTCTGCATCATTCAAGGACCCGACGGCGATTGGAACACCGAGGCAAGGGCAATGGAAGATGTCTTTTCTGGCGCTTACTGCACTATTGCCGCGAGTTCAGCGCGTGGTGGGGGGATGGCTTCCCGAAGCCAAACTTGGATTCCTTAGGTATGGGGATGCAAGGACTTCCAAGCATATCGACTTGCGCCTGCGACTTCGACAAAGACGTGGAAGAGGGACCCCTTATGAAAAGAGCTTGGGTGCTTCAAGAACGGGTGTTATCCCGGCGAGACTATCCATTTTGCAGCGACACACACGTATTGGGAATATGGGAAGAGAATACGATGCGAACAGTTTACCATACTGGACCCGTAAGTCTACAGTCAACGTTCATGCGCGTGACAAAGGCTCACATAGCTCCAGGCTATTCGGGAAGCAGTGCTCCATCCTCGATCCTAACTTTCCCGATCGACTCAGGCGGTCTGGGTATCAGCGCACCCTTGATTTTTTCCAATTCCTATTTAAGAAGTATTCAACATCCGGCCTAACATTTGAATCCGACAGGGATGTTGCGATTTACAGCCTGGTCGAGCGCAGAAGTGAGGTACGGGATCGTTCGTTGCTTTCTTGGCCCCCTTCTCCTATAGAAGCGGACCGATGAGGACAAGACGGTCTTGACTAAATACGGAGATCGAAGGGTGCCATCATGGTCTTGGATGGCGTATCACGAAGACATTGATTTTATCACGGATGCGAAGCAGAGACTCATGGTTCCGCGCTCCGTAGATCTTGGCTTTGCCGATGATGGTGAGACATTGACGGCCAAAGTGAGGCGATTTAAAGATTGCTGGATGCGCCAAGATGGGAAACAGTTTGCCATTTTTGCTGGGACTGCTCTCGAAAAAGTCGGCTTTTTGTGGTACGATGTGACGGACAAGATTGAGTTCAAACATTGCGTTATTGTTGGGATGGGCAACGACAACGGGAAGAAAGTCCCTCAGAATACTTACTACTTCCTCCTTGTTCGAGAGAAACTAGGTGGAGAAGGATATGAAAGGCTGGGAGTTGGAAAGGTGCAAGTGCGGTATGTAGCTAATGAGAGCGATGCTGGAAAGCTTTGATGAAACTGACCTTACTTCATGGGTTGATATTTCCTACGAGAACAGAAGCGCATCTTCATAGGGTTAGGATAGGGATAGTATTAACTATCTAAGCTATTCTACCCGTAATGACTGAAATCGGGTGTAGTAGACCCGATTTGCAAACACATATAAAATGAAATTATCATAATGATTAACGATCCGTACTCATACTGCTATACAACCCTAATGGTGGTACGGCCGGCGATTCTTCTCTCATCTTGATAGCTTGAACATCACAATCGTCTATCCTGCTAGTTATGTATACGAGATATACTGCGGAGGTACGTTTATAATCGAGTTTTGGATCTTGTATGTGGAGACAGGTTTAGCGGAGTGGGCATCCTGTTATGCAACTCAGTTGTATGCCTTGAGGACAAGATTCGAGTTTGACCGGCCACGACGCGAAAACATGATTTGTTTCTTCAACCAACCAACAGGTTATTTACTCTGGCAGAAAAGCTCGAAATAAAGTGGCGTGTGTTTGTGTTATATGCCAACTGATCCGTATGGAAAATACACAAATCCACTCAGGCAGAACAGATCTTCTTGACTTCAACTGCCACATAACGGACAGCTCTCGGGCAGTATAATATAGCGCTCATGGGGTCCTTTTGAACATGAATACTTTGGGCTCCCATCGATGGAAATTCTGCAAAAATGTGTTCCAGGGTCCATGCAGGATGAGTAGATATAATAGTTTTTGACAAAGTCACACATTGCGGTGGCAAGTGAGCGTAGGGTAATACTACAAAAATTACGTTAGGACAACGGGTTTTAATTTAAGTGCTATGTAGCTTACTGGCTCCCTTGATTGTATGTTGGCGAGTGCTAGTGGAAGGTGTATTACTTCCGGGGTATCGTCGATGGACTGGATGAGCGACGAGAGTCCCCAGTATAAATATCAATGGTAGCGCAAGCTCTTGTCGCAACACGACTTGTTTGTCTAACTACAATGGAATGGCACCTAGGGAAACGGTCTCGGATGTAGTGCGCTCCAACCTTTATGCACTGGTGGCCTTTTGTAACTGGGCTTTGTGTATTCATACAGAGTGAGGACGACGATGCGGAAACCGACGGACCAGTTAGGATAGTTAACCAACCGGATGCTTGGTTGACAATAAGATGGAAGGAGACGAATACTTCTATCCTGTTGCACGTCGTAGCCGATAGACAGGGAAGAGTTATCGAAGCCGCTCGAGTAATTGCCGTCATAGTCCTTACCGTGGACGTTGAAGAGGCTGCTCCGTCACAATCCACTGTTCAAATTGCCCTTGAGACATCATCAATAACTAAGCTCACTGTCGACAGAACAAAAACCTGCCATCCTCTCAAGCGGGTGAACAGCCCAGTCAAGTTAGGTGGGCATACCAATAATCGAACGTATTTCCGAATTAGTTCGATCAGGTTCAAGAAAAGTTAGCCTCATATACATAGTCCCCTGCACCCTTCTAGGTGCAGGAGGGAGAGATAGACGTGAGGCGGAAGAATGGAACCAATCTAGAAATCAAATGAAACAGGATGCAAATGAAAGAAAGGAAGAAGGAGGCGTTAAATCAGGGCTGGTTAACCATCGTTCCCTCCCTAACGCCAAGTTCCTTGCTAACAATTACTTTAGCTTCGTGCCAGTATTGTTTTCATGAATCAAGCTTTGGGTGGAGGTCCACTACCGGTGCTACATTTCATAAAGTGGAAAGTAAGGTTTCGGCGGGCCCGCTTTATGGCACAAAACCGACAAGGATTAGTCGCTTCTGTTGGCTACAGAGTACGCAAGGCAAGAAACCTGTCGATGCACGCTAGGCGCAGCAGGCCGGCGAGAGGCCTCGTCTTGCAGAACATATTGCCAGAAAGGCCAGAGGAGCGGAAAGAGTGTAGTAATTGAAGTAGTCTCACAGTCGCTACTATTCCTTCAATTGTCGAGGAGCTCCGGCGAGTACTCCGCCCCGCACTACCCCTGTCAACGAGGAGGTACATGAAGGGAACCACACGAGTGCGAGCAGTGTGATGTAGCGATTTGTAGCTCGAGAGATTGCTGGTACTTCTACCATAGGCTAAAATAGGTGAGGGGCTAGGTACCTTTAGTCCGATGCATTTTTATTAGCTGCCCACCCCTACTGTGACCCGACCGGAGCTCCTCGACAATTGAAGGGATACCTCACTCACGACATGCTTGTAAAGGTGTAATGATGTCATATTTTCGTAACTAAATCTAGCTGACAAAAAGGGAACCTCGTATAAACCCTTGTTCTTGATGGGAATGACCTTTTCCCTATCGGACTGGCCGAAGATAAGGTCAAGTGCAATTTTCCTGTTCTTGGCTGAACGTATGCTTGTATGTTGACTGTGAGAGAGATCACTCAAATGGGTACCCTGCGATGATCACGGAGTCCAATCGCCCAAGTTGAAACTCTAGCAGCTTATTTCGACTACTAGCTCCTCGGCAGATGTCGACTGTCGGGTCATCTTGCCTACGGTACCCCGACTATGACTGAATGTTACTATTTTAAAAACGATCTGAGTGGTTTTCTTGGAGCGCCAAGAACAATCTCACCCACAACTTGCTGTGTTTTAGTAAGACGGGATAATTTCAACTCTCTTCTGTAAAAGCTTTCTCCTGGCGCCCGCTATTAGCGCGCTGCTAAGGCAGAAAGCTTTTGCAGGCCAAAATGGCAGCAAAGGCAGCTGTGGGGCTAACGGGACCCTAACAGCTGCCTGAAGAAAGGGTTCCAGGGGCGTTTCGCAATGTCATTGGCTGATAATCCTTGTATCAACCCCGCATTCCACTTTCACCTGAAAGAGAGTTCTCAATATATGTGCTCGGAGCAAAGTTTAAGCCAAAGTGGTGATCTCGCTATTTCATTGGTCGATGTTGCTTTTTTTTTTCATTGAAGAGTTTCGACTTCAAGCCATTTAAATGACCTGAACGCGTCGACACGCGTACGACGTATTTATCCTGGCCGCCTACACGTTCAGGCATACGGGCTTTGAGCAGTTGGAGAGTTCCATTGCCATCACCCTCTCAATCCATCCGTAAGTATCGATCCCGAAGTTGGGATATTCACATCATGAAAAGGCCATTCCAAAGTACTCAAACTGATCGTGTCGCGGTTGCTGGAACGAGCGAGACGACCCCATGGCTCCAACACACCCGCTGGGCCGAGCTGTTCCGCATCAGATCACTCGAAATCATCGCCGCCACGGCTAAGCAACCAGCCTTACAACCAAGTAGAAACTATCTGCTTGGCCAATGGCAAGGGTTCCCTTTGTGGAGCTCTGCAGAAACTGAGGCTCAGCTGCAGATCATCCTTCACGTGCTAGACTTGATGTTCGACAGGGCAAGAGCTACACTCGATCGTACGCCGTACATCTCTCGCTGTTGGCTAAACACATTCGCGAAAGATGCTTTTTGGCCGCACGGATTTTGGCTCATACCAAGCTTCAAGAGATATTTGGCAATATGGAAAAGATTCATCTGCTTCGTATTTCGCGTTCTGCAGTACCCGCCACTACAACGTCAGGAAGTGTACAACTTACGTCTAGGATCCAACGAGGTGAAGATGATGCAGCATATACTGTACTTGGTCGAACAACTACAATTGGGAGGAGACGATCATGTTAGTGACAGCTCGGACAGCGAAGATGACAAACCCCGTGGCGAGGACCGGGACGACGACTGCGAAATTCCTTCTGATCTTGAAAACACAGATACAGACGAATATTTTGATGAAAGTATAGACGAAGATGTTGACTCTGAAGAGGATGAGGAAGCGGAAAATGATCATATGTCAGACTGTGAAGGAGCCGGCTTTTGTCTTCCAACTGGCTATTGGCTACGGCTGTCCGAGGCCTTATTCCAACTCTCAATGATGTTCTGGACACATCAAGACCCTATTGTACCAAGGACTGCTTGTAATTTACTAAATTACACACTCTTCGTCCGTGCGCCAGGCCCCTGTCGTCATTACTTTCATGAAATTACATACTTTTTATCCGTGTACGCTTTCAAGGTTTGCGAGGCTCCGGTGAAATCTTTCGTAGCTAATGACCAAATCAACTCTCTGGCAAAAATAGATATAATTTCTATATAGCTGACCTAGCTCCTGGTCGATATTGACTCTCTAGAAATTCTTCTATTGCCTTAATTGCAGGTTTTGGACGCGAAAAGTTATGCAAAGAGACATTTTCTATTATTTCTATATGTGCTTAACTACATGACCTGCGGGAGTTGAACGTTTGCAATTCCCAATTAACGTCCGCAAGAAACACCTTGCGGTTGAATGGGGTGATAAAGCTATCCATCATGTCGTCCTGAATCCATTCCTCAGGCGAATGAATCTCTCGGACTTCGCAGTCATGCAGCTGCCTGCGTTTAGGAATCGGGCCGTCTGTTTCGTCAGAATCGTGCTGCAATGCCACAACTTCTTGGTCATCAAGAGCCTCTTGTACCGAAGCTTCCTTCCCGAGACCTAGGGCCTGGACTTGGTCTCGATCTCTTGGCCGGATCACCAGTCCGGCCGCTCTCCGGCTGAGATCCGTTCGCAGACCCTGGCGTCATAAGTAACTCACTCGACGGACTGAAAGGCGTATTTGTGCCGCCTGTAGGCAACTCCAAAAGAGGCATCATAGCCGTCATGTTTTCCATAACGCACATATCCCAGTGATGTCGCAGAGCATTCGGATCAACATGATCAAGCATTATTGCCTCTTCACCATTATGCTTCGTTAAGACATTTTATGGCACGAAAGCTCGAATGCGGCGCGTTTCGGGATGGATGGAGAAGAGGCGCTGGTCAAAAAGTTCGTGAAGATGGCTCATTAACAGTATGCCATTCCCTGGAGCCTATGTTCGTTGCCACGCTTCTTGAAGACGACGCGGACTATACCCCGTATCTCCGTCGTCCTCTTGATCTTGTATAATTGGATACAAGTAATAGTGGTTCTGCGGAATGATATGGCAGGCTTGTAGAGCAGGCCCAATTGTAGGATTTATTACCCAGGAGTCGCCTTCGCCGCTGACGGCGCAGCAACTAGCATATACACCCCACGCGTGTCTAAACTCGTCCATGACTTTTTTGGCGACCTCGAGATCGACTTGCATCCTACTGGGTGCAATCATACTACCAGCATCCAGACCGTCGTCGGGACCGTCTTTTATTGGCGAGACGAAGTCTGACGCTTGGCGTTTAGGAGGAGATTGAGAGCCACGGGGTCTGGCTCTTCTTCAAAGTGGCATTGTTGCAGATCTTGGATCGGAGGGAGTTTTCTTTGGATCCAGGTATCGAGGATCACGACGGCGGGTTGGAGGGGGAATATGTTGTGCGCATTTCGCTTAGGATGAATTAGCATACTGATGCGTGTTGTATTTGACTTGATTCGACAAACCTTCAAGATGTTCTTTCGGTGGCGAGTTGTCGGGTAATGAACATGACTTATGGCGGATAAGATGATACTTTAAAACATCAGGCTGTTTGGGCGCGCGATTTGGAAGACTGGGTACGGCCAAACGGCGATCGTTCCCCTCAATAAGCTTCGGGATCTGTTGCTCTGCACTCGGCCGACTGATCAGGGCAAAGGCGAGCTCATCCTAAAGCTTTTCAGAACCATCATTGTCGCGCGCATTGAACTCGAAACAAAGGCGTAGCTCATCAATAACATCGCAAAACGTCACCAAATCGCTGCCCGGAGCTTGGAAAAGCCCTGCGAATTTCCAGGAATTGCGGCCTACGTGAAATGTCACATTCCAACCTGCTTCGCGCATTGTTGGTGTGACGGTGGCGACGGACATGGCTGGGTGTTGCGTAGCTGACGTCGATGTTGTTTTTTAGTGTTTCTGCGGTTTGGCGTTGTTGATGATGTTGGGAGCGATAAGCTGATAAGATCCGATAAGGCGATAAGCGTTGGTGCAGCAACACTAAAGTGTCGGCTTCAGCGACTAACCGCTTTAGGCAATCAGAACATGTATTCAATACAAAACGATCAAATGAAATATCTTTTGTTATGCGGATTGGAGTATCAACGTTTCGGTATCAGATATTACGACATTGCTCTCAGCGGACGGTACCGTTTACAAATCGTAGCTGGCCCGGTGGGTTAGGTGACTCTTGGTTACCTAGGGGATTTATACTTCGTATACCTGAGTAGCACGTAAGGCGCTGGCGCGGATCCTTGTCCAGGCTCGGCTAGATCTCAACTACTAGACAGCTACAGGAGAGGCAAGCCGGTCTCGGCTTGCGCATAGAGCCTTGAGGAACGAAAGTTTTGAGGTCAGAGGCAGATGGGTTTCACGTCTCTAGAGTTAAAGTGGCATTTTCCATTTTATATAGCTAGATAATAGGCTAATTTGGTCTTGGTTTATTTTCCACCTGAGAATATTGCAGCTGATTATTGTTCATGTTGTCATTGAGGCGCTAGTCGAGCTCTTTGCATCAAAGGGCATTTCGAACTGCCTGTTGATCACGGCGACGTCAGGGACTGCCGCAGCGCGGATCAACGGCATCACAATCCACTCAGTCTGCGGGTTCTCCAAGGACCAAGCGGCGGGCGCGAACTTGGCCAAAGATCTCGACGGCGTGCGATTGCCGAAACAGGCGGAGCGACTCGTCCATGAACAGTCGCGAATGGACTGGCAGGACAAGGCAATGTTGGTCATCGATGAGGTGAGCATGCTCGGAGCTCGGACGCTGTACGCCGTGAATGAGCAGCTCTGCAGGCTGCGCGGATCGCAGCAGGATTTTGGGGGCATACCCATCGTTCTCTTTTGCGGAGACTTCCATCAGTTTCGTCCTGTACAGGAAAGGTCGATCCTTCTTCCCAGTATGGTCGTCTCATGGGACGAAGACAACCCGTTCAAGGCCGAGCAACGGCACCAGCATGACAAGGCGCACGCGCTGTGGAAGAAGTTCACGACGGCTGTCATGCTGGATGAACAAGTGCGTGCGGCAGGAGATCCGGTTTTGCAGAGACTGCTGAAGCGGATCCGACTGGGTGTGCAGGATCGCACAGATTTAGAACTGCTCAACTCAAGGTGCTACCGGGAGGATAGGCGGATCCCATGGGAGACGGGCATCACCGTGGTGACACCACTGAATAGGAACCGGTGGAACCTAAATATGGAGGCAACCTTGGCGTTCCAGATCCTGCAGCGGTCAATAATGCGAATCTTCATCTCCGAGCACAAATGGAAGGATGGCCTGCCGACGGAGGAAGAAGCCATCATGATGCTAAACCAGGGCGACGATAGCGCGATACCGGTACCAGCCATCTTCATGTTCGTGCCGGGGATTCCTGTCGTTGTGAACCACAATACCCACCAAGGGCTGAAGTTGGTCAACGGTGCCAGCTACACTGCTCTGGAGGTCATCCTCGACGAGACCCACCCGGGCCATCGGATCTCGGCCGATATGACGGTTCACTTCGGGCCGCCAGCGGGGATAATCCTAGAGTCAGAGACAACAAAGGATATCCACTTCGTCGGGATGCCGTCCGGCACGGTCCTCTTGACGCCCATGAGCGTTAGAATCCAATGCCAGCGAAAGAGGCCGTGGCAGCGCAACGACGTCAGCCGGAAGGGTTTGCCGTGCGCGGCGGCTTTTGCGTGCACAGACTACAAGGTGCAGGGCAGGACGCTTGAGCGCGTAGCACTGGAGTTGCGCGGGACGAGGACGACGAATGTCGACGGACGCATCGTCCCCTCGCAGTGCGACCCGTACAGCCTGTATGTGCAGCTGTCGCGATGCTCGTCGCTGGATGGCATTATGCTCGTGTCTAAGGTACGGGAGAGAGACTTGGTGGGCAACTGCGTCCCCCCGGAGATGACTGCCGCGCAGGCGAGACTGGAGCAACTGAGCAATAGGACCATTCGGGAGGCCATGTGCTGGTTGGACGACGATTCCTAAGTGTCGCAGGCCGGGCATGGTCTCAATGATCCTCAGGAACAACAGCCCTTAGTAATCAAGCTGGGTGATTTAAAGTAAAACCTGTGGGATGGAAAAGCCGGTCGCCGAGTGCTATCACCCGAGTGCTCTTGACGGCTGTTATCTTCATTAATAAAACTACTATCATCATATGCATCAAGTGCCTCAATAGGTGGTGATGATGGTGCTGATTGGGAAGTCATTGTCTGATTAAGATTGGCTTGTATTGGAGGTTGGACG
This sequence comes from Fusarium oxysporum Fo47, assembly GCF_013085055.1. Classification (NCBI taxonomy): domain Eukaryota; kingdom Fungi; phylum Ascomycota; class Sordariomycetes; order Hypocreales; family Nectriaceae; genus Fusarium; species Fusarium oxysporum. The sequence continues at coordinate 2,660,730 of NC_072846.1, forward strand.
GTCTTGCTCAAAAACGATGGTCTTTGCAATAGCACATCTTCAAGGCTCGTATGTTCCAAATCAAACTGCTATCATATTGATCAACCTTTCACCTAACCTATCTGAAGCATCTTGATTTTGCTGGAGTAGCGTCTAAGAATGATTCGAGATTGTTGACCCCTCACCCCCCCATCAACTAACCATCGGGTAGGGTAATACTCTTTCCCTTGCCTTGACCACCGCTCCCACTTTTTTTTCCTTTTCCCTTTTCCCTTTTCCTTCCCTTCGTATCCGCCGAGGTACAGCCCCCCTCGCTTTGATAATGGCACGTTCATTGTTCTCGACTGCAAATTCCGGTTCTCATTCTCTTTGCCTGCCGTTATCTCGTGTCTCTCTCTCCCACCCTGCACCGGCTACCTATAGGAATGAGTATCGTTGAAGGAGAGACCGTTATACCACGGGGATAGCAAGTAAATATGGGGAAAGGTCGGTAAAACCATTCAATGCGAAATGTAGGGTACTTACACTTCAGCGACTTATTTCGCAACACCAACATAGGCGAAGCAATGTTTAAATGCCTCCGTCTCCATAGCGAACAGGCCTCCGTGATCAAGCAGGGAAGCTGGGTGCCACAAGTTGGGGTCGAGGCGCTCAAGAAGCCCTGGGTAGCTGTTCAATCCGATCGGCTCGGTAACACCCCATGGGTTGCGGAGAACAAGGTATTGCTTGTCACCAAGGATAGTATAGCCGAGAATAGAGTAGGCATGGTTGGCAACGACGTTGCTGCCCCTGTACGTGTTGCCAGTGGCGTAGGTCCAGGCAGTCATGGGGTTAATGGTCTTGAAGTTGACGCAGTTAGAGCGGACAAGCCCCAACATGTCGTTGGCAGAATGGTTCTCGGTCCTGTAGTAGTGGGGATCCCGGCCGTTGATCTGTGCCATGGCCTTCACAGGGTTGCCGCAATGTGTCTGAGTGATGTCGGGCTGCTCCGATGAGCTACCAGTGATCCATTTGGCGAATGCCTTCTCATACAACGATGGCCAAATGTCAGCTCCGTCGCTGGAGCGGCAGTAAAGGGGCCCATTGTTCGAGTTATTGATGGGGATTTCGTAATTGACCTCCACAGTCTCAGTTTTGCCGTTATTGTCGCCGCCCTTATCGTGAAACTTGATGGCGAGGCGTTTCTTCTCATCCTTGTCGTAGTGGACTCGAGTAGCGCGGTTAATGATAATAGGGTCGGACCAGAAGACCGAGAACAAGGCAGCAATCAGCCAGCTGTTACTGGCACAACCCTGCGTGGGATCATCAAAGTAGCGCATGGTCTCTCTTTTCTCGCCAATCTCAAACATGGTAAGATCGCCAATGAGACGCTTGTTGACGCTCTGGAAGAAATAGTCGTACATATCGCGCCACGAGCTATTAGGTGGCGTCCAGTGACCCTTTTGCATCCTGAATGGACTGACTAGCTCGTTGATGGACATTGTCACCTCACGGTTGGAAACCGTCTTCCCCAGGGAGTGAGCGTGGAGCATCAAGTGCAGCTTGCCATTCTGCATGCGAGCCACCTTAACCCGCGTCTTACCCAGATCCTTCAGCCCGATCTTCTCAAGGTCGTCCAGCTGCTGAACCCCTGATAGATCAGGAGTCATGAGGTCCCGCTCATTTAAGATTTTCATGTCTTTCTCAGACAACTTCTCTGCCTTCCTCTCCTTCTCGTTGAGCTTTAGCCCGGCGAATAGCACTGAGCAATGCTTCATGTCGAAGAGTTCATCGTAATCCGTCTGCAGGACGTTGGATATGATCTTTGCCGAGTTTATCGAAAACTTGTCAATATTTCGGCCGAGGAGGGCTTCCACGAGTGAGTACGGGTTGGCAGCACCGACTCTGACATCCTTAGGCGGCGAATCGGGGCGCATGTTCCCCTCCCTGGGGAGTCTAGCCTCAATTTTCATGTCAAGGTCATCGTAGCCCGACTGAAGGCTTTCGGAGCCAACAGATGCTGGCTTGTTAACTTTCTGGCCAAGAAGGGCTTCGACTAAGGCGTATGGATCGATAGAAAGAACATTGGAGTTCTGGGATGCGGAGTCCGGGACAAAAGATCGGATGTCACCCATGTTGTTTGACGATAGAAAGAGTAATATAAGATGATTATGAGTATTGAAGAAATTTAGCAAGTGGCCAGGCAAAGAACACGTTACTGTCTGTCGTGAAGATGTCAAGAAGTGTCATTGCAAAGGGCTTTATACCTTTCATCCACACACGACTTGCAATATTGCTTGGTTTTTTGGCCGTTCTCGCACTTCTGGGGATGATTCACAACTGCGTCAACATCAACCTAAACCTGCACACTTCTACCGCCGTCGTCAAGTTCCGTAACGCTCTCGCATCATCGACTGCAGATGCCATTGGCGGGGAAACTTCTTTCAAATCGTGGCATACATTTCCGGTCAAGAAGGTAAACTTTGCTTGTGGTGAAGTCAGGGCCCAAATATATTACCTCAAGAACAATGTCATCGTTACGACGTGTGCTTCCACAAGATGAAACCATCCTATCGGTGTTGACGCAGAATTGATGCTAGATGAAGGCTTGATATTCAGCCCAATGCTGGGAGTGGCATAATTAACTTTAGATGTTGCGCGCAGCATGTGGACCTAACCATGGTAATCTAAAAAGCTTCGTAGCAGACCTGGCGGATAGCAGCGGATATGTGTTCCCCACAAATTCGGATCCGCATTTGCGAAGCTTAATGCAGAGTATCATCAGTAAACTACAACATCAGACAGAAGTTGAATTAACTGGCCCGGTTTCAAAGGGCGCATTGGTTCCGACCCAATAAGGCCTTAAAGCGTCAGATCTGTGATGTGCTTTTACACTTCAGAATGCTGCGGGGATGTTAGTAAGTTGGTCAGTCAAGAGATGATAAAGAGCACTTTGTATAAATTGGCTTCTAGTGTCAAGCTCAGGCGGGATAGCCGAAGCAAAGCGTGAGATCCCTCACAGAACTATTAGGGTGTGGATTGCGACGGGGTGGGTAATGTTGGAGGCAGTGGAGATAAAATTTACCAATGACAAGGCTTTTCTCGAGCGTCTCGAGCGAGTGACATGGCGCTTTTGACTTTGCGTTAAGGCGTGATGAATACTTCCGTAAGAAGTGACGCAGAACCGCATCAGCGCTGTTACAGGGATTGTTAACTCCGCATTAAATACCTTTATGGATACAGTAGAAGCTAACTGGTTGCGTCAGGCAGATGCTAAACTCACAAGAAAATACATTCAAACCATGCGATGGCTAGATAGATAGGGTAAATTGGCCTGGAGCAACTTCTTCCTAATAGAGCCCTACCCTCCTTCATACAGATAGAGAATCCAGGTACGGCAAATGCCAAGCTTACGGGCATAAGGGAGGACGCTAATCCCCAGGAAGCTCATCAAGGACTAAGTCGTTTTTAGCAACGCCATCATGGTATCGTAATGAGACATTCATTGACAGCGACATGTTGACAAGTGAATTTGATCCCCGCTTTCTCGCCACTGCAGTAATTGTATACCATGTCCTGGAACTGAAGTCTATTCAATTGTGGAAAACCTCCAGGAGGGTCACTACGGGATGACTTCCCACCTAACGTAGCTTGCAATGGAAGTCCTCACGGTCTCACAAGCTACGGATTAAAGATTTAACGTTTTTTATTCTCTCGCTAATTCCCACACCGATATAGTTACTCACGTATAATTGAAGTACTTGGGGTAATATCGAGCGCCATACCTAATAAAGTCTCGCCACAATGAAAGGGACAGGGCATCATTTGTTGGTTACATGATTCCTCCGTATACTTCCGTCGTGACCTCCTTCAAACCCTTACAAAGTGGTTTTATATTTTAACCCGTGCCTTATGACTGTCCTGCGAGGCTCGTGCAGTTTTCAGCAAGCCAACTTGATCGTCGATTTCTCCAATGGTTCAGTATCCTAGCTTCAACGGCAGAGGCAAACCCTAGCTATCAGTAGCAGACAAGAGTCGGTCTTATGAGTAGTCAAGAGCTATTGGATTGATAACTGGAACCATGATATCCGTCTCCTCGTTATTTTGCTTCGGCTTAAAGGCGTCCTGTTGCGGGCGAACATCTGTCACTTCGAGCGCGTCCATGTTAGTATCCAATTTTAGGGTTCTGATATACAGGCCTACTTCATCAGCGGTAATATCCTCTGGAAGTTTCACAAAGCCGAGACTTGCGGTTTGTGGCTACGTAATACCTGGAGGATGGAAACTGCTTAAATATTAGAGGTTTTATGGGAAAAGAACCTCTTCATCGTGTAGTGGTGACGGACTACAACAGAGATTATACGGCGAGTGCGTTGGTAGAAGCGGGAGCAGATGTAGCCATAAAAGATTTCATGGGGCATCCGCCCCTCGATCTTGTAAGAGACACGAATGAACACATCTTCATATTTCTGTTAAAGACTTGGCAGAAATCGGTTGTAGCAGAGAAATAGAATCAGGATAGGAAATAGAGTTGATGGTCCTCGTAAATCCCAAGAGGAGGAAATTAGAGAGAAGGAATACATGAGCTGGCCCGGCCGTCTTGGTACTGGTTTGCCAGTATCTATAGGCCGGTAGAGGGAGCGCGCTTAAATAGGTGCTCGAGCACTTGTTCAGTGCTAGCACGCACGTCTTAGCATGAATAGTGAATCGAGTCTGGTATCAAGGTGTTGTTGCTCAAGACAAGATAGAACGAACAAGCCTGAATACGTCCAAGGGAGAAACATAGTATACAGGTGAAGCCGCAAAAATAGATCATGGATAGCTATCAAAACTCATCTTCTCTGTGCTGGACTTTCCCATCGTGCTTCTGGGGCGGGTGCTGATTCAGCTAAAGGCCTTTCCGCTCAGGCCCTTGATCTTGCTACCATCTAGGGTGCGGCAGGGTGCGTCGATCATCATCTTCTCAATCGAATCAACCATGATCTTGCAGAAGAGCTTCGAGAAAAGGTACTGATCACCAGCATCATTGAGAAGAGGTAAGGTGCGGTAGCCTTGCTTGAGGTTACTAAACTTAGCAGTGTAGATGGCCACTGCCGGTCTGTCATTGTGGTTCTCGCCATCGTTAGAGAGTTTGACAGACCATCAGACAAAGACCAGATCGGGTTGTTTCTTCGTGACTTTGAACTTGAAGTGACCATCAAACATTGGGTTGAAGCCGTTCTCTCGTACGATATTCGTCCGAAACTTTTGCGGCGGGTCAAGATCTCGAGGCAAGACTGACTCATACCTCTTCTCCCGTGTATCACTGGCGTGGAAGACCTCGACCTCGACGTACGGGTTCATCGCCTTGTTGGCGGGGAGGCTGGCCGGTCGCATAAGCCGTTGTGCCGAGATGACATCGATGGTGAATGAAACAACACTGCGCTCCTTCTTGCCCCCAGGAAGTTCGGGGTTGTATGGGAGCGCTTCGATGTCCCGTAGCTCCGCAGGTTTAAGCACGTAGCCCGAGAAGCCCTGGCCACCGTCAAACATGGCGCGGTTGATCTGCATACCCAAGTCGGAGGTCTGCCAGTTGAGCGCAACCATCTGGATTCCGCGGCGCCAGTACAGGTGGGGATCAAAGTTGTTGGAGGTGATCCGGGTGCGATCAGGGTAAACTCGCATCATGTAGCGCTGATTGTGGAGGTTGACTGCTATCTTCTGTTCCTTGGTGCGAAAGTGCTTGGCAAAGCTCGACTCCATGAAGGAGAAGATGTGGTTGTATTGCTTCGCCTCGGCAGTGACAAAGCCAGTATAATTGACACCGGAACAGTAGACGTCAAGACCACCAAGCTCTTTAACAATCTTAGTAGACGTCTTTCGTGAGTTTCGCTTCCCGCCGCTGTCATTGTCGCTGGCGCTTCTACTCGCCCTATCTTGCACCCCGCCTTCAGCAATTGTGTTGACACGAGTCTTTCTCACCGATCGACGACAAGAAGGGCTAGGGCTACGCATGAGGCTCTGAGGAAGCGACTGCGAAGGCATCAACATGGCGGCATCAGTCATGGAACGAGTCAGTAGTGAGTTGAGGCTGTTGCCTCGTCGGCGGCCGCGGAAATTGCCGGCAGGAGCCTCCTGCTTGATCTGCGGCTTCTTGACCTTGATGAGGATGCGTTCCATGAGCTCAGAGGGTGAAGGCAGCTTGTCATAGCAGTCTTCCAACGTTTCGGTAACCAGTCGAGAGCCGAAGGCCTCCTTCATAATGTCGACCATGACGGCTTGCTGATTTAGGGCTGCAATGAACTTCGAGGGAGATCCAGAGAGGCAACCTCGACTTAACAAAGGCGTACTTATTGATCGTGGCTATGACCTCACGGAAACTAATCGAGGTCGTAAGGGTGCGACCGTGGTTGACCTCGGGCTGCCCAGAGTTGCCATCCCAGCAGGCAATCTCAACACAGCGGCAGCCTCGAATAAGAACCGAGATGTAGCCCTCGACGCTGGACTGACCGGCTACCTGTAGACCAAGGAGCCAGGTGTTGTGGGAGCTAGAGATGATATATTCGTTCATGGGGCGGTCAGGAGTGTAGTTTTGAGGCTCCGGTATAATCGCTGAGTTTGTCTCAGATGTCAGGTACCTCACAAAGGCGTCTTCGGACATGACCAGCATGTCATCAGCCACATCGGAGGTCTCGACTGCATCAGGTCGGTATCGGTGGCTGAGGTAGGCAAATTGCTTCTCCCACATAGAAAGGTTAGAATCAACGTCCTCCCCTTGGATATCGCGGAGGAAAGCTAGAAACTCTGGAAAGGTCATGCCAATCTCAGGTTTAGTGGCAATGCTGCGATTGGTTCGCTGAACATCGTGTCTCTGCTTCATCAGGCGGATGAAACCCCTGAACTCGGTAAAGTTGAGCTTCTCACATCGTCGGACATCGGATAGGCGGAAGTTGGTCTGCAGGGTCCACTGGGAGGTGTAAATATGAAGGTTGTGGCAAACACGCTTGACTCCGGCTATGTCCAGTTCCTCCTGCTCAGGATCATGGGGCTGGTTACCGAACTCCCTGGTCATCTTAGTCTGCCAATACTGGGCTAGGGCTCCATTGTCGAAGGCCATGAGAGAGGTCATTGATCCCTGCCGGTAAGTCAATGTAGCCTTGAGGAACCCAGACCAGTGGTTCAAGGCTTCCTCATTATCGGTGACAATGTGCAGAAGCTTGGTCCTCGAGTTGCCTTGGATGGTATAGATGATGGAGAACTAGGTATCCGCACACGATTCGGACATTCCAAAGTCAAAGCAGTATTGTTGAATATCAGGACCAGTTCGGATCTCTTTGATCTCATCGACGTGTAAGGACTTATGTGGGCGAGCAGGGTCCCACGAGAGCTTGTTGGATTCGGTCTCATACATAAGATTAACCCGTCTCGTGCGACTGCTCCTGGACACCTTAAGAACTTCACAACCATTCCGAAGCTCCGCCGGCAACACGGGTCCGGCCTTGGCACTGCCACTTCCATTAATTGAACCGGCAGCGTCATTGTTGCTTGATGAGTGAGTGGCTCCGTCAAGGCCAAAGAGAGATATATTGCCATCCGGAACCGGGTCATCCTCCTCGTCAGCGCCAGTCACGGCGTTATACTCTGGCGTCCGTGGCGGGGCAGTGGCGTTGCTGTCACTCCGACAGCGCAAGATGCTGGGACCGATACTACCGTTCCGGCTGGCAGGAGCTGCCGAAGATTGTTGTCTGCTGCTGGCAAACCGGTGGGCGCGATTCGAGAAGCGACGAATCAAGTTGCTACTCTTAGGCGAGGCCTCGGGCATTGCGCTAGGGTTGCAGCTAGCCAAGCTTCGATCTAGTGAGTCGTTGCTCGTCTTCCGAGATAGGACAGACTCCGGTAGCCGAAAGTTGTAGGGGTACGGGTCCTCATTCCTACCGTACATGGGTTTAGGCGACGGTTGGACTGAGGAACTCGTAGTCAGAACAACGGTATCGGGTGATATTATGGGCGATCCTTCTTGTGAGTGGGAGGCTGCTTTGGAGGCGCTGATAGCCGATGCTGGGACCTTCGAGGGCTGAATGGGTGAGCGGGTCGTTAGAACCCGGCCAGGGTAAGAGCTTGGCAACTGGGCCGATAGAGAGATCATGTCTACACGTAGTTAAAGTGTGAGGGGGAGCAGGATGTGATATGCCTCGGGGTCTGGGTTGGAAGGAGTCATGGCTGTGTGTTTGTGGTGGTGACCGCACTAGGTGAGTAAAACCAGGGCGCATCTGAAGGTTGCGTCGATATATGCAGGAGATTAGTAAGTGGGACGAGCCATGGTGGAACGCGCCGGAGAGAAAGGGGGGAGGGGCCACAATTGCAGGGGAAGATACAGTCGCGGAGGCTGATCTCTTCGCGGAGTAGACGTTGTCGATCTTCTGGGGCCGACGCTAAACGGAACGCCGCGGGAGTAGGGCTGGAGTCCGAGAAAGGGCGTGAGCATAGGCATGGTGGATGGACGGACGAAGGTACCACCATACATGCAAGGACGGCTGCAGCACGAGATCGCCATGAAGCGGGCCGCAGATCCCGGCTGGTCAAACCGCCACCATAAATTCCCTGTCCTCCTCGTCCATAATCAAATAAAACCCACCGTCCTGATCACTAGGGCCGTCAATCCCGGATACTGAATATGACGCCGTCGTCGCAGGTAGAAGTTATTAATTGGCCCAGAAGTGCTGGATACCCTTGCGATCGCACGTGGCAAACGTCAACCCGGATCGGGAATCGCACAACGGCTCGAGTGAACACAGACGTGCATGGGCCATGGGCCTAGAACAACCCCCCAGAGGATTTTGAAATTACGTTGCACTTTATTGCAGACAATGGATAGTCATCGCCAACTCCTCTGCGTACGAACCTACAAGGGCTAGGGTTGCAAATAAATCTACTGAATGCAGGGTCTGTCGGAATCTACCCACTGTACCAAAGTACAAGAGTTAGGGGGCCCCCATACCTAGATACAGAGACAATTGGGCCTATATCCATCCATGTTACATGTGACACGGTCCGTTTCACAAGGCTGGTCGGCTAGTGGATTATTCATTCATCAATTCCCTTCGAAGCGGTCGTGGAGTGGATGGAGTGGAGTTGAAGGTGGAGCAGTTAAGTGCTCCCCTCAACTTAGATTTACGGGCTTAACTGTGGCTGGCAGCTATGATCGTGAACAGTCTTGGCAACGCAGCTTTTACTGGCATTTAACGAAAGCAGTGCCGTTAGATACGTTGAATGTTTCTCACTGGAGCTATATAAACCACAATATGCCGGGTAACGCTTTGCATGACAAACAGCAAAGTGAAGAACAACGTAGGGAACCATACATTCACCTTTCCTTGACAGCGTGGGTTGAGCCAGAGGTCTCGAAGTGCTCTCGTGACGAGCCAACTGGTGTAGTCCCAAAGTCCCACACAAGCTTGATTGCTGCAGGAAGCTCCCTTTGTTCCTCCTTCTTCCTCTGTTCCTCGCTTTATTCCTTAGCTTTAGTATACTAGCTGTAGCCGACCAGCCAGGGTGTTGGTCATAACTTCAATTTTGAACAACCGCTGCCGTAAGGGACTGCCCCACTAATTCATCCACTATACCCATTCCACACTCCGATAGCTTCAAATGGATCCACTATACTGGCGGGCGCCGTGGATTGGGGTCCATCCACTCTACTGGGGCGGCCAGTGGAGTGGATGGATTGATTTGCAACCCTGACAGGGTTTGTCACCGTACCACCTCCGTACTGCCTCCGTACTGCCTCCGTCCGAAGAGACGTCGCTCAGCGGCACTCCGAGATGCTTGCACATCGGATATGAATTGTCGCGACCTCTTCCTCATATACAGGTGACCAACATGTCCTCAAAGGATTAGAATGACAGGTCGTCCGCTTAGCACTACGCAGCAGTTGCTGCTTTCTTGGCTTCCCCGCCTGTTTCTTAGATATCCTGCGCGATGACCCTCTTCGTCCCCTTTAAGATATAATCGACGTTCCCCTACTCTTCCCTTCCTGGCTATCAAGCTTTTGGAGCGATTAATGGCCCCAACAGCTGCATTTTAGTAAACCAATAATGTAAGGGCAGACAGCAAGGGTCCTCTATGGCAGTGCTGGATAGCCACGCTATGAAATTGAAACTGGGAGGAGTTTCAGTTTCATGAAACCGGGCGTCAGTATAGTTTCAGTTTCATATGAACCGGTTTCAGTTTCATACGAAACAATATCCAGGTGCAGTCCAATTTTTTGACAAGTTCGGCATCGATATACACCTTATCTCCAAGTACCCCAAAGATGTTTGGCATTGTCTGCCTACCTACACTACCAATTCCCTAGGCTCGCCATCACTTTCTGCCCCCTTACTCATCTCTATATCTTCTTGGAGTATCCTTACAGCCGCGTCGATATCCTCCGCTTCCCTAAACACCCCTGCAAGAAGCGGCCTGCTCTTTCCCTTTGGAACACTTATCCAACTTTTAATGCACTCACATGCCTCTACCATTTTGGCAGGCATGCTACTTCTATCCCATCTAACCTGCCGTCTTGCGCCTGAGAAGATTTGCTCTGCTTCCGTAGACATGGGGGGGATGCAGAATATGTCAATAGCCATACGGCAGAGGAGGGGGAAATTCTCTCGCTGGGTCGGTTCAAGCCACCACTGTAAGGCCGTTTGTTGTCCAATCCCAACCTGTGAGCCCTGCGAAGTATCATCAAAACCAGGCCATTAGAAGGCTTCAAATTACTTACATAAATAAAGCGGTTGAATTCATCCTTCACCTCACTCGCTGTGCTGTACACCTTCTGCCTCCAGCGATCAAACTCATCGAGTTCTTGCTCTTTCTCCTGTTGTTCATCTGGGAGCTGGTAGCTCTTGTAGTCTGTGGACCAGATCTTCCTTACAGCCTTCACGGCATTGCTGACCCAGGCTGGGTTTCTCTTCCACTGCTCACTCAGATAGCTCTTTCGGAGTGCTGGGTGGAGGAGAATACCGGCCACGTACACCGGGGCTTGTTCGGTAAGCTGGTAATACTTCTCGAACTTTAGCCAAGCCACGTGAAAGCGCGCGTAGAAGCGTGGGCCACTGAAAGCCCGGTTTTTAATCCGCGTGAAGTGATGATGGAGGAAATCCATATGGGAGAGAACTTCATCGAGTGTATTCTCCCGGCCTTGGCGCACCGAGATCTGGTGGAATACTTGTAAGAACGCATGAATATCTCCTAGTTCGTTCCAGTCGTTGTGGTCCAGTGCATCTTTCTCGATTTTGGCATGATTTTCTTGAATCCAATCCATGAACTTTGCCCGATTCTCAATTGCCACGTCAATGAGGCGAAACCATGAATTCCAACGTGTGTCATTGTCCCTCGGCAAGGCCCTGCCAATCTCGGCCTTGAAGTCGTTGTAAATGCTGGTAGAGCTCCTTGAATATATGCACAAGTTGTGGAGTTTCCCCAGAACACTAAACTCCCGCCATTCCTCGGTAGCTTGTGCCTTCGTAATAATGCCCCCTTCTTCTCTTTCGGATAGCCTGCACAGCCGCTCATACGCCTCATCAATCCCCTCTCTCTCATCATCTTGAATCTTCTTTGCTTTACTCCGAAAGAGGAAGGCTTGAACGATGAGGTTCATGATGTGGCCACTGCAACGTAGTCGCCTGGCAACCGGATCTAAACCATCAATCTCTTTTGCGATATCGTCAAGCATAGTGTCGTTAGCGTCGTGATTATCCATCGTAAAGTAGCCAACCTTTCCTCTGAGATCGTACTCTTCGACAACCTCCAGGAAAGCCTTGGCTTGCAATTTCCCGTTGTGGCTTCCTTTGAACTCGCGCAGTGACAATAACGCTTGAGCGACTCCTCTCGTCTCCGCATCTACAAAATGGACCACGATTGCCTGGTATGCCGCCTTCTGTTCCGATGAGGTCCACATGTCAATGGTGAAGTGGACCATAGATGAGAGAGAATTATGAAGCTTCTTGACGAGCCCTTGTTTGTGTTGAGCGAAAGTCTTTTTGAGAAGCTTCGGCACCGCTCTGCGGCTGCGTAGGAGGACGTCCCGGGCCATATAGTTGCAGGAGAGTATAACAGCATGAAACTCGGGGTACTCGATGAATGTGTGGGCGATATTGCGAACCGCAAGAAGCCTGGCAAGTGCTTCCTCGAATGCAGGAATATTAATAGCGTTTGCCAAATATTTTTCCTCAGTAAGGTCTCGACTGGCTTGACGTTCCTCCTGCCTTCCGAACAAGTCCGTAATGGTGCCATGTTGCTGCTTCTTCAGATCCGACCTTTCCACATGCTCTATCACCCGGATGCCATGAAAGTCCCGCAGGTGCTTGCGGGCTCGACTCAGGTTCGTCGTTATCGAATTAGGCTTTTTCGTGGAGCCGCAGTGCTTGCAGTACCAAATTTCGTGGTATGAGGTATCGCGAGCTTTCTCCCCTCTCTCTTCATAAGGGCCACGCGCCTCGTTCCAAGTGCTTTTGTTCGTACGGCCTTTGGCGCGCTTGCCAGCCCGATCAGAGAGAGAGTGATCCAATGTGTGCTTCGCGGGAACGGGAGAACCAGGAGAAGCAGACCCCAAGAGCTCATCAGAAGGCTCCGATAACAAGGGAGCGGGCGAAGCTGATGACATGTTGTCGGACAATTAATTCCACAGGGATCAGTGATGGCACCAGTCAACTGATAAGAATTAACAAAAGAACAAATTAAATTGAACAGTCATGTGTTCGGGCATAGCTATTTAAGCTCATGTCGTTAGGATTGGAGTCCTTGATGCGACAAGCCGGATGTGAAACCGGAGACACGACTCTAAAGTACGGGCCGCGTTTTATATCCAGTCGCACGAACCTAGTGGTGATATGCGACACATATTTACTATTAGCAAGTTTCTAACTGCGTTGAAGGCATTTGGTTTGCGAAATTTTCTTGGTTAAGTACTAAGATATTTGGGACTCATCGGGCGTATATGAAACATATGAAACTGGGGGAGTTACTGTTTCATACGAATCCGGGTCCAGGGACAGTTTCAGTTTCATATGAAACAGTATGAAACAACACGCGTGGCTATCCAGCACTGCTCTATGGGGCCTGAAAGAGGGACCCTGACTTTAAATTCCTATACTTGGGAAAAGTATAGTCACAATAGCCAGCATTTATTTTCAGGGAACGATATATTTCTAAATTTTACCAAATTTAGCATCGTTTAACTGCAACACTGAATCAAATGCCCCCGCTGATTACTCTATCCTCAATATCGTCCTCAGCTGCCGTCCGGAACATAAATCCTTCGAATGGTTGTTTCCAATACATCCAAAGAATCTAGGCGAGGGTAGAGGCCGTAAATTGTCCAATTAAACCCGCAGTTGACTCGATATCTGGTTCTTCTCGGATGTAGCTAAACGGCTAAACGGGATCCAGATGGCGTCAAGCCCCTCACCCGTAATGTTTTCCATGACGTACTCGGGGTGGCGTATCTATCATTACCAATCACTATAAGAAGAGCAATGAAATGAAATGACTGCTGGGTAAGCAAGATCATGATGATACTGATCATTGAGGGGGAAGGAATGAAATGATAATGATTAAAATGATTCGATGAACGGAGTATCCCGGCGGACCTTAGATACCCTATACTATACAGCATGAACTGCTTCTTCCGCCACTGGTTCCTTTAGTAATCCGTCATAATCGCCCAACAAACCTATCTTTAACTAGGATCTCACTATTTTGCGTTATTGAAATAGTATAAGAACGAGTCACAGGCCTTCTCCAGGGGATTGGCAAGGCGTAGGCAGGATAATATCTGACTCTTCAATCGAAACGAGCCTAAATCGGCTATTTAGATAGAGCAGCAATAATGGAGTGACGAAATTGAGGCTTGCCAGAAACGGGTAGATAGCCGTAGTCCCGGTCTCCAAGTATTAATACTTCAGTAAGGTTTGTTTTTCCGGAATCCTAGGTACTTATACCTAGCAGGGATGCACCCGCCTGTTCATTCCATTTTCGTCCTTCTAATGCAATGATAGTTATGTCAGGCAGGGCATCAATAAATTGATTGCAGTGATTATTATCGATCATTCGTCAATAAGCCAATCAGTATTAATGAATGATGCGCTAGCCTGGATGTACTTGATATTTCGTCCCTCAGCATTCGCTTCAAGACTAGAGTGCGAACACCTCTGGTATGGAAGCTGTGCCTGTTTCCCGGACAAAGCGCACATTCTCGCTGTCTATGAGAATGACGTTTAGCCCGTAATTAATAATGTAGTAGTTGCTAAAACGAACGATGCGCTGACCCCTATGCTCTTGAAGAACCTCTCCATTGAAAGAGGCATACTCAGACCTACCTCACCCCATAATCAACGTCACGACGGAATGTGTAAAGAAGAGCTGCAGTATGAAGATGAGGAATGGGATGTAATTAGAAATTAATAAACGCTTCTATAATATAGAGTAATTACTCCTTGCTGCTGCTGTATCCCTTTCTACACGATTCCGTTGCCAGTGTGGTTGCTTAGAACACAATCTTTGGCAGTTTTCTCGGAATAAATATGATCCTTCCCATAGGTTAGATTGGGAAGGCGTAGGAGGAGATGGTCGTACTCCTCATGCCAAAAGCGCAAGCTAGAGACGAGAACTGAGCGACGCGCGGCTCTCATCCTCTCATCCCCCCGGGGCGCCTAGAGCCAGCCCTAACCACGGTCACTGAAGGCTCCGGACATAATTTTCTCGGAGGATCCTTTTGTAAGGTGCCCGGCCTGGTCTTTCTTATCATCCCGGTAATTCTTGAGGGCGGAGTGGATAGTCTGGAAGAGCTGAGACGTCTGACGAGTCTGCTCGTCCATCCGTTGTCGATGTTGGGAATTCAGTTTCTGGAGCATCTCGATTTTGTTTTCTTTCTCGACCATGGAGCGCCGCAGTGCATCATTCTCCCTGCGCAGTTTGAGAATCTCTTGTTTGAGGGATGTAAGGATGCCACCTTCTGGCTGGGCCTGCTGACTGATATGGCCGAGTGGGTGCCTCTGAGAGGGCGGTTGGAATGGGGCGACTACTGCCTGGGGAGGCACCTGGTCCTGAAGGGACAGAGGAGGCAAGGATGGTAGCTGCTTCTCGTACATAGCCAGGAAGAATGTGGTATAGGTAATTAAGTCCGTTTGGATTTGGAAAGCCGCACTTTATATGGGTATAAGATGACAGGTTTGAATAAGTTATAACAAGCAAAGCGGTCGGAGGTTTTAGAAATCAGACTGGCGGCGAGGAGACTGGCGGAGTTTTCTTTAGACCGTGTTCCTTGCCTGTCTGGACTGGAGCAGCGTGAGGAGGGCTCCTATGGGGCTTGTACTCCCGGGCGAAATAAATTTCATTGCATGGGCCGGCTGCTCTGATAAATTATGCCAGGATGTCCTTAGGATGCCCTCCCCCGGTACCCCTGCGGATCTGCGCATTAGTTCGAAGACTAGGGGTGGGGGAAGATGGCTACCGGTTGGCAAGAGGTTTACTGGCCCGTGCTCGGCATTGGTTTGCTTGTTATTTATCAACTTGGACGATGAAAAAAGTAGAATATTGGTGATGGCTTTCTGATATATCGAAAGATGAATAAAGTTTGAGAATGTCAATTGTGCTTGGAACACCGACGGAGCTTCCCTCCCCATGCTTACGCGGGAGCATCCTTAGACTGTGAGGACCGGGGTACCATAAGCCACTGGACCAATTCATAAAGGATTCAGTTCATCTCGCGGCAGACGGAAGACGCGACCCTGCCATCTCGTCATATGCGTATCACTGGTTGTTGCTGTCCAGCTTGTCACGTTGTAGCACCTGGCGGAGAATAGTAGAATTATACGGGCCTCCCATCCATGTTTTGGCGATCCGATGGCTTCTTAGGGTATTGACATAAATGCAGGTGAAGCGGAAGAAGGCGGGCTTGCCTGGTGGCATTTGTCTCTCGCAGGTGTGGCTGTTTAATGAAACGTGCACGGACAGGCTGCCAGTTTCGCTGATTGGCCATTCTCGAGACTTGGTGATTTCGTCTCTTGGTTCAACGGTGCGCACGGCCTCAACGACCTCCTCGGCCTCCTCGGCAGCAAGCGCGCCCTGCTCCCGCCTTGTCCTCTCCTCTTCTCGTCTTCTCTTGTCCTCCTCGACCCTGGATTGCAGCCAATTCCTCATGTATTCCTCAGCTCCTTGCCATTGCTGGGGCGGGCTAGAGAGCTGTGGCCAGGAATCTCTCTGCTGACGACTCTGGGTTAATGAAGGTGGCGGCAGACGTGAAGGAGGCGCATGATGCACAGGTGGAGAAATGGCGGTTGGAGGCTGCTGGGGAAGAAGGTTCATGGTCCGGAGGAGGCAGGCCACATTGAGGAGTCGGCATGGCTGGGTTGGCGGGCTGTGACCCAGATGGATGGCCGGCAACGACTTGTTGGCAAACTCTTCGATCAGGAAACCCCCTCATAAGCCGAATTTTGGGATCAAGCTGACCTTAAACCATCCGATATGGAGTATTTTGAAAAGAAGCGACAGTCTAGGGAAGTGAATCGGTTCAGAGCGCGGGGCTAGGGGGTGCAGCTCCTATATCGGGCGCTCCCGGTATCATTAGTTCGGATTGAAATGAGATAGTGGTATTGACGATTCTCTGCTAGCGGTGTCACGGGGATGCAGTAACACACTTATTGCTCTCCGCAAACAGCCAAACAAACGAAAAGGGTTATCAAGTCATATTACAATCCCACATCCCATAACTTTTATACTATTTAATTAAGGCTCTGGTCTTGCGGCCCCTGCTTCGACTTCTCTGTCTTCTGCTATAACTCCCCCCTGCTTCTTCTCCTTCTTTCCCCCTCCCCGCCCTTCTCTCTTTTAGGCTGCTCCACTTGTACTCTAGGAAGTTATATCTAACAGAAGACGGTGGTATTATAAGAACATAACGATCAATCGGAATGAACCAGTTCCGGGCTCGCGTCTAGTAAAAAGACAAAGGTAAAAGTAAGATGGATATGAGACGGGTTAGGTCGAGAGTGTGTGAGGAAGTGCTGTGCTTGTATGTGCTATTATTGGGGGGGGCGAGGGTTTTATTTGGTGGCTCGTCAAAAGTCCGTGCAAAAAGTCGAGGCTGCGGCTAATTCACTCTCGTGACTGGTCACCAAGATTCAGCCAACTCATATCCGACGACATTGAGGCAATTGCAAGCTGAGGTTGGCTGCTCACACCTGTAGGGGGGTTCTACGGACCCGGGACGCTTGGAAACAGTGGCGCTCCGAAGTAGGAGTTTGGGTTGCAGGCAATTTTGGGAGCACGATCAGGACTCCAGGGCTTCAAGCTAAGGTTAGGGTCCCAGGCTTCATTGACGCTCTCCGGGATGCCACTGGAGTAACCCGACGATGACGTCCTCGAGGGAATGCGTTCAAGCTTGTCGGCTACTCCATCCTTGAATGGAACCTTGCTGCACTCGGCCACAACACAGCTGCCGGAATTAACCCGATTTATCTCGGGGCAGAAGTCAAAGATCAGCGATGGTAGAGCTGACGAGTCCTGCGTGGCCCTCGCGATACGATGGTGCATGGCCTCAGAGTAGCGGGAGCTCTGTTCGGACCCAGCGGTTGTCCTCTTGGATCCACCGAAGCTGAGGATCTGCAATGCGCTGCCGCCGGACCAGTATCGGCTCCAGCCAGAGCTTCTCCGCATGCCGTCCTGGGCTTCCATGGGCCCTGCACGGGGTCGGTACTCTGCGACGGTTACGTCGAAGCCAACGCCCCTGGTGTCGTAGCCCTGCAGTGCAGGATACGGCATCACCTGCAGAATCGGCTTGCTAATGGTAGCCTTGATCTGCTCGTGCAAAGAGCTGCCGGAGCTTCGAGTCGTATCGTTGGTAGGCTTCCGGGTTAGACTGGTCTTTTGCTTCCCGGTGCGATCTATCAAAATAGCCATGGATGAGTAGGATTCCTGAGACAGCGTGGCGTTGTGGCTACGGGTTTGACCGCGCGAGAGTAGCTGGCGTGAGCCATTGCTAAAGTACCTGGTGCTGCTAGCCTCCATACCGTTTCTCCTGGCCTTGCGTCGCCGCGCCAAGAACAACAGCAGCAAGCCAAGCAAGGCCAAGAATCCGAGGATCGATCCAAGTATGAAACCAAGGATGACGTTGGAGCTGATACCGGAATCGTCGTCACTGTTGCCAGCGGCCGCACCTGCCGTGGCCGAGACGCTGGCCTCGGATATTGTCAGAGAAGCGGTTGAGCTGCCTGTCGACAGGATAGTCGAGGTCGCAGAGGTCGATGAGATCTCCGAGTTTGAGGTTGACGACCTCGTCTGGATATAAATTGACTTGGTAGACTTGGCCAAGCTAGCTGTTTCGGTAGTTGAGAAAGTCGAAGAGGTCAACGTGCTGTCCGACAGAACCTTTTGGTTCTCAGCATCGAGTACCTGGGTGGCATCGACCCACGAGTTCTCGGTAGCATCGAATATGGCAAGAGGGTCTTCGGAATTCCCACCAGAGAAGAGAACCTTGCCGTCTGCGCCTTGGGCAATGGCAAAATTCTGCCGCGTAGCGGTTGGTGCAAGCGTCGAGTTGTGCTCTGGCCAATCGTCTAGGGACAACTCGCGCTTTTTATTTGCAATGGCGGCCGAGTTGGAAAGGGGCACGCCAGAAGCGTCCTGGAGAACGAATCGGCGGACCTGGTTGGGGGATTGTGAGAGATCAAAAGTGTAGAGGCTCTTGGAGCCATCATCCCCTGGCATCACAATAGCCTGAAAGGAACTTGAGTCCTTCGGTAGGGGTTCTGCCAAGGTGGCTCCCAATTCCCTCCAGCCCGTAGTCGGGTTGAACAAGGCAATGGCGATATTTCTAGTGTTGCCGCCGACCAAGCAAGCATCGACATCAGACCAGTTGAGAAGAATAGGCTTGACGCCGGGGCTAGAACCAGGGCCATAGGAGTTAACACTATAGGGCCCGGATGCCTGGATGGTGAAGGTTTCACCGGACGAGGCCGCGACTCCGTCTCGGCTACCTGCGTAGATAAGGATGGTATCGCTGGCCTTGATGTACGTCGAGCCATGCCACAGGCGATCCTTCGTGATCAACTCGGAGGGGGTGATGGTAGTCCACTTGCCGGTCGAGTAGGTGTACTTTTGCAGCCCAGTATAGCCATCCGAGCCGCTGGTTCCACCGACGACAAAGAGGCCAGCTTGTGCGGTATCATCGGGGGTCGCCCCAACACAGACGGCCCCCGAAACCTTCTCTCCCATCTCTAGCTTCTTCCATTTTGCACCTTCCTCTAAAGGCAGGGACAAGAAGGCCTCAGGCGTGAAGGAGTAAAGGGTGTTCTCGTAGATGACGGAGCACGAGTCGTCCAGCGACGTTGGCGGCTTGGGCAAACTCATCGCAGCAGAAGTTCTCAGAGAAATCATGAAAGATCTCAAAAACTACATCAGTAGACTGACGAGGGCATGGCGATGATGGCTAGCAGTCAGGTGGAGTTCGCGTTGCGGATGATGTTGCGTCGTACGATCACGGTCCAGTAGTGCTGATGTCGTCAGGATCGAGGATCAAAAATGGCAAGGGGGTACCATGGCGTGTTGAATGAAGGAGAAGCGAGACCGAAGAGGGCGCGTTCTGGGCAGATGCAAACAAGGGGTAGGCAACACAGCGGCAAGCAAGCAATCCAGCTAGGTGAGTATGGTGAGAACTAGACGGCTGACCGACAGGCAGCTGGCAGAAAGCTGGCGTCAAAGGAAGGATGTTCGAAGGAGGCGTTGAACTACTTGTGTATAGCTGTACCGATGTAGGCTTCCTTGCACGTGAACACGCGTCCTCCTCCTTTCGAATCTTTGGTATCATCGGGGAGGGAAGCCATCCATGTAAGTTGGCACCACCTCAACCACAGATTAACTTGAATCGGCCGTACGATAGGACCTGCACCTGGTTGCTCTTGGCGAAGGAGGACCTGCGAGGAGCTAATTACTGAATCATTCCTCAGAATGTCTGCCATGGGTGACCCGCTGAGCCCAACACAACCCCAAAAAGGAAAAAAAAAAAAAAAAAAAAAAAAAAGGAGGCGGCAGTCTCACCATTTGGAGGGGTGAGGTCGTGGGGGGATCGGCATTAAAGGCACAGGGGGATGGACGCTTGGGTCCTCGGCACATCCAGGTTCCAGACAAGAGTTGGCCCAAGCGCTCAGGCGACAGGGCGCTAGCGGAGCCGTTTCTTGACTCATTTAGCCAACGCCACCAACCTGGATAACGAGACTGTGTGTGTCCAGACATCAGCTACTGCAGGTCGTTGCAAAATTAATTCCGACAGGTTCATGGTTTCGGAGATGAGTGTCATCGTTCGTATTGCGTGGAATGAACCCAGTGTGGAAGGTCATTCCTCTCCCAAACCCATGCCCCATGGTCTATCAGAACACGAATTAGTTGTATGTTCACCTTGCTAGGCCGCTCTCTCTCTAATGCGAAACTATGGAATTGTCCGGTCGGTTTCAGCTGCAGAGAGCCCTAGTCAAGCTAATTAAGAGGCATAGTCCAAGATGACGGAACGCGCACACGGCGATAACAAAGACCATCTGGACGGCTATGTCATAGGCTAATAGGCAACATGGAGCATGGGCTGCGGGTCGTTATCCAGAACAACGTGCTAAGCTGCCGGAACCCTTGACCCGAAGGGCCCCTCATCCGCCCGAGATGCGACATATCAGCTCATGTTCCATTGAAGCTTGAATTCTCAGCCTCTCCAATTCTCCATCATAGCAACAATGGGTGGTTTCAGGTGCTGCAGCTATCCCGCTGACATGTGTCTCTGCGGGATGCGATATCAAAGGATGAGCCGCCTGGCGAATCGAGAGTCATGCTGGGCTTGGATTCATCATAAAAGGGGAAACTGCCTAGAGGGAGCTATGCCAAATCAAGGCGGGGAGTGACGTAGCCTATCTGAACAGATAAGGAGACGAGACTCCGTTGCTAAACCTTTGATGGCTATCCTCGCAAGGTAATTCTTTCCAGAAGGTACCCTGCTGAGGCCTTAAGAGTGGTCTGATTTTGCTACTTAGTGTCTAGGTCGAGTCCTGTTTCATCCTCTTCATCCCGCAAACCAACGGTAGAACCCCACTAAGCTAATGGCAAACTCACTTGGGGACCCAACCATCACTTGTCAATGACCGCTCCGTCCATTGCTTCCAGTGGATCGATGTCGCCACCCCACCCTCATCAAAGCCCCCCTCAGGCACCGGTCCTGCAGATACCCAGGGCCAGTAGGCTTGGCTCCGAGGTGCCGCGCCTTTGACGGAACAGACGGAACATACCGGGCGTTCCCTGTTATCAGAATCGTCATCTCAGCAACACTCACAAAGTTGTTGGTCGTCCTCAAGGTCTAGCCAGTCAGAGGTGACGCATTGGCAGGTCACCATAGGCTCCATTGTCAGTCCTGTTCCTTGCCTGGGTGGACCTCGAGAATGAGAAACCAAGCGGACTAATGTCTTATTTCTCTGAACCCGTGACATTTTCAAGCACAGAAACACAATACAACACACATGCTATCAGACCCACCCATCCGTCCTCCCCCACAAATCATATGGATACTTGCTTAGATCCGCCACGCCCGTGAACCCGTCTGCCTTATCCTCGCTTGGGTCTGTGTCATTATCGCCAATACTTCGTAGTAGCATACTCTGTTTAACTCGCATGCCCTCAGTCCCGCATTACCTGGTCCCGCTATTTGCAAGAATGTGGCCGAGGGAGTCCTTGATACACCGTCCCTGTTCTTCGAGGCTCTTTCTCATGGTCTCTATTCTTTGTTCGATACCAATGTATTTCTCGAGTAACTTGATTTGGTTGTCATAGATCCATTTGAGCATGGTCTCAATCTTGATGAGGCGGGTGATTGCATCCTGTCTTTGCCTTGTCAATATATGGCCACGGACAAGGAATTCTAAACTCACTCGTCGCCTGGTTGACCCCGCAACGGCTGTCCTTGTCCTTGGTTGGAGTCTAAGGTCGTGGGTAGGGTGCTACCGATTCCTCTAGCATTTGTTGTACTGTCGAAGTTAAGCAACCCGAGCCATGAGTCCGCAAGCACACTGTTGAATTGCCTCGCCATGATGTAGTAGGACGCTGGGAGAAGACGCCTTTGGTCTGCGGGAGAACAAGGAGATTGTGATTACTGAGCGGGTTCAAGGAGCTTTTTTAATACCTGGGTGTAACGAAAGGGTGGGTGTATCTTCCTGAAACCTGGTTTGTATTACCCATGGTATGGTCGTTATACGTATGAAAGTGATATTCCCTAGCGTCTGCGCAATGCTGATACTGTGTCTCTACTAAATATACTGGTTTTGGTGCTCTTTTACTGACGGAAGACTATCATATTCCTTCCACAGTATTGTAAACTTTATGTGCAGTTGATCTTGTACCCTTTTGCGCTTCTGTTCTTTGGCTTTTGCCCTGACCTTACTCGAGTTTGGCAATTCCATCTCTGACCAAAACGAGAGTTCTGCCTCTGTATCGATGACGAAGTCACCAAGCATACTGAAGCTGAGTCGAATATCCAAAATAGCGCCATAGAAATGTAAGATTCTGTCATAACAACTGTTTTCGGCAATCCGACAGCGAGCCCTCTTCCATCCTGACGGCAGTCTTATAATTCCATTTATTCCCAGATGCGTATGACGCAATGCCGGCATACCCCATTTCTTCAACATCTTCATCTCTTCCTCATCAACTTGATTGGCGGCATGTAGGTGCGACTCACCCTACCGCAGTATCTTCCTTGATAAAAAAGCCACTTGCGTTGGATGAAGCCTTGCACATCCTCGGCTAAAATGAACATCTTTGCGGCTACCGACATCTTTGAGCCCAAGACCTTCACACATTCTCATCGTCTATTAACCCTTTGAGAATTTAGACTGCGGCGAAGCGAGAGCCTGCTCATGGCCGACATGTGGGAGCCTTCGTCAATTGAGCGCAGTACTGCCGCTGTCCTTACCTGGTTGCAAGAGGATATCCTTCTCCATGACCCTGATCGTGTGTATATAGTCACCCAAAGTGGGTTTAATCGTACCCAACCGCGTAATCTCCGACGCAATTAATTCCCGCTTTGGCTTATCTGTTGTCAAGTCAAGAATTAGTTGCCAAACCGCCACTAGGGTTGGTTGCCATCGACTTGGGTCCCTAGAATCCATGGCTCCTCGTAATCCTATGCATTTTCAATAGAGCGAGCACGTCTGATCCGTACTCATCGATCCAGTACGGCAAGGCCTGAGCCGTCTCGAGAGAAAAGGAGGAGCCCTTCCAGTTCTCTATTTGCAACTATCGGCCCGGCGGTAGCAAAGACCTCATCAACGTGTATCCTTGGTATAAAATACTAATATATTGGGAGTAACAATTCAAACAAAACCATCTCTACCTTAGAGCTGGTACCTAGGCGCATGCTCTTGTAGATATAACAGCGATTCTATTTATTCGATAAGGGCTTTTCATATTAACTGAGTAAATAAACTTTGATTACAATAGGCGCTGCTAGCCAGAATGTTAGGTATGCAGACCAGCCCAGCCACGCATCAAACTTCATCTCCGAAATGCATGAAAGCGGCTTTGGCTTCGATGCTCAGCTTAACGGCAATCTAAGCTACAACTCAGCCGCACTGCCAATTGCTTAAACCTCCCACTCGCCCTAGTAGTATCTACAGATTCCCTCCCTTACCATACAAGTTTATCTCAATTTGTTAAACCGCAAGCTAGACTCCCTCCAAACCTGTCTCCCCCATCTAGAACAGTATCGCCTGCCATGGCTGAGGCGGTCGGACTTGCCGTGCTTTTTCCTGTCTCCTCATCTCGTCGTTTTGTTCGAATCATATCTTGATACTGGTTCGCCTAGCCCGATCGCGGCACTCCCGGCCAGCGGGACTTCTGCCTCGTGAGGCCCCCCTCAGCGTCAACGACAGCCTGGCGCCACCTGCCATGGGCCGCCGCAGAGCCGCAACCTTGACCCAGTCCGGTCTATGCTGCAACAAGTGTATTAAAGACATAATGTAGATATGGGTTGATGACGTTGAAAGGTATGAGTTGTCTGTGAGGGGGCAGAATAATGCAACCTAGTCACATAGTATCCACATCCCAGCCACCAGTAGACCGGACTTCTTTGCCATCCAGCTTCAATACACCAGGGCTACTGATTTATATATATCCCACTATCTTAGCGCAGCGCTTGCAGTAGTAGAGATTATAGGCGATGCGAACCATGCCCATGGCACCGATGTCGTCGGTGGAGGTGGCCTCGACGGAGCAGGCGCATCGCATGCAGCGAAGCACCTCGACGGAGGCTACGGGGAGTTGGATGGAGTCCATGCCGAGTCCGTAGGCAACGGCAGAGGCGGACTCAGCTGCGATGTCAGAATTGGAGCAGGCGGAATTTGAAGAAGAAGAATAGCAGTAGTGCTGATTAAATGGTCGGCTGGAGGGGAGCATGGCGAATATAGCTATCTTCTACATTAGGGAATGGGGGATGCGTTGGCTGACTCGGATATGAGTGACTAGGGCTGTTCTGTTTGGTGTTAAAGCCGGGTCATCTGGGGGTCATCAGATTGATCGTCCCCCCTGCCCCAAGCTGGTGGCACCGACCGGACAGGGTGAGCTGTGGGGTTTTCCAGGGACCTGATTGACAACCATGACAAAGGGTCTTGTTTGATCTTCGTCTCGTCTACTGTCTCGGTTGCCAGCTTGATCCATCCTTGATTTTACTACCGGTACCTCCCGCTACCGTTTAAACTAATGCACCCTAACGTCTAGTGATACAGATGGACAACCCACTCATCTCCACCTCACATACTCATACACTCGCACACCACTGCTATCGGCTGATGATAATTAATTCTCCCTTCTCGTCTCTACGGCTCTGACTTTCCTTTCCCCCTGCCTGAGTTTATAGGCTGAAAAGTCTACCGTGTCAAGCGACGGGTCGAGAGCAAGCGCATGCAAAGCGCACAAACAACAAACATGCCCAGCACCATGCTCGTTAGGAAGAGCGTCTCGAGAGCTAAGGGGAGTGGTCCCGGCATTTAGTGTGGTCTCGTCCATAGCGACCCCAGAAAGGGGCTCTCCGAGGAAATCTTTGTTTTGTACTATGGCGGCTAAATGCGTGCCGATCTGCGAGTCTGAGACTCTGTGCTGCATGTGTCTACCACCAAGGGTCTCCGTGACAGGTACCCCTTCGGTGGTGTCAACGACGCCGCCCTCGCCAAGGCTGAGGGTGTCACTGCCCCCACTACCCGACCTGCCCCAAGCGGCAGTTTGCCGCACTTCATGCTACCATCACCGAGGACCTCAAATGATTCGGACAAGGTATTCTTACGTACCCTTTCGATCTAGGCCGCCTTGGTTACCTTCTCATCTGAGCCGTATCCTGAGGTTCTGGCTTATCAGTCTCTGGATATCTAAATAGTCAGATTCCCAAGGAGGAGTTGCGTAATGTATGTGCAGTTGCCAAGTGGTTCTTCAGGCAGGGAGTGGAGTTCGGCAAGATCATCATGAACGGCCAACTTGGCATGGTGGCAGGCACGATTGGGCGAGTTCTGGACCTCGTTGTAGAAGTCAGAGTAGTTCAGAACAACGCCTAGACGCAAAGGGTGGTTAGCGGCGAGCTCGATCTGAGTAATATTACCACCCAGGACCACCTAGTGGGCACCCCCACCTAATGGACCACCAAAATTTCAATCTTTCCATACAAATTCCGAATTTTCAAGTGCATCGCATTTAGCCAAGAACGAAGATACTCACAAACCCATCCGAATTTTCACGTAATTTTCTTGTCGGAACTCCTTTCGCAATGGTTCGCCGTGTTTATACTGAAGATGACGTAGCTGATGCTTTACTCGATATTACTGATAGAGGCCTGTCACAGATGGGGGCGGCCCAGAAACGTGGAGTACCTCGGTTGACCCTTTCTGGGAGACTTTCCAGTCAAGCGAGCAGGAATGAACGGATCCAGGCCCACCAGCGTATTTCAAAGAGCCAAGAGGAGACCCTCCTTCGTTGGGTGCTGCGACAAGAGTCTCTGGGCTATGCTCTCTCGCACAGCCAGCTCCGCGCCTGTGTCGAGGCCATCCTCAAACAACAAAGCGATAACAAGCCTCTGGGTAAGCACTGGACTACGGGATTCGTCAAACGTCACCTAGAACTATCTACCAAGCTTGGAAAACGTCAGGAAGCCGCCAGATTTGATGGATTTACTCCGAAGGCGGTCAATTGGTACTTCGATATCCGGGAGAACGAGTACAGCTGGATCAAGCCTGAGAAAACGGTTAACGTGGACGAGGGCGGCATAATGGTGGGTTTCGGTAAGTCTTCTACAAGTACTCTATGGGTTTTTATAAGGCATAGCCAATTGATTGTCCATGAGGCCTAGACAGCCTCGTAATCGGGAGCTCTGACCCGAAGAAGAAGGCGCTATTAAAAGGCGTTCAGTCGCGCACGTAGACCTCGTTTATTGAGGCTGTTACTGCAACTGGCCGCTCTTTAAAACCGGGAATTATCTTTAAAGGGAAAGAGCTGCAGAAACAGTGGTTTCTGAACGAATTCGAATTGATAGCGGACTGGCACTACATCACATCCCCGAACGGCTGGACCGACAACCATATAGCTCTCGAGTGGTTGAAAGACGTCTATCTACCTCACACAGAGCCTCGTGATGCATCAGATGCGAGACTCATTATCCTTGACGGTCACGGAAGCCCTGCGCAGCTGAATGTTTCGGGGTTTTCACCGCAAAGTCTCCCGCTATAAGATCGCTGACGAGCATTCAGGATGAGTGGATGGCTACGTGCTTTCTGAACAACGTCTACTGCTGTTACCTACCAGCACATTGTTCCCATGGTTTACAACCGTTAGACAATGGAATTTTTAAAGTCATCAAAGGTGCGTATCGGAAAGAACTCCAAAAGCTGGCTAGTTTGACCGATTCTGCGCTGGTCGACAAAGTCAACTTTATTCGGGCATACGCGAAAACCAGAGAGGCGGGCATGAGGAAGCAGATTATCTTATCCGGCTGGATATTTACTGGAAATTGGCCAATAAATCGTCATAAGGCTCTAACACATCCTGAAATTCAACCGGCCAAAGAAAAAGTGGTGGAACGGTTCAAGACGCCGAGCCCTCCTCAGTTGCACTCAGATGATACGCCGAAAACGAGCCGCCAGGTGAGGGATTTGGCCAAACACCGCAGTCGCCCGACTAGGCAGAAGTACAGTAAGATCACAAAGGGGTTGGAAGCTTTAGAAATGAAGGTGGCCGTTCAGAATGCGCGGATTACTGGCCTCGAGGAGCAGATGGCCCAGGTGCAGCGAGGGAAGAAAAGAAACGCGGTACCAAACCCGAACCGACGATTCATGGCTGTGGCGGAGGCTCTAACGGCTGGAGAAGTTCTTCTTGGCTCAAAGGAGGTAGAAAGAGAGGTGGGTGTCAGGTCAGAGGACGAAAGTGATGACTTTATGGTCGTAACAAAGCACTGCCAGCGCACACGCAGCAGTCGGGAGGTTAAAAAAACCACGCAGAGAGTAAAATTTGATCAATTTTATAGAGTTTTTCTCCAAAGCTTCGCTTTTTAATTGATGACCTGGTGTTTTGTGCACGCATGAAAATTTGGATTTTATGTGGGCGGAGCGAAATTTTGGTTATCCATTAGGTGGTCCTGGATGGTAACCACAAACCATGTAGCCTTTGAATACTACTTATGCGGGTCACTATTAGATGTGAAACAATTAAAGCGAAGAGTTAGTTAATATCTAGGAGGGTATTGTATATTATCTTATTACACACCACCTCTCCGTATCTGATAAAAACTAATGCCTCTGACCTTAACCCATGCTCATTCTGCCTGAACGGGGCCCTTTGCGATGCGTAATCACAGTATGCAAAGACGAGCCGGAAACTAACTTATATACCGTAAGTGCTATAGCCAGCTCGTGTCTTGTCCCAATTCGTTTACGTCGCCTCCTCGGGACAAGTGGCACTCTTCGGGAATACCTCATTGACCTTGGCGTGCAAGATAAGATAGTACGATGAGCAGGTACCATCAACTTGGATGGAGGTGCTGTATGTGGCATCCGAGCTTCCTGTTAGAGTGCCCGAAGGGAATACATACGTGTAATCACCGGGTGCGCACTTCGTCGGCGCCGAGCACGAAGCATACACATGTACCTCGGCGAGATCAAAGTGTCCGTTGGTATCATCATCATACAGGTTGTATTGGACGTTTACCTGAGATCCGGACAGGCTGGCTGACCAGCTTCCTGCCTTGGTGCCCTTAGAGATGTCGTTTTGGCCGGCGCCGACAATCAATGAACCACTGATGCCTGCAGTCAACGTAGCCTTGCTGGGAGTAAAGTACGAGCCCCAACGGTTGCAGCCACTACCACCCAAAGCAGGACCGACGGGGTCTCCATTCAGGTTCTTGGATCCGTCGCCATAGCCAAAGGCAGTGCCAATGGAACAGGACTTGGTCTCCGGGGGAGGTGGCGGGAGGGCGGAACAGCAGCACTTGCGCAGGCAAATCTCAGGGCACTCGAGGTCCAGTGTAAAGTACATGAACCAGTTGCCAGAGCCAATGGCAGTGCCTTGGTTAAAACAGGTTGCACCAGAGGCACAGCGTTTGCTGGAAACGCTGATGCCAACAGCAACGTAGACGGCCGTGTCACACAGCGAGGACACAGATGGGTTCTCAAATGTGGCGATAATGGCATCAAAAGGAACCCAACACTCGGTAGGGCTGAGTGTGCAGTAACTGTTGAAGGGCCATTTGCCAAGCTTAGTGTTCAGCGTGATGGGGTCGTCGTCGACTTGGAGATGTATGTCTGAAATAGTAGCCGCGGCAACAGTGGTGATCGCTATGTGCAGACACTTCTCCCCAGAGTATGGCCCCGATGCAGGACAGTCCTCGATCGTGTAAGCGACGCCGTCTGTGACATCCAGCTGATCGTCACCAAACTTGGAGCCGCATTGAAGGTTCGTTTTGCTGGTAGAAGGTGAGACCTGCACTGGTCCAGGGCCCTTCTCCACGCAGCAAGGAGGTGTATCACCGGAGCAGGAATTGGCCGTGCGAGGGAAGAGATGCTCGGGGAAGGTGAAGTCTCGGGACTGGAATCTCTTGACCGGAGTGGTTGGGCAGTTGCATGTGGTGATCTCAGAAGTGGAGCATGCGTCGAAGGTATCTGCGAGGCCTAGGCTCGGGAGGAGGAGCCCTACCAAGGCAAAAGGTTTGTACAACATAATGCAGGGAGTAACTAGAGACAGCGATAGTAATCCAAATATGAAAGACAGTAGAGTTCAAGTACAGAGGCAGTAGAAAAACTTGTAACCCTTCCGCCATAGAAGCAGGTTTATATCAACCTGGTAGGCTGGTTGGGACCTTGGCCGCAGTTTGATACAAAAAAGCCACATCCCCGCCACTATGATCTCACCGCCATCCAATTCACTATTGAAATACCAGCAATTAACTCTATATTTAATATAATCTGTTAAATTAGTAGCAGCCACCTCTTGCTAGGCAGTCATGCGCTATTTCCATTCGCGATACAACGATAAAGAACAAGTGTTCGACAAATAGGACAGTCCAAATGTCTCAGCATTAGCATGGTTGCGCTCGTTTCTATTGGCCGAGAGAATAGGTCATTTCACATTTTGCGCCACGGGCTGGAGTCTAAATTGCGCTGGTCAGATGATATTCGTTCGGCATCAAAAGGGATTCATTCAATACAAATGCCACACCGGTGAATAGCTAAGCTACGGGTAACTTAGTGACCACCACACACTGAATACGAAGCTTGATTAGGTTAGATAATCAATAGCTTGGGCTTGCCACACGACTGGACCTGACTTAGTGCTTCCACAGCGGAAATGCCAAGGAGAAACGTTGGGGGACGTTGAATTAATTATTCAGCCCCCGAAGGCCCCGCCTTGATCTCTTCGACTCCAATGCAACTAGCCAATCAGGGGCCGCGCATGACGTGCAACCCCCTGAACAGGTTTTAAAGGGGTAAAGAAGGGAAGCCCCTCATAACCACCAAACCAGTCCGGAAGGGGCCGGCACAAAAAAGCTGCTTGTGAAGCAACTACGCAGGCGGCTCAAAAACGAGAAGCAACGTAATTCCGAGTCACCAATGGCCGGTAGCTACCACCGTCTCCTGGACTCCAGCAGCCCTACACATCACAGGCCAAGCAAAACGCTTTCATTCGCCACTTCTTTACCCCTGGGAGTATCTTTAGCACTGGCGTCTGCCCACGCTCATTCTTTTGATACACACTAGACATTGAAAGGGAGGATTTCAATGGCGAAGGGAGGTAACGGCCGGCCATGCCTCCTGATCCGGATAGCGTTCGGGTGCATGAGGATGAGCCGCGATTCGGTCAAACTATGTACTCTACCTCACTAGCCTTCCGTAATCGCTTACGATAATTGGCGGACAGTCAAAATGAGTATCCGCTGATATCTTGTTTCTTCACTGGAGAATATTTGGCTTGTCTATGGGGCTCGAAACAATACAGTGACCTTGACGAAGTTACATTTACCGATCATTTAGTCAATGAACACGCAAGCCCGTCCGAGTCAAAATAGAAGGCTACTATAGTCTAGGCTGAGCTCAACACTTTTATTGATAATATTACGGTTCATATGATTCTCTTCTCAATGAACTGTGTTAATGTGCCGCAATCATATTTCGATTTTGTAACTTAGAAACGGGCCTGTAGGAGACTATCTATTTGAATGAATGAATGAACGGATTTATTCCGCCCGGGAGGATACGCCTTATAGCGCCCACAACGTTAAATATGTCGACGGTTTCATGTAAGCCAAGCACGCATGAGTGAAAATGGCGCTTCGGAATAATAATCCTTATGGAGAAACCCTCCGCGTACGCTAGGTTCTCACGTTGGCAGGTGGAAAAGTCGCTTGGCTGAGGCTACGCGTGAAGTCCACGCAAGCATCTCGAAAGCTTAGGCCAGTCATGGTCTCGATCTAAACCCCAATTCTAGAAATCGTCTCGAGGTATCCTCCTTCATCCCGCCAGCCTGTTTTCTAACGTTGGAAACTTGGCCGACGCCGAGAGCCTCTTGATACGTCATTTTTCTGCTCTTGCCACACCATCCCGCCGTTAGATCCTCCATTATGGTATGTTTCTATTGCAGGACTCATCCAATAACAGGTGCGGTGCAGTAGTATCGTTAAAAACGGTGGTGTTTATACTGGACGTTGCGACTCCAATTGAAGTTAAAGAGCCCAAAAAACTCGTTTTGAAGATACCCGTGGTCCGTATAATGTGAGTTGGCCATGTGGTGGTGGTTGCGGTTCAGACGCAAGTATCAATTCATACCATTCCTGGCCAACCTACGCAGCGGTAACAGAGACGGTAGCAATTTAAAATTATCACAAAGATACCCTCAAAATCCTCTGACAACACAACAATACCCTGATCCTAAAACAATTAAAAGAATGTCGGAAACTAAGGACCATATTTCCATCCCCGAAGCCCAGGCCAAAGACACGACAACAGACACTACTTCCCGTGAGCAACAGAATCTTAGTGCGTTCACAGTCCCATACCCGAGCTTGGCGCTTATCACCCCTATTGCAGTTAACCTTCAGTCAGTTCTCCGGAGCGCTGCTGGTGTAGTGAATGAGGCCGGAGACACCCTAGATGGTTTTGGTAACATCGTAGGCAAGATTGCAGACACTGACCCGTAGGCAACACTGTCAGCAGTGCGGGTTATGTTATCAGCTCTACCGGTGATGCCCTAGGCAAGACCATGCTATTAGGGCAGGAGAAACAGGGCGAAGAGAAGCAAGAGGAGCAACCGGCAGAACCCAGCTTGCACGATGAGGAAGATGGCAAATACGCGACTCAGCCAGCCAAGAAGCCGCCTGGCGGCCGGGGTCTTAGCAGCCTAAAGGATATCGTTAATGGTGATACTGGTGCTGTCGGAAACACTGCTTATGTTGTCGATGACACAGACAAACCCACCGTTGGCGACATAATTGGCGGCCTGGGTCTCGGAGGCAAGTCGGACGAGACGCTGGAAACTCCCAAGCAGGTCGAGGAAGCCAAGGACCAGGTGGCCGAAGTCAAGGCCGAGAACCAGAAGGGCACTAGTATCAGGCTCGAGGGCCGCGGTGGGCCCACAGACAACAAGGAGGCAGCCTAGACGCAGGACAAGCTCAAAAACGTTCGCCTTGAGGAGGCAAAGGACGAAACTTCCAAGGCGGAAAATGTCGCCAAAGAAGTCCAACCTGAAGAGGAAAAATCCGAAGGCTTGGCAAAAGCAGCCTAAGGACGTGATGGAGCAGAAGCCCGAAGACATCACTTCCAAGGTCGACGAGCAAGAATGTACCAAGTGTGCCCCTCAGGATAATCCCCCAAGTCGGAGATTCCCGAAGGCGAGATTCTCAAGTCCGAGGCCCCCAAGTCCAAGACTCCTGGCAAGGAGGTTCCTAGTGTTGAGGCTGCTGGTAATGAAGAAGCGGTGTCGAAGGGTTCTGGCATCGAGGCCCTTAAGTCGATGGCTCCTGATGACGAGGCTGCTGGCGAATTGGCTGAATAGGCAAAGGAGAAGGTTGCCGAAGGGGAGCCTCTTCATTATCGCTAATTCGAATTATTCGCTCGGAACTCAAACCCTCTGACCAATACCCTCCCACTTCAAAATTGATCTCCGGAATCTGATGATGGGCTATGAGGAGCCAAGCCCCAAAAACTGGTTTCGTCAATACATCTAGGACGGCGTAGGCGATAATTGCCGAGTCCACAGATATATTTTTTGCGCCGTCTGAGATACCCCAAACACTAATGACAGGTCAAATCAGCCAGTTATAAACTAGAAATGGAGGACCTACATTAGGTAAATCGTCCAGAGAATCAGAATGAAGGTGGCCATGGAACTAAAAAGCTTGGTGACCTTGGCACCCTTGGCGTCCACCGTTTGAGAACCATGAACTGCAACATGCCAGATGACAAACAGATAAGAAAAGCATGCGATCGCGAACCACCCCCATGTCTGCGCGGTATTGTCACAGCCGAAGGCCGCAAAGAGCCCTGACAAGACCATAACAAGAACAGCCACAATAGCCATTAAGGTGTGAGCGCCATCAACCCCAGCGAGAAGACAGAGCTCCAGTAACAAAAGAGGGATTGTCAGGCTCGAATCAACAAAACGAGCCCAGAATACCTCACGGCAAACATGGCGAAGTATATTGGGTACATGCTTATGGTCTTCTCTGATCGTTTGGCAGATGAAGGCCGCAGCATGGCCTGATGCCATGGCGAAGTAAGAAAGAGCGGAAATAATGGTAATCAAAGTAGTAATAACATGGTATAATCGGCGAGACATGACAATGGTAGAGGACCGTAGAGCGAAGACAGCGGACGCGATGACCATACCGGTAATCCCGAAGACGATCCAGAGAGCACGCATGCCGTTACGACCGACGACTTGGCAAGTAGTTGAGATGGCTAACTCTGATTAGAATTGAGTGTTTCAAGTTCACAGTTATATCTCGGACATACGGACGACGGCTGGAATGGTGGCAACCGCTGTGTGGATTGTATGCGCGTTTGCAATCATTTTGCAGGCGTTCAGTGGCAGCACTGTAAGAAAAGCATGCATACGAGCAATGAGCGGAAGTTAGAACCGAGCTTCACCTCCGTGGGGAAGAACGGTTAAAATGAGCAAATAAGGCCCTCGTAATTCTGCACCATTTTCGTAACAGACGCCATGCGTTACATGTTGATGTTGCTCAAAGCTAAGCGGTGATGCGGGGTATGTATGAAGGAGGAGCGCTTCCTGGGGTCACGTCAATTTACCGTCATGACCTCACCTCATTGCCTCGTTCACACCATCAGAATTGGCGTGGGAACCTTGTCATATAGAATTGGAACGAGGGCAACCTCGCCAGTAACCTAAACTCATAGGTAAACCGTATGCCATCATGCGATCACGCATAAACTCTCCCATCGAATGGCGAAAAGTTCCGCTACGTACCTCGCCCCACATGATCCCGGTCATCCCGAGAGTACTGTTGAACAGGGGTCTTGCGCTACCATCGCGGAGGTGAAAAACTTCACTGCATTTTTAACCGCACCCAAGGCAATCAGAAAACTGTTGTCGTTGGTTCGACCAACGAGAGTGTGTGGGACGGTTTGTCAGCCCACCGTCATGACGGATCCGATGGGAACCGAGATCGTGGTGGTTTCCATCCCCAGAGCACGCAATCAGCAAGACTCACCGAGCATGGTACCAGTGCTATGCATTGTGTGCTTTAGCCCACTAGACTGGAGATATCGCTGCACCTATGCGAGCTCGGCGGTGATCGACGGGTTGCCTGTCCCAATCTGTATTCTGGAATCAGCGCCGTTTTCATCCTCACGGCAGGGCATGACGGGCACTGGCCGCCCAAGAATTAGAGGGGCCCGTACAGGAAAAAGAGCAAAATTGGCGCAACACGATGGAGGCGTAGAGAGCAAACTATAGTCCATGTCGGCAGTCTCGGACGCGGATTGGTTTGGATGAATGGACTTTGGTCTCAAAACAAGGCTCATTCACCGACAGGTGATGAAACTGCACGTTGTGATCTTTAAATTTGTTGAAGTAAAAGGGTTGATTGTGTTGTTGTTAGTTCTAAGTTACATGTGTCTGAGAGGAGCACAGCTCCTTACATAGTATCCACATCCTAGCCACCAGCAGATCGGACCACCTTAGCCATACTGTCTCAACAAAATTAACAGTAGCGGAAAGACATGTTACCCGGGGAAACACGAGCTTTTGAACTTTCGGATGAAGCCGAGTGTAGCATGTGAACCATCTGCAATCTACCCCCGATCGGGAAGTGAACGTCAGGGTGAAGTGGTCGACGCAAGCCCAAGAGAGGTTTGCAACGTCCTCCGATCAGGACCAGATCGCCGCACTGCCCTGATTTGCTGTATCTCACCGGCTAAACCACTAACAAGGTTGCAGTCAACGCGATGTAAGCCATGGCAAAGGGCTTGGGATAGACTTTTTTGGGTCGTCTCCTGCTGCTTGCTATTTTGCTCTATGAGCGCTTCCTTCAGCCATTTTAGTGATCCTGGGCTCCTCGTTCAGTTGTACGTAATCCTCTATCATACGTCGACCCTACTGAGCCGGACTGGGTGAATGACGATTCTGCGCCTTGACGTAGCGTTGGCTTGCTGTTCCAAATGGTAGGAACATCTTGGCTGTCTTGAACCCTAACCCTCTGTCGCGTCTAACACATAACCCTGGCCCAGAGAGTTCCAACCAATCAGCGACCTGTCAGACATTACGTGTATTTGGCCCATTGATCCAGATTGATATATTCATCTTGTGTTCTGTTCAATTCTGCCCCTCAGAGGTTTTACCATTTCGGTTGTAATCTTAAAGTATCCCTGCTTGCACGTGACACCCAGTGCCTGTTCAACACGACCCGGCCCAGCTAGAACCAATATTGCAGGACAGTTTGCAGAAGACTGGGAACAAAGGATCGGAAACGGCGCCACAGTACGCATTCCGACGTACGGTGTCTTGGTACATGGCATACGCACTAGTTCGATGAACATGGACAATTTTGAACTCATCAGAGATGGGATACTTCAGGATAACAAGCTGTCGCACTGAGCGTGCTTAAAGGATTAAAGTAAAATATGTTGAGCAGCAGCAAATGTGTTGATTGATTGTTATTCTGTGTGGGGTATTCCATCCCACAGGTTTTACTTTAAATCACCCAGCTTGACTACTAAGGGCTGTTGTTCCTGAGGATCATTGAGACCATGTCCGGCCTGCGACACAAGCCCTTTACCCCAAATGCAGAGATCAAGTACATAGGCTGGCTGACGAGATCTTCGTCTACCAAATCAGCATCTTCGGTCGTGGTTGAGTTCACGAGACCAGAAGACGCAAATAAAGTCATCGATGAGGGCCTCATCTGGCAAGGCGAGGTGTTCCAATGCGAGCTCTATGACAGACAGTGCCGTGTGAGACAATGCTTCCAGTGTCACAAATACGGCCACATAGGAACCCAGTGCAAAGCAACAATAACATGAGGCTACTGCGCGCAAGATCATGCCACCCGGGATTGCCCAACCAAGAGCAACAGGGACGCCCCGCGAAAATGCGCGGCCTGCAACGGCCCGTACGAAGCCTGGAACAACCAATGCCCTACCAGGAAACAGGAGGTGAACAAGGCCAAAGCAGCCTCTAAATCGAGACCCAGGTACCACTTAGAACAAGAAAGCTTTGTCGCCAGGACCACGACCGGAACTGAAACAAGGGATCGGCAAAATGAATCAAAGCCGATCGCCAGCCTACCTTGGAACCAGGCCGGCCACGAGACGCCAACTCGTCCCGGAGTAGATCGCCGACGAAGAAGCAACAGAAGAGAGCGAATTGCAGCCAGATAACACCCGATGATCCCAGAAACGAGATCGTCGTGAATATAGGGAGCCAGCGACCTAGACGAACATTAGCTCCTTCCAGGAGAGTATTGGAAACACTGGACGCCAACAGACAGATCACACAGCACAGCCAGCAAATGGAGGTTGACGATCAAGAATGTTAATAGGAAACACTCTTAAAATATTACAGTACAACGTAAGAAAACCAGAGGACACAGTCATGGCCACGCTCTTGCGAGATCCCGATATAGGGCGATACGACATCCTCGCCATCCAGGAGCCATGAAAGAACCCATTTGACACAACAACTCGCCATCCAGCCAAAGACCAGTTTCACCTATGCTACCCAGACAAGGATCGAAACTTCCCAGCTAGGGTCTGCCTTTTTATCAATGAGAGGCTCGATCACTCCAGGTGGCACTTTAGAGAGGTAAGCAGAGATCTCTGCTCGCTGAACCTAGTACTCGGAACAGAAGAAGAGCAACAGATTGTGATACACAACGTCTATAACCCAATAAAAACTGCAACCGAGAGAGGAAGCACGCTTCCACTCCTGGAGCTGGCCATAGAACGATCGTCCCATCATGAACAAATCATTGTTGGCGACTTCAACCTCCACCACGAGCTATGGGGAGGTGATCGGGTCCAGCGAGCAGACCCTGATGCTGCTGAGCTCACTACAATCGTGGAAGACTACTGTCTCACGAGCAACCTTGCTCCAGGCACTATCACATATGAAGAGCGTGGCGGAAGAACGACCATAGACCTTTGCCTCACGACGGCTGGCCTTATGGACAGACTGATTCAGTGCGAAATCGAAACAGACATGGACCATGACTCTGACCACCTACCTATCACCACCTCATTAGACCTAAACACTATTAAAATGATAGCTAAGCCCCGGCGAAATTGGAAAGCGTTAGACGAAAAGACATTCACTCGCGTGCTGCAACGGGAGCTTCCGCCGCAACGAAGATCAAGAATAAAGACAGCTTTGGACAGACATGTGGAAGAAGTAATGGCAGCCATAACGGCAGCTGTCGATGAAGCAGTACCGAAGACGGCTCCGTCACCGAGATGGAAGCCAGGGTGGAACGAAGAATGCGCTGCAGCCTTGGCAGAATCAAAACGACTCCGTCGGCGACACAGCCTGTATCGTACCGACGAGACATGGGAAGCATACCGTGCGGCGCGAAATGACAAAGGTAGAGTTATCAAGAAAGCACTCAGACAGAATCATCGGGAGAAGGTAGAAGAAGCTGCCCAATCCCCGGCAACCCTCTGGCGGTTAGCAAAATGGGCCCGAAACAGACACAGTCAAACACTGAACGTGACACCCGCGCTAGTCAACCCAGCTACAAAGCAGCAAGCAATAACCCCTAGCGAAAAAGCAGAGCTTCTCAGAAAGACCTTCTTTCCGGTGCCACCTGACACTGATCTCGAAGACATAGAGAATGCCAACTACCCTGCTCCCACAGCCATGCCACCGATAACAACGAGGGAAATAGAGGAGGCCATTGATGAGGCAGCCCCGCTCAAGGCTCCAGGACCGGACGGCATCACGAACAAAGCACTCCAAATCGCCTCTCCCTGGATCAAGCACCATCTCACCAAGATCTCCAATCAGTCCCTCACCCTTGGCTACTATCCGGAACACTTTCGACAATCGACAACGGTGGTCCTCAGGAAGCCAGGGAAAGACAATTATACCGTACCAAAGGCCTACAGGCCGATCGCTCTATTAAACACTACAGGAAAGATCATGGAAGCGGTCATAGCAAAGAGGCTGAGTTATCTCGCCGAGACTCATAACCTGCTGCCTGATACCCATATGGGTGGAAGAAAGCTGCGATCCACTGAGCACGCCCTCCACCTTATCATCGACAAGATATATGACGCCTGGAACACCGGGTCAGGCAAAGTGGCAAGTCTACTGCTTCTGGATGTATCAGGGGCGTTTGACAACATTTCACATGCACGCCTACTACACAATCTGCGGAAGAGAAAGATAGATGAAAGAACAGTCAAGTGGATCGGAAGCTTCCTGCGCCCAAGATTCACAACGCTATCAATTGATGGCTTCACATCTGAACCCTACGAATTAGAGACAGGAGAGCCACAAGGATCGAATCTGTCACCGATCCTCTACCTCTTCTGCAATGCAGATCTAATCGAAAAGTGCGGAGAGTTAGACGACACGGCCACAACCGGCTTTATAGGTGACGTGGCTATACTTACCTGGGCAGACTCCACGAAAGAGACATGCAAGAAGCTCCAAGAGGCACTCCATATCGCAGAGCAGTGGGCGGCCACTCATGCGTCTATCTTCGTGCCAGACAAATTCCAGCTTACTCACTTCACACGGACGAGAACAAGAATAGACGTCGAGGAGCCTCTGCAAACAAGATGGGGCACGATCGAACCAAAGAAAACATGCAGATACCTGGGTCTCATCATGGTCTCCACCCTCACCTGGAAACAGCACATAGATGAAATACAACGCAAGGTCACCAAGACAGTCAACGCCCTTAGCAGCCTCAGTGGTTCGACTTGGGGAGTGACAATGAGAGAGATGAGGAAGATATACAAAGGAGTGGCTGTGCCGCAGATGATGTACGCCTGTTCTGCCTGGTCGAATGCAAACTGGAGAACCAGGGATAAGCCATACACAGAGCGAACATTGAGCAAGCTTCAAAGCCTACAGGCCAGAGCTTCTAGGGTGATTAGTGGAGCGTACAAAGCAACATCGATACCTGCCCCAGCGCTGACTTCAATTCAAGTAAGTCAAGTTCGGGGGTGTAACTTGATTACTTGAAATAAAATCGTCCGTGAACTTACTTAACTTGAATTGAATTGATATACTTGAATTGAAAGCGCTGATCTGAGGCCAGGATGAAGCTATTGGTACTCTCACGCCTCCCCTCCATCCCAGCCCATCAGGTCCCCACCAAAGCTGACGACCTCGCCCACAGTGATCGCTTGATGGCCTAGCCAATTCCGTAGGCACTGTATTTCCTCTATGGTCTCGGGGCTTAAGCTGTGCCTTTGCGAGCTTATTGTCAACTTTGTGACACTAAACGTCCGCTCAGGATCGACAGACATAGCAGGAATTGCCAGGATGTCGAGGGCAAACTTGCTCAAACGTGGATATTCTTCTTGGTATTCCTTCCACCATAGAATGGGGTTCAAGTTCTCTCGCCGGACTGGCCCTTGCCTCATATAAACTCCAAGCTCATCTTCTTCCTTCATCATGTACCGATCGTAGCTCTGCATCTACTGGTCGAATTGGCTGGGCTCGTCTTGCCGCATCGCTTTTCCTATCATGGTTCTCGCTGCCTCAGACTGCTCCTTACGGGGATACTGTTGTTCAAAGAATTCCCGGACGCTGTTCTTAGCATCCCGTAGCCACACTAGTTGCTCGTGGCTAGTCCAGTTAGCCTCAAGCCAAGACACGTTCCAGCGCGGGTGTAGAATAACGGCAGCCGGGTAAAGTGGCGATTGGCTGTTGGAAGAATTGATGGTTCCCCCTCAACTTCAGGATTAAGGTTCAAGATTAAAGTTAAAGTTTGATGTCCTAAAACTCAAATCGTAGGACTGTCATCTAGGACTCTAGGACTCAAGTCCTAGATTGAATCAGTCGAAGATATAAGGCCTCAAAGGCCCTTCGACTGCAAGGAGTTAATAACAACAATAATAACAATCAATTGTTAACTGCACTCAGCATCCCTGCGTAATCCAACAACATTGGCCAAGTAGACTGTAATACTCGTCAAGTTTTGACCAACAGTTATTGATAGAGATTTGTATGCATCGTCGGTGGTCATCATCAAGACTCTCAGCTTGCGAGAATGCACCGGTATATTCGTCTCGAGTGTGCTGTGGCAAGTGTTTCTCGCGTCCGCGACCCTGGTCAGCTCGTGGAGGACTACATTCTGCGAAAATCTTAGTAAAATAGACATAAGAAGAACGAACATGAACTGGAAAGCTGTACTCGTGGTTGCCGAGGCTCTGGCAATCTGTAGTTCATCAGCAGTGCCATCCGGGGGCGAGAATATCAGCTTTTGCTCCTCGAAGAAGAGCAAATATTCCATTCCGATCATCACTTCCCACAAGGCGCCGTAACGGCCTTCTTTAGCCCAGCCCTGGCACCTCATGGTGATCTCGTAGAGTGGTTTTAGTAGACTCTGTATCTCCGCCAAGAGAAGGCAGTCCTGCTGTGAAAGATGATCTTGGACAGGCACCCGTTGTCGGGGCTCTGCTGCCTTCGTGTCGAGATATGTGATGAAATGGTCAATCTGCTCTCGTTTTCGAATTGCACGCTGGATCATCATAAACGTCGAATTCCATCTGGTTTCATTGTTCTGCATCAGTTCGAGATCGATGGCAGCTCGGTCCTCCTCAAAGAGGTGATAATCGTCTTCATCGCGCTGGCTGCAAGCCAGAGATTTCATCAACTCTCGCCGTTGCGGAGAAGCCCTGACGAACCGGACGATGTTATGCAGCTTGCCCACTGCTCCCCGTTTCCGCCAAAGTCGAAGCTCCCGCTCTTCAACTTGGAAAGCCGCCTCGGTGAAGGCTTCTCGCTCAAACGAGTCAGGATCTTCCCCCCAGAGGAACGCTCGAGCTGCAAGGTTGACAATATGCCCAAAGCACCGTGTTCGATTGTTTCTAATATCCTCCTCGGCCAGCGCAGGAGAAAGTTGACGATAGAGGCTCGCCAAGCATGTGTCATTGGACGAGACATTATCGCAGACACCCGCGCCAATCCGATCTCGTATCCCGTACTCGCCGAAGATGTCATATATTGTCGTTGCTTGGTTATCTCCGGAATGAGCTCCCACACACGGCGCAGGGCAAGAAGTCGCGATTGGACTTGATAGGAGGCGTCGAGATAGTGAGCGTGGAGGCCAAGGAAAGCGTACCGGTTTGGAGAAGTCCACATGTCAAAGCTAAAGCTAATCTTTGTGACAGCCTTCTCCAATTGACACGATATTGCTCCCTTCTTCACCTCGAATAATTTCCGCATGGTATCACGCACCGACTGCCGGCTCCACGGCACCTCTTTCGCCAATGACGCATCGTGTAAGTCGAGCATTCGTCGTAAGTACGTATTCGACGGCGCCGTGAAAGGAAGATTGGCAGTAACGATCCAGCCGACCGTCAGCTCCTTCGCTTTATTAACATTGGATCTTGCAGTAGGAAGCTCCAGGCATCGCCGTTTCGAAGGGGGCTGACTGTCAGCGCGAGACGAATCTTCGTACGCATTGCCGTCCGCCTCAGTGATCATATGTGACCTATATCCAGTAAGGCGCTGAAAAGGAATAAATGTCGGACTCATACGCATGTCATATACCTTCGGAGATGTTCAATTGGCGACGTGGTGTTTGTCGCGACGAACAACGAGCTCTTCCCGCGTTCATCACATTTCGAGCAAGCCCAGTAGGTCTGCAACGTCCGCAAATCAGGGCTGACTTCCGTGAGGAAGAATCCGTAGGCTTGAATCCAGCTCCGCCGGCCTTTGCGATTCTTGTTGGCAATATACTCCTCTGGTATATACCTCTTGCAGCCGATCTGAACCGTTGGGAGGTCAGCAAGAGTCGTTCTCCCAGATTCAGCCTTGATGGACGCAGCGTCAAGCTGCTGTTTCAGTGATTTGCGCTGACTGCTAATGCCCAGGAGCGTTTCTAGCGACTGCTGTTGTGCTGTCATAGCGGATCATTGGCGAACCGCGGATCGTGGATGCTTCTCATACAGACTTGGGTTCTGAGTCAGCTGCGACACGTCTCGAACACGCGGGCGAACAAAACAATAAATCCGCGACACCCCTACCGTGTCCCTTGATTATCATTGGTGCAATCAGCTCGGGGTCACATTCCGGACCACATCAAATTCATTACCCTACACCTTGGGCCCGACGAACCTCAAAGGGCCTCGTCACTCCCAGGACCGTCGCACAGGAAAACCCATAAAATACAGTATTTCAAGTAAATCAAGTAAATCAAGTTTGAGGCATTATGAACTTACTTACTTGAAATATATAGAGCCGTCAACTTACTTGACTTACTTGAAATACTTGACTTGATACTTGAATTGAGGTCAGCGCTGACCTGCCCTTGACGTGGAAACATACCTTCTGCCAGTCGAACAGCAGATCTCCAAGCATAACGTCGACACTCTGGGAAGGGTCGGCCCAGCTGAACGCCGACATACAGAAGAGGAGGCGAGAAGAAACAAGAAGAAAAGCCCGAGACGAGCTATCGAACAAGCCATCAGAGACCGCCAAGGGCCGGATATCCGGAGACAAGAGCACATCATGCCTTGCATTGTACCTCCATGGTGGCAGGGGCCACAGACGTTCATCGAAACAAACACAGAGGAGGCGCAAATCAAACACGAACAGATCATACAAGACGAGCCGGACGCCGTACACATCTACACAGACGGTAGCGGCAACGGTGGTCATATCGGTGCTGCCGCAGTCTGCACCACCACCCAAGAAACAAAGAGTGCTTACATGGGAGACGACACGACTTCCACCGTCTACGCCGGTGAACTCCAAGGCATTAGTCTGGCCCTCCAGATCGCACAGGAAGACAGGTCCAGAGGCAACAGTAGAAGCAAGGTCTTGATTTACACCGACAACCAGGCCGCCATCCGATCGACCGCAAAGCCCAAGGGTAAGTCGGGGGCATGCCTGCTCAGAAGCATCGCAAAACAGAGCGACGAACTCCAATTACAAGGTCTAAACACCGAGATCAGATGGGTCCCAGCGCACATTGGGATCCAAGGTAACGAAGAAGCGGATCGAGCGGCAAAGGAAGCAACAGGTTGGAGAGAAGGCGACCTCACGGGACCAAAAGCAGCAGAAACGCAGCAGCTATACCCACTCCAATCGACCATCAAGACATGGTCTCCCAAAGAGACAATCACGTCGTGGGAAAGAGACTGAATATGGCCGAGCATCTTTCAGGCACACGCCCAAACCCTCACGCAAGGTCTTGGACTTGCATGACGGGCTCAGCAAGAAGCACAGCGCACTTCTCACGCAGCTTCGGACAGAGAAGATAGACTTTAAGGATTTCCTCTACAACCGAAAGGTTCCAGGCATCTCCAGTAACAGATACCCCTGCGGATGATCCGCAGCGGATCAGATCGACAAACGGTAGCACACGTCCTCCTGCGCTGCCACCAGCACCACCAACTCCGGGACCAGGAACTAGGACGACTCCGAGGACGCAACAATCTCCGGAAGTTACTGAACGAGCGCAAAGCAGCCGCCAAGGCAATCAAGTTCATCGAACTGACTCAGATCCTTGGGCAATTTCAGGATCGAGACCTGAATAGACAAAGCTGAGCATTGGGGGGAGACTGTAGGTATGCGGCCGCGAAAGAGAGGGCTTCACAACCCGAGAGAGCCTCGAATCAAGGTTCCATCAGCATTAAACCACTGCGTACATGGGCCTGCCAGCAAATGTAGATAGTGGTAAGAGAGAGAAAAGTGGAACAGCATCGCGGAACAATACTGATCCGTGAGACTTCGGCTGTTCGCCGGACCCCGTTATCCGGGCATAATCGTTTAGACGATTACAACCGAGTAGGATATAATCAAATCAAATCAAATCAAATCAGCCCTCCCTCAGCACTAACAGCACAAAAATGCCTGGAAACTCGGGCATCAACCGCCCCGTCTGACGACCAACTTCATTCATTTCGGTGTCTATTTCTGACTAGAAGCTCTGTTTACCCAACGATTATACATATGCACCATGTTCACGAACACACAAAATACTTGTTGATTATTATCGCAGCTAGTTCGGTATACGCCACGGCAGATGTAGACCATTAAATAGAAACAGAGATCAACCAAAGCCCTTACTCTTGTGGGATCTCCATTTGCAAAAG
The DNA here is from genome assembly GCF_013085055.1 of Fusarium oxysporum Fo47. NCBI lineage: Eukaryota > Fungi > Ascomycota > Sordariomycetes > Hypocreales > Nectriaceae > Fusarium > Fusarium oxysporum. Next base: position 2,704,991 of record NC_072846.1, read on the forward strand.
CGCCCGAGCTTCCCGTGCAGCTTTCCTTCTCCCTCAGATTCGTAGACTTGCGTGACCGCCAAAGACTGGACTGGCTATACAAGCGACGGTAACTGTTGTAACGCCTCGCGTGTGGCGGCGAGGTATGCCACGCTCTGCATCGTATCCGGATGGTTTTCTCCAAGCACATGACGGCGAAAGTCCAAGGCGGTTTGATGAAGCTGAAGGGCCTCATCATATCGCCCCTGAGCATGGTACGTCGTCGCGAGGTCCGCCAGGCTCCTGATCGTATCCGGATGCTTCTCCCCAAGCACCTTCCATCGGAGATCCAGTACTTCTTGATCAATGCCTTCGGCCTCGACATATCGACCCTGCTCATGGTACGTCGTTGCGAGAGCTGCCATGCTCCTGATCGTATCCAGATGCTTCTCCCCAAGCACCTCTCGTCGGAGTTCTAGTACTTTGACCGCGATCTCTTCGTCCTCGTCATGTCGGCCCTGCGCATGGTACGTCGCCGCGAGGTCCGCCATGCTCCTGATCGTATCGGGATGCTTCTCGCCAAGCACCTTCCATCGGAGAACCCATGCACGATTATCCACTGGTTCCCTCTCTCTCCACCGCCCTCGATCATACAGAAAATACGATACTCTCTGAAGCAGAGTCGCTGTCTTAACCTCCATCCTGCTCACCTCCGCCCACTCCCCCACTCGTATAGCATGTTTCACGTACTGCTCGCATCGTGCCCATGAACTCGGTTCTGATGGTGGGAAAAGGCCATCTACGATCTGCAGAGCTGTGCTAGCATAGTATGCTTCACTGTTTTCTGACTCATTCTCGATACTCAGCGCCTCACCCAGGATCGTCTCAATTGTGCCACATACTCTCAGCCCATATCGCAAGGCCTCTTGCACGAGCTTGTGCATCTCATACCTTCGTTCGCCTTGCTCTGTCTGACGCAGGCTAAGGAAAGAAAACTCTTTCAGTCGCGTGATGGCTTCCAGAACCTCAAGCTCCGTGGCCTGTTTCACTGAGTCCTCCTTGTCATTGTCACATCGATCAGCAACTGCCGCTATCAACTCGTACGGTATATCTTGACTGTCAACATATGCAACCACATGCAACATCCGGTACGATATCTCGCTTTCTGCTCGGATCCGCTTCGTCAAGATCCTCCACGTCTCGAGCACACTGTTCGACACCTCCGGTCGTCGATGTCGGTCAGCGTCGCTAACCTTTAGCATATCCCATCGGATCTTGCCTTGCCTAAGGAAACCTAAGTATTGCTCGGACGTCATTGACATACGCCGCATATAGGCGCCAGCTTGCGAGATTGCCAACGGTAGGCATTGTAGCTCTTCCAATAAAGCGCCTACTCCTGCGTCCCTCAATCCCCTCTCCACCGTCGACGAATCACCCCTTGTCCTCGCGAGAAGCGTCGTCGCTTCATCCATCGTCATAGAATGCACTGCAATACCGCGAGGCGATCCAACAAGCGTGCCGACAATATGCGCGTCTCGACTCGTCCATAGTACCGTCCCCTGCGATCCGCGAGGGACATATTTGTATAGAGTATCGTTCATCTCTTCATCTTTTGCTTGTTGGTCCACTCCGAACAGCCTCAGGTCGTCAGCGTTGTCGACGACCATGACCCATTTCGATCGAGCTTCAATTGCGCTGCATACCGCATCTAGCAGGTCCGACCCGTCAAGCCGCTCGTCAACCCCGAGCTTCTTCCCGATCGTCTTATAATCGGATGTGAAAGTCGCTTCATTGTCGGCGTGCACCCAGAAGACACAGCATTTGTCGTCGGCATCGCATCGTCGGTACGCGTAGTCTAGCGCGATCTGTGTCTTGCTTAGTTCGTCCCTCCGTTAGCCCTCTCGCAACATCGTAGCGTTCCAAAACTGGGGACCTTACCCCGATCCCCCTAAGCCCCAGAGGGCAGCGCTGCGCGATCCTGCCGATTGCGGTAAAAGCTCGTCTAGCCTGTCGATGGGACCCGGTCGATGGACCAAATCCTCGTTGCGGGGATAGGGGATGACGCGGACGACTTCGGCAGGGGCCTGCGGGTGGGGCAGGCTGTGGTAAACATTTCCTTGGACGTTTCCCTGGTGGATGACAGTGTTGTCGCGGAAGTGGCTGTTGATGACCTCTCGCTGCTCATATGCTGAATGCGGTAACATCCTGATGTTGACTCAATTAAGATCGATCAACGAACTTTCTTCAGCATAGGTCGAATCTTGAGTGCGAATGCAAAGACCAATTTGCTCACTCCGGCCGCTCACGTGATTCTACGTCAATGCGTCATCTTCGATTTTGTTCGCCTTGGGTTCATAGCGCAATACTGTATGCAACTCTCCCGCCCAAGGGATCTTCAGCTTCCATATCAACAATAAAAGGAGCTCAACACCTTTGTCCTTCTGTTCTTTTTCCCCAAGATTCTGCATCGCTATTGTCTTGAATCAAGATCCGAACGTTTCATCCTGCCGATGAGCCTATGGTCACGTGTTCTAGGCAGCCATGAAGGAAACGTCTCCCTTGTCCTTTGCGCTTTGTTGGCAATGGCCCCGCCCGCCACATTCCCCTCTGTCGGGCTTGACTTCTTTCCTCGTTCTTTCGCTGACAGTCAGCCGTCGCGAAGCATTTGCCCCCTGGACGTCACCTCTCGCCTGACATGTATACGCCCGATTACGATCCTCGCCACGCTAATAATAGCCCCTTCTCTTTCGATGATGAGTTTGCATTGATCGCAGAACCCCACAATTTCGAACATGTGAAACTCCTTGCGCTAATGGCAGCCCCTTTCAAGACAAACGCCTGCCGTTACTTGAGTTAGGTGATTGGTGTTGAAGTATAAGCCTCAACAGTCTTCTGGGGGTAACCAATTTTTGTTTCATCAATTGGGATCCCAACTTCCGAGCCGATGGGGACAATCCAGCATGCGTTCACTACGACATCGAATGGAAGCTTCAGCTCAAGAAGGGTAGATTGTCCAAGCTCGTCGAGATTACAGAAGAGAACCTCACCCTTGCCCCTGGCGCCTACTGGGACAAGTTTCTGAGCGTCGAGCTAGCGGCAACCGTGAAGGACAAACTTCCTGAGCCGAGATACGAGCCCGATGAGACGACCGTTGCTGTGAGCGTAGAGAAACGTAGCGAACGTAACATGAGAAAGCAATTCGATGGCCTTGACGTTGACTGGACGACGATAGAAGATAAGCTGAGAGGCTGGGATCCAGCCACCAGCCGCGACTACCCGGCAGCGCTCATCATATGTCAATCAAATCAACTTTGGCCCCGAAGTTGATTTGATTGACAGCCCTCGAGCTCAAAGTTGATTTGTTTGATTTGATTGATACCCTTTTCAATTCCGTGAGTGGAGACCCCTACCCGAAGTCATCCCCCTCGTGTACACCAACACTCAGCTACCCACCCAACTACCTAACCTTACTCCGCCCTGCCTGACCCAGTTCTTGAGGCACTGAACGTGTTCCAATGTATCCGAGCACATCGAAAGCCTCTGAGGCGTCAACATCAGCTTCGCTAGGCTAAATTGCCTCTCACAATCGCTTGCCATCGCTGGAATAGCAAAGACATCCAGAGCAAAGCTGCTCAGTGAAGGAAATGAAGCCCCGTGGTCTCTCCACTATTGGATAACATCCTGCGTATCCTGTGGCTCGAGACGGAGATACCTTTCGAGCTCGCCGACACTGCCGCTCGTCGCAAACGCTTTCTTCGTCTTGCTGTTAATCCATGTACTGATCATCCTCTTGGCCCTCTCGTCCTTAGAGCTGCGTCGTACTTCATTGTTTCTTCACACAGTCCCTGGTTCGCGTCGTACCAACGGGTAAAGTAATCCTTAATTCCAACCTTGGCATCACGAACCCAGGCGAGTTGTTCCTCAGAAACCCAAGTGGCCTCTAACCGGCTGATCCCGAACCTCGGATGAAGAATAATCGCTGCCGCAAATAAGGGAGATTCTCCGAGTTTGTCATAATACTCATTTAGCTTCTTCCACCCGTTATTAATCGATGCCCGGATATAGGCTCGATGGTCTGCTGGTAATGTGCTCTTTTGCGACGTCTCGGACGCTGATCGCTTCTCCGTCGTGGAATATTCAGCCCGAGAATGCAGCGGTAAGGCAGATTCTATGAATCTCGTGGGTTGGCTCCGCTGCAGTAGCGCGTAAACCTCATCCTCGTCAAAGCGGGCAGGGAGGCGGCGTACGCGGCTTGGCCGGCTGTTGCGCTCACGGAAATTTGTCGGCGCCGTTGCAATCCGCTCCGCGGCATCCAGATGAGTTTCACCCACTATCTCCGCCGCAACTTCACTATAGAAGACTTTCCAGTCCTTAAAGTGCTCCAGCAGATATTCCATTCCTATCAACACCTCCCATATTCGCAAAGCCCTCTCAATCATCATGTACGTTGAGTTCCACCGCGTTTCGTTGTTCATGACAACCTCGAGCTCAGCCGTGGATTCCTCGCAGAGCCGATATCCCTCGTAATCCTGCTCCCGGGCTATTCGCTTGAAATGTTCACTGCGCTGCGGCGGCGAACGGATAAATTTGACAATATTGCGGAGCTTACCAATGGGACCCTTCGTGCGCCAATGATCCAGGTCCTGCTCAATAAGGTCGCGCATGCTGTTAATGTCAGACTCCAGCTCAAACGAGTCGGCGTCTTTGCCAAAGAGAAAGGCTCGCGCGACGAGATTGAGCGTGTGCCCATAATATCGCATCCGGCGGGCCTTTCTATCAACAGGCCGCATCGATGGATCGAGTTTCTTGTACATGTGGTACAGACAAGTATCGTTTGCCGCCATGTTATCAGAGATGGCACAGCCAACTCGCCCCTCAATCTCCCATTCGTGGACGATGTCGACCAGAGAACCGGCAAGGTTCTCGCCACTATGAGCACCAGATTGACGGCGCAAAGCCAGAAGACGGGACTGCTGATGCCCCAGTTGATCGATAAAGTGCGCAAATACAGCCATAATTGCAAAGCGATTTGGTGACGTCCAGAGATCGAAGCTAATGTGCACCGCTGTCAACGCGTTACAGAGCTCTGCCTTGATTGTATCTCGCTTTCCTTCAAAGAGCCGGTGTATCTCTACAACGAGGTCTTTAAAGCCTTCCATCCGCAAAGTTAATCGAGGCAGCTTTTTCGAGCTGGGGAGGAATTTACACCTAGTGCACAACATAAGCATATCCGAAGAGGGAAAAAGTCGAATTGCCACGCTTGTCAGGGACTTCAAGTAGGGCAGCCAAGGTCAAGAAGTTCAAGGAGACCCTTGGCGCCGGTCAGTCGTAATAAAAGGAGGCGCCAAACAGTTTGGGGATGTGAGCAGTGTGATGTAGCGATTTGTAACTCTAGAGGTTGCTGGTACTTCTACCATAGGCTAAAATAGGTGAGGGGTAGGTACCTCAAATTCGATGCATTTTTATTGGCTGCCCACCCCTGCTGTGACCCGACCGGAGCTCCTCGGCAATTGAAGGGATAGCTATAAACTGAAAAATCTATTTACACTGTAAAAAAAACTCTATAATTAAGCTTTTCCTTATAAAGTATTTAATTTAAAAAACATCTAGGAAAATTATATAATATAGCTATTACTATCCTATTACTAAAAATACTTTTTCTATATTTTTAGCTATTTTATTTGAGGTTTGAATTGCTGTGGCGTAAGCTATTTTTAGCTGTACTGTCCAGTGCGTCGCTCGCTTATCAAACACATTAGTTCATGTTTTTCTCCGGGATTATTTCTACCATTGGAAGCCGCATTGAACGTGGAAGTAGCGGGAAGTTCCGTGAGAGCTCCATTCTAAGCTCGCGCAGGTGTAACGCAGTCATGATATTCTTATCTGAACATTGGCCAAGGCGAACGACCTTGCCGCTGTGCTGCTGGAAATTTCATAGCCAGTCCTATCGCGGCCGCGAATCTCAGGGATGACGCATTCTGACGGTTCTACCAGCAATTAACAAACGTTCTCGCTGGAACCTGTCTCTTTCTAGGTCTCTGTCTCCATCTCATATTGCAACTGCCTAACAACCTCGCTCATCGCCGACCTACGATAACACCGCCTCTGAAACCCTCCTGACGCCCAGGCGTACCCGTGCGAGTTTGGAACACCTTGGCAGTGTGATTAATCACTCTGGCGTCAGGGTCTCACGCTCTTCAACCGTCATGTGCAATTCACCTTCGTCCAACAAAGCCGTCGGTAGCCCGCCCTCTGGTTAGCAATCCCGCCGTCGCCAGCACTGCCACTCAAGTTTTTTTTCTTTCTTTTGTTTTCTTTTCTTTTTTTCAGCCCGACCCCGCCCTCCGACCCTGCATACTGACCATTCCAGCGCCCACAATCACTCCGAACACCAAGGCGCCAGCGAATATTCCTCCCAAGACGGACAAGCCTCGCCCGCACGTTTGCAGCACTTGCCAGCGCTCGTTCGCCCGATTGGAACATCTCAAGCGACACGAGCGCTCCCACACCAAGGAGAAACCCTTTGAGTGTCCCGAATGCTCACGATGCTTCGCCCGCAGCGATCTGCTACTGCGCCACCGGCAGAAGCTGCACCAGACCTCGATCCCCTCGTCACGTCCCCGAAATCGTCGCGGTTCTGCCAGCGACGTCGCATCCGGCCAGAGCCGAGCTCGCAAGAATAGCGTCGCACGACCCAACCCAACCGCATCCAATGTACCGGCCACTTCTATGAGGCCGCGGGCAAACACTATCACCCATGTTGACAGCAGCACGATGCAGATGATGGCTGCTGCGAACTCCTCCGTCGTACGAGGCATGTATCCTAGCCGCACCCATAGCCGACACTCGAGTCTGGCCGGTTCGCCCATCCACAGCTTGGACCATGATTCTGGTGGCATGTCAGCTGCCATGGGACTCCGAGATGTGCAGCACGGGCTGCCCAAGCTGGAAACGCACACCTTGGGCGGCCTGGAGTTCAGTAACGACCTCCGGACAGCGCCGCCAATGGCCGCCTTCAACACTGAATTCGACCTCGAGGGCTTCCTTTTCGGACCGAGCTCGACGACAAACCCCAATGCCCTCCATAACAATGATTTACCGCAATCGATGGTCTTGGAACAGGCCTCATCGTTTGCGCCGTCCTGTAATGAGATACCATTGAGCCAAACCCTCGACGAGGATTTTGACTGTTTTACTGGATGGGACTAGTTTCTAATGGTAGTACGTATCTCGTCGTTGCAACCCCGGTCTTAAGGTCATCAATTAAGTAGGGCCAGGGTTAGCAAGATTGTAAATATCTTTATTAAATTTAAAGGTTGACTAGAAAATAATAATTAAAATTTACTAGAAATTAAATACAATAAATAAATATATAAAAAGTAATCGCGGACGCGCTGTTGCGATCAGAGTCCCACGTAACAATGGTCTGATTAACAATGCCAAGATCCATCAGGCTGTAACGACGGAATCACCTCCCTTCCCCGGACCCTATGCCACGTCAGATTATGTCGCTTGAAACATAAAGAAGGTCATTTGGTCAACGATCAACGCTCGGGCCTCCTTCGAACGTATGGCAATTGTTGGGATGCCCCTGCAAACTTGCAGTTAGCCACCTCAGCTCGACAGAGGCAATGCGCAATATGGCTGGCAAAGTGCATAGCTGCGTTAGCGTTGCCGCAGTTTTAAGTTCCAGGCAGCAATAGTTTAATAACCTTTGAGAAATCTAAGTTAAAAAACTGCCGTATCTTGCCGGTTTCATCCACCTTATCTGTCGCCATACTTAAAGCGACTGGTCGGTATTTATCATAAGGCGAGAGAGAAAGCTCGGTTACGGCCAACAACTGTAATTCAGCAGGACGTTTCTTCTTTGAGGGCAAATCGGTAATACAGATCACCAAGTCCTGCAGGACTCACCGATCTCCGCGGAGCGGGCCGGTTTGCCCAACAACGACTTGAGCCATTGACCAGGGTGGCGATCAACTTAATCTGGGGTGTTGATTGGGTTGAAGCAGGGGTGGCACGGTGTGTTTTATGGGACGTGCACGCTCGCACGGTCCACTGGTGCATCCGTTGTCCACCAGATGTGTGATTGAATTGAATTGATCGCCAGCCTGGAACTTGCCAGCCAATGATTGCCCATTCAAGCCCCTGTTTTCGAATTGTCCGCCTGTATTTGTTAGTTTTTGACAAGTGCCATTGCACGCCCGATGGCCCTGTGCATTAGCTACGTGGTCAGCTGCCCGCTATTAAATTCTGTGTACGGAGGCGCATGTGTCGAAGTCTGCTTTGCTTACCCCATCGAGAGGACTGTGTTACGATCCTCGCGGTTACGTTACGTGGACCCACAAATTTCCCCCAATCAACTAAGGACTCACGCATTCTCCTCATTTCCATCGTGAGCCACTCGACAGGACTTACGATAAGACTCACGACTCACTACTACGAGTCACCACAAGTATATAGAATACACTCATTTACACTTTCATAGATTCTAGCTCACCAGCTATCAATAAAACTTCTTTACATTGATCAAGCCTAACACGCATTGAATCTACCATTAAGAGACGTGACACTTCGACAACGCTCAGCATCACGCCCTACGCAATCTGCCAACAATAAACCTAGCACGGCTTAGTTTAACACAGTTGGACCCAACCGTCACAGCTGTTGGGTCAAGCAAGCTGTATTTAAGCCTTCGACAGGGCTTGGATCAAAACCGAAAACGGCAATAACGTACATGATAAGCGAGTGGATCAGCATACTGTGCAGCTAAAAATAGCCTACCCATAACACTTTAAAGCTTAAATAAAATAGCTAAAAACGTAAAATAATAACTATTAATAATAGTATACTCATATGGTTATTCTCTGCGACTAGATATAATAAAATAGTAGATGTTACTGTTGAATGGAAGGCATAGCTGGGATGTCACGTGCAGGTCAGGGATTTCAAGATTGCGTCTGGAAACAGTCAGGGACAGATTTTAACACATCACAAGATGAATACACAAATCTGCTTCAAAGGACCGAATACACGTAATGTGCAACAGTTATTATGCTTTACGTTCCTACTCATGAGCCACTGTATGCTGCATAATTTTGAACAGGCGCTGGGGTCTCACGTGCAAGCAGGGATACTTCAAGATTACAACCGAAATGGTAAAACCTCTAAGAGGTAGAATTTAACACAACACAACATGAATAACGTATTTGATAAGCGAACCGGCCAGACAACCGAACCGGCCAGTATATTTTTCACCTTTAAAGCTATTTTTTGAATAATTCTTAAAAATTCAAATTAAGCCTAAAATGGCTAAAATCTTAATAGCTTATCTCCTAAGAGCCCAACAGGCTGCAATCCGTACCCCGCCCCACCCTATCCCTGTCATTACAGCAGTACGAGCGGGGTACCAAAAGCTTCAGCTTCCATCCTTTCATAGCCAAATTCCTATATAATTCATGGCGATTCAATCAATGAATACCTCTTCAGACCCTAGTCAAAGACAGGAGATCGATTCCTATGATGACAAGAGCTTCTGTAAGCAACATAAGGGCCCCCGCACGGGCCTAAAGGAGCCTGCCGGGGCTAATGATTATCCGGCCGATGAGACCCGCGGCTTCAATTTCAGCCCTTTCATCATACAACCTCGCGATTATCATATTAGTTATTTGCCCAATACACCACTTGATCTTTTCCAGCTTTTTGTGCCTAAATCGCTGCTTTGGAGGTGGATTGAATATACTAATAGTTGGATTTATTACCTGCTTGAAAATGGCGTGGTTGACAGCTGGAATAACCCACTTCACAAACACTCAACGCTCCTAGCTTGGGAAGGGATCTCTACTGCACAGATCTATGTATGGCTTGGCATGCTGATTTATATAGGAATTCATATGGAAAGGAAGCTACGAAGCCGTTGGAAGGCTCCCCGGCTAGGAGATCAATCCCCCCTGCACTCAGTTATTAAGTTCATGCCTTATTGGAGGTTTCAGCTGATCCACCGCTATCTTCGTCCCTTTGATCACACCAAGATCGATAAAAACGCCCCCCTTCCGAAGGTATTCCAAGCTGCTGAAGAGTGGTCTGACCACATACAGAGAGTGTCAGCTGCACTCTTCCAACCAGGCTCTCATCTCGCTGTAGATGAGTGTATGGTCCGCTATACAGGCAGATCAACAGCGACAACTGTTGTCAAAGGGAAGCCAACTCCACTAGGCTTCAAGATCTGGGTCATCGCCCAAGCAGGCTTCTTTATTCGGTGGCTTTGGCACTTTAAAGGCTCAAATTACGATGCCTTAGACCGGGGGCCAAGGCGAAAGAGAGGTCGCCCTAGCACACAAGAGAGAGGCAGCTGGCAAGGAGGCAGCTGCTCTTATACGACTAGGCAATACGCAGGGGGTCGTTATTTCCCTATGTGATATGCTGCCAAAGCAGACATATCACGTCTTTGTGGATAACCTCTTCTCAACACCACCTCTTTTCCGCAAGCTTCGTGATCACGGATACGGGGCTACAGGCACAGCCCGCCCTAACTGTGGCATACACAAGGACCTAAAGAGGGATAAGGCTCTCGATAAACTAGGGCGTTGTGACTATGCCTTCAATGAAGTCAGGGCTATCCCGACGAGGGATAACAAGGTGAGAAGCCATAACACTTTTCTATATATTTCCCTTACTTTGTCCTTTCCCCTCCTTTATAGGTCAATCAACTAGCTTGGAAGGATAACAGCCTTGTGCTCTTCATCACAACCGTCTTCCGAGGCGATGAACGTACCGATAAGAAGAGGAAGAGGCCGTCTACAGACCACCTACGAGCCCGGCCAATACAGCTTGAATTTAGTGAGGAGACTACTAAAGTCGTTCCAATCCCGACAGCAGCTGCTGCTTATAATGATGAAATGAATCACGTTGACCGAGGCGATCAATTGAGGTCATACACAAGATACACAAGCTACGATCACCCCCTACGCCGGGGGGCTTGGCAGGCACTTATATGGACCTTCCTCCTTGATGTTGCACTTACTAACAGCTATATCCTTCAACTACATAGTCCCCAGCTAAATTGGGAGAGATATACGTCACAGGAGGATTGGCGGAAGTGCATTTCAAACACCTTATTTAACACATATCATCAAGAAAGTCAAGCAAGAAAGATATATCGGTCAGGGGCTGAGGAGGACATCGGTGATCAAGAAACACGGCAAAGACACATAGATAGGGATATCAACCATGTCTATCGTGGTCGTTGTTCAAGATGCCTAGCTTGTCAGGGCTTTCGGCAAGGGCAGATAAGGTCAAAAGGCTTACAAAGGCGTGCTTTTACTGAAATCAGCGGCAACGTAAGAGGAAGGCATCGCAGTCGGCAGACGAGGTATGGGTGCAAGATATGTGATGTACCGATTTGTAATAATGAGACCTGCTGGTACTTATACCACCGCATAATTTAGGTGGCTGTAAAAGTACCTCTTGTTCTGTGCATTTTAATTGGTTACGACCCCTCGTCGTGACCTAATTGCAGCCAGTTGGGCTCTTAGGAGATAAATAAGTCCTAATTTTCTTAGAGTTTTAAAAAAAACTCTATATAGCTATAAACTTTAAAGTCTATTTACACTGTGAAATACACTGTATTTTAAGGTTTTCTATATAAAATAAAAGAATTAAAAATCTTTTAAAAATACCGTATTATATAATAAGCTATACTATTATAAGAAATAATTTTATTTAATTTTTAATTTATTTATTTAAGTATCAAAATGCTATAGGGTAAGCTATTTTTAGCTGCACAGTATACTGGCCGGTTCGCTTATCAAATACGTTATACCAATCTGGGTCAATGGACCGAATACACGTAATATCTGACATAACCACACCCCAAGTCGGCGCTAGCTAACCCCAGGCACCAATCAGCGACTCGGCTTCGACCAAAGCGATAAGGGCGCAATTTGTTGACCCCGCAACCCCATTTTGGTGGAGGATTTGACTCAAATCGCTTGCGAATAATACCTAGCGCCTCGATAAAAGAAACATGGATTTTGTGGGTCCCCGGATATATCAATACCGGGTAGCGGGGAAAACACCTAAAAGGACAGAACAGAGACAGAAGCTCCTGGGGACTAGATTGATCCTCAAGTGTGAAAATTAACCCTATTTTAATTGGATATCAACCCTACTCGCGTATCTAACAATTCCCAGCCGCCAATCTAACATGAACAAACCCCACTTCAGGGCTGTGCTCGACCAATGGTAGATCGTTATTTGATGACATAAGGATAAGCGCGCACACGAACATCGCAGGGCCCATGGTTTGTTACTCAAAGACAACCGGGGTTAGGCTCAGCCATAACGCGACATCGCAAATTTACTATACTAAACACAAACAATCATCTCTTCATCCTTCCATTATCTCTCATTCTTTTTCTTCGCCCTTTCATCGCGCGACTCGTTGTTTGCCTCTGGAAACCCCCCCTTCTCTCCACTCCCGACACGGACATACCCAACCGCATCAAAACGCCACAATGAGCAATCGAAAGCGATCGCGCTCCGTCGGGGAGGAGAATCGCGCAGAGTGTCCTTTTACGATTTCTTACGCGCCTGACCCATCGCGCGCAGATCAGGAACGTCATAAGAACAAGAAGCGGAAGCGCGACTGTCAAGATGACGATAAACGAGTTCAGATTCAAATCTCTCCCTTCTCTCCCACAGGCAGCTTCAAAACCCACGACACTATGGACCTGTATTATACAGTCGAACCTGGAAAGCGATGGCAAGATATGACGCGCTACAACAGCTTCGTCCGTAAGTATCCGATGAATCCCGACGTCTTCCAAACTGTGAGGGCTTATGGCTAATTCTTGGCAGTTAACAGCATCAAGTACTACAGCGAGGGCTTCGTCTACGTCGCCAACGAGTCAACCGTCGAGCACCAAAAGGCCACAAATGATGTCAAAGGTGGTTACAAAAGGTCTAATGATAAGTGGGTTGCGCGCATCCTCGAGATTCGCGCATCCGATGAGCACCATGTTTATGCACGCGTTTACTGGATGTACTGGCCCGACGAACTGCCTCCTGGTACCATCGACCGCAAGAAGACAGTTCAAGGCCGCCAACCGTATCATGGTACTAACGAACTGATCGCCTCCAACCACAGTACGTTCTAGAATGCTTAGCAATATCGTCCTGCAACGCAACTAACCGATTACTTCAGTGGATATCATCAACGTCGTCAGTGTAACAGCACCCGCAATCGTCAACCAATGGATTGAGTCAGATGACGAAGAAATCCAAGACGCGCTTTATTGGCGTCAAGCATACGACTGCCGCAAACCACAACTTTCGGTATGTTGCGCGATAGCTCCCCTTACCTTCGAGTTCACTAATATATGTACAGTCCGTTAGCATCATATGCAAATGTGAAACCCCCGCGAACCCCGATAAGACGCTCATAGGATGCACGAGCTCGGAGTGTGGGCAATGGATGCATCACGAATGTTTGACTCATGATGTTCTCATGCAAGTTTATGAACGACTAGGCACCGACAAGCCTCATCGAACCGAGGCTGCGATTTTGAATGAGGAAAAGGCCAAAGAAGCTACCCGTCCTCTATCACCAACTGATGCCGAGGAGAAAGAGACCCAGCCCACGATCGATGTCCGCTCTGGAGAGACTGAAGATAATGTACACGTAAAGGAGGTTGTTCGAGAAACACCTCTAGAGACCAAAAGCTCAACGCCTAGACCAACGCCATCGAGATCTATCACTGCCGCACCAGCCAAGAGATCAGCCAAGCAGGGCCGCAAGAAGAAGACTGGGGATTATAAGCCGTACGCAGGACTCTTTGAGGCTAACCTCAAGATGCAAGAAGGGCCTACAGCGTGGGAGATTCGTGACTTACGCGAAAATGTAACGGGTGGCGAGAAGTCCTGGACGGAGAAGGTCTACTGTCTGATATGCGGCACTGGTATTGAATGATTATTCAAGTAAGGGACCCCATAACTACACTGGATCTGTTCAGGTGAGCAGGCCCATTGTGCCTTCGAAAGTGAAATTTGAGATTGCGTAGGCTAGTTGTTTGGCTCCCTACGTAGCTTGTGGGAAACTCACACCTTCAATATCACCAGCTCGACCTAGTTGCCTTCTCGATACCATCCAGGACCACCTAACGCATAACTCCACCTAATGTATAACCAAAATTTCGCTCCTCTCATTCAAAATCCAAATTTTCATGTCCACAAAAACAGGCCCGATTCTCAATTAATACATGAGGCTTTGGAGAAAGTTTCTAAAAAATTGCTCAAGTTTTACTGTCTGCGTGGTTTTTTGACCTCCCGATCGCTCCGTGTGCACTGGCAGCGCTTTGCTACGACCATAAAGTCATCACTTTCATCCTCTGACCTGACGCCCACTTCAATTACCGACTCGACCTCCTCATCCACAACCATCTCTATTACTACCTCTTTTGAGTCAGGAAGCTTCTCCAGCCACTAGATTCGCCGCCAGAGCTATGAATCGTCTATTTGGGATTGGTACCGCCTTTCTTTTCCCCCTCGCTGCAGCTGGGCCATCTGCTCCTCGAGGCCAGTAATCCGCGCCTTCTGAACGGCCCACCTTCATCTCTAAAGCTTCCAGCCCCTTTGCGATCTTACTGCACTTCTGCCTGGTCAGGTGACTTCGGTGTTTGGCCATTTCCCTCACTTGCAGACTCGTTTTCGGCGTATCATCTGAGTGCAGTGGAGGAGGGCTCGGCGTCTTGAACTCTTCCAGCAGTTTTTCTTTGTCCGGCTGAATTTCCAGATGTGTTAGGGCTTTGTAACGATTTATCGGCCAATTTCCAGCAAACCTCCACCCGGATAAGATAATCTCCTCCCTCATGCCCGCTTCCCTCGCTTTCGCGTATGCCCGAATAAAGTTGACTTTGTCAACCGGCGCAGAATCGGTCAAACTAGCCAGCTTTTAGAGTTCTTTCCAATATGCACCTCTGATGGCATTAAAAATCCCATTATCGAACGGCTGCAAACCATGGGAACAATGCGCTGGTAGGTAACAGCAGTAGACGTTGTTCAGAAAGCACGTCACTATCCACTCGTCCTGACTGCTCGTTAACGACCCTATAGCGGGTGACTCAGCGGCGAAAATACCGAAAGACTCACCTGTGCATGGCTCCCGCGACCGTCAAGGATAATGAGTCTCGCATCCGGTGCATCACGAGGCTCCGTTTGAAGAAGATAAACGTCCTTCAACCACTCGAGAGCTATATGGTTGTCGGTCCAGTCGTTCAGGGATGTGATGTAGTGCCAGTCCGCTATCAATTCGAATTCATTCAGAAACCACTACTTCTAAAGCTCTTTTCCTTTCAAGACAATTCCCGGTTTTAAAGAGCGGCCAGTTACAGTAACAGCCTCAATAACCGAGGTCCACGTGCGCGACTGAACGCCTTTCAACATCGCCTTCGTCTTTGGGTCAGAGCTCCCGATTACGAGGCTGTTCAGGGCTCATGGACAACCAATTAGCTATGCCCTATAAAAACCCATAGAGTACTTGTAGAAGACTTACCGAAACCCGCCATTATACCGCCCTTGTCCACGTTATCTGTGTTCTCAGGCTTGATCCAGCCGTACTCGTTCTCCCAGATATCGATGTACCAATTGACCGCCTTCGGAGTAAATCCGTCAAATCTGGCGGCTTCCTGACGTTTTACAAGCTTGGTAGATAGTTCTAGGTGACGCTTGACGAACCTGGTGGTCCAGTGCTTACCCAGAGGCTTGTTATCGCCTTGTTGTTGAAGGATGGCCTCGACACAGGCACGAATCTGGCTGTGCGAGAGAGCATAGCCCAGGGACTCTTGTCGCAACACCCAACGAATGAGGGACTCCTCCTGGGTCTCAGAAATACGCTGGTGGGCCCGGATATGTTCATTCCTGCTCGCTTGACCAGAAGGTCGTCCAGAAAGAGTCGCCTGAGGCACTCCACGTTTCTGAGACGCCTCATTCTCTGAGAGGCCTCTATCAGTGATATCTAATATAGCCTCAGCTACGTCATCTTCGGTATAGTTACGACGAACCATTGCGGAGGGAGTTCCGTTGAGTAAATTAGGTGAAAACTCGGCTTGAGTACATGGCGCCGCATAGGGTACATGAGGTGAAATGCAAAAGAATTCAAAGGGCTATGGAACCAGGCCACGAGGCGGAACGAGGATAATTTAAACCGACATAAAATTCTACGAAAAAAGCAATATAGTACAGGTCTTACTTTGCAATTATCTTTATTCCTGGCCGAATACGGTGTAATTGAGAATTTGGATTTTGTATGGATGGAGCGAAATTTTGGTTATCCATTAGGTGGCCCCGGATGGTATTATAAATATCTATATCTACCCAAATTTTCACTTGAGTTAGTAAAATTAGTAGAAAGGGAATAGGATTAATAACATTAACCTAGGCATAGATAGCATTAATATATAACTATATAAATAAATAAATAGTACTGATATTATACTAAAGGGAGTAATATAGAAATAGGCTTATTAATAATGATTTTAAAAGAGGATTAAATAACGGCTAAGAATTTATGTACCTATTAAATTAGTCAACCTAGTAATATTTAGAGGGAAATTATCAGAGCACCAGGCTCTAAATTTTCGTACCAGTGTCACAGCGCAAGACCAGGTTACCCTAGACCCGCATGTCAGGACAGCTGTTCGGCGGTGAGCACATCCTTCCTTTGTCATCTTACTTGGCATGCAGGTGTTAAGAAAGTAGCCCTAATTACACCAATCTTCTACATCTCTATTGATCCTCCCACTTTCACTGAAAGTGGACATTTCGCATTATCATTGGCTAATAATCCCTATACTTAGCCCGCATTCCACTTTCACTTGAAAGAGGCTTCTCCTACTACTCTAGTATTCTAGTCGGTAACGGGGCCCGTTACTGTTAGATTGGCGGCTGGGAATGAGCTCCACTTCCCTTATTGCAATATTAGTATCTAAAAGAGCGGTGAAACCCCTCACGGACAGACTGATCAAAGAATCAAGTCGACAAGCAATAACATCACCACATTCTGGTCCACACTTGAATACACTCACCCTATCGTATTCGTGCGTATCTAACAAATAATCAACTCTACTGAAGTTGATTTTGGTATGTAGGACTAGGCTGGATCTGAAAAGAGTACATACTTTTGGCATAGAAATACAGGCATCAGACCACGATGCATAATCATGATTTATATTCAGAGCCCAACACCATCACGAGACCATGACGAATTGGAATGTGGCTGAGGAAAAACAAGATTCTGCATCTTGTTGAAGTCGATGAAGTCGGTGATCTGATCTGAGGCTTGAAAATAAGGCCTTCCATCTCCGAAAGAACTACTGCTGCATCACCGTCTCATCATACCGATCCATAGCTTGTCTTGCGGTTTGTCACTCCATTACACAAACCCGATGCAACAAGGTTGTGGCGATCGACGATCATTTCGTTCATTACGACCTTGTACTATGGAAAAGATTCTTGACATCGGTTTTTGTACGCCGATGAAAACCATATTGCATATTGTAGATCTTGGACTATCTACTAAAATATGCACGCGATAATTGTTTAGGTAGTGATCCTCGAGGTATTCAATAGTCAAAAAAAAGTGGCTGAACAGGTGCTGTTACCCTATTGGATCCCCTTGTTGTGACCGTTGGTTAGATGAGTAGTAGGGATATCGAAATGCAGACTATCAGACCGAGTCCCAGCCTAATTGCCACATCGTGAGGCTGATTGGACTTTTTGAAGTGTAATCAACCTCCGTGAAAACACGGAACTTCTTATCAGAGTAGGTGAAACGCAGATCACTCTTGTTTTTACCTCCCTTAGCAATTAACCTTTCGTAAATCGAGCCCACGGTGATCAAGGGCCTCTGAGACATTCAATGGACTTTGGCTATCCATGGCAGGGGTACAGCCGCATGTCAGTATTGCCACATCCAGTAGTTAAGGTTTTGATAGAAATGTCCTAGTGTTTTTTTTTTTTTGGGGGGGGGGGAGGATTAAATTGAGGAATCGTTGCGGCACATGCATCTACCCACTTCTTTTCTCGACCGACAAAGCCTGTTTGGGTCTCCCTGTAATCATTTACGAGGACGCTTTACTAAGTTGAGGAGGGATATTCAACTCAAAAAGTAGAGGCAGAAAATAGCGTCAGTAGGTCTTGAAGTCAGACGCCAGATGTAACGTTCTTTGCCCTCTTTCTGGCCCGTGCGTTTTCTCCGCATAATATCATCAGCTAATTCTGCCCTTTAATATTTCCGTCCCATAAAATTGCAATTAGAAGCAATGATCATCGGGGTCAAGCCACTGGGCTGAGACCTACGGCAATTGAATCCAATAAAAACTCACTCTCAGCCTCCCTCCGGGCTATCGGCAATAAGGCATTGTGCGGTAACTTTTGAGGCTAGACTAGCCCTTTGCCGATCACTACATAATCCAATAACGGGCAGCTAAGAGAATTGAACCAGGAACGCGTGGTTGTCGTGGCTGTCTCAGTCTAGGACATTTTTAGCGGGTCGTACATGAAAAAGAGTAATTATGCCAAGTTTACTGCGGGTTAACCCCATGATGGCTGCGGCCCCATTGACTTGACCCATAACTAAGCTCCAGCCAGGACCGGGAGGAGAGACAAATGAGGGCGCTTGATGCGGGTGATTCAGTTGTCGTTGACGACGTGGCTATCCCGAGATCCTTGTGTCATACACGAGCGATCCATTAAACTCAACGTTTATGCTGTGCATTTTCAGGCTTTCAGCTTTGAGAGTGTCATTTCTCATGCAGAGTAATACTTTTGGGCCTCGTGCATCACTGCAGTTAACCGCGGAATTCGCGGAACCGCAAGGGGAGATGCATCCATGACGGTGCCACGTCTTGTCACGGAGCGAATGTTCCGGGATTGTCCCGGTATGATATTATCTTGTTTTACCTCTTTATTGAAGCTCAACTGAAGCTCAATTGAAGCTCATACTATTCTTAGTACTTTAAGCCCTGAAATTGGACCTGAATGCTCTGAATCCCCATAATACGGGCGCTAATCAAGATAACGGGGCTATCCGTGAAAATTTACGAGAGGACTTCGCCCTACAATACTAAAATATTAGTGGCATCGGCAGTTAGAGTTGTACTGTTACGCAAAAGTTTATTGAAACAATGCAACATCCCTGTAAGACATTGGAGATGGAAAAACATGATCTGAGCAAGGGAACATGGGTAACTCCTCGTCCCGGCCAGGTACCGAGTGGATGATGATCACAGACCAAGGGAGAATGCAGCTCTCAGTTGAGCCCCACTAACCGACCGGTGCAGTGATCGCCCCGAGTTCCGCAATGTACTCTAAGTCGAGACTCAGCTGTGTGATGCCGGATATCGTCATGTTGTATTATGGCTTGAAGTAATCCTATACGGCCAGGGAGACATGCCCTTGATCAGGGAAGCTTAACAAATTTGGTGAGAACTCTCAAGTATAAAGAGGCAATCATCCTCCTTCTCAAACTCGAATTCCTCATCAACACTCATCAAAATCTCCAACAGTATCCTCAAACACTTCAAAACTTCACTCAATCCCAAAAACCAACTTTTCCAACTCAGTTCCATTCAAAATGCAGTTCACCAAAATCGCTTCCATCCTCGCCATGGCCTCTGCTGCCATCGCTGCTCCTGCTCCCGGCAACTACGAGATCGAGCCTCGCACTGGTGGTGGCAACAACCAGCCTTCCTGCTCTGCTCAGAGCCAGCAGGTTTGCTGCAACGGTCTCCTCAGCTGCGCTGTCCAGGTTCTCGGCAGCGACTGCAGCAACAACGCCTACTGCTGCGAGACCGATGCCCCCGTTGTAAGTATCCCAAGAAGAGCAAAGACGAAACGGATGCTGACTTCAGTAGGGCGCTCTCGTCAACGTAGCTCTCCTCAACTGTGTCAAGCTTCTCTAAATGACACGCCTCAGCGACTTAGTCCATGGAGGATTAGTTGGATAGTTGGATATTGGGACACATATCGTGTGGAAGATCTAACGGAGAAAGCCTATGCTAGCTAGTCCGTATGTCAATAGGCAGTGCTGATGTTGTTGTTTACTTCGGTGACCTTGGCTATTGAAGTTGAATATACATACAAGGGTTTTATAACTTGATCTGACTCTTAACTTAAGACTGTGGATGTTGAAGATAATGTGATTAACAAACTCAATTGAGGACCACATGAACTTATTTGATCAACTGGCATTCAGCTGAACAAATGAAAATCAACAATCAGCTTAGTGGTAAACCTTAAGTCTTTGTAGATTGATTTAATAAATGAGAAGAGCACCTCAGATTTCCAAATGACTCTCCAACACCACAACAACCACCAATCTATCTCAGTACTGCAATCGAAGCACTCCCTGTACCCAAACACTATGGTATCCAACCAAAAGAACACTGCCACCGGCCAGAACGAAACCGAGGACCCCGTCCAGCTCGTCACGAGCACGCTAGGCAACACGGTCGGCGGGGTCGTGGGCACGCTCGGCAACGTGACAGGAGCAGCCCTACGCGGCGTGGGGAATACACTGACAGGCACAACGGGCGAGATCAGGCAGCCAGTCGGCAACGCGGTGGGCGGCATCGTGACGGGCGTCGAGAGTCTTCTCAACAACGTGGCTAAGGGTGTGGAGAAAGCGGGAGAGCAGAAGTAGGAATAATGAGACTAGTTGTGATAATCATTTTTATTTTATTTTTTGGATGAAGTCGTGGATGCTACTTGTGGGGGACTCTTTGTTGTTCTCCCTGTGAGAACAGAAGGAACGACGGGGAAGTCAATAACTAGCACGAAGGGCCCTGAATTCCTAAATAAAAAAAAAGTAACGTATACGATAAGCGAGTGGATCAGACAATTGAGTGGATCAAAAATCTCAACCTTCTTGATAAACATCGCAATAATATCACTATAACCTACCAAATCAATTAAAATTAACTACTGTCACTTTAGGTGGCATAAGCCTCCGCGAGGCATACTTCTCCACTTGACCCCATGTACAAAAGACTGACGATAGCTTCAGTAAGGCACACACCTAAGGGCTTGGGACTTTTCCATATTTTTGCAACTTTTCTATAACTATCCAAGCTATTAGATTTAATAATCAGAGGATTACAGAGGGGTGTCCTAAAATATTAAGAAGTACCCCTAGATCGCTGTATTTCTATTCATTTAGGACCCTGCAGGTGACCGCGACGGAGGCTTATGCCACTTAAAGGGATACTCTTCTCCAGAGGCGTCAACACCCACCTGACAGGTCCTTGCATTATGCCCAGTCTTCCCGCATGTCCCACAGCGCTGAACCCTCGGTCGCGCCGAACTTCCTTGACCACCACTTCTCGGTAATCCAGCCACTACCTGCGTATCTGCATCCATCTGATCAATTAGATCCCTACCTTCCTCTATAGTCACCTTCCCTCTATTCTACAGGCGGGTCTTTTTGCCCTACGCCGCCCGCTAAGTATCTCATTCGGCTGTTCAAGATCTCCGACCCTAGCCTTTAGTAAGGCATTCTCGTGCATTGTTGCTCTTATTCCCTT
Organism: Fusarium oxysporum Fo47; assembly: GCF_013085055.1. NCBI lineage: Eukaryota > Fungi > Ascomycota > Sordariomycetes > Hypocreales > Nectriaceae > Fusarium > Fusarium oxysporum. The sequence continues at coordinate 2,726,527 of NC_072846.1, forward strand.
TGTAAGAGACTCTAAAGATCCCAGAATTGACTCTGGGGAGCTACTATGATGTCTTCTTGTTCGTTTTCTTAAGGTATTCAGACTGAGGTCCAGCCTCAAGTAGAGTCTTTGGGGTCTTTGGGGACTTTGATACCCAAGGGGTGGAGGGGTCAGCAACCTCGTCGACAGGGGTTGGAGTCTGTAGCTGCGCAGCAAGCTTCGAGCCAACACTTTCCGGGCCAAAAGGAACAAATTCCAGCTCCCTTGAAACCTCCTTAATATTCTTCTCGGTCATAGTGGCTTGAAAAGCGGTATAAAAGGCCGGGAGGGACTCGGTCTTGGAAACGGGGGTTATAGACCTTCTGATCCGATATTTTATTTCTCGGCCATATGCCTTTTTCAGCAGCCCAAAGCACCCAACATCAAGGGGCTAAATTAAGTGAGATTAGTGAGGTATCATACAGAGCGTAACAATATTGTTCTCTTCACAATATATCTCAAAATTGACCGAGTGGTGGCTTTTGTGTCCATCAGGGATCAGAAGACGATAGGGACCAGTTGATCGGTTAATGGTGCATCGGCCAAAGTGCTTTAGCCACTCGAAACCCGTCTTGTTATCTGTCCAGTCATTCTTGTTGTGGCAATTGCCTAATCGCCCGGGAGGTTGCTTCCTTGGTACCAATTACGAAGGTGATATTGGCCTGCAACTACGAAAAATGGCGGGACTACCTGGTCATCTGCACTGATCGCCTGGATGACTGTTACCCATTCCCGATTTCCAGGCTGGACTGATTTTGGCTTTCCACGCCTCTCTGCGCTTGTAATGACTGTACTGCTTGAAATTATGCCCATCATAAAGCCGGTCTCATCAAAGTTATAGAGATAATCTGATCGGATACCGTAGTTTGCGATTATGTTCTGTACGAGCCTAAATCAATTGCGCATAACGGTCAGATCTTCCCATATGGCCCTCTGATAGTCATATCTCCGCTGAAAACGCGTCTTGAGGTCCGGTTGTCGCTTAACGAAGCTCATAGCCCAGCGCTTGCCAACTGGTGATGCGTCGCGATCAGCAAGCAGTCGATTGGCCATTTCTTCATCACCATGTAGCTTTGGCAGAAATCCTCGCGAATATAGGTCAGGAATATACTGGACGATAATTTGTTCCTCCAGATCACTTAGTTTCCGTGAGTTTGGAATACAATTACTGCGAGCTTGTCTGCCGTGGAATCGTAATAGAGGGTCTAGATGGGGACCTCATAGGCCTTTGCGGCTCGTCGCAGATTTACTTTGGGGTCTGCCTGATAGGCCTGAAGGGCAAGAGTCATTTTAGCCTCTTGATTAGACTGTGGCATGGTGTATGGTTGAGAACAATTGATCAGATAGAAAGTAAGGTGTATGAGGGATTTTTGACCCGCTCGCTTGTCTGACCCGCTCGCTTATCATGTACGTTACTAGATTCTTGACTTGTTGAATGCTGTTTCCCTTGGCTGTACTCTCAATCTGCACTTCAATCTCACAATGCTGACAGGCCTCTAAGGGAATCCCATGCTCCTGGCTGAGCTCAATTTGACTATCATCGATCAAGCCTGAAAACACCGTCAACGTTGATGAAGGGGGTATTATGACTGGTTTCGGCAAGCATTCACCTCTATTCCTTGCCAATTCTTGAATTTTGGCCGACTAATCCTCTGGGTTCTGGTCTAGATAGCCTGGTCGTTGGAAGCGCGGACCCGAGGCGCAAGTCGTTTCTCAAAGTACCACAAACTCGAAATTGGACTTCATTCATCGAAGCCATCACTGCTGATGGCCGCGCTTTAGTTCCTGGCATAATATTCAAGGAAAAGGAACTGCAGAAACAATGGTTTCTTGACGAGTTCAAGCAGATAGCAGATTGGTATTACATAACATCGCCCAACGGGTGGACTCAAGCTTCGAAATCGATCGACCAATCGATTTGATCGATTCGATTAATCGATTCGATTTCGATTTCGACCGATCGATCAGAGCTGTCAGTCGATCGATACCGATCGATTACAAGTCCTGATCGATCGATTTGATCGTCGATCGGGCAGACCATATATAAATCGGTGAGGTGCAGGGTAGGCTGCCCTGGATTCTGCTTCTGTGTGGATCGCAACACGTCGCATGTCCCACAAAGCATCCCTGGCAGGCGCGATTGGTGGAGAGACGCTGCTGTTGAGTGGTTTCTAAGGAGGAAGGCGCCCCACCACCTTCCTTTTTAGGATTCCGCAGCTTCATTGCCTCGTCACGTGAGGCTCTGTCTGATCTATTTGATCGATCGATATCGACCGACTGAGAGGGCCGCTCGATCGATATCGATCAATTGAGGGTGACGATCGATATAAATCGATCGATCAGGGCTCGGAATCGATCTATACGATCGATTTCGAAGCCTGGCATTCCAGCTCCATCAACTGAAAAGACAATAGGTGCTCTGGTTGAACATGCAGTAGGACGCCTCCCTCTTGCATGCACTCCGTCAGAAGTTGATGGATGGCTTCTACTCGAAATTCGTTCATGCGAATATTCCTAGAGAATGACAACTGATAGACTGGGCGATCAAGCATACCAGACAATTTGGAGGTCAACATCTGGTGCAGTTGCGCTTCCATAGTAAATCAAGGCTCCAGTCAACGGCTCCAACCTAGGCTTGGACATAGAGTGCCACATGCCAGTGGGATTCACCTTCAAGTGCGGGCAGCAGTTGATTCGAAATTGGCCGAGAGACACCACGACAATGAAGGCACAGGGGTCATCTTTGGCCGATCTAGCAAGAGAACCGGTTGGGCCTTAATCTGATGTGTATGTTTGAGCATCAAGACCAAATGAGGCGGCCGCATGCTCCAGATTTACAGAGTTCCTTTGGTTCTCATCAAGATAATGAATCATTGTGTATATGAAATGTGGTTTCGGCTCCGTATCCGTTGGATTGATTATCGGTCTTCTTCCTACTCAGCGGTCCTCCCGTGTTAATAAAGGAAGCAAAGGGATTAGGGTATAACATCCCCTAGAAGGCCGTCGTGACGTCTCTCATGACATTTCTCTTTCCTAATAATGTTGACGTGCTTCTCATAAAACTTGAGCATCTGGTCGTGTTAACACGGAAATTGACAAGCTATTGGTGTGACAAAGGAATGGACTACCTTCTGCGGGCACTTTTGGTAGATGGTCTGCGTCTCATGCTTGGTCGTCTGGCCGTTCTTCCAAATAAGACAAACGATCAGTTTTTCATTGTCGTCCTCCTCGCAAGTGTCAATCTTCTCAATCTCATCCTCCCACGATCCCGAAGGAGGACTCCACTTCTTCAGGGCCGCAGGCAAAGTCTTATCGCCTACATGCGCCTCATTTCGTTTCAATCGCTTGGGCCTTGTGCTGGAAGTGTCATTTGTCGTCAGTCTACGCTTTTTGGTGTTGGCCGCTTTGTTCGATTCCTCGACGATCTTGTCCCTCCCACCTATCGCGTCAAAATACTCATTGAGAATCTCGTCGCCCGATACCCTTGAGACAACGCGCTGATTAGAAAATTGACAGTTAAAGCGGAGATGCTTAGTATGTACTTGAGATTGTCCTCGGGTTCCCAAGTTAAGTCTTTCTTGCTTTTAAAACCCTTCCACTTTACCTGAAACACGAGGTTGCCCTAAAAGGATGTCAGTCTTGGACGCAGCTAAGCTTTACGAAACGCGGTCACATTTTTGTCGATTGCGTGGTTCTTGATCTTCTCTACAATAAAACTGAGATTCGTGAGTATCATACGAAGCTCGTGCTCGTGGCAGGCAAACAGCTTACAGGTCATCCTCGAGTTCGCCGTCCTCTTCATCACTCTCGCCCGTAGGAACGCCTTTGGGAGCTTCGACTTTGTCCGGGTTGACAACCAACAGTGGGCTGTGTGAGGTTGACCTTCGGCTCCCCTGAGCGAGAGCCGTAAACTTGCCCTGATTCGAAGATTTGTCGTCGCTGCGTTTTAGCTCTCGTCTTGTCCGGCGTGCAGCGGGAGCGGGGGTTGCGTTGGTGGGATTGGGTTTGGAGCGCGAACGCGACGCGCTCTCTATCTTGGCTGGTGGCGAAACGTTGGGAGAGGTCGATGAAGGTGATTGTAAGAGAATCTTACCTGGAGGCATCCTGATAGCCTATGAACTGCGCGACTTTGGAATATTGCGGTGCCTCCCCAGGTGAACTCCCTGTACCTCGGTTTGTTGTTTCTCATGGACGGATGGTTCACGGAAGGTGGCAGGTCACAGGCATGAGAAAGAACCTTTCCAGATCTGGGCAAGGTGGGGCGCAGTGTTGTTGGATTAGTGATAGCGCCTCGATAAAAGAAAACATGTATTTTGTGGGTCCCCGGATATATCAATACCGGGTAGCGGGGAAAACACCTAAAAAGGACAGAACAGAGACAGAAGCTCCTGGGGACGAGATTGATCCTCAAGTGTGAAAATTAACCCTATTTTAATTGGATATTAACCCTACTCGCGTATCTAACAAGTGTGCCCCGTCTCGATTGACCTAGCCACATCCCGAAGGTGCGGGTAAATGTTCAGCTATCCCTTCGCTACGGAGGTCGCGGTCAAAAGTTTTGTCATACGCTAAAATCGCTAGTGCGGGCCTAAGTGGGATAGTACTTCCAAATTGGTCAATTTTACACCTAATGATCCCTGCCTTCCTTGTACTCATTTCCTCCCTCTAGCTCGATGGATTTTTTAATGTGATAAGGGGATTCGTTCAATCCACGCCTGGATCTTGGCCTGCGGCATTGCTAACCAAGCTGCCTCCCACCTGCGAATAGCTTCACTTTTACTTTGAGGCGCACCTTTTTTCGTCGTTTCCCTCTTCAAATACGGCCAGGCTGCTTCAATTGCCTTTCAATCAGGGCTATTTCCACACCAAAGAACTCGCTGTACGCCGGCAAGGTCAAAAACCCGTTGCTGTGCGTGGTGGTTATGTGCCGGTGCCTTATCTTCCTGAACAACTGTGCCGGGTCTCTCTTCTTCACACGCCTGTGCAAAAGGTAGTAATTTTGGGATAAGAATCTTCTGCTGATATCGCCACCAGTCAATATCTCCCTTTCCTTCCTTTCTCACGAGTTTCCCGTTCTTCTCATTCCACTTCCATTCAGGCTTCTTGCCCGGCAGATTTCTTAGACCTACTCTTTTCATCCCCGTTGTGAGCTCCCATTCCTCCTTCTTCTTCAGCTCCAGCTCGCGGTCAAGCTCCTCAAGGATAAGTACGGAATCTGCCTTTTCCTTCTTAGTCTCTGGAACCCAGCAGTGACAAGGACCTTTCTTATCATAGGAAAAGGAGCCCCAGAACATAAACTCCATTGCCCCCTTCCATCGCTCGCGAATGCAGCTGCGGAGAAACCGCTCATCTGATCTCCGCCATATGCGATAACCTCCTCGCCGATGTAAGAGAATCACAGCGGTTTCGTCTGACCAAATCACTAACTTCCAGTCTTCTAGGGTCCAGTCTCGGTGGGCAATACACCAAGCAAGACGATCAGCTTTCATCGACTTCGTCAAGCCCGGCTTCCTCGTTGGCTTTGTCTTCCGAAATCCTGAAGAGACCAGCATCCGATAGACGGCTGATGCAGAGATTTCTATTCCTGCTTCGCTAAGCTCTCCGGCAAGATCAGCACAGGTTTTTTCCCTTCCAAAGCGATCTCGCTGTACCTTGCCGATAACAAGCTCTTTGTTTTCCTCTGTTGCCTTTGCCGGCCGCCCTGATCGAGGACGATCTCTGAGATATTCATCTTTGAGAATCAGTGGTCTGACATTAGGGTCAAACCCGTTCTCGATCGCACGAGCATATATTCGATCAACCTGACGGATCGAAAGTCCTGAGATTTCTGCTACTTCGGGAGAAGTCTTGCCGCTGCAAGTTGCCTTAAGGGATACAACAAAAGCCCGAGTCGCGATATCTGTATTTGGGACCATAATCAAAGACCTCCTAGATCGTCAGAAACTTCAGAAAATCAGTCAACAGCTTACAGAGGGGTTACAGAAGGTTTACAGGTCAGGAAATCATATACTGCCTTTTTTGCTTTTTCTGACTTACTAGGGTCCCTTGTCACGAGCCGGGGGTCGAGACAAAGCTTTTGACCGCGACCTCCGTAATAAACTATTTTAATTTAAATTCAAGCTTCATGCTCTCAAGTAAGGATTCAAGCCTCTAATCCTTGTGTCCTTGTAGTTTTAGTAAACTGCATCCTTTTGATCTGTGCACGTTCATTTGGTTCCGAATAGGTCGTTTCCGGAGCAACGTAGCGAACCGCAACCTACTAAAATAAGGCAATTGATAGGGACGCATCAAGAATTGATACGGGCGCATCGTCCTTAGGAACGCTCCAGCTTTTATAACATCCGATTGGCCCAACCTTCCAAGACCCATAAATACTTCACCATGAAGGCGGTGAAGCCAGCTCCCTTAACAACCGTAGCTCTTGTTGTTGAATTGCGCAGAGATGCTGGGTGTGCTTAGTAAAATTAAGGGGATTATTCTTATTAACACGGTGAGTTCTCTCTAGGGTTTTATATCCTATGGATTCCATCTAGAACATTGAAGTGTAATCCTGAAGTCAGGGGGAAGCTCCCAATTATTCCAACAGTACTTCCCAGCCCAGAAGCAACTACGTCGTTGATATTCTCTATGAATGGATTGCGCAAATGTGTCAATACGCTAGGCATGATTTACTCCACAGAATTAGAATCATTCCGTTTAGAGCAACTATCTACTTTTTCTCTTACCGTGATTGAAGGAAGAACTCGCAACTGGGCCTCATACGATGTAACGTCACCACATCAGCAACAACTCTTCCTACAAGCTTATGAGTGGGCTTCTAAGAAAGCCCTGACTCGTAGGAACATTTTGAGTGGCTTCTCGGTTTCTGGAATCCATCCTATCAGTGTGAAGAAAGCTATTGAAGCTTTGAAGCCCGTGGAGCGGAAAAGGAAGAGCTTTGAAGGTCCTACAACACCAAGAAAACGCCGTGTGGCTTCTGATATGATCTGGAGCACCCCTCAAGGAAGTCAGGATATTCAAAGACAGCTTATAGAAGCTCAAAAGCAAGGAAATGCACTGATTCGCGACTTCAATTGTATATTGAAGAAGGCGATGAAGAGTATTGACCAGAAGAACAGTCAAATATAACGCCTTGAGGAGGAAAAAGCTCTATTAAAAGCTACTATAGCTGCAAGAGAGCTGACTGGCAAAGTCACCGTTCAATTTGACCCTTACCAAGCTTTCCCGGAGGCTCACCAGATTGTCACGGCACAGGATGAGGCTGAATCTAATGTATTACATCGGATTAACGAAAATCGGAAGAAACCAAGGAAAAAAGAATCGCCAAAAACACCATCAGCAGATCAACAGTTTCTCAATAGTTTTCTAAAACCTTGATTTAATTAGAATTTTATTCGTGCTGGTGATGTATGGTTAAGTGGCCTTATCTCCTCCTGTGCTCACAGATTCAATTTAGGCACCATAATGCCTCCGAAAGCCAGGGTGAAAACCATAAAAGGGAAGACCAGCCAGCATACCTAGATATACTGTTAGCTTTTAGATGTAACAGATGTCCGAGAAGTTGGAGCATAGTGAGGGCCTCTGCCACCACGACAACACTTTCTAATCTTCATATATCTCCCAACGATCGTCATTCATAGCTTCGCTACACTTATCCTATGTACCAAGTGCATCGGTGCCTAGTAACCGAGCCGTATCTGATACAGGAGAAACCTCAAGCTAGTGAAACCTTGAGCTTTCCACCGCACTACGGCCCATTGCTTTCACTCAATGATACAAACAAACGCCAGTTCTGGTGCTATAATCGAAATTCAGAATGTATAGGTCGCTATGAGCGTTTCGCATCGAGCTGGTCGGCCTGAGACGATAATGGAGCAATGTGAGAGGATTACGAGCGAACTGAAGGGTCCTACGACAAACGATAGCAATTACGCATGCCAGCGAGCTTTAAAAACGCGTAACAAGAGGAGAAGGCATGAGTAGAAGCGAGAATAATAAAGCACGGCGGGTCCATGATGGGCTGGGGCGATGGTGGGGCCCGGAGCCCCGCTTAGGTCAACATGCTAAAATTATGCTGCAAAAGTCTGTGAACACCCCACCCTGTAGCAACTCAATCTGTTCAACCGTGACAACCTCACTTATACACAATTAATTCAAATAAAATCCAGAAGCAATAAAATTTATATCATTTTGAAGCCCTGATCTTTCTCTCCAATATTTTGTATACCATCCCCTTGCGCGAATGCAGGCATCAAGTCGGCGAGGAAGTGAGTCGATCAGACGGTTAATCTGCTCTGGTGTTATTGCTTCCAAATACGCTCAATTGGGTTCAGATCAGGACTGTGAGCAGGCCAGTCAATCCAGGATATGCCGTGTTCCAACAGCCAGTTCGTCGTAGACTCTGACGAGTGTATACGAGCATTATCTTGTTGAAAATGGCGAAAACCGGTCCAAATAGGAAGTAAACCTTCTGTTAAAGCCTGTTGATAACTTAAAGAAGTATATCCTCTTCTTCTCGCAGTCTGATCGCGGATCTTGACGATGATATCAGATTTGCCGCCTCTCCAGATTGCTCCCCAAACCATGATCGATAATCGTGACTTTCCATGAACTGTCACATTAACTAATTCCCTCATGAACTTCTCATGTGGCTTACGGAAGATCCAACCTCGTTTATAATTGGGTTGCAATTGAACTGATGATTCGTCGCTGAAAATGGTCTGAAGGCGTCATAAGTTAAGTGAAAGATTCCCGAGCGGCGTCCATCCGCAAACTTCAAAACGACATACCTCCAGCAATTCTTCGGTATCTTCCCTCCAAGCTTGACACCTAAAAACCGCTGACGAGCGGTTTCTCTAGATAGTGGGATCCTCTGCATAGCCCTCCATTTGCGCCCGTAATGGTATCGGATTACTCGGCGTATCGTTGTTCGTGAGATTTCGCCACCTAGATAATTAACAAGCGATTCGTATGTGATCCTACGGTCGCGTTTGAGTGAAACTAATACGTACCGAATCTGCTGAACCGTAAGTTTTCTAGGACGCCCAGAACGACTCTTTTTATCTAAGGTTTGGTGAGCTTTCCAGCGTTGAAAGATATTGAAGATTGCGGCGGGTGAACATCCGGCCTCGGCCGCGACATCCCGGTATGACCGGCCGCCCTCTACAGCTTGAACGATAAGAGCTTTTGCAACCTCGCTGAACTCATGGTTTCTTTGGCGCTGGGCGCATATAATTGACAAAATTCCGTTCTTTTGCGACATGTTTTGTCGAAGTTGTGGACGTTTGAAGAAGTTGGACGATTTCACTTTTATGGTGGTGGATAACACGTTGGCGGGGCAGCGTTCACAGACTTTTGGAGCATAATTTTTAAGATAACCAGACATCCAGACACGCACGGGGCTTAGCAGGAAACAACTTCGCTGATTTCCTCCACGTTGATCCCTAATGGTTAGGCTTATGTTATCGCATGCATCGTGGGGCATTTAAGTTTCAAAGCCCACCAAAATCTCCAAGACAGCGACACAATCATGTGGATTCACGAATCGATGAGCCCGTGATCTGATACCCAATCTCCACTCTAATGTAGACCTAAACGCGACAGGTCCTCCTGTAGCGCCGGAGGTCAGCTGTCGCAGGCCGGGCATGGTCTCAATGATCCTCAGGAACAACAGCCCTTAGTAATCAAGCTGGGTGATTTAAAGTAAAACCTGTGGGATGGAATGCCCCACACAGAAGATAGAACCAACCAACTCACTGCTGCTGCTCATTATGAATGACCCGACCTTCAATTCAAGTTAAGCACATCCAGTGCGACAGCTCCCCTTTCCATTATCACAATATTATTCTTGTATCCAGAAAAGGAGGGGAAATTGAACCAATCCCTCCTTGACAGACTGATCAAGGAAAAAAGGACAAGAATCAAGTCCACGATTAATAAGATCACCACATTCTGGTTCACACTTTGATACACTCACCTAGTCGTATTTGTGCGTATCTAACAGTAGATCCAAAATGCCCTTGTTTGGCCGTTAGCGTAGATCATGTTGAACAGGCACTGGGTGTCACGGGCAATCAGGGGTCATATAAGATTGCGCACGTAAAAATTAAAGCCTCCAAGGAGCAGAATTCAACAGAACACAACATGAATATACCAATCTGGATCAATGGACCGAATACACGTAATGTTTGACAGGTGTCACGTGCAAGTAGGGATACTTAAGATTACGCACCGAAATCGTAGAACCTTCAAGGGGCGAATTTTTGACATGACACAACATGAATATACGAATCTGCATCAATCGACCGAATACACGTAATGGCTGACACATAGAAAGAAGAGGTCATATCTCTACCTTAGAGTCACTCCCCAACCGGCTGCGTGCAGTCAGTCGGGCTAGGGGTTGGTGTACTAAATATTAAAGGGCGTCACTTAGGCATCATCTTGATATACATCAATCTTATTTTTACCTTCATTTTGCTGGTTTATTAACTCATGAAGTTATTCATGATGAACAGGGCGGTGGGCTCAGACTTTTGGCCGCTGACTGTAACGAATGGATTCCAGCAGCTTGCTGACCGCCGCGTGCCCCTCTTGTACTGCCAACGACAGTGGCGTCCGGCCAGAGTTATCTTTCGACTCAAGGTCGGCGCCCTTTTCAAGTAGCAATTTAATGACTGCCTCGTGCCCCGTCCATGCTGCCCACGACAGCGGCGTCCGGCCAGTGTTATCTTTGGACTCGAGGTTGGCGCCCTTCTCGAGCAGTAATTTCATGAGTGCCTCGTGCCCCGTCCATGCTGCCCACAACAGCTGCGTCCGGCCAGAGTTATCTTTGGACTCGAGGTCAGCGCCCTTTTCAAGCAGTAATTTAATGACTGCCTCGTGCCCCGCCTGTGCTGCCAACGACAGCGGCGCCCGGCCGAAGTAATCTTTGAACTCGAGGTCGGCACCCTTCTCGAGGAGCAGTTTGACAACTGCCTCGTGCCCCTCCTGTGCTGCCCACAACAGCGGCGTCCGGCCAGTGTTATCTTTGGACTCGAGGTCGGCGCCCTTTTCAAGTAGCAATTTAATGACTGCCTCGTGCCCCATCCATGCTGCCCACAACAGCTGCGTCCGGCCAGAGTTATCTTTGGACTCGAGGTCGGCGCCCTTCTCGAGCAGTAATTTAATGACTGCCTCGTGCCCCTCCTGTGCTGCCCAAGATAGCGGCGTCCGACCATCTATGTCTCTGGAGTTAATATCGACGCCCTGGATGGTAAGCAAACGTTTGATGATACCCTCGTGGCCGTTCTCAGCGGCATAGGATATTGGCGTCCGTTGTTCCTCATCTTTATTGTCCAAGTCACGCGTTGTAAGTGAAAGTAGATCAAGGGTTGCCCCATCGCCAGTCCAAGCCGCCCAGTGTAGCACGGTTAATGCTCCCCCAAATAGGAGAGACTGGGTCATGTGCCGCTGAATACCGTGCAGGTAATTTTCTGTCTTTTCAGAGACTTCTTTGACGCTGAGAAAGTCGTTTGGTCCAACGTCCTTCACGGGCTCAATTTGAAGTCTTCGGTACGGACCCAGACGAATGCTTCTGAAACTCCTTTTATGTTGATTACGAATAGTATCGTAAATTTTCTAGGATAAAGTCAGTCAGTCCCGATAAATGGAAGATGTTCATACCTTCGGGTCCCTCAGCCATTCCTTCGCTCTTGACATTTCATCTTCCGGGACCCGACGACGTTGAAACATGGAGAAGGTGGGAAGAAATGGAGGAGGGTAAGCTAAGAGAAGAAGGTCATGAATATCGTCCACCTCGATGTCTCCAGCTCCAATACTGATTATTGCATGGATTGGTTCGTCGGGGAATAATTTCTCAACCTCCCTCACAGCCAGCTCAGTTGGGTCTATGAGACCAAGAGGGTAACCCTTATCCAAAAACAAGATGTTGGATCCGTTAGCTGCTGGAAGAACTACTTCTGCAAACAGCCCTCGTGCTGCAGAGATTGCTGCCGCTGCCTGAGGGATAGTAGTGATGTCAGAGACCTCCTCATCGGGAGATTGGTAGGTTCTGATGCAGACAACTCCTTCACCCTTTCGTACACCGTAGACGAACCTAGGATAATTAGAAAGATACCCACTGGTTGGCCTAAATCCACTCATAAAGTCTTACACTTTGGTTTCTCTGGTTAGATCTTTCAGCGGCAATCCTTTAGGGTAGTATTTTCGGACAATTTGATCCATCACCATCTCCAACTTCCTTATGTCAAAGAGAGGCGGCGCAGCACCGTACCATTCTTTCTGAAGTATAAGAGACGACAGCTTCCAGTACTCACTCATGGACTGTGACACAGTGAGCTTGAGACAGCCGAGAAGAAGGGCGAGAACTCTGTTGGGGTAAGCTGATAGTTAGCCCGCATAATTGAAGCCAGTGAAGGAGGCGGAGCATACCCTCCCATGCCTGCGCCAGTGATGCACCTAAAGTGATCGCATGGCTTGGCCTCTTCGCCTTTTTGTCCGGTTGGGACACCCTCCATGACTTTCGCGAGGATCATTAGGCTACTGAGCCCTCTGATACCGCCACCATCTTGTACTTGAGTCAGCCCCACGCCTCACGCGGCATGGACATTTGCTAGACTTCTCTTACCCAGCGAGAGAACCCGCAAAGGTTGCTCAGGGCCGCCCGACATTTGCTTCTCGGTTAAATTTATACGTTGAGGATCTGAGAGAAGGTGTATCGCGGGGTTCGAGGATTGCGAAGGAGACGCGGCTCAGCTTTGTCGTGGTTGGGGGCCAATTGTTTTTACCTTCGGGGTTGGGCAAATAGCCAGCTGCTAATTAGTAATTATGTCACAATCTGCCGTTCTTCACATCCCTCCGGTCGGTACGTAGCCGGTTCCTTGTGAGTCTTACCTCGATAGTATGTGCCCAGTACTTTCCAGTACCTAGGGTCGAATGTACCACAGAGAGCCAATCCCTTCGGGGGCCACCACACCACTTCACGACTCTGGAGACACGGAAATGACGAGGATACTTGCCATGCCTATCCGCATAGGGTGATGCATAACTTACTCCGACATGGCATTCACGCCATATGCAGGTGGCTGTTTAGCAAATCGCAGGCGGTGGTTTGGCTCGAACTTTAAATCCATTGGATGTCTACATCATATTGACGTAAGGTTGTCGCTTTCTAAAAACGCGGTAAGCTCTTGTGGCGCTGTTCGCTGTCTTATATTCCCCCGTCACTCTCCGACGCATGATTCTCTATACTCAGTGCATGTCAGAGGATGTCAGCTGATCCATATCAAACCACTTCGCATCAGACTTTCGCTAGGACCGCCATTCGACTTTAACAATTCGTATGCATTTTTACGTGGATCGACTACCATCGGACTAGTATCCATCCAAAATGGCGATACAAGACCATCACTTTTGGGTCCTGTCTCTCGGTTTGTTAAACCAGGGATCCGACGAAAGATTGAACTGAAAGTTGACCTCTAATATCTTCCTAGACGGCGGCGGTGTTCGCGCGTTATCGTCTCTGATCATATTGAATCGATTAATGCGCGAAGCCGGAAAAGAACCCGCAGCAGTATTTACGGCTGCCGTTGGCACAAGCGGAGGAGGGTATGTATGGCTCGGAGACAATAATCCCCGTGCTTTGGTTTTGTGCACGTAACTGACTGCTAGGTATCGCTCAACTTGAAGGCTCAACGCTCTCATGATAGGAAGACTTGGCTTGGAGCTGACAGCCTGCCAGCAACAGTTTCTCATTTTGTCCCGCGAGGTATTCCAGCACCGTGAACCATGGTACATGCTTCGGGGCATTCTTAGACCTCGATATTCACATCTCCGTATGGAGGAGGAGATAAAAAGGGTGATAGAGGTCGCAATGCTGGACCGAAATGTGCTCATGCAGGCAGCTGCAGCTGGTCACCTGCTGCGGCAAATGTAAGGCAACCCCGAGTCAATGCTAGCATCTAAGTTAAGGTCCCTGACCTGCAAAGGCATACCTACGTTGTCTGCCGCAAAGTCAACCAGAATGGGGAATTGGACCCGTTGCATACCGCCCTGAGTACGAGAGCACATACCAGCATGGCACACACCGGTATCAACTGCGAAGTTTGGAAAGCCAGTCGGGCGACAAGCGCTGCCCCGACTTGCTTCCCTCCCCAAGACATCGGAACCGCGAGCTACGTGGATGGAGGCCTAGGGTTCAACAATCCCATTCAGACCATCAGCGATGAATACAAGCACCTTGGCTTCCAAGACGTAGACGAGAAACGCATCACCTACGTCAGCATTGGTACCGGGAAGCCAAGCAACAACGAGCTTGATCGCGCAAGACAGTTCTGGCGACAGCGACCCAAATCCTTCCGTTGGTCAGCGCTCCAGCGGTTTCTTGCATTTCTGCCTCCACATACTCGAGAGGCCCAACTAGCTGGGTACTTGAAAGCTCAGAAAGCCTGGAACGTTTTGCTTGATCTAGCCGAGGAAGAAAATGCACACCTCTCATTCCAAATAGCTGTAGGTCAGGACCCTCCAGGCACGAAGAGGTACTTCCGGTTTAATTGTGATAAAGAATTTGACGTGCTTGATGATGGTCGTGGTCTCTGCGACATCGCATTGGATGGATACGAGGATTTGCAGAACATTGAAGATGTCACCAACATGTATCTTCGACGTGAGCCAGCGGAGATTGACCAATGTGTAGAACAGCTACGAGTGCATGCAAGGACTATCGCGTTTGTTGCCTAACGATCCGGTTTTGGTTGTTAGGTTCTGTTCATCTTATGAGATCGAGGGCAAGATGGTCCACAGAGAATGAATGGCGTTGCTCCGACTTAAATTTACCATCTTATATAAACATGAAATTGATGAGCTCTTTCGAGTGGCAGATAACGTTCGAGCGGATCCCCAACGAGCGGCCCTAGTTATAGTACTATTCTTTCATGATCCCCAATAGAGTTCCTTTATCTGCCCAAGGGCATCAAGACTGCTCCAGACTCCCTCGTGTCTGTGTTAAAACGGGCAATTGATACGCGGGCATGACCCTTAGGCAGGGTTGAAAAGCCACTCCACTCAATTCACTGGCAGCTCGAGTGGAATAGGTAGATCATAATCCGCTGAATATCTCAGTATAGTGGATCCACTGGAAGCTATCGTAGATTGGGTGGATTGGGTGGATTGGTAAGTACCTCTATTCTTGATGCCATGATGGTGACGCTATTCCCGAAGCCCTTGCCTACGTAAGTCCCTTATTCCAACTTCCGATTGAGAACTCATCCCAACGGGCTCCCATCTCGTCTTGGACGCCCACCACCTGACTGAGCCACTTTGTTGCCCATCCTCCAAGCTGTTGATCCAACATCTGAGCCAATTCGAGGTCGACTATTTTTTTCGTCTACCGAGATAAAGAAGGGATCTAACGTTAGACCATCCGCCACAGTGGGATCTGTCGGAAAATAGCGGGAATAACACGAATGGCTTTACCAATTCGCAAGGTTTGCACCAAACATACCAACGCCACCAACTGGTGGAAGCTCGGGTTTGTTTAAATAATGCATTGTACCTTATGGCATTCATCCTATCTCCTCTTTCATTATATCGGCATCATTGAATGCACAATTTTATCATGAGCACAACTGCTATTACTCCTGACTTTAACGGTTTTCAGTGGGACGGAACGCCAAACCCATCCGAGGTAAGTACTCGACAATCGCTGGACGACAAGGACCCTTGTCAGATCTAGGTAATCTCGATTCATTGCACAATCTCCCTTGTTCGTGTGACCAAGACACCGTTGATCTCACAGCACCTTGTCATCGCGTATCTTATTCAAGGCTGACACGGCTGCACTTCGTAGTCGGTATTCGGAAACATCCTGAACCAATTTGAGCAGCGTAAAACAACCTTGATCTTGTCGAATACATTACTTATCCTTTCCAGACCCTGTTTTTGTCGACCCTTTATACGAAATACCTGATTATCACCTGTCGGCAATCTCACCAATCCCCAACATACCCCTCACTCAGTCACCACCAGACCCCTCTTCCAGTGAGCCATATGAGAGGAACCACTCAGCTAATATATGTATGTGTGTTGCGTAAAGTACGCTCAAACCCACGTCCACCACCTACGTAGAATAGCAGACCAACTGCTCCGTAGCTCGAGGATAGTCCCGGTGGCTGCATATCTTTCATGCTTAAGATCAAGGTATAATATCATCTGCCGGACTCAAACTAACGCCCGGTGAGAGAATGAACCTTACTCTTTCTTTCAACCCAGTGATTCAAGAACACTAGATTTGACTCATAGATCGGACATCATGACTGGGTCAGCTGGCATATTCGGCAGACGATAAAGGATGTGTAATTGGTCGATACAACGCAGGATAGATCCGGGTGTGACATCTAAATATTATCTACCTAGTATTTCTAGACATGGGCCTGTTGTGGCCTTGATATTGTACAATAATTGATGTATGTATGTATGTATCACTATATCGGTGATTCGTCTTCCCACAGTCCCGTTATTGTGTAAGAATGGCATTAGCACTTTAGCTTGATTTCGCCAAGAGAAGCCTGGCATCATAAATGACTCTCAGCACATAAAGGCTACGCCCGCACTTTCGGCGCCAATCTTGGTGGAGATGCCACACGAACGACCGAAGTATCTACCTCAATAATATTGCCACAGGTCAGAACAGGAGAGTAGCAAGAGAGTAATTTCCACCTAAACCTATCCTTCTTGCAACCGGGGAAGCTGGGGACTCGCTCGATATACTTTCGATTTAAACAGTCTACACTTGAGTTTGGCTTTCTCGAGACGACAATTCTTGCGTTCGTGGCCTGCAGACAAATGCGAATCTCACTACCGCCGCATCATATTCGCAGCCATCCCCAGGCTTGTTGTGGGCGGCTATCCTGAGAGCACTTACGGTCCACTCTGCTGTAACGAGAGGGGTAAGCCTTAATTATGGAATCGTTGAGAAACATCGCCAAGCTGAGGCGACTGCAGCACAATGCGACTGCTACTACTAATTTAGAGGTCGAAGGTAGCACTGTGCAGCCCTCGAACTCCTCTGCAGAGCCGGCACCTGATACTCGAAAAGCAGTATCAACTGACATGAACGCGGATGAAGCGCCTCTGATTCCAAATTTAACCAATTTCGATGGCAGCAACACTGCGCCGCTGCAGCGGTTCATCGCACTGCAAGAAGGACATGGGCATCGTATTGAACAAAAACTGCGCAAAGGGTCGCTATTTGATCGATGGAGGAAAATACTGAGCAAGAAGCAGCCGCAGGAGGATAATAAGGGACCTATATTGTCGGCAAAGTACGGCAGGTGCCAGGAAGTGGTTGGATATGGCGCATCTGGCATCGTCCATGTTTCGCGCAAGAAAAAGGAGAATGGAATTGGCGAAGAACTATACGCGGTGAAGGAGCTCCAGCGTCGGTCGCGGGAGACGGAGGATGAGTACATCAGGCGCTTAACCGCTGAGTTCTGCGTCCTCAGCGAGCTACGCCATCCAAATGTGATCCGCACGCTCGAGCTACTGACAGATGAGAAGGGGAACTACTGCCAGGTGATAGAATACTGCGAAGGTGGCGACCTATTCACGCTAGTGTACTCGGCAGGGAAGTTAGAGGTAGAGGAGGCGGACTGCTTCTTTAAGCAGTTGATGCGCGGCATCGAGTACTTGCACGAGATGGGTGTAGCGCACCGCGATCTCAAGCCAGAAAATCTGCTGCTTACCAGGCATGGCAGCCTCAAGATCAGTGATTTCGGCAACAGCGACTGCTTTCGCATGGCTTGGGAGAATGACGTCCATCTTATGTCCGGGTTATGCGGTTCAGGACCATATATCGCTCCAGAAGTGTATACAGATCAGGAATACGATGGCCGAGCAGTCGATGTCTGGGCTTGCGGTGTCATTTATATTGTCATGCGCACGGGGAGTTACCTGGTCGCCAGTCCGGGTGCGTTTGGCCGCCAACCCCAAGGGCAAGTGGGGTTGGGGTTAGATCTGATGTAAGCTGATTCGTCCAAAACGCTGGGCGCTCGGGCCATTCACCGCTAACCGCAGGTGACGGCAAACCACCAGCCAAAAGGGCCCCAGCCGAGAGCTAACCCCAAGCTTAACCCCAAGGTCAGCGTAACCCCCAGATCAGGGGGTGAGAGTGAAATAACCAGGATCAACATCACCGCTAGCAACGATAAAAAGCAAACAGGTTAGAATTAGAGTTTATACTATACCATACCATCAATAACAATTCATTTATTCATTTATTTTATTTATTCTCTCTAGCTATCAATTTATTAACCCATATGCCTCTATCTATCAGTCAATCGATCAATCCATGCCGCCAGTCCCCAATCCCAATAGCAAGTATGATTATTATAATGATGATAATACCGAGGCAGGGGGAGGTCAGGTCATCCAACTGTGCAAAGAGCTCGATATCCTCATCTGCCTCCTCTGCCCAGTGGCTATCAAGCCCCGTGTAGATCAGGTCGAGAATCACTACCGCCACCGTCACAAGACAGCCGGGAGGCAACTATCAACCATTCAGCTACGACTTTGCATGCTAGGTCGTAGAAAATGCCATAGAAAAAAAAACCACGCTATTGAACTATGGGGGGCAAGGTCGTAGAAAAAAGTGAGAGGGCAAGGTCGAAGACATTATAATAAGTAAAATACATAAAAGTAGTATATATAGAAAGATAATAATAAAGTAAGTATTTTCCTACAGTATAAATTGATTTTAAGCCAGATTGCAGTGTTGCGATGAGTTTGAAGTTTGGTGAATTTTTTTTGATGTGGTTGTAGAGATTGAGCTTATGTTATATGATTGGCCAGTCCGCATGGCCCGTGCATTTCAGTACATCAGATCAAGGTAGGAGGAAACCCGATTTTAGGGAGGGGATAATATGGGAATACCGATTTGGGGTAAGGGTTACCACCAGTCCAAGCCATATTATATCAGAAGTATATCAACCAATACAGCAGTATTTCCAAAATATAGCAATTGAATATAATTAAATACATTTACATTTCGATTTTAGTTATGCCACATAGCATATTAGTCGCCCACCCTAGTTATGGCCCACCCCTGGCTTTGGTCCGCCCCACAAACGCGCTCCGTCCCACGCGTCAGATCAGCACTACCACCTACGATAAATTGTCAAAAATCGAATTTTTCTCCAATTGACTTACTTTCTTTTGTATTTTCTTCTCCGGGTTCGAAATGCGTGAATATACTGAGCAGGACCTACAAAACGCCATTGTAGACGTCAGGAATGGGGTTGCCGTTAGGACCGCTGCTACACGCCATGGTGTACCAAGAGGGACACTTCGTGCCCGCCTTAATGGTGCCCAACCTCAACGTACGGCACACGACGACCAACAGCGGCTCACGGCCAATCAAGAAGAACATCTTAAGCAATGGATTTTGCGGCAGGAGGCCCTCGGTTACGCGCCAACACACGCACAAGTGCGAGCAATCGCTAGCAGCGTGCTTAACAACAAGGTGACCACAAGCCCCTAGGGAGGAAGTGGTCCAGTCACTTCGTGGAGCGCCATTTGGCCGTCAAGACAAAATTAGGCCGTCGAACTGACTGGAAACGTATAAATGCGGCCACTCCGGATAATATCAGGCACCTGTTCAACCTATACGAGACTGTGAGCTGGATCCCTCCCCGGCGGAGGTACAACGCCGACGAGGGCGGCATTATGGAGGGCCAAGGTATTAACGGGCTTGTTATCGGCTCCTCGCAGGAGAACCCTAACACGGTACCAGTCAAAACGATAAATGCCCGGACTTGGACGTCTATTGTGGAGTGCATCTCGGCGCTCGGGGTCGCTTTGAACCCCCTACTCTTCTATTCCTAATTGTCGTGTACCCCTAATTGTCGCGTACCCCTGTCCACTGCTCAAGTACCTGTCTATCTCCGGTTTATTCCCCCTCAATCCATACTGTGGCGATTGATTTGTCCTATTTCGATCGACGATCTGCACGCGCGTCATATGCGTGTATACGCGTACTTTAGCTTTCATACTTTATAAACCCTACTACAATGATTGCTGCGAACATTGCGACGCAATGCACATGTTCTGGTCCGTGCACGCTAGACGTCCCTCCAATTTCCCCAGAATTGCATCGTAATACATTCTGTTCGTCCGTGCACGTTTTCAGGGTTCGCGGAGCTACGGTGGAACTTATTAAAAGAAATTATATAAAATTTAGGACAATATCTCTTAAGATCTTAACCCTCTTTGGCTAAGTTTGAACTTTTAAGAGATTTCTTAAAATCTCGATTTAAGGTGTAAACCTGAGTGTTATACTTATTGGTTTGTTACACTCACTAATGGAGTAAGTTAACACAATAATAGCTCTCAAACAACCGCCAGTATCTCGACAGAATATGCCCAAGCGCGTCCGTGCAGGCGTCCGTGCCCCAAGCATTGGCGATATTTTATTAAATATATACGCTTTTCGCCCGTGCACGCATGCAGGGTTCTTCCCCTGGTAGATACTGCGCCACCGGCGAGCTTCCAGCAGTCCCGGGCAAACACATCTGTACCATCCACATCCGATCCATTGCTTGGTGAGCCGGACTCAGAGGACCATGGACATTGCCAAGCAAGATATAGAGTATAAGCGAGTAAGAATTATCGGCCTCATCGAATGAGAGAGCCTGCCTCCCGAAACTGAAGGTAATCGTTCTTTATCAACTCGCCTATCTTTAATTTGACTTCAATTTGTCCTTTGTGCTTCTGGTGTGGGTTGTATATGCACGCCGTTGGTTGACTGATGCTGATCCGGCCAGATCAGATCCAGGCAGTTATCATCTAATGCAGATGAGAATGTTGCGCATAGGCTCTGAAGCATGTAGACATCTATATGAAGTCCTCATTTCCTGATACAAATCATTCAAGTCAATACATTGATGTTCTGCAAATCTCTCGGGTGCAGCAAAGTGTGGGCCTGAGCGTGCCGTTAGGTCGCAACGTCAACCTTCAGTCAGCGGCTTGGTGCGCAACCCATTACATTTGCCCGACTATAGCGCGTTGTAGACTCCCAACGACCATTTATACCGCTCCTCTCTGCTTGTAAAAATCGAAACCGACACACCACACTCAGGAGTTAACAACAAACCCTCCTTAGATTGCCCCCCACCACGCGCTACTCCCTAGTACCGTTGTCGCTGTGCCATTACCTCATTGTCTCCCATTCTAGCAGCACATTTTCCTTTAGATATCTGATACTGTTCTATTCCGGAGTACGATTTTCTTTTTGTAGGTCTCCACCGTACCGCCGGAATATACCAAACCATACACCCATTATGCAGGGTAAGAAGTTTGTCTCTCCGCTCGCTCGATATCTCCAGGTCCATAACACTGATGTTATGGCTATAGCCAGGTTTTCCTCGCTCGCCTCTGTGGTCAGGCTCAGCGCTATGATGACATGGTCCCCCTTCTGAAGGAAGTCGTTAAGAGGGGTGGTGAGCTGAGTGTCGATGAGCGGAACCTTCTCACTACTGCTTTTAATAACGTTTTCGACACCCGTCGTGCCAGCTGGCGCATTATCTCCTCGATCGAGAAAAATGAGTACAAGGGTAGTGAGAAGCATCTTGCTACCATCCGTGGATACCGCATTAAAATTGAGAATGAGATCGAAGAGATCTGTCGGGACGTCTTGGATCTGCTAAACCAGAGCCTGATCCCAAATGCCAGTACCGGCGAGTCAATGGCATTATATTACAAGATGTATGCCTATTTTAGTGGTCTCCCTTTCTCGAGAATACTTTGGCTGACTCCTCATGTTTTAAGGAAGGGTGACTACAGCCGTTATCTGACCGAGTTCGTATCGAGTGAGAAACACAATTCTGCAGTTATCTCTGCGTATAATGCCTACAAGGTGAGTTCCAAATCTGTTGGCTTAGAATTCAATCAGCCAAGGTATACTGAATTGAGGATTTTGTTTTCTTCCTAGATTGCTGCCTATGTTGCTCAGGCAGAGTTCACAGCCGCTCACCCATTGAGGCTGAGCTTGGCTGTCAATTTCTCTGTCTTCTACTACAGAATTCTGAATTCACGCGATCATGCCCGGTATCTTGCGAAACATGCTTTTGACGATGCCAAGGCCGAGCTCGATGTCCTAACCAAGGAGCCTGATGACGACAGTATCCTTCTCATGCAACTCCTTTGCATCAACCTGACCCTTTGGGCATCTTCAGACAGTTGTGAGCGTGAAGGGATTATATGCAGAAAGACGAGGCACACAATTGGGCGCGCATTCATTCGATATAGTCCCACGCATGCCATTCTTGTATAATTCAGGCCATGAACGAGAATAAGTGCATTTAGAGGTACTTATTGTGACTAGAATATATGAAACCTCTCTGTCTCTCTAGTCCTTGCTTTAGAGCGGCAGAAACTACATGCATCTCTGCTCATATACTTATGTCCGCTCATCATCATATCATATATCCTAGTATTCTATACTAAAATCAATTCTATATAACGTGGTTGATAAGCGAGTGAGTCAGACAAGCGAGTGAGTCAGCGCACTGTACAGCTAAAAATAGCCTACCCTATAGTGCCTAGATACCTTAAATAAAATAGCTAAGAATCTAAAAAAACTGTTTTTACATAATATGTAGCTATTTATTTATAGAAATATTTTTTTTAAACTTTTAGCTATTTTATTTTATATAGAAAAGCTTATTTACACAGTGTAAGTAGTGTAAATAAGCTTTTTTTTATTTTACTTATATAATAAATTAAATACAATTCTTTAATTTAGTAAGAAGCTCTTTTAAATAGTTAAATATATAATATCTTAATTCTAGCTATTTTAGGCTTAGCTTGAATTTTATATAGGCTTTTTAAAAGTAGCTTTTAAGGTATAGGTTAAGCTGACTCACTTGCTTGTCTGACTCACTCGCTTATCAACCACGTTATAATTTATTTATATTATATTAAATAACCTAGGGTAGAATTAGTTTTTATAGGGGAATAGAATTTAATTTCTAGACCTATCTAATAGGAAGTAGGCTTAAATTATATAAAGGTAGGCTTTATTTATACTAGGGGTAGATATTATTTAAACCAGGGTTAATAATTAAATTAATAGCATAACATATAGTTAGGTAGTTAGTAAGTAGATATAAATATATATAATTTATGATATATATTATCTAGTAATAGCCTTTTATAAGGTTTATAAAGATCCTCCCCCTTAACTAAGACTAAGATATAGGGAGTATATATTTAATTATTATATAATAAATTTCTTTTTAATAAAGATAACTGGCTTTAATAGGTAATCTTAATTATCTAACTTAATTTATCTATTTATTATTATTCTAGAATATTAACTTTTAATATAATAGTTATATAGATTTATAAACCTTTTTAATAAGGTTAATATATATCTTAAGATAAAATATAATAATATTGCTCTAGAATGCTGGCATAGATTGGTAGATTAGGTTAAAGTAATTCTAAATCTTATCTAAGACCAATCTAAGCTTTAACTACTATATATACTGATTAAACTGATTTCTTACATTGCTGCACTGAGATTGGACGGACTGAAGTGCCGGAAATGTGGCTGTATGTTAGGGTTAGGATAGGGTTAGTATTTAACTATCTAAGCCATCTTTGCTAGGGTGTTTTCCTCTAACTATTATATAGCTAAAAGAGAGTAAGGAAAGTAATAATAAAAATAGAGATATAAGGGAAAAAGGAAATAAGGGAAAAAGAAAATATAAAAAGAGAGAAATAAAAAGAGAGATATAACTATATAGAAAGAAGAATAACTTAAAAGGGGAAGAAAGAGAGATATAGCTAGGAAGAGCTAATAAGAAAATATAGCTAAAAAAGCTAAAAAGGAGAGATATAGTAAAAAAAGAGCTAGAAAAGAAGGATATAGCTAGAAAAACTAGAAAAGAGGAAATATAGCTTATAAAAGCTAATAAGAGGTCTAGAGAGACCTTCTAGAGGTATTCCAGTTTGAGATAGCTAGGCCTTTAGGGATATCTCTATATCACTCTAGGTATATATATATTCCTGAAATTGGAGAGCCTTAGTGTCTTGGTTATAGACCCCCTCTGATTATTACTAAATATCAACCTATTACGGCTAGGTCTGAATACAGCTTATTAATTTACTCCTTGCTTTCAGCTTGTCGCCCCATTTGAAGAATATCACCGGGATGATCACAAGAGTGATTAAAATCCCCGTCAGCACCAGTCCAATGATCAGTGGTCCCAACCGATCATACGCAACCGGCGCCAGCAGTGGCAATGCGCCGGCGAAAAAGTATCGCATGGATGCATGGCCGGCGAGTGCGCTTGCTGCGTGCTTGCCGTATGATACAGCCAGGTAATTGGTGACGTAGAGAAAGACGAACATGTTGCCAATGCCCAAGGGCAGACCAGCGAGAATGGGGACGACAGCGGAGTTGGGCGGTGCCGCCGAGACAGCGAAGAGTAGCTGTCCGATTGGGAGTAGTATGCTTGCCGCGATGATGATTGGCAGCGTGGTATCTGGGTTGGCCTTGGTGTCGGGAGGACTGAGCGCCCTCATCAGGGACCGAAGCGGCGGATCTGCCAAGATGGCAATGATGGCCCCGAATCCGAAGGTAAGCAAGGGGAGGCCTGTGGATGTTGTCAGTGAGTGGGCGGATGAATTATGCCTCTTCGAAGAAGAACTGACTCGCTACAGCTGGACTCCATCCGCGAATCTGAGAAAAGACGATTGGATATCCAACGATACAGAGGTAGAGAATTGCGTATATGATGGCAACGAAGAAGTCCCAAAAAAGGCTAGAATTGTCAACTCCATTACGGTATGCGAATTATCACAAGTGTGCTGTACGTACCAGATGGGCTCAGTAAACGCCATCGCAAGTGGCCTACTCATACTCACCTTGAGACGTTCTGAGAATGCGATTGTCTGGCTGTGGGTGCACCAGTATCTGCCATCGTCATGCTTCTTCATTTCTTCACATCGCCGGCGTAGGATAACGGCGCCGTGTGTCTCCGGAATAGTCGCCATGACAATACAGGAGGTGAAGGCGAGGATGACGAGAAACCAATGAATCCACCGCCAGCCGGCATATTGGAAGATGATTCCAGCAAAGATTGGGCCCACGACCGGCTACACTCCCTCGGGATCAGTCATCTGCAGAGAAGGTACTTTTTCTATTGAGGAGGCTCACCCCATTGACAGCCCCAAGGATCCACACTGAAAAATACACGGTTTTCGTTTCCTCGTCAGCAAGTTCGTTCAGCGTCCCGGGGGCGCTAGACATTACAACCGATCCCATGAATGCGGCCATGAACCTCGTAATGAGAATAGTGACCAGGTTCGGTGCGACAGCTGAAGGGATGAGTAGGATCGCAAATGAGAATAATGACACGATGTAGACTGGGCGCCGTCCGTACATCTCACTCAATGGAGCCAGAACGAGCGGCCCTATAGAAAGTCCGAACAGATAGGTCGAGACGCCGAGAGTGAGTCTTGTTCTGTCTTGTGTGCCGAAATCCTTTGCCATGCCCGGAATGCCAATGGCGTATGCTGTTGACGCCATGATTCTAATCAAACATTGTCAGCCCTGTCTAAGAGAAAAACCATTAGGGTCCAACTCACACCACGAGCGTCGCAAACGAGATAAATACCAGGCTCATGGCGCGATACCAGGCTGGCCACTTCCGCGGCATGCCAGTGCCAACATCGGCCCATGTAACTTCAAATGTCGGGTCGCGCTCAGGTAAGAGCGTCGTTTCTGTTACGGAAGCATTTGGCCTAGCATATTGTGGGCACAGTCCCTCGAAAGGATTGTTCCACATATCAGGCTCCTTCAGAATCTTATCTAGAGGTTCAATCCACGTTCTTCTGCTCCTCTGCGTGTCCGACCTCTGTAGTACGGGCTTCCGGGTGATTGGCATTTGGATCATGCTTCTCCACGTGTTCAGCTCGTAGGGAGTTTCATTATCCTTGAGATGACAGTCGAGCAAGTTGGCAGTAGAGCTGTATCGGCTGTTCTCTCTGGTGAGCGTGAGTCGATTCTGCGTGCTGCAGCGCGAACGTGAACGACCCAGACGACTATGCGTCTGGGCAGGTAGCAGAGGGAGAGGTTCCAGTGACGCCATGGAATGTGTATGTTAATGGGATTGATTTCGGGGGAACTGTAGGCTCTAGGAGGTGTGCTTTCCATCCAGGATTTTGGGGACACATATGGGCATAGTCATTGGAGCTATATGATAAGGTTCACAAGGCTTTCTAGGCTGACCCTCTCGGGCTGTCTAGACTGTGATGCTGACAAGGGAGGGACTTGGAATGTCACGCCACCATACACCCAAAATAGTTCAGCTGAGCCTCAGGGAAGCACAACATAACAGCACAGCCGGAGTCTCAGTCTTTGTTGTCAAATGCACCGACAGCGGTGCTGAGCATCAGCCCTCGGAAGCAATTAAAGTAACGGTGCCGGCAGGCTTGCGCATCGTATTTTTAGAGGTAGTACTTTGTAATCAAATGGGGGGTATGGAACCCTTTGACATTCTGTGGCTGAGCCGTAGTGTATGAGCGGAGTTGGGCACGCTTTGTAGGTAGACGCGGCGTCTCTAGGCGCCGTCTAACAAGCCACTACCCAGCTACATATTTCGTGCTACCTTACCACTGGAAATCCGATAATCCGACACTAGGCACAAGCTGACCATATCACCACTCCCCTCGTGTGCTTATCAAGCGTGAGTGTGGCTCATGGTGGGCTGAGATGACCGAAGCACTGCCACGGTGCCATACTTTGATTCTGTGGCTTCACTGCTGGTAGTTTCGAGGCAAATTTTTTGAGCTGTGGCGCATAACTGATCAAGACCACGGTATTCAGACATGTTTAGTCGGCTTGCATGTCTTCGAGCTAAGTAGGCAGAAATTCAGCCCCCCCGCAGCGACAAGACGCTTAGGTCATTCTATTTCAACAACTCATCATTGAGGAAAGAGAGTCACATTGACCGCTAGCAAGGAATCCTTCCAGGAACCAATGGGCCATCTCGATTGAGCCTAATTGACACATACGGGGTTCTGAGTGTCAGGAAGGAAGTCGAAACTGTGTCACAGGGTCCAGTTAGAAGACTTTAGTTTGGATTTAGAACGAATATAACCCGAGAAATTCTAATTGCCGCTATCTTCTAGAAATTGTAATCCCCCATGCTATTTCGCAAACTAATGAAAATACGATTTGACCGATGCTATCTATGGTGACAATAACTCCGAAAAACCAACATCCCTGGAGATGAAGGCTCATTTGACTAAGGTAGAATAAAACATACACGGCGACTAGGTTACTGTTGGGATTGACATTTTGTTTTCCAGAGGGCCATCTCTTGGGGTGGTTGGGCTTTCGGAATTGTTGTTGCCATAAATTCCTAGAAGCTTGCTGCTCAGAGTGACGGTTTTCTTCAGCCTGCCCATGAGCATACCCTCTAAGATTTTGAGGTGTGCCATGTCGGACCCGGACTCTATGAATGACTTTCCGGCCGTCATCATAGTCCTCTCCGGAGCTGGTTGCGCGAGATACGGCATAACCCTTGTTTTGTGAGCTGACCGCCACATCTGTAATTAAACATCAGACTAAAGAGGTATTTGGGGTATTTCCCGGAGACCATGTCGTACCTTGAGGTGGTTTACAATCTTTTGCGACGCCTTGACAAGTTCCCTGTCACCCTTAGCCTGCAGACTCTTGATGAAGGAGTGATTCCTCAAGGTGGCGCACAGCTCGCGCTGGTTGTGAGGAATACACCTCGCGGCATTTTCCTGGCTGAGATATGGATCCATGCCTAGAAAAGCGTCCAAAGCCATGAAGAACATGGTGTGGCTTCCGGAAACTCCATCAAAAATGACCATTTCGCCATCCACCATCCGGCCGCATCCCCAGCCTTGGAAGCCCTGGCAGTAACTGAGCCAGACGGACTTGTTCACTCGGACCTGGGTCATGCTCTGATACCAGACCCTGAGGAGCCCGCGGAGTTGATCAGCGATATTGTCCATATGCTTCAGGCATACTGCTTTGTCGTTCTGGTCATAGGCGATGTTGGCACGGATCATCTCTATGTAGATGGGAGCGCCCTAATGGTTCTCTATCAGCTTCTGAGTCTTTACAGACGACATAGCACGTCTCCTGGGGGGACGGGAGTTTGCTTACCAGTACTTCGACATCCCAAAAGAGTCGGAAGAAGGCCTCTTCGGTGGAGGTAACAAGGTCGGAAATGTCAAGGTTGATCCTGTACGCCCTTTCGCCATTTTCGTTGTAGTTGAGGAGCACGTTGGATGTGTTGTTGCCACTGTCGGCTGCCAGGCCGAAATGCCGCTGGAGGTGACTCCAGGGCACGTCAAGCTCGGCGGGAAAGTCGACAAGTTTCTCGTCCTGGGCGACTTTGACAATCGGGATAGTGGCCCACCTAAACGACGATGCGACCAGAAGTTAGCGCGCCCACCAAGCAACAGGAGTTCGCGTTGGCAGGGTGCAATTCTTACCTATAAGCATGGCGGCTCACGCCAATGCAGGAGTAAAATCCATTGTAAGCCTGGCGGGAACAAATATCCCAGTTCCCTGCTGCCGCCTGCGCAAGGATCCCCTCGACTTCGGCAAGATTGATACGGCCCGCAAACAACTTTCTCATGATTTCGCGGTACCCGCTACGCTTTTTGTTGTTGACCTCATCATCAAGCGAGGGTTCGGTTGACGATAGCAGGGGAAGCAGCTCCAGGTAGATCTCATGGTAGGGCTGGAGGGCAACTGGCCAATTACTGCCATGAGTGGTTCTAGGGGGCCAACTGCCAGCACCGTCTGTGTCGACGAGCTGTAGTAGAGCTGCAGCGGTTTCATGATGCCGTGCAAGTGCTTTTAGGCCCTGGGTGGCTGGCGTTTCTGTCGTCTTACTGGCCGCATGACGTAACATTCGATGGAGGACCAGTACAGCTACCGCCAGAGCAATCAGTGGAATAACGCTTGAAGACATGGCTAGTAAATCTCCTGGTTCAATTTTTATTTATTTTTCTATTTTTTAGCGGGCGGGCGGGGCTTCTCCTCTGTGCTGAAAGAAAGAAAAGGGGGGTAATAAGAAAAAGGAATAAGTAAAGAGAAGACAAATGGAAAGGGCGTGAGAATGCGTATGTCTGTTAAATGAAGTGGCTTTTCAGATCAGAATCAACGACTTGATGCTCTTGATTTATATCTCGATGCGAGTGCTGTTCTATGCGCGCTGGCGGCTTACATTTGCAGCGTTACCGGCTGCGTCGATGCCGGTACGCCGTCATGTCTACTCACGGCCTGCGTTGCGACTTTGCTGTCTGCCTCGATGCCTCTGTGTAAGTAAACAGGCTGAGCAGGCAGATTGATGACAATCCAGAGTCTAGACTGCTGATGGGCCAGTGCAGATAGGAGTGGCTTGTGGCTGGCTCTGTGGCTGGCTTTGTGGCGTATCTATATACAGATTGTATATATTTAGAAAAAGATAGAAGTTGCCAACAGAGACTATGAGAGGCAGTACTAGATTCATAGAGTCAGAGTTAATACAAACCGAACCCAGCATCACGCTTATTATAGTAGAGTTCTTCGTATGGTGATCATGTATATACTAATGCTACTTGGTGTTGTAAGCATGTGGCGCTCGGAATATACCGCTTAGATAGGGCAGTTCTAAGCCTTGCCCAACTGATTGACACCGCGTCGAACTAGCGATTGCCGCGCTATTTCTGAATGATCTATCTGTCTGGACTCTCTTAGTCGCCTGGGAGCGACGCCATCCGTCTGTAGCACAGCACTGGCGATTCTTAGCTCCAAACTTGGTGAAGACGCCTGTGCAACTCAGCAATTCAATTTATCGATACGGTCATGTGCCTACGCATAGGTATACGACTAATCAGCAAGTCAAGTTCTATTAATACTTCTATGCGTAGATCAGCCATAGCCCTCCGTTTGACTTGTTATGGTGGCTGCCTTTATTACAAGCCGTGTTATATAATCACCATAAAGAGTAGAGTCCTACGAGCTTGAGTAACTTGATGACTCCTTTACTAAATTGCAGTCTCTTGTTTACGGCATTACTTTGATATCTTTACACATGTACTCTCTGGTCCGAATAGGAGACGTAAAAGAGAGTAAACTAAATAAATTTAAGAAACCCTTATAGGTACCTATCGCAAGAAATCGAGTCGAGCCCCACATACACAAATGATACGCACACACCCAACCCCATTACTAAGTGCACTCTTAACATAAGCTATAGTGGCCCCTACTAGATAGGAAGCTAACTATTTATAATAAGTCAAATCATCAGATTGAAAACGCAGCGACGTTTATGCCGTTGACCTTGCCCTCGCTTTGTAGAGTGTTTATGGCGCCGTTAAAAGCGATCTCGTGGAATTTGTTAAAGTCTAACCAATACGGCCAAGACATACATCAGCAACTGTTATGGGCATGACATTCCCTGTGAGAAGGGGGGGGATGCGGTAAATGTTTTACATACCATTGACATAGCCTCTCGAGCAGAGGTAGGTACTCCATCTAATCAATGTCTCGTTCCCGAAGATGTGGTCAGCCGTAATGGTAATCCAATATCCACCCCACGGCGTCTGGGTGCCATTCTTGTTGGAGCCTGGGATCGTAGACAAGTATTCAAACTTCTGAATGAAGGAGCCGTCACTCTGAACGCGTTGGTCGGTGAGCTGTATTTCAGCATCAGGTCAGAACTTGATCATCGAAAATGAGCGCTTCACGATACGTCGTACAATTTCGGAGAAGTTAAAAATCCCTTGCAGCGTCTTGAATGTCGTCACACGAACAGACTTGCCGGGGTGGTTGTTGGGCCCCAAGGTCTCGTACGGAACGGATCCACGCCATCCGCATTCGAAGTCTCTCAGTGTCAGCTCCAACTCAGTGCCTGCTGTTCCTGTTGGGCAAAACCTACAGTCGTTCATGAGCTCTTCGACATCCTTAGCATTGGCGCCGACGACTGCCCACGAGGCGGACTGTGCATATTCAGTGCCCGCAGGGCAGATGCAGGGCGTACGCGAGTATGTAGAACACATGTCAGTCGCCATGGCTCCTACGGCCAGACGAATGCTCAACAGAATGGTGACGGCCTTCATTGTGCGACGGGGTTTGATGGGAGGATGCAATGAGAGATATGACGGAATCAGAAATAACAGGCAATAACAAGAATGGATGTGATGGATCTCGAGGGTTGATGGTTTGGTCTTTTCAAGTGCCATCAAGCAAAGGTTTGGGCATTGTCCCAGCTAATACGCTGGTGCTCGCAGGCGACGGAAATAGACGCCGAGGCGCATGCACAGCCCGGATTTGGAGTGCGCTAACGCGATTGGTTCCAGTTAGCTGGGTTTTCCGACTCCGCCCAAGTCGAGGACTTGCTGATGAAATAGTGCCAGCAGAGTGGTGGCCGGCACGGGCTGGGTCGATCACAAGGGCTGTGTTGTCAACTGCCGCCCGAGGTGCCCGTTACCCCGCGTTAGCGGGTCCAGCCAGTGACTTCGGTGGTGGGATGTTCCGTAGCAAAGGCCCGCTGATGTACGCCTTTGGCAAGTTGTACTGGAGGGATCCCCACAGCCCAGGTGGCGTTTTTTGACATACCGGATGCTTGTCTTCCGGTACGCTGAGAGGTGACCCCATTTATTAGTCGGACGCTATCTGTTCTGATGGTGTAACGCCTCACGTCTACTCTTGAATACTGCCCTTCGTCTTTCATGCTGTCTACCTGTCCAAGGACAAATTTTGACATCGCTCCAGCTAGACATCCTCCATTGCCTCATTCTGGAGCTTGTGAGTTGCTTGGTGATGAGGGCTGAGCATGTCTCTGTTCAGCTGCGGCTAAGTTGGTGAAGCCATAATGGCTAAGCCGGGCTTTAGCTGGTCTTCTAATAAGAACCGAAGACGGATTACAGCCTTACAAAAGCTGTCCAACAGACACCTAGAGAACCCTTCTTTTCGCCGACCAAACACATCTTCACATCATTGTCTCTGACTTCCCAGCTCCATCTTTCCACGACTCTCCAGAAGCCGGCACCTTCGACTTTCCCTATCACAGCTTTTTATAGCTCTGCACTTCCGAGATGAAACTCACCACCCTCTCCGTCGTCCTTTCTAGCCTGGCTGTTGCCTGTGCTGCACCATACGGTAGCGATAATAGCTCAGACTACTTACAGAGAGAGGCAACGCGCCAGATGGACTTTTGGCAGCTACAATACAACGGCTACATGGATGGAGTGCTTCACAGTCGCCAATCTGGTTGCACACCAGACAACCTTCTCTACCGCAAAGAATGGTGAGTGAGGACACAAGTCTGCACTGAAGACAAGCTGACCTAGTGGTAGGGACGCACTCACCAAGGAAGAAAGACTCGGATATATTGGTGCCGTCAAGAAGCTCATGGAGCTGCCTTCTCGGAGCCCGCCAGACCAGGTGCCAGGAGCGCGCAGCCGCTACGATGACTTCATCGCGACCCACATGCAGTATGCCACCGCAATCCATCACAGCGTAGGATGCCCACAGAACAGTTCAAGATGGTTTTTCAAGCTAATCACATGGTGTCTTCAGGGTCTGTTCCTCACGTGGCACCGCTACTTTACCTACCTCTACGAGCTTGCTCTGCGTGACGAGGCCGGCTATAAGGGGGCGCACCCTTACTGGGACTGGACCCAGACTTGGCAAGACTGGCGCAAGTCGTCCGTCTTCGACGGTTCGCCATACTCGATGGGCAGTAACGGCAAGGCCATCCCCCACGGCCCTGTCAACGACACGGCACTGGGGTCTACCCGCCTGCTTTACCCGGGCACCGGCGGCGGCTGCATCGAGTCCGGCCCATTTGCCAACCTGACCATCCATCTCGGCCCGGTGGCGCTCCTGCCCACTGGCAAGAACAATGGGTTCAACTACAACCCGCGCTGCCTGATCCGCGATATCTCGCCCGAGTGGAGCAAAAACGCCAAGCCCACAGACGTGGTGAACGTCATTTCCGCATACAGCGACGTCCAGTCGTTTGATATCGGGCTCGAAGGGCTGAATGGCCTGCATGCTGCCGGTCACTTCGGGGTTGGCGGCATGATGGCTGACCAGTACGCGAGCCCATGTGACCCGGCATTCTTCCTCCACCATGGCATGATTGATCGAGTGTGGACCTTGTGGCAGAGCCAGGACGCCCATAACCGCACCTACCAGACAGGGAGGACTGTTACGGCGCACAACAGTAAGTAGCTTCCTAGGCGATGACGCTTGTCCTGTCCTTGGTGACTAACCGAATTGTCAGACCCTCCTAGTGCCAACGCCACCCTCGACACTATCATGGATTTTGGGATTCTGGCGCCCAAGCAGCGACTGGGTGACCTCGTCTCGACTGTTGATGGCCCCTTTTGCTACCAGTATTTGTAGGGGATTGGAATTAAACTATCGTTCCAAAGCATGGCGTTTCAAGAATTAAGGTTGGGATAGGCTTAGTATTAACTATCTAAGCTATTTTGCTTAAATCTTGATCTTAAATCCAAACCACTTCCCACCAAGACAGCTTGTGATGCAAATAAATAGCCGAGGCCAAAGGCGACAAAACCCATAAGAAGACCACTCAGAGCTTGAGTTCCTATTTTCTCTATCATTGTGCCACTACTGGGCATAGCGATCAGTAGAGAAAGGCTGATAACAAAGTTCATGGTTCCTAGGAAGTGTTCAGAGAGTGTATCTCAACGAAGGAAGGGAACAGGTGCTACCATAGTATCGGCCATAATCCGTTATAAGAAGCTCGCTGAATCTATATAATGGCCTGACCATACTCAAGAATTACAACCAGAAACCGCTTCCTGTTTATGACTAATCACGGTCTAGCAATTTCGCCCCGTGTTTCTCCTATGTAAGAATTATCACCAGAAACGCATTGCGTTTCTCGTGCCATACTAATGAAATCATAAAACCTAAAATATAAAACGCATTGTGTTTCTATTACCTAACCCTTATTAAGTTTAACTTAACTACTTTAGACCTAAAAAAAAAAAAAAAATTGTTTTTTTTTTCTACTAGTATTTATATATTTATTATATTTATATAACGTAGTTGATAAGCAAGTTGGCCAGCATACTGTGCAGCTAATAATAGCTTACCCTATAGCATTCTAAAGCTTAAATAAATTAGCTAAAAATTAAATAATACTTTTTCCTAAAACAGTATAACGTATACGATAAGCGAGCGGGACGGACAAGCGAGCGGGACACCCCACTTTTCACCTTAAAGGTAGTTTTTTAAATAACTCTTAAAAGTCAAATTTAAGCTTAAAATAACTAAAAGCTTTATATAATATATTTAACTATATAGACTTTATATAAATAATAAAAGAAAAATTCTTTTTAAATTCCTTATAGAGTTATAATAGAAAGTCTATTCATACTGTATAATATCTTATATTTTAAGGTTTTTTATATAAAATAAAATAATTAAAAATCTTTAAAAATTATATCTTAAAATAAATAACTATATTAAGTTTTAATATAGTACTTTTAAGTTCTTAGCTATTTTAGTTAAGTGTTAAAATGCTATAGGGTAAGCTACTTTTAGCTGCACAGTATACTGTCCCGTTCGCTTGTCTGTCCCGCTCGCTTATCGTGTACGTTAGTTAATATTATTAAGAAGTATTTTTAAAAGATTTTTAAGTATTTTAGTTTATATAGAAAACCTTAAAATACAGTGTATTTTACAGTGTAAATAGACTTTAAAGTTTATAGCTATATAGGATTTTTTTAAAAATCTAAGAAAATTAGTATAACGTACATGATAAGCATGTGAACCATCCAAGCATGTGAACCACTTTTCCCTCTTACACCTAACTTTTCACTTAATCAATTGATTTATCAACCACCAAGCATGTCAGACCCAAATTACGAAGCTAGAATACTTCTTGCCCTTCAGGCACTTCAAACTAATCCTAAATTAAGCCTCCGATGCGCTGCAGATATATATAAAGTTAATCGCATAACCTTAAGTCGCCGACAGAATGGTCTCCAATCTCGACGCGATTGGATTCCAAAATCACGCCGTTTATCAAATCTAGAGGAAAAGATTATAGTTCAGTTTATTCTCGACCTAGATATGCGAGGATTTCCTCCCCGACTGCGTGCCGTTGAAGAAATGGCGAACCGACTGCTCGCTGACCGCGATGCGCTACCTGTCGGCAAGCGCTGGGCTCATAACTTCGTCAAGCGGCAACCAGAGCTAAAGACGCGTTTATTTCGGAGATATGACTACCAGAGAGCCAAATGCGAAGATCCGACTATTATTCGTGGCTGGTTTAGGCTTGTACAGAATACAATTGCAAAGTACGGTATCCGATCAGATGATATCTGGAACTTTGACGAGACTGGCTTCCTTATAGGCATGATTGCAAGCGGAATGGTTGTCACAGGCACAGACAGGCGTGGACGACCTAAATCAGTGCAGCCTGGAAACCGGGAATGGATTACGGTCATTCAGGCGATTAATGCGGCAGGCTGGGCGATCCAGCCGTTTATCATCGGTGGGGGCCAATATCACCTCGCCAACTGGTACCGAGAAAGTAACCTCCCGGGCGATTGGGCTATTGCGACAAGCCAAAATGGCTGGACCGATAACGAGATAGGACTTGAGTGGCTAAAGCACTTTGATCGGTGTACAAGCAACCGATCAGTTGGTTCCTATCGTCTTCTGATCCTCGATGGCCATGAAAGT
This sequence comes from Fusarium oxysporum Fo47, assembly GCF_013085055.1. Classification (NCBI taxonomy): domain Eukaryota; kingdom Fungi; phylum Ascomycota; class Sordariomycetes; order Hypocreales; family Nectriaceae; genus Fusarium; species Fusarium oxysporum. The sequence goes on from NC_072846.1 coordinate 2,762,303, forward strand.
CACCACTCTGTTGATTTTGAGAGATATTGCGAGGAACATAAGATCATTACACTTTGTATGCCACCTCATTCGTCTCATCTACTCCAGCCTCTTGATGTTGGGTACTTTAACCTACTTAAAAACGCTTACGGTCGAGAAATTGAGCATTTGATCAGATGCTCTATAACACATGTTTCTAAGACCGAGTTCTTCCCGGCCTTTTATGCCGCGCATCACGCTACTATGACCGAAAAAAATATCAAGTCAGCCTTTAGAGGAGCCGGGCTTGTTCCTTTAGACCCAGAAAGTGTGGTCTCAAAGCTTGATATGCAGCTGCGGACTCCAACGCCTGCTGAAGAGGTCGCTAACCCTTCAACCCCTTGGGTCTCAAAGACGCCAAAGACCGTGCTTGAGGCTGGCTCTCAGTCTGAATACCTTGAACGACGAATCAGAAGACATCACAGTAGCTCTCCAGAGTCAATTATTGAAGCTATAAAGTCTCTAGAGAAGTCAACAAAGGAGTGTATGCATAAGATTACCTTACTGACGGCCAGGCTTGATGATGTTCAAGAGGCAAATAAGATACTAAGCCGGTGCCGAAGGGCAAAAAGAACCCGACTACAGAAGGGAGGAGTAATGACAGTAGATGAAGCAAGGCAGGCAATTGATCAGATGGATGTTGATGCGCAGGTAGTTGCAGAATCGTCAAGAAGTAGTGGTCAAAGAAAGTCGGTCGGACCGGGGGTTCGGCGCTGTGGAGTGTGCGGTAAGCCCGGACATAATGCAAGAACGTGTCAAGTAGTAATTGGGATGTCTGGGGAAGAATATAGTGAGTAGTTTTAATTGATTAATTGATTTGTTGTGTTTTTATGATGATATCTACCTATATGGTGTAAGAAAAGTGGTTCACATACTTGGATGGTTCACATGCTTATCATGTACGTTAGCTTACTTTAGGACTTATATATATGCTATTTAAATCCTAGCTATTTTAAGCCTAATTTAAAATTTTAAGAATTATTTAAAAAATAGCTTTTAAGGTGAAAAGTATGCTGGCCAACTTGCTTGTCTGGCCAACTTGCTTATCAACTACGTTAATATTTACTCTATTTTTACTATCTTATTTTTTTTATTATATTTATATATACTTAGTTGTAATAGCTAGCTCCTCTATTTATAAGTAATTAAATTACCTTACTTTACCTTTAATAAAGCTATAAAAGTTTAAAAGGCTTAATTTTTACTATAATTTACTGGAAGTAGCTATTATATATATTAAATATAATTTTACGTTAACGTACATGATAAGCAGAACTTATCGTGGGGTCGTTTTGCGGAGTAATTTCGGGAAATCGTATGTGATTACACAACTACCATCTGATAAGTGCCCGGCGCCGCGCACGCGAATATCTCGACGGCTAGGAGCCAAATCGATGCAATTCCAGGGCTGGAGGACTGCTACGCTCTGGCGGTCCGTTTGGTTCAAGAGCGACGCTGTATAGACGAGCGGGCGCTGAGATATTTGCGTGTGCAGCGGCTGGGGGCCAGGCTTCGCTGCAAAGACTACGACATAGCAATGCGCTGATCCTGCTGCTCCTTAATATGCAAAAAGAAAAAAAGACAATTAATAAAAAAAATACGCCTTCTAGATAGATAGATAGATACGGACTAGTTACTGCTATAAATATATAAAGATCCTACCTGACGGCCAGCTTACCGTCGACGAGGGGCGGTCCGCCTCCTCCCTAGCCGAGCCCAGCGCCCCCGATGGCCCTGGCCCCGAGTCGGCCTTGGTCCCGGCCCTGGGTCATCGGGCACGGGGGTCCCTACCTGTACCCGTATCCGGCCCTGGCCCTGGCCCCGCCGGCGGCGCTGTTTGAGCTCGTCGACGAGCCGGTTCAAGCTCCGGCCAGCGCGTAAGAGCTCTAGCTCTGCAACTGCCTCCTCCTCGCTCTTGCCGGACGCCGTGCGGGCCAAGAGCTCGTCCCAGATCACCTTCCGGCGACAGAACTGCACCCTGACCCCGTTCCCCGGGCGCCAGCGGCTTCCCCACGTCTCTTCTAGCACCCGTACGGCCGGCTGACCTGCAATCCCTTCCTCCCATTCCTTCCAGACATCCCGCACTGTAAAGACCTTGGCCAAGGCTGCAACGACGGGCATACCTGGTCCTGGAGGCTCTGGAGCCGGAGCCGGAGCCGTATTGAAGTTCAGGGTAGGGGCTGTCGACGGCGCCGGCGCCGGCGCCAGCGACACTGCTGGCCCGGCTCCAAAGTGGCCAGTAAAGGTGACAGGGACCTTGCCTTGGAGGAGGGCATCGAGGCCGCCCTGAATTCCTTCTAGCCGAGCCTCTAGCCGGATGGCCAGCCGCTGGCTATTCTGTAAGATGGCCTCGCGTGTGCTCTCTAACACACCGCTAAGCTCTGGCAGCGCGCGTTGTACGAGCAGGCTTAACGGCTCCGTAGCCCCTACCGCGTCAGAGCGAACGGCGACGGCGAACTCATCCCATTCGGGCCCGTTAAAAGGGGCATAGGCAAAGAAGGGTAGCGACGGATAGCGAGGCTGCAATACAGCCAGGTCCTGTAACAGTACTATGCGCAGGCGCCGCATAAGCTTAAGGAAGCCGTCGGCGGCTAGGTCGTAGTCGTCGAGGCCACCTTCTGCCCAGCAATGCCGTCGCGCGCGAGCCTCAAAGCGAGGCTCCCACTCCTCGATCCACGGCCAGAGCTGCTTTTGTAAGACATACGGGGGCTCGTGGGCCGCACGCGCGAGGAAGTAGTCCCCGGGTGATGCCGAGAAGCCGGCGACAATACGCATGAACTGGCGCGGTAGATGCGTAAGATAGGCCTGGCAGAGCACGCTCTGGTTCCAGCGGCCGGCCTGCGAGATCTGGGCGAGCGACGTGCCGTGGGTCTCCGCGTCCTGGGCGCCTACCCTGCGCGGGAGGTGCGTCTTCTTTGACGCCATAAGGCCAGCAGCACCGAAGATACGCCAGGTCTCTTGTAGCTGCGTCGGGTACGAGAGCTCCTGCTCGCGGTCCGTCCGACAAGAACCTTGATCCGATACCAGTCCTGGCGGCGCCGGAAGGACGGGGACGGCTCGCCGGCGACGTGCCAGCGCCAGAAGAAGAGCTGTGCTAAGGCCCCTTGCGTACAGAACAAGGGGTCCTTGTGCCGGAGGGCACCCATGAACTCTTTCTTTGCCGTCTTGTTTAGCTTACCGTCTCGCAAAAGGGTAACGAGGCAGCCACAGGGGGTCGGGCCTTCTGAAGACGGATAGTCGAGTAGAGACAGGTCTGCAAGCTCCATCTTACGGCGGTTTTCCCCCCGTAAGAGGTAGTAGTGGCCGAATAGGAGGTCAACTCGCGTACGGAGGTTTTGCGGCATGTATGCGGCCCCGCTGAGAAGGAGATCCTGGACTCGGAGCCATTCGTCGGGTGAATAGCCGGCCTGGATCCCGTCGGTTCCGCGGTCTTTAAAGGAGGCGCGGTCGTGCTTCCCCCGCTGCCGGCCGCGTTGCTCAAGGAAGCCTCGTACGTCGGCGCCCCGGGGGGTTTCCGTGTTTGCGTTGCCGTGGGCTACCTGGAGCCGCCAGAGCTCGATAACGGCCGCGATATAGGCGTCGATAGTGCCCCTCGTAAGCAGAGATCCTTCGGTAAGGTCTGCTGCTGCCGGCGCAAGGGCCGTGGGTGGCACGTAGCCCTCGCGGTCGTCCGCAAGCAGCTCGGCGGCCTCGGCCAGGGGGACCTCTAGGGCTTCGGCTAGGCTTTCGGCCTCTGCCAGGGCCGCGGCCTCGAGCTGCTCCTGTTCGAGCTGCCGCCGTAACTTTACAGCCTTTCCTTTGCCCTTGCCCTTACCCCGTGCCCGTGGTTTCTTTTGCGGCGGGGCAACGCGTCGTAAGAGGATATCCTCTTTGAGCCACGCTGCTAGCTTGTCTGGAGTTACGAGCTCGCCGTCGGGCCAGCTATAAAGTGAGCCGTCTGCCGCAGCCCGAGGTGTACGGCACCAGGCCTATAAGTCCTCGTCTGTTAGCCGCCCATGGGACTCTACGTAAAAAAAAAAGAGACAAAGGCAAAGGGGAAAAGAGAGGGCGGCGGCCGGGGGAACGCGCCTTCCACTCCCGCTGCTTCGCAGCATAACTCCGTGCCGTGTTCGCCGGCTGTTCGTCCTTCTTCGCCTGAAGGCCCGCCCTCCGGGCGGCACGGGCACGCTCGTCTGCGGCCGTGTACGAGTCGTCTGCGGCCATCTCGGTCGATCAAGGCCTTTCTACGTGGTGTTTGTTTCCTGTCTGGGGCCTGATAAGTTGCGGGGAACTTATCAAAAGCACTTATCAGGCGCCGCGCACACGATTTCACGGGCCGCTTTTTGCGGGGGATAAGTCGTCACGTGGTCTAAGCGAATTACGACGTAATTGCGGGCACCATCGATAAGCGAAATGGTCAGATAAGCGAAATGGTCACTTTTCCCTCAACCTCTCCTCTTTCTATTTGATTACTTATTTCTCAACCACCTAATATGCCGCAATCAATTAATGAGGCAAATATCATTCTTGCGCTTCAAGCCTACCAGAATGACCCAAAATTGAGTCTTCGACGCGCTGCAAAGATCTATAAAGTTCGCTATAGTAACCTCCTTAACCGATATAATGGCATTCCTGCTCGACGCGATATAATGCCTAATTCACGCAAACTATCTGATTTAGAGGAAGAGACTCTTACTAAGTTTATTCTCGACCTGGATTCGCGAGGATTTCCCCCCCGGCTATGTAGTGTGAAAGAAATGGCTGATCAATTACTTGCCGACCGCGACGCGCCACCAGTCGGCACGCGTTGGGCTTCAAACTTCGTCAAGCGACACCCAGACCTTAAGACGCGTTCTTTTCGGAAATACGACTACCAGAGAGCCAAGTGTGAAGATCCAACTGTTATCCGTAACTGGTTTACGCTTGTGGCGAATACAATCGCGAAATATGGCATCCGATCAAATGATATCTACAACGTTGACGAGACTGGCTTTCTTATGGGCATGATTGCAAGCGGAATGGTTGTCACAGGTACAGATAGGCGTGGAAAACCAAAATCGGTGCAGCCTGGAAACCGGGAATGGATTACGGTCATTCAGGCGATTAATGCGGATGGCTGGGCGGTCCAGCCGTTTATCATCGGTGCGGGCCAATATCACCTCGCCAACTGGTACCGAGAAAGCAACCTCCCGGGCGATTGGGCTATTACAACAACCCAAAATGGCTGGACAGATAACGAGACAGGTTTAGAGTGGCTAAAGCACTTTGACCGGTGTACGACCAATCGATCAACTGGCTCCTATCGTCTCTTAATCCTTGATGGGCATGAAAGCCACCACTCGATTGACTTCGAGAGATATTGCGAGGAAAATAAGATCATTAGGCTTTGTATGCCACCTCATTCGTCTCATCTACTTCAGCCCCTTGACGTCGGATGCTTTAGCGTGCTCAAGAATGCTTACGGTCGAGAAATAGAGCATTTGATCAGATGCTCTATAACCCATGTTTCGAAGACTGAGTTCTTTCCGGCCTTTTATGCCGCATTTCAAGCCACTATGACAGAAATAAATATCAAGTCGGCCTTTAGAGGAGCTGGGCTTGTTCCTCTTAATGCGGAAAATGTGGTCTCAAAGCTTGATATGCAGCAACGGACTCCAACGCCAGTTGAGGAGATGGCTAGCCCGCCAACACCTTGGGTCTCAAAGACCCCAAAGACCGTGCTTGAGGCTGGGTCTCAGTCTGAATATATTGAAAGACGAATTATAAGGCATCAGAACAGCTCCCCAGAGTCAATCCTAGGCGCTCTGAAGTCTCTTTCAAAGGGAACAAAGGCAGTTATGCATGAGGTTACCTTATTACGGGGTCAGGTCCAAGACCTTCAACAGGCAAATGAGGTATTAAGCCGGCGTCGGAGGGCAAGAAGGACCCGACTGCAGAAAAGAGGGGTAATGACAGTAGAGGAAGGAAGGCAAGTAGTTGATCAGATGGATGTTGATGCGCAGGTAGTGGCCGAATTATCCCGAAGTGGTGGTCAAGGAAGGTCGGCGCGACCAAGGGTTCGGCATTGTGGTATATGCGGTAAGCCTGGTCATAATGCAAGAACCTGTTAGGTAATAATTGAGACATCTGGGGAAGAGTATAGTGAGTAGTTTTAATTGATTAATTAATTTGTTGTGTTTTTATTCCGATTTCTAGTTTAGAGGTTGAGAAAAGTGACCATTTCGCTTATCTGACCATTTCGCTTATCATGTACGTTAAGCTTTAAATATATATTATAATATCTAGGTAAAAAGTATAGTATTATTAGATCTACTTAGTACAGCCTTAAGCCCCTTCTATCCTTATTAAACCTCCTAGATCTAAATACCTTAGCCCTACTCTTCTATTCCTAATTGTCGAGTACCCCAAATTGTCGCATACCCCTGCCCACTTCTCAAGTACCTGTCTATCTCCGGTTTATTCCCTTCCAATCCGTATTTGGGTGATTGATTTGTCCCATTTCGATCGACGATCTGCACGCGCGTCATATGCGTGTGAAGGAGGTTAGTCTAGCTCATAATATTCAGCTTCAACTAACGGTTTGTCCTCTAGATGCTTTCGAGATCTTCATCATCAACGGATAAAAACCATCAAGATATAGTCGAGTCAATCGCGGCAGTGATATTCCTCGGCACACCTCATCGTGGTAGTGTGAATATTGCGGCTATGGGTGAAATCATCCGTTCACTTGTCAGCACGTTCGGAATTCCAACAACGCCAGTCGTTTTAAATTCTCTAGGCTTGATGAATACGGACCTCGAACAGGCACAGGAGGACTTCTCTCGACTTTGGCAGAAGCATACTTCAAAGTCAAGACATTCCAAGAAGGGCTTGTTCTCGCCCAGTTAGGACGCAAGGTTGTTCCTGAATATTCTTCCATAATTGGAAATGACCGAGAGCATGCCGAGACGCTACAAGCTGATCATATACAAATGTGTCGATTTGCCGATATACAAGATCCTAACTACCTCAAGGTGGCTGGAGAGATCCGCTGTATTTATCTCCCGCTCATGTCATTGAACCAGCCCCGGCCACAAATTTCCCAGAAAGCAGAGAATTAATACCGAGTGACGAGAGTTGATGCGTTATCGCAAGGCTCCAAAGATAGTTTCGATCGCCAACGCTATAAGGCCTGTCTTGAATCATTGTGGCTTCCAGCCATCAATAGGCGATGCGATAGTTTGGAAGGCCCTGCTGAAGAGACATGTGACTGGCTCTTTGAACATAATTTATATCAAGATTGGCTAAATAGCCAGAACCTTGATAAGCATCAAGGACTTTTTTGGATTAAAGGGAAACCAGGATCAGGAAAATGTTAGAAAATCCGGGAATCCCCCTTCCCTTCAGGATTCAGACTGTTAGTCTGAAAGTCCTAGATTTAAAGTTTAAAGTCCTAGATATAATTATATAAACCCGAGAATAACTCTCAGCTTAATTGAAAAAAAGAAATAACCAAGTTTTATAAAAGATACATTTTCACCTAGCACTACTGCATAATATAAACAATAGAAAATCAACATTAATCAAAGAAGCATTCCATCGATCAACCCTCAGAGAAGGGAAAGCCACGTCGTGTCGAACTGCAGCTTTCTTCTTCAACGGCCGAGGCGAGGAACTTGAGCATTCATTCATTGCACTTCTTCGATCGATTCTCTATCAACTTTTCCGCAAAGATTCATCTGTATTTCAACAATTCCAGGAGTATTGCTATGAAAAGATCAAATCAGGAGGGGCTACTTCATCGAAATCTATTGTTTGGCAAGTAACTGACCTCAAAGCTACCTTCGAGTCGCTAATCATGCGGCAAACCAAGAAAAGAATCTTCATCTTTGTTGATGGTTTGGATGAATGCGATTCTGGTAGTGTACGAGAGGTAGCATACTTTTGGCGCAAGGTCACCAAGTCAGCTCATGCTGCGGGGGTTGATTTAAACGTTCGCTTATCAAGTCGATATTTCCCATCTGTCACTGTGAGTGACTGCCCCCATATCATCGTGGAGCACTGCAATTTCTGAGATATTGAGACATACGTAACACAGAGGTTCGAGATTGCAAGTTTCGGTCAAGAGGCACAGTGGCAAGGTTTGAAGGGCGAAATCATAATAATGTCAGCTGGCGTATATCTACTTGAAAAAGAGGGCTGGGAAAATCCCTCAAGGTCTCGAGACTCCGTTCTCTGGGATGCTCAAGACTATCAGTCCGGAAAATAGGGAGGCAACTGTTCGAGTATTTCAATGGGCAACACTGTTCAGAAGCGACTTCGACTTCATGAGTGGCATCACATTATTGGATTTATTCAGACCCCTCGCCGCATACTCGGTTGCGATAACCTTCATTAACCGCCACTTTTCGACAATTTAGCCACTACCCATATAATAATATCCACCTAATTAATTACTTGCCTTACTTCCTTCACTATAGTTAGCTCTCTTTTCTAGTCTAGACTTTTTGCCCTTTAGCGCCAGTTACTAATAGATATCCACTACCTTGAACTAGAAGCTCAAAGTGATGGAAAACTATTAAGCATAATATTTAAGTATATATTAAGGTCTTTTAAGTCGGTTTGTATATTACTTAATATGTTCTTATTCCTTCTTGCAGTGATATTTATGTTATGAGGTATAGACCTTGCTCATAATCCCAGGTATTACCTGAGAGCTCACAAGCCTCCCAGGCATACCCAGCCCCACCTTATCCCTATTATCATAGCAGGACAAGCTTAGGTACGAATAGCTTCAATCTTCTATATCTTATAGTCGAACTATAATACAAAATACTGCCATTTAATCTGTAAATGTATATTTAGATCCGGATTAAAGATAGGAAGTTCATTCCTATCACACTAAGCAGCTATCGCAGCAGGTAATCTTAGTACACTTAGGCGATTTGTAATGTAGCAATTTGTAATAATAAGACCTGTTGGTACTTCTATTACTGCATAACCTAGGCAGCGGTGGAAGTACCCTCCATTTAGTGCATTTCAATTGGCTATGACTTCTCGTCGCGACCTCCTTGGAGGCTTATGAGTTCTCAGGAGGTAGTGAGCTAAACAGATTTTCGTAGTCATGACTAGACCTCTTGTATTTTATGATCATCTAATCGGGAGTCCAGCATCCACATTACATGCTGAGAGTAAGGAAAGCCAATCACGGGCTGGGTATAAAAACGAATCTCACGTACGTGCCTCTATTTTACAAACTATCCCCTTAGTAGGTATACCCCTTCAGAGCGGTCACAACAGGTGAGTCTAACCAATCAAAATATGCTAATCAGGCAGTACGCATCAAATGCGTACAGATAGGCCCTGTAGTCACTAATCTGTGAACTTATCTACCTGCGATGAAAGTCGAGCTATTACAGGAGGGTGACAAGTCTTCTGACCCTATACTAGGGCAAGCTCTTGTGGCTATATTGTACGTGGGGTCAAGTGGGGCGAGAGAACTGCTGAAGGGCTATGCCGACTAAAGGGATAGCCAGGATCAGATTAGCCGATCAGGGCACTTTCAATACATCCATTATATGCTACTATCAGAGAATCAGCGCACCATATGTTAGCCTTTTTACAAACCTTAGCAAGACGTCCTATAGTAGCTAATTAAAAGATTTTATAGTAAGTGACATATTCAGAAAGGGAACCAAAGGCCCTAGGTATTATTTGCAGGTAATTCTGCCAGAATCACTGATATAAATGAAAATGAAAGAATGAATGAAGTTCATGACGCCCAGGCTATTCCCAAAAGGGCACTCTTGCTAAATTACATACACTCTTTATATCAATCTCCCATGGCGTCCTAAAGCCCGTTCGTAACTCCAGGAGGGAATCAGCACTTAGGTTTTCAGCACCACAACTAAGATTTCTTATCTTATATAGTTCTTTCCGGAAGCTTAGCCATTGGAAAACATGAAGCTATTTTGTTTTTAATGATTAGATCCATATTTCTGTTGTAGCTGCTTGTTAAACTCAAGAAACAATGCCGTCACCGCTCGACCGTGACGATTTCCCCTTATGGATTAGTACAGTTTTTAGAGAGCATGTCGATTCCCCAAATTGGCTAGCGCAGATAAGCTCCGGATGACAGAGTTTATTCCTTGTTCGAGGAAAGAGAAAACAACCTTGGTCCATGGCCGTTTTCGGTTTTGATGCAAACCCTGTCAAAACCCCGGCTGCAGCCATAAAAGCCCCTCAGCACAGACTGATTACACAGGGTTTAATGGCGGGCAGCTGGCCACGTAGCGATGGAAGCACAAGGCCATCGGGAGTTCAGTGGCACTTATAACAGACTGACAAGCGCAGGCAAGCAACTTAAAAGCGGCTCGGCGAGTCATTTAGTGGTGCGAGAGGACAATTGCGGCATGGCAGTGAGGAGAACCGAATGGGCAATCATTGGCTGTTGTATGTTTCCTCAATTGCGAGGTGACACGCTTTACCCCGCAAACCATGTTAGCATCAAGTTGTTAGGCAGATCGGCCCGCTCCGCGAAGACAATTAAGACCTGTCGAAGGAACGTGTATTATGGATTCGCCCTCAAAGAAAAAAGCCTCCGACTGCATTGCAGGCATTGGTGTTTCCTGTCTCGCTTCATTCTGAATACCGACGAATGACGAGTTGCTTTGTGTATGGTGGTGTGGTTGCGCCATTTTCTCAACCAACGTAGCCGAAGTTTCCTCCGCCCATTGCGGCATGAGCTGAGATGGCTAGCTGTAAGGTTGCAGGACTTGTTCCCAATTGTCGAATGTTCAAAAGAGGCCCGAGCGTTTGGTCTGAGCAAATGCCCTTTTTCCGTCCTTGCAGCCTTATGGACCTTGGCATTGTGGATTACCATGTATATCATTCTTAGTGGGGCTCTGATCGCAACAGCGCATCCACGATTACTTCTTTTAAGATAATATTTAAATTCCTTAAAATAGTTAATAATAGCTAGGAATTCCTTATTATAAATAAGGTAATTAAGTTCTATTTTATATATCTTATAAGAATAAAAGGTAATAGGGTATAATATATTATTATTATCTCTTTATCCTATTTATCCTCCTAGGGCAAAGTTAGAAGCATTAGTTTTAAGTTTAACTTACTAGTTAGGGTTAAATATAATAAGAACTAGTTTACTTATAATAGCTAATTTAAGATATTTAAAAGCTTATTATACTTTATTATTCTATTAGAATTATTTATCCTTTTTAATAATTTTAATAAGTAGAATAATAATTTTATTAAAGTCTTTAATAAATTATTAGTAGTAATTAGTAAATCCTAAGAAGGATTAAGTTTTTTTTATTAATATAAGTAGTTTTTATTTAGTAACTATTATAATCTTTAATCTATTTATTTTAATTTTATTATATAAGATTTTATATCTTAAGTAAGTTACTTAGGATTAATAGAAGTAACTCTTAGTAGGTTTAATAAGTATATTAGTATCTTATAGTGTTTTTAAAACCTTATAGATATATTTTATATACTCTTCTTTTATATTAGAGAAGATAAAAATATGGCAATTGATGGGGGCATGACGAATTGATACGCGGGCATGATCCTTACGGGGGCATGACTTTTTGTAACACCTGATTGGGCTAAATTTCGCAGACTCATAAATACCTTTGAGAAAAGGCGGTGAAGCCGGCTCTCTTAACAAGCCCAGATCTCTGCAGAAGCAATCGGACCAAGCCGGCCTATTAGAACAGTTCGCATTCGGCCGTCAAAACAAAGTATTATTTTCGATACCTATAGAATAAGGCCAATTCTATTAAGAGCAGCTATCTATGTCTCCTCTTACTACTATGGAAGGAAAAATCTCCTCGTCGCTATTAAGCAGCTCCCATTGACTCCTTCGTCTCCGAATGCTGGGTTGCGTCTTCCGTCCGCTGGCACGTCCTCCTGTTGTTCTCCCTGCTCCAAGGATACCCGACTGGCTGCGTTTCTGGCGCTGATTTGAGCTACTGGCCTGGCTACTGGCATGTTGGCTCGCATCGAGTTCCACTCTGGCCAGAGTCGACCTGTTTAGACTACCCGGTGGTCGACCTCGCCTACGCCTTGATGGGCCCTGGCTGGCTGGTTGACTACTCTGCCGATTGCTTGCTCCGATGGCTAGCCTTGCTGGAACAGCCTGTGTGGTGTTTTTGGGCCTGCCACGGAGAGCAGTGGCAATCTTGGGGTCGAGAATCCGTCGGTATGGATCTCGAGAGGATGGCTCTCGTAGTCGCCACCGTGGATGGACCTCCCACTTAGTGAAGGGTGTGGCAGACCCTAACCTCGAGTAGACCTTGTGGCAACAAGGTATACCGAGCTCGACAGAGACCGAACAGTCGTCGTTGCAGCCCTCGAGAGGCTCCGGGAACGGATTCTTACCAGTCGGCATCGCTTTGCGAGCTAAGCGATATTGCTTGTTGATCAGCCCAAGGCCCTTCGATGATATTGCTGTCCGGAGTTCGCCTAGATACTCCGAGCTAGACCCTATATACTCGCGAGCGGTGAGTACCTCGTCCGCTGCGCAGGCATCGTTGAAGTCCCGCTCTTGGTCCTTCATCATGTCCTGCATAGCTTCGACAAGTCGATACAGGTGGCTCATACCGTTTAGAAGGTAGCTCTTGATGTTGTTGTTGCTTGCTTCTGTGCCAGAGGTGACGCGGATGCCAAAGTTGCGATACTTGCGGATGAAACAGCGTGCCCACTGGGCCCTTACAGGCATGTAGGTTCCATGGAGATACCGGAGGATAGCCCGCTGGTCATCAAATTCCCTACAGAGGTTTCTCCACGCCTTCTCGTGAGCGTCCTCAGTCTCGGCAAACAAGACGAGCTTCCACATCATGAGAACCCCTCGATAGCTATGAGGGATGTCCTCAGATGTCGGCGCGTGGACTAACTGTCGGTCTTTCGGGCTAAGCTCAGCCCGTACCTGTGGAGTAGACTTATCCTCGTCGCTGCTGTCGGGACTACTGCTACCACTGCGGCCCTTGACCCACTTTTGCTTTGATTTGAGCAGGACGTTCGAATTGATGTGGTGGATACAGAGCTGCTGCTGTACATCAGGGAACTGATCATTCAGGGCGGCCTTCATCTGATCGTCGAAGTCGGTAACGATGACGTCCGGTTGGCAAATGGAGTGCTGCTCTGCCAGTTGTCGAATACTCTCAGAGAGGAATTGGAACCCCTCCCGTCTCTCGTTGTCGATCAGACCGAAAGCCGCATTGAAGACAGAACCAAGGCAAGTCTGTCCTGTTGCCTGGAATAACGGAAGCTTGAAGCGGTTGGTGTTGTATGTGTTGTCGAAGCTGATGACCTCGGGAAACCGCTTCCACATCTGGAGACAGTAGGAAAAGGTCCAGACAAGGCCAACGAGGCGGCTTGGCTCATCATCCGCCCACTTAACGACTTAAGGAACGTCCATCTCATCAAATAGCTTGATCAGTGCTGCAGTGGGAGTGTAGCCATTCAACTTGTCTCGATTGATGATAGCCCGGGCGTTATAGATGTCCCTCTGCGTGAAGGTTGATTCGGGGTGTTGCTCTTGGACCACAGCCCGTACGTCACGGGCCCGGATACCGACCCGACGGCTTGTCGACTCGATGGTTGCCCTGATGGGTGTAGTCAGCCGTCTATGGGAAGGGTGCGCAGACGGTCTAATACTACGCCCATGGTTGTGTTGACTGTGTTCTGGGTTTGGGTGTTGTCGTAGGAGCCACTCGCCCTCTTCTAGAGCCTCGGCTATCACCATCCACTTGCATCCGCACTTCCGGGACTTCCGTTGCCGAAGACCTGCACCTCTGCTAGGCCGTGGTTCTCCGTATCTGTCACATTGGAAAGAATATCTCATCCTCCGACTGTTATATGAGTAGGCGTTCCGTCGGACAATACCAAAGCCACTCTCCTTCGCAAAGGTGTTTATCAAGTCAAATAGAGCTTCGGCTGACGGCGCTGGGTCGCCTGGGATCGGTGGGTTCGGGATCGGGTCGGGGGCAGGGGACGAGGAAATTCGAAGAGGAGAAGATCTGATCTTTTGAAGGGATACTGCTTGGGTGGACGGCTCTCGGGGCGGTGAGTAGGGAGGAGGCGATTCAAGCGCATCTGAACTGAGTGGCGAGTAACCCCATTTCTCTCGCCATTGGCGTACTCGCTCGTATGACCGAGCGAGCTCGAGGGTAAGCTTCCGATCCGTCCTAATCACTTCTCATACTAGCTTTAGGGTAGATTGAAACTCGGCCTTTGTGGGTGACGATTGCTCCCGTGCTGATTGAGGCGGAGAGGAGGAAGGTAGTGGGTCGGTTTCTGGCCCTGGTATAGGGATTCTGACTCGCTGTTGCCGTCTTCCTTGGGTTAGGAAGTCATTCGAAAGGTGTATCTCGTAATCGAAACGGAGCTCCCATGGTGGCTCATGAAGTCCTTGCGATCCATGGGGCTGTGGAGCGGTTGAAAAGGTCTGTGGATAAGATGCGAAGAGATTTCCGAGTGTATCTTCGTCGCCGACTCCGTAATATTGGCTGATACTTGTTCCAATGCTGCTCGCTGAGCGAGGTCTATTCGCGAGTAACGGCGGGCTGAACCTGGATTGTCGGCTCTGCCGCCGTCGTTTTCGGGCGTGCAATTGATCGCTAGGACTAGGACTGCGAGTTCGGCATCTCGGATTGCTCTCTGAGCTGGAAGGAGGCTCAGATTGGGACGTGGTGAAGGTTCTAATCATCGAGGATTGAGAGACTCAGGAGTGGATAGCTTGCTGATGGAGAGAAAACTTGATGGCGTCGCATTGGTTACCAAGGTAAGATTAAGGGCGAGCTAAGCTCGAGGTGTCGGATACGAGGGTGGTAAGCCAAGATGAATGATGATTTCAAGATGAAGAACAGATTATTGATTGATTCATCCCTGTCCCCTCGTCTTCTTCGTCCTCATTATATTTGACGAGGAGAGGCTACGATACTAGACCTGCCGAACCTGCAACAGATCTGTAACACCCCTCTGACTCTTGTGGTGCACTCGTGTGACAATCTGGGAGAGGCATATGCAACACGAGGTACTTAGGAAGCTCTGACAGAATTCTGCCGACACTAGCAAAAACGAAATTGACGAATCAGGTGTTACAAAAAGTCATGCACCCCTAAGGATCATGCCCGCGTATCAATTCGTCATGCCCCCCTATCAATTGCCTTATTTAAAGCGTTTATGCATCTCCCGCTTGCTTATTTGCCATTGGCGTTATAAGCAAGACGATTGCTACTACCCATAGCGTCTATCACAGAATCTTTTATAGCAGCGTCGAGAATACGTCTAGTAACAGCAGCATAACCCTCAATCCTATCGTTTGAGAGAAAATATGCCGCGAGACCAGCAACATATGGCGCGGCCATACTCGTCCCTGAAAGATACCTACTACTAGTGTCGCTTAGGTGCCATGAGCTTAGAATACCAGTACCAGGCGCAAAGATATCAACCGAAGAGCCGAAATTTGACCACGGAGTGCGCCAGTCATCAGCATCAGAAGCGCCGACAGTAATAGCAGATGGGGCAGAGGATGGTGAGTAGAATGAGGCGTCATCACCTTTATTGCCAGCTGAGACGACAATAGTAAGACCAGCATCAGTAGCAGCCTTAATAAAGCTGTTAGCAGCAGCACTGTAGTCGCCAGTGATGGAGATATTAATAACGCTCTTCTTGACAAGACCTTAGGACTTGGCATGCTTGATAGCCCACTGTAAACCCTGAAGTCCTATGGATGCAATAGTCTGGCCGTCCTTGTCGCACACCTTGACGGCAATTAGATTGCAATTCTTAGCCACACCGAAGGTTTTCCCGCCAATAGTGCCAGCAACATGCATGCCATGCCCGTTCTCGTCCCTGTTAGGAGAGCCAGGGACAAAGTTAGCTCCCCATACCGCGCGGCCCGAGAACTCTTTGTGGGTGGTTCGAATGCCTGTGTCAAGCACATACACATTTATGCCGGCTTTGGTGGCAGTGTCGTAGTAGTATTGAGCGTCTAGGCCTCTTTTATTAGAGCGTTGCGAGATGCGTGCAAGTCCCCAAGGAGAGTTGAGCTGTTGGGTGTACGCTCGTTTTCTAAGTAGGCCGAAGGAAGGGGCAGCAACAGCTGTGAGGTTGAGAATAGTATCCCTTTCAATACTGGCAACCTAATTACTGGCGTTAACATTTATCTCACCAATATATAAGCTCAGATGTACTTACCAGGTCAGAGTTGACGACATCCTTAAGTTCTGAGGAGGTCATCTTGGCGATATAGCCTTTAAAGCCATCAGGCTCAATAGTTTCAATAATACCTTCTTTTCCATTACTTTTAGCCTTCTTGGTAATAGCTTCTTCGTGCTTCTTCCTATCACTAGGGGTTACACTGGACTTATATATGATGATGTAGCTGTTTGGGACAACAAGTTCATCATCAATATTCTGATTAACCGCCTTGCCAAGGGCCAACCCGGCGAGTCCACTAAAAGCGAAAAGAGCGGTAGTAAGCTTCATAGCTGTTGCGGTTTGCAAGAATGACGAAAAAAGAGGCAATATTCAAGATAAGAGCCAAATGTTTTGTGCTGAGATGCTTTATAATACCATACTCACCCTTATCATCCCAAACTTCCTCGTTAGCGTGCTTGACGTTTAAGCATACTATTCTGGCTGACTGGCACGGGCTTCCACGGATCACAACGCAATCTAGACTGGGAGAATCAAGTCCATTTGCTCCAAACATACTTTAAGTTCAAGTCTCCATGACTGGAAATAAGCCACTACCATCGCATTCACTAAGGAACCAATAGTTGAAAGGGCCAGGTCGGTCTACATGCCGAAGATAATTTGGCGCGTTGCCACTTGTTTTTCCACTTGTTTTGTGGCTATAAACTCAGTAATCCACAAGCTTTGAGATGGCCGAGTATAAAGTGGCCAGCAGGCTTCGAAATCGATCGTATAGATCGATTCCGAGCCCTGATCGATCGATTTATATCGATCGTCACCCTCAATTGATCGATATCGATCGAGCGGCCCTCTCAGTCGGTCGATATCGATCGATCAAATAGATCAGACAGAGCCTCACGTGACGAGGCAATGAAGCTGCGGAATCCTAAAAAGGAAGGTGGTGGGGCGCCTTCCTCCTTAGAAACCACTCAACAGCAGCGTCTCTCCACCAATCGCGCCTGCCAGGGATGCTTTGTGGGACATGCGACGTGTTGCGATCCACACAGAAGCAGAATCCAGGGCAGCCTACCCTGCACCTCACCGATTTATATATGGTCTGCCCGATCGACGATCAAATCGATCGATCAGGACTTGTAATCGATCGGTATCGATCGACTGACAGCTCTGATCGATCGGTCGAAATCGAAATCGAATCGATTAATCGAATCGATCAAATCGATTGGTCGATCGATTTCGAAGCTTGGTGGCCAGTGGCGAACAGTTCCTCCCCAAACTATGGATATGTCTAGCCGTATGGTCGAAATTCCAGTCCTGGCCTCAATAGCTGCAAATGCGGATCCAGTTGCCCAAACCAGATATGGGTTAAATTCCAGTTAGTCTACCCAACCAATCACATTGCCATAAAACAGAGAGTTTCAAGCCCAAATCCTGTCTAAGTGCTTGGAAACCAAGCTCGAGAATCCAAACTAATTAGATAGGGTTAGAGATAAGCTAATTTAGGGGTATGTACGCCTAGGGACCAGATTCAGCCTGAAAGTAAACCTGGCTTGGGATCCAGACTAGGAACGACATCTATACCTCAGTTATAATCAATATGATTACCGCCACTTTAGCTTTATGCTGTTATACAGGCTTAACTCTATATGATACAATCAATTGTTATAAACCCAAACCAGGAAAAAAGCTTATGATAGTTAATATACAAGGTAGAGCAAAAGGTTATAATGCCATATAATACTTCAGAGCAATATATTTTAAACTTTCTACTTTGCGTATTAAGATGAATGTATTCGCCAGGAGACTGTTGGTCTATTATTTTCCATGATTACGAAATATCATTAGTCTATATCATTAGGACATCGCTACTTTACACTATCTATATCTACATATTCTTTATATTATTAAGAGGGTGGGTATAATGAGTCGTGTCGACATAATTCTCAGACTTCATATGGTGGAGGCCCGCGTGTATGCGCTTCACAAAAGTGTCGAGAATCAGTGTACGCAAGTCGTTGGCAGGGTAGTCCTTATGAAACCAGTGATGACGGACAAAAACTCCACCACATGTCTTATCACCAATGTAGGGAGCGCCATTTCCGTCCATGCACGGTATCACGCGCACATCGTCAGTTCTGTTGTAGTCGCACCGGACAAAATTCGCGAAAGTGGCTTGTTCATGTGCCCAGTCCTTAGCCCATCTTTCACAACCCTTGTATTTCTTCTCAGTGGGACATTGGTTCCAGTCGTGGAAGAGTTCTTGTGTTCGATTACTCTGTCGAGCGACGATGAAGCCTGTGTTCATCATAACTTTGCCTTTGTCGTCGCGGTTTCTTGGATAATCGGGATCGTTGGACATGGCGACCAGCGTCTTGTCTGTGATGTTCCATAGACTCATCAGCCACTCGAACGGCATCTCGGGATACATGAAAATAGCGTCGGCATCGAGAAAGACAACAGTTTCGTGAGTCTTGAGCGCTTCTTTGACCATTGGGACTTTAACCCAGGTACCATGTCTATTGCGATAATCGGGAGCTCGAATGAACTTGTAGTCGTATCCGTGGATCATAGCTGAGACAGCAAACATTAGATACAAATTCTTTTGCTGAAGAATAACAGTCGCAACATACCATAGAGATAGTGGCTCATCATTCCAGCTGTCCTGCCTGACATTTTATCGGCTTTCAAGCCCTTGGGGTTCATCATAGAATCATCGCCAGTGTCCAGTCGAGTGTCGACGTCCAGGATAAGCAGCTTCTTTTTCATAGGTTTTAACCAGCGGTGGTTGCCTTTGCCAATCTTGTACTCGTATCCTTCGTTCGATACGAAATTTGTCGCATTGAGTTCGTGAATGAAAGGTTTCCACAAATGGTGCATCAATTGTGGGATATTTCCAGCGAGATTCGTTGGTAACGGGCTTGAAAGTGATGAACTAATCAAGTCGCATGTTAAAAGAGACGGACGGAGTATACGAAGTGTCAGTACCGACTTACCGGAATGCCAAGTCGCTTGTTGACGGGAAATAAAAGAGCCAAGAGTGGGCTGCCAAGCCAAAGATTAACTGGATACCCATACCAAGCAGAACGCCTCTGCACCTGTTGGTAACAAGCAGTAATAATTGATTCATTACTGTGTTTTGCATGATTCAATCCCTTCGACTACAGAGTAGTCTTGTTATGGGAGCCAGACGTTGTGGAAATTTGGAGAACGACAAAAAGGATGAGAGACTCGCAAGGGTAATCATTTGAGTGGCGGCGGTGGAAAACCCTTTTTATTTAAAACTCTAACAATACGAGAAATAATAATACCTCACGCTGCTGGTTGTTGATTCTGGACTACCATGGGCCAGAGCGTAAGTTAATTACTCTAGAACGGAATACGAATAAAACCATCCATGGATGATTTTCCATTACGGAAAGGACCGAGGCTAAAGAGGCTGTATACGTACACGAGCTTAGACGAGAAAACATATCATATCACCCTTTACGAAGTGGAGTTGTCAACATTCCTCCTAGGGGCAATTGGGCGCAGCGTAAACCATGACACGCAGTAAACCAATAAGATGGTGTGCAAGACCCACTCTTTCGGCTTAATATGCCGTAATAACGGTTTCGAGTCTACCCTACCTGTGTATCTAGTAAAATGATCGCCGTCTTTTCTGCTTTAAAAGTTCTGCCGCTGCACTTCTCCTAGTCTAGGACCTTATTAATTATTAATTATATCCTCTCTGGTTACTCTGGGCTGTAGGCCTAGATACCTACGCAGTGTAGTCGTTAACGAATACGATAGCTTTGCCATTCCTGTTAATTTAGGTCTATACTAGATCT
This sequence comes from Fusarium oxysporum Fo47, assembly GCF_013085055.1. Classification (NCBI taxonomy): domain Eukaryota; kingdom Fungi; phylum Ascomycota; class Sordariomycetes; order Hypocreales; family Nectriaceae; genus Fusarium; species Fusarium oxysporum. Next base: position 2,782,291 of record NC_072846.1, read on the forward strand.
GCATTAAAGAATAAGAATAGCATTGGTAATAAGGGCGATCCTTGCAGAAGTCCTGCTTATAGTAGAGGTCTGCTCTCGGAACTTTGTCTATTAATTATGATGGTCGCGCTCGGAGCAAAATGTATCTACCTAGTATAAAATCCCTTTAGGGATCCCTCTTGCTTTTATCTGCTATAATAATCTCTCCTTATATATACTATTATATTCGCCCTTTACATTATAGCCGATAAGATTTATAACGTAATATAAGCGCTATATTAAGAAGATATGCTCTTATAGAAGTATAAGTACCTGCTCTGCCGACCGCTGCTTGTGCACACCGATATAATTAGTCAGAAGAAGTCCGTGAGTCTCGACCACATAGGAGATCCTCTCGGCAACAACCGACTCCAGCACCTTACCCAGCACAGCAAGAAGCGAGGTCGGTCTCCAGGCTTTCGCGATCATATAATCATCTTTGCTTGGCTTCTTAAGTAGGATGATTTAAGCATATCTCTACTATCTTGGTATAACGCCTTCTTTTAGTGATACAACAATCTTCCAGTAGTCAATGACAAAGTCCTTATCTTATACAGTAGAGATCGAAATCCTCTTTTAGTGGCCAATCCCCTCCCCCTAGGAGTCAATGACAATCAGAGGGGAAATATTAATGGGTAGTATCAGCGAAGACTCTGATTGGCCAGATCCACTCCATAGGCAGTCACCAGGTTCTGGGTAGGCTACAGAGAGGCACTCATCAGCGAAGTAGGTTAGATCCCCAATCTTATATCCTGTATCAAATATATCAAATGTTATTTCAAATCCAGTATTTTGCATTTGTTTGATTTGAAATAAGATTTTGGCATATTTGATTGATTTGTTTGGCAGTTTGTTTGATTGGATTTGATTTATGGGCAGCGCTGCCGCAAACAGGCTTTTCTTGCTCGCGTCTGCGAGCAGACTGGGCGTTACAATGATGTGGTCACCTATGTGAATGAAGACGCGAAGGTTAGTGTTGAGCTCAGTTTCGAGGAGCAGAACCTTTTCAGCACTGCATATCAGAAGGTAGTCGGTTCCCGCCGTTCCAGCTTGAGGGTCATCTCCTCCGTCGAGGAACCAGAGTCAAGCTGTGAGAAGCATATGACTGCCATCTGGGAATACCGACACAAAATTATGAATGAGCTCGAGAAGCTCTACGAGGACCTTTTAGAGATTCTAGCAGAGAGACTGATTCCCATTACCATCACAGGCATGTCTATGGTCTTCTATTACAAGATGTATACTTATTTTTAACCACATTATCCGCGGATTTACTTGCCGCGCTCCAGGAAAGGTGACATCGGTCGTTATCTAGTGGAATTCGGGTCGAGCGAGAACAACAATGCCATTAATCTAGCCCAAGATGCCTATAAAGTAGGTTTCGAGACCATTGATATGATTTAATCAGAGCTGTCGGAGATGCTTATATAGTCCTCTCTAGACGGCAACCGATGCTGCTCAAGTCGAGCTCGATGCCACCCACCCTTTGCGCCTAGGCGCGGATCTGAACTTTTTTGTCTTCTACTATGAGATCTGGATTCGCCCAAACGTGCTTGCCATCTTGTCCAGAAAGTTATCGATGATGCTATTGCCGAGGTCGTCTTCTTGTCTGAAGAATGCTTGCACGACTCTGCAATAGTCATGCAGCGCCCAGTGATCGGAATGGTCTGGTATGGTCTGGTATGGGGGGTCAAACCAAACCATACCAGATGCTTACATAATAACCGGTATGGTATTACCGGTAAGACCAATAATACCATTAAGGATGCCAAGACTTTTAAGAACGACGTCGAAAAGCTATAGAAGGGTGAAAGAAAGTGTATTATACTACTAGCTAGTGACCCAATCGTCGTCGTTCTCACTGTCCTCACTATCGTTGTTCTCCTCAACTCGGGGCTTTCCATACCAAGCCCGGAGACACTCACAGGCCTCTATAATATCCGACTTCAGCCTACCACGGCGATCAACTATGGTAAGCTTTGCACTGCTGAAAAGGCGTTCACACTCATCTGACATGGGCGAGATCGCAAACAGATCCAGAGCGAAGCGAGCAAGATCTCTTTGGGAGTCATAACGGGATAGCCAGTATGCGATAGCCTCATCGCAACCTGCCTCGTCGTCATGAAGCCGGTCGGTGGAAATGTATTGTTCATACAAATCAGCTGCAGAGACCGGAGCGTCTATTCGAATGCGTTTGTGTTCCCTCTGGCGATCAAATGCGGGGTCAGGATATCTCTCCTTTCTGACTGGTGGCGGCAGCATCTCAACAGCGTATCTTCCCTTATACTCTGTCTCCCAGAGCTGCTTCACCGCAGATTGTGCGTTATCAAACCACTTTTGTTTTTCTTTTCCGGCTTGGAGTACCCATTCTTGCCTGAACCATGCCCACTTTCGATATGGGTCGAGTATCTGAGCTGCATAGTACGCTGGTGGAAGGTCAGTATCTTCAGGGAATCGATTCTGCCAGTTCAGCTGCTGGTTGCTGTAATACTCCTCGCACTTTGACCACGCAGCATCTGCGCAACCCTGAAGGTACTTCCATGTGAAATTATTGTCGTCTTCGGTATCGATTGTATCGTAGTGGTATTTTGTTTCATTTATTTCTCGAAGAAGGCAGTCCAGAGTTGAAAACCAGTCGGCGAGCGATGTTTTTTTCCCCTCAGAGAGCAAAGTTGCGGCGTAGAAATCCTTCAGAGCAAGCTCAATCTTTTCAAGCTCGAACCAGTGCTGTCCATCAAGTTTGAAGTTCGCAATCCCATGAGATCCTTTCCCAGGTACGTGGCGAGCTGAGAAGATCTCCAAACGCTCACGAACATTCAACGCCCGCGTAATTGAATGAAACCACGAATTCCAGCGTGTCGAGTTGTTCTGGATAAGCTCGAGCCTATCGAATTCGGCAAGATCTCCGCCGACAATTATTGCAGCAAACTCCTCTCGGCGTTGCGGGGTAAGCCTAATGTATCGCACGAGGTTGTGAAGCCGACCTAAACACCCAAATCTTTTCCAGAGCTTTGCTAGATACCTTTCACAGTCCCGGCCCATAAGGAATGCCTGGCAGCAGAGATTGATAATATGGCCTAAGCAACGAAGCCGGCGATGGCGGCGTTGGTTGTGCGTCATCCATGGGCAGAGCTCCTTGAGTATGAACTCAACAGCGGTATCATTCGACGAGGCGTTATCCAGCATGAAGTATCCGATCTGATCTCCGCCAACATCATATTCTCTTAACAATTCAAGAATCACTGACCCAATATTCTCGCCAGTGTGTTCGCCGTACACACGTCATATACCCAAAACGGTAGTTTGTCGCTTGCCGGCAGTGTCGATCCACATGGCGATAACCCCAAGAACAGCGTAAGGGTTTGGCGAAGTCCAGAGATCAAAGGAAATGGAGATTCTACTCCTCGCCTGCCGGAGGTCCTCCCTGAGCCGTTGCTTTTTCGACCTAAAGGCATCCATAACCCAACTTCGGATAGTTTTCGCTGCTTTTGGGAGATGACTGAGAAGCGCCGGGTTTAAAAAGAATAATAGCTCTCGGAAATACTGGTTTTCAAATTGAAAGAAAGCGATGTGGCAATACACGATCCAACGAACCAGGAGTTCTTTGAACTTTTCAATTGAGTCTTTCCAGAAGAAAGTATTAGTCGCAGCCGCGCTCCTCTGCTGCTCCAGTACAGACTTCCGTGTCCGACTAGGTTTCTTGATACCACTCTGAGGGTCGATCTGGTGCTTCTGTTCAAGATGGTTTCTCACTCCAGAAGTGCCATTGGTAATAAATAGCTCTTGCTTGTGCTTTCCGGCTGCACACTCGTGGCAGTAATACACTTCTTTCTTATCGCTGTCTCGGATGTAGCGAAGACCATACTTCCATACATGTGATGAGCCCAGACGGGCTGCTTTCTTTGTGGTCTTTTCGCGATTCAAGTACGTGATGTTGTCTTGTACAAATTCGTCTGGAGGCTCGGGATACTGAAGGGGAGCAGGTGATGGCGTCGAGACAAGTAGTGTGGGAGCAGGCGACGGTGTAGGAGTCTTGAAGGATAATGGTGTTGAACTCGTAGCCAGAGAGGACGGCGAGGTTGGAACTGGAGATTCCATATGTGATATCTCAATACCGTAAATGGGTCAACTACGTGTTGTAGGATTGTAATTTTAAGCCGAGAAAATTCTTGACCTTGAGGCGCTAGCCAGTTTGGTCCATAACCCAGCCGCCGAGCGCCGCCAACTCAGTCTATTTTTAGCCCATTTTAGCCTTACTGGTATGACTTGGTATACCGGTAATACCATGGTATTGAGATTTCTTCAAACCATACCAAGTCTTGGCGGTATTTACCATACCAATACCAACTCATACCAGACCATTCCGATCACTGGGCAGCGCCGCTGTGACAATCTGACAACTTGGACGATTTCGAATACGTACAAGTTGGCGACTCACCCTGCGGCTCCGGAGATGGACGAGGAGGCTTAGGTTGAGGCGCCTTAGTTTGTGATGAGGATGAAATGCGGTTAGGGCGATATATAATTAGGAAAATCAGTGGGCAAGATCTTTGTGCTATGGACCTATTGTGTCACATATCACCACCAGATTCGACTATTCATCGAGCCTTGTGACAGATGTGAAACGCGGCCCTTGCTTAGAAGTCGTATGTCCAGCTTCACATTCGGCTTATGGCATCAAGGACTCCAATCCTAACGACATGATCACATGAGATTAATACCTGTATCCGAACACATGACTATTCAGTTTCTTTCATTCTTCTGATAATTCTCACTAATTGTATTGGTGCCATCACTTTGCGTTTCACTCGGCTTGGTCAGTTGTCTGAGTTATTGGTCTAAACGAAGAGTATCACGGGCAACACAGAGTTGACGTCAGCAAATGTAAGTGACAAAATGCTGAATACTAACCGTGATATCCTCGACACCGTCCAGTGTATCGCACTGGTTGACGACTTTATTTGCTAATGCGAGTATCTGAGGTGTACCAATGCCTGTAGATCTGTGACAGGCTGCCCATGGCAACCTTAGCTGTCCACCTTTGCTCGTGGCTTGTCCACTATGCTGGTGATTCGGCACTCTTCCACCATCTTGTCGACTTCTACGAGGAATAAGAATAACAAGACTGAAAAAAAGAAGTTAGTGATTTGGTCTGCGGTGCTTAGGCCTCCCAGGAGTTCTTGTAATAAGGTTCGCAACTAGGTAGCTTCCTGAGTTGCCCGTGCCTGTCTCATATACCCAGTCTCGCGAATAGACAATACCACTGATTGTTGTGGCTTCGCAGTTCAGCTTATCGCGCCGCTGCCAACGCTAAAGACGTATCCCGCAGTGGACCTTCGAGTCTAAGTATCCCCAGCCCAATCCGAGCCCGTGTAGTCGGAAACGAGGGGTTGGAATTCCCGTTCTTGGAGGAATAACGAGGGAATCTGGTATTTTATTTTAAGTAATCGCTCCAACCCATATAAAGCTTTTCGCAGCTTCAGACTCTTCCGGTCCCATCATCAAGACGCTCTGGCTGCTCAACGTAGATCTTTTTGTCGATATTCTTTTGTAGAAAAATGGTTTTATGTCAGATCGGCCTACCACCTGGGAGGGTCACGCAGGCAAGATAATGATCTACATTCCCACCACTGGGCAACTCATTGGAAATTCTGTCGCATTATATCTCAATGCTTAGCCCCACCAGCTTCGAACGCAACCATTTTGAGAACACATAGACCTAAACTCCGTCTTTACACCACTATCAGAGAAATACGTAGCAGTGCGTATGCCAGAAGAGATCTTTCAGCCAGGCGCCGATATACAGACGCTTACATCACCCCAGAGATCTTGATGATTATTAATGTCAGGTCAGTGTTGTAATGCCCCATGGTAGCACTAACTCATCTGTATGACGTTGAAACGAGACGGGCCAACCATCTTGAAGCCTTCTGATTTACCACGTTTAAGTGGAAAATAAAGATAGCTTATAGAATCCTCCCCCAAAGTTGCTTGTTATAGTTCACGTCATCTTCAACTATGTATCAAGTCATCCTTGCTTCAATTCCAAACGCGCGACTAGCGAAGTCGGAGGTTTTTTACTGCTCGAATCATCTCACTGAGAGGCCAAAACTACTCATGTCGCTAGCTGTCATCGATGACCACTAGCTACCAAGTATCGCAAGGCGTTGCTGACAGTTGAAGCGAGCTGAATAGCTCTATCAGTTGCGGCACGTCACACGGGATGTCGTCCCGAACCAAGAGCTTGTTTGTTTTTGCAGTGATTATGCTGGCATAGATGTCTGCCATTTTTCTGCTATCCCAGATGCCTTACTTTCTGCTAAAAGACTGAAGAAGTTGCACACCTTTCCATTGGATACTCGTTTCTTCACAAGCTATGATAATGAAGGCTATTTGTAGAATGATGCTAGCCTAGAATGTGAAATCCTGTCCTCTGCCAGTGTTCAGATACTGGATAACAGACTTTGCCTTCTGTAATATATTGGCACAGTCAGTTGTTTCCCAATCGTCATAGATCAATTCCAGCTTTACTGCCGCGTCTTAAGAAGCCTGGTCCAGTTTGAGTAGCTTGAATCGGTTTAACTCTGACTCACAAGCTTTTGAGGGGCCAAAGGCTCTCTTGTAAGCTTTGAGACGGGCGTTCCAATTATGATAAAGTCGCTTTGAGACCAACTCCTCACTGCCGCAATTCATGGCGGGGTCGGCATCATCGCAACAAATTTCTTCACTTTCACAGCTCGACCAGCCAGCATAGAGCTCGACGCCAAAAATACTTTCAATATGCGATAACGATGGTGCTGCTGCTTGAGCGGAGGTGAATGGGGTATGGGAGTCCTCCAAATCCCCTAAGTTGTGTGTCCTCACCCATTTCTTAAGGCCTAATAATAGCTTTAGGGGAGCATTATCGCCTAAATAGAAGAATAAATCTAACGCTAAACCACATAGTAAAAGAAAAATAGTTTCTATAAATTTAAGCAAGTCATCTTATTTGCCTCTAGCACTAATCGCATTAAGGCACTCCATTCCCCAATCATTCAATTAAGCATAAGTATTCAATAAGGAGAATGCAGCTTCTAAGTGGCGCGTAACATTTATATATCAACTGTAAAGACTCTCTATACAGATAAACATTAAACAGTATATTATAATCTCCTAAAAACTCCTCTTCAGTAAGCCAATATACTTATAAATAACCTTGATAGCATTATTTTACTGCTGTATAGATATTATTTTGTAAGATTGTATAAAAGATTGAGTGGTAGGCTCAGGCTGGCTCTAAAGCTTAAAGGATTTATATGCACTTCTGAGAGCATAAACTGCAGCCTTAACAGCCTTAGAGCTGTAGCTAAGCGGTAAAGCATATATATGCCAGAAGTCTATAGCATTTAGTGAGCCTGCCAGCTCTGAGACTGTGTATGTTTGAAAATGGTAGAAGAGATAGAATTCTGTAGACAATTTAAATGCCTCTAATACCGAAGGAGCTAGAAATAACAATCGTGGTGTCATAAGGAGGCGTTTTAGTAAGAGCTTTTGTTTTTAATGAATAATAATTGGCTTTTGCTTTTACTTACTATTAGAAGCGTTGGTATAACCATCGAACACTCTTTTATCTTTCTCACAACGCTAGCAGGTCGGTTTTCCTTCATCGCACTTGAGGTGGCGGATCTTGGGCAAGTAAGATCAGCATACATCTGTCTTCAATGTTCCCTAAGGAACCACTCACTTGCTACATACTTGGATCAGCTTCTCATCTTTGAAGATTCTTCCAGGGTTACATTAGTGACGTACTATGTGAGGCATCCAGTTCTTACCTGGGGAGCTCTCGTTCGCTTCCACTTTGGTTTCTTCACCCCGTCTGCCATGGTGTAGATCGAGATCAAGATTGGTTATCTACGAGTTTCTCTCTAGTTAGTGGCAGGCGGGTGCAACATTATAACAACGGGGCAATATGCGAGACTATTCGCACCTTTAAATACTTTCTTTTCCCTCATCCTTAGCTGCATGAGTCATAGCTCTTATATTTCAAGAAAAATTGCTAATTAGTCTGAGGCCTCCTATCGAATGGGGCTAATCTATGATAAATTTGGTAAGGACACTGGCTTTGCAGGCGGGGCGTTGGGCGACTGATCGGTGGGTGCCCGGGCGCGCCTACTGATCAATAGCCCCGGGATATCTCCTTTGTTGGCCCGCGCGGGACGCATTCTAAAGTAGCAATTTGTCACGAAAACCGTCGTCTAGAAATGGCCCTAATATCTGTGGAAAATGTTCTTCCTCCTAAAGGCGCGTACGAATGACGCAAAGCTTTTCTCGCAGTGATAAATCCCTGGGCGAAGCTTTAGTGATATGCTTCTACTAGGGTGAATTAGAAGAGGATTACTAGTGGGCACTGGAGCACCTTAGGTCACTGTATCAATGAGAGCTTCCTTCGGTCATTCTGACCGATAAATGACTTGAAACCATGAATGCTGCTGCAGTCTGGTTCTCTTCCCCCAAGGTACTACTTTGTCTCTAGCATGTAAACACAGCAATGGTTTAGCACTGCCGACCGTTCTGCGCCTCGAAGGACGATCAGGTGAGAGACCAATCCGAAGGCCAAGTGTGGGGCGAATTCTATCTATTCTGGCACTTGATTGTCACCTGCCCGGATCACCAGATACTCGAAGAGCGGCTGGCCGAATTTGAACTCAAATATGGCAGCAAATAACCTTATGTATACGTAATGCAGTGTCAAATCGGAGAGCCGGGACTGGCTATATTGCTTGTAAATGTGTCTGGTCGAAGGTTCCCTGTTGTAATTTCCATGTTCTCCTCGTTGTTCATGTCCTTAGCATAAAGTGTGTAGGGCCCCAAGCTCTCCTCAGCATGTCTGGCCCCAGCTTCCTTGAGCTGAGTTTGTGCAGATGGACACGCGAGAACACCTCTAGTAGAGCTTTTTTTTTTTTTTTTAACAACTCGGTGGGGCTTTTGTATTCCTGGTTTAAATACTTAGTATTTTTGATAGCGAACTGTTCCAAGGAAGGAACTTGGATCGCGCGATATTTCTCATATACGATCATCAAGACAGTTCCTTTGGCGGGGATGCCGGAAATGTAGTCGGTCCAGAGGTTGATCTGGTTATTGTGCTTCGCAACATTATAGATGTAGTATCGATCTAAAAAGCTCAGGCGTCGATTCAACATTAATCGCAGCTGCTCTAGTAGGGGCCCATTCAGGGGGTGGTTATCATCTGTATCAAAACAGGTGTCTTCTGCCCTGGCACACTGGGTATAATTTGCAGCCACTCATTTGTCGCTGCGTCATCCTGCCAAGTGTGGTCTAAAACATACCATATACCGAACCTTATTTCTCCGTATCAGCTCTCTGCTTACTTGTGTCTTGTTAATGGTGGCGCGTTAACTTGGGGTTGTTGTCTCAGATTGCAGATTGGGCATCTAGCCGCCTGTACTATTAACAACTCACTTCAGTGATCTACAATCACGTGCCAAAAGTCTGACAACACCAACGCGTCTACCCCGCCTTGATCAGTATCACCAAACAACCTCAATTACTTTAACAACAAGAATTATATACTCAATGGCTTCTGAACATCGCAATTTTGGTACTGAAATAAGCGGAAATCGCCAAAGAAACCATGAATTTACTCCCGAGCAAAGAGCAGCCATGGTGGCGGAGGTATATGCCGGCAAATCAATGAGACAGGTTGCAGCCTCCTACTCAACGGATCCCAGGACTGTCTCCCAGACAGTCAAACGCTGGAAAGAGAACCACAACAACGTCTCTAGGGCACGTTCTAGGCGTCCCCAGAAACTTAGCGCTCGTAAGATTATTTCTATCCAGTCATTTATTAAAAGAAATCGCTCAATTACGTGGAATAAGGCGTTATTAGAGCTTGGTGTTAAAGTATCAGCCTGGATGCTACGTCGTCGGTTAGAGAGGTATTAGTAACGCAAATGGAGGTCAAAAAATAGGATTAAACTGTCAAAAGACGATGCAAAAGCAAGGCTATAACATGCCCGTTTTTGGATTCGTCATATTGACGAATATATCCTCGTAATTGGCCTTAAAATGACACCCTTTTCAACGCTGACTTTCTCACAGATCTGCTTCACCGACGAGGTCACGGTTTCAAACGCCCCAAACAACCCTGACGGCTAGGTCTTTCGCCGACCTGATAAGAAGTATCATACGGACCTAGTTAACATCCAGCAACATATTAAACCTTCTATTTCCCTTATATTCTAGGGAGGAATTACTCGAGATAAACAGTCATATCTCATACCGATGACGAGGGATAAGACGGCCAAAAAAGGAGGTTATTCCAGCTGGTCTTATCGCAAAGCCCTCACGGAAGGTCTCCTTCCTTTCCTCGATGAATTTGACCTATTTCAACAAGACAACGCCCGGATTCATATAGCTCAACCGTTGATAGATTGGCTGCTTCTTTATGGGATAAAACCCATTAATTGGCCGTCTTATTCCCCTGATTTAAACCCCATAGAACAAGTCTAGAAGGCCCTAAAAGCGAAGCTTCGACGGATGCATCCTGAATTCATTAGATTGAAGAATAATATGGCAGATAGAGCTCAGTTGATCAGATGGTTGCAAGAGGCGTAGGCAGCCTTGCCTCCCTACCTGATTTTGAAGCTGATGACTTCCATGAAAAACCGCCTTCGCGCTGTTATTTGCGCACAGGGATGGTATATAAAATATTAAAGCGCTGACTTAGGGGAATTAATTAATATACTTTTTATTAAATTTAATTAACTATTCGTAATAATATCACTGAGTGTTTAATTGGTGTTGTAATGAGGGAGGTTGGATGTGGGGTTGGTGTTGTCAGACTTTTGTCCTATAATTTTATTCTATCACTATTGCGTAAGAAATTTTATTCGATCCATTAGTCTTTTGGCTTGTTAGAAAGTTGAAACTAACGCCCGTCGATACTATTTGGAACAACTGAACAATATGTCACTCTTGGCCTGGTAGTGGCTGAACAAGTTTCTTGGAAGGAGTTTTCTTACTCCTGAGCCAATACTAGATAAAGGCCACCCTACAAACAATTAGTGGCCTGTTGTTGGCCGTGGAGGGCGTGCAACAACATCCTTGGGGGAATCTTGCCCGAAAGGTTACTCGGGTAGGGCCTTGAGACCGGACCCCCTTAGCCTAACCCATTCCACCTGTGGTGCCAGAGGGTCAGGCACGGGGGGTACGTTGACTAGGCACAGGGACGGTTGACTGAGGAAATCTAAGATACCTCTTTTTCTTTGGTCTTTCCTTATTATCAGAAGTATCCTTTATCTCCAAATTTCCCCGCATATATCACGTGACTTTGACATATTAACGGTACTTCTTTTTCCTAGGCCTTGCCTTACTATGAGAGGTATCTTAAATTTCCTCAGTCAACCGAACCTTTTCCTAGTCACCGTACCCCCCGTGCTTGAGGCACGGTCACTGGTGACTGAATGAAAAGCACGGGGGGCCGGTCTCTAGGCCCTACCCGAGTAGTGCTACTATGAATGACAACGCAGATCATTTACAGCACAGGGGTAAACAAGCGTCAGATAAAGGTGTTAATAACAGTGGTTTCCTAAATTATTGGCAATTTGTCGCTAACAATATTTGATTGGTGCGGAGTACCCCGGGCGGCGAAATTTCTGAAGCTTGGGCCGATATCTCGAATTGTAAAAGGCAAGTCTCCGCGATATCAAGCACTTACCCCAGATAATCCCTCATGTACCCCAGATAGCTAGAATACGGAATCGATGGAACTGGAATGAACATGGCCTAATGAGTATGCTGGCCCGAGTACTTAAACACCCCCGCAACCTCTTGTAGTCTTCTTCATTCCGACGGATCTCCACCAAATCTACTCATTTTCTTCCATCATGGCGAATAACATCGAGACTAAACATGACCCTGAAGGTATCACCCAGACCCCTTCACAAGCCGGTGAAGTACTTAACAACAAGACGATTGAGCACGACGCTGTATTCGGAAACATCACAGAAGACGGACCCAATTACCGCAACGTTGGATGGATTGGTACAACAGCCCTGATGATGAAGACTCAAATCGGCCTTGGTGTCCTGTCTATGCCTGTGGTCTTTGACACTCTTGGTCTTATACCTGGCATTATTCTCCTTATAACTATTGCGGGTATTACGACTTGGTCAGACTACATTGTTGGCGACTTCAAACTACGCCATCGTCATGTCTACGGTATTGACGACGTTGGTCGAATGTTGTTCGGTCGTATAGGCCATGAGGTCTTTGGTGCCATGTACACTATGTGTAAGTGCACTGTTTAGGTATCCATGGTATGACCTAATGTTTCCAGACTTCACCTTCGTTTCCGGCTCGGCTATGCTCAGTATCTCTGTTGCCTTGAACGCTCTTTCGGAGCACGGGATTTGCACAGCTATCTTTGTCGCAGTTGCTGCAATTGCTACATTTTGCTTGTGTAGCATTCAAACTCTTGGCCGCATCAGTTGGGTGGCATGGCTAGGTGCATGTTGCATCATCATTTCAGGTATGTTCCCAACACTCAACAAGCATTAGCTAACAGGGAATAGTTTTCATCGTTACTATTGCAGTTGGACTTCAGGATCAACCCTCAGCGGCGCCGAAAGACCTTGGCGAATGGAAATCCGACTACAAACTAGTTGCCAGTCCTACCTTTACGGATGCCATCTCAGCCGTCTCGACCCTCGTCTTCACATATGCTGGAACTCCCGCCTTCTTCAACATCGTCTCAGAGATGCGCGATCCCCGATTATACACTCGAGCTTTGACAGTGTGTCAAGTCACAGTGACAGTTGTGTATATCATAGTAGGCACTATTGTGTATTACTTTTGCGGGTCCTACGTTGCTTCTCCTGCTCTCGGTTCTGCTGGTCCCTTGATGAAGAAAGTCGGTTATGGTATTGCTCTGCCTGGCTTACTAGGCTCTGCGATTCTTCTTGCTCATGTAGGAACCCCGTCATACACCGCCCACGACCACGCTAACTTTTCACAGCTGCCTGCCAAGCACATTTTCATCAGAATCCTTCGTGGATCGAAGCACCTCACTGCTAATACCACTATTCATTGGATCACTTGGATTGGGTCTACCTTGACGGTGTCTCTTGTTGCGTACGTTATCGCCAGCGGAATTCCTGTCTTTGGCGGCCTTGTCTCTCTGATTGGTGCTCTTTTCGGCACCTTCCTATCCTTGCAGCCAATGGGTTGCATGTGGCTGTATGATCACTGGAAGGAAGAGCGAACCGCGAGGTGGTACTTCATGGTCGGATGGAGCGTCTTTATCATCGTATCCGGAACCTTTTTGATGATTGCAGGAACATATGGTTCTATCGTGGGCATCATCAATTCCCCAGAGAGAACAGGTGCTTGGTCATGTGCTGATAACTCCAACTCTACCTAGACAAGAAGGAGTAACATAGAGACGCGACTTTCTGAAACGGGAGTGCACTACTAGAATCCAGAACCTTGAAAGGTTTCCAAGGTGGAGGGTGATAACGTAAGCATTCACTCGTATCATTGCTCAGTGGATGAAAACAAAAGGGGTTTGCGTCCAAGGGGCCAATTTGACGGATCATTAACGTCGTCAGATAGGTCTGGATTTATAATTATGCTTTCGTCATTACCAGCATGTCGGGCCTCGAAATTACGTCTCACATCGATGAGGCGTACTGTGCCTGGGACATCGCTGGGCTCTGAGACTCTTGGTAGGAAAGTCTTATTCAGAATGCCCTGATAGTAAGTAACGTGCATGATAGGCTTATGTGCCAGATAAGCATGTGTCCCAAAAAATCCTCAGTCTCTCACTTTTCTATGTAATCAACAAAATACCAACTAATAAACATGTCTAGATTCAATAGCGAGGGTAATATTCTTCTTACCTTTCAGGCCCTTCAACATAACCCAAAACTAAAGATTCAACGCGCTACCTTAAATTATAAAGTCTGCCCAAAAAAGCTAAATTGCTGCCAGGAAGGCATACAATCTCAATACAATTGAATTCCTAAGTCACACAAACTATCTAATCTAGTGGAACATATTATAGTTAAATTCATTCTCAGCCTAGATTTATGAGGATTTCCCACATAATAGTATAATATTAAGGATATAGCTAATTGATAGCTTATTAAATGTAATATACTATCTATCAGCAAGCGCTAGGCTTCTCTCTTTCACGTACTTTTATCAAGCTTCTGAGCCTCGCACATCTTGGCGTACATACCGTTTTGTGCAATCAGCTCGCTATGTGTACCAGCTTCTACAATTCGGCCCCCATAGAAGACAAAGATGCGGTCAGCCTCTCGAACGGTAGACAACCTATGGGCGACAGCCACTGTAATTCGATTACCATTAGAGGCAGCTTCCATCAGAGCAGCTTGGACAATGCGCTCAGACTCGGTGTCTAGTGCACTTGTCGCCTCATCTAGCAAGATGACACTAGGCTTTCGCACCAATGCTCTGGCGATCGCTATACGCTGACGTTGCCCGCCAGACAGCTGGCTACCACTGTTGCCGCAGGGCGTGTTGAGACCTTCAGGCAACGAAGAAACAAAGTCCCATGCATTGGCAGCCCGGCAGGCTTCCTCAAGCACTGCATCTGGGACTGGGTCGGAGCCATCAATATCCAACCCCTGGGATATGTTTTCCCTGATAGAACCAGGGAATAGCATAGGCTCCTGCTGCACGAGCGAAATGTGTCTGCGATATATCAATGGGTTGATCGAGGGAAGGGAAACAGAGCCATCAATAGTGATATTGCCACTGTTCGGGTCATAATATCTCTCGAGCAGAGATATCATTGTGCTTTTACCACAACCTGAAGAACCAACAAAGGCGACAAACTCGCCTGCATTGATCTAAGAGTAGATAGTTAGTAAATCGACATGCTGGATAATAAAAGGAACATGAGCCTTACCTCAAGAGACACTCCTTTAAGGACACGGTTATCTGGAGCCAAAGGGTACGAAAATTGTATATCTTTGAAGCCATACGACGTGCAACCATTTGGGGGACCCTTTTCCTTGTTTTCTTCTGTCTCGCGAATTGTCGGTTCCAGTTCAGAAAGCCAGAAGAAGTAGTTGGCCGCTTGGTTTGCCTTGGTAAAGCCTTGAGATAGTTAGTATAGGTGGCTGACGGGGTCTAACCAAGGTCCTTACTGCTCGCAAAGCTGAACATCTGTGCCGATGCCTGTCCAGAAAAATAGACACCCATGAAAGAAACCATTAATTGGTAGAAGTTTATTTCACCGTTGTTGATAAGCTTGGAACCCCACCTGCGGACTAATGAGAAAGTACACAGAATATAGGTAATAATCAAGACTTACCAAAATCCAAGGGCTAAAACAAAATACTCCACGGACTGAGTAAAAGAAAACCAAATCATCATATGAAACATAGACGGTGCTGTTTGCCGGATAGCTTCATCTAGCTCATGTGTGTACTTCGCCAGAATAGTTTCTTCGATCGCTAGAGATGAGACCGTTCGAATAGCTGTCACAGATTCAGATGCCACAGCAGAACTGGCAGAGAATCTCTTGCCCATATCGGAATCCATCTTTGTCTCCAATCTTATACGTGCGTAACCGGATAAGATCATGGGTGGCATGCCAGCAAATACTCCCACAAGACCTAGCTTCCATGAAACCACCAGCGCCAGAACGGCTGATGCAATAATATTTATAGCTGAAAGTACCATCAGCGCCACGTTGAACCCCATGAGCTCAAGTACGGCCTGAGGGTAAGAGTCCAGTCGACTAATTAGGGCGCCAACGGTATTCTCAGGTCTGTCGAAAAATCGCAGGTCTTGTCGGAGAACAAGATCGAGCATCTCTCGGCGAAGCTTGATATTCAATGTCTATTGGATTAGATAATGTTAGAAACCAGCAGAAACAATAGAAATGGCCCCGCTTACCTGTGCAATGACATTCGTGGACCAACCCAATACAAAAAAGACAACAAGGCAGCCGAGCGCCAGTACAAAGAACATGAGTGAAATAAAGTTTCCACGTGACTGCACATCTGGGCTAGAAAAGACGCCCATAATCTTTCCAAGCAACACAGCTTGTCCAGGGTAAACAGCGGCTATAGGCATTTAGCATTTCAATTCCACAAGAGTCCAGAGTATTGTGTAATTTACCTCCAGCAGTGCAAGCTATCAATGTAATAGCGTACCAAAACTTCAGCTCAGGCGTTAGAGAAACAAGTCTGAGAATGCTGTGAATGAGGCCGAGATGCTTGAACTGATCATGATCTTCCCGATTCTTCAGCATTTCGGTATACTCAGCCTCGAGTGTCTTTATCTTAGCAAGTGACTGGATGGGTTCAACATCGTCGCTCATTGTCGAACTGTTATGTTCTCCTTCCTGGTCTGCCTTGCTTTTAGTTCCATGAGGAGTGAGGTCTTGAGCTTGCACTAGCATAGCGTAAATTCCATTCCTTTGTACAAGGTCTTGATGTTTTCCCTGTTCCATAATTCTTCCTTTAGACATGACAACAATATTATCGGCGTTTCGAATAGTTGCCAGTTTGTGGGCGATTACAATGGTCGTACGATTTTTGGACGCGTTGTCTAACGCCTGCTGCACAACACCCTCTGCATGAGGGTCCAATGCACTAGTAGCTTCGTCAAGTAGCAGGATTTTAGGATCGGAAATAATGCTTCGGGCGATTGCTATCCTCTGCTTCTGACCACCAGAGAGAAGACCGCCTCTTTCGCCGATCCGTGTGTCGTAACCATTCGGTAAGGTTTTAATAAACTCGTGGGCAAATGCAGCAGTGGCTGCGTTCTGAACCATGGCCATTTGCTCCTCACGAGAAGAGTTTTGCCAGGGTGTTCCAACCAGGCCGTTGACGATATTTTCAAACACAGTTCCGTTGAATAGTACAGGTTCCTGACAAATTTTAGTCCTGCACTTAACGGCAGCCCATGTTGAGCTGGAAAATATCCATACCTGTTGAACAAGTCGAACATTGGTGCGTAGCCATGGTAAGTTCAGTTTCTTAATATCCTTTCCATCTAAAGTGATGGATCCTACATCAGGGTTGTACCATCTCTCAAGGAGTCCAATGATAGTACTTTTCCCCGAGCCGCTAGGTCCCTGCGAAGAAGTTAATTCCTTGTTCCTACAGAATAGCTGCATTAAGCTTTACTTACGACAAGAGCAGTGACTTTACCTGCAGGGATACTTAATGTAAAGTCCTGCAGGACACGAATATTTGGACGAGTAGGGTAAGCAAAGTTCAAAGCTTGGAGGTCAATGACACCGACAGGGGCATCAATTTTATCTCCCGATTCATCAAATGGATTGATTTCGGATTCTCGATCGATAAGCGTAAATAACTCAGCTGCTGCTGATGCGGCACGCCCAAAGACGACGAAATGAGGAGCAATCGTGCTGATAGTACTTGCTGCAATGACAACCGAAAACAAGACTCTGTTTGTCATAATTAGCTCGCGTTACAACGGCTTCAGGCATGGATGGTGTAGCCACATACGTAAATACTTTACCGATATTTGGCACTTCGCCCCTGGCAATCATACCAATTCCCTGCCAGAAAGCCAAGCCCATGCCAGCGATCATGATGAAGTACTCTCCACCAAACATAACACCGTAGAGAATATTCTTCTTCTTTCCTTCCCGAAGGACATCGTCGAGGTATGTATCGAATTTGGCGACTACTCGCGTTCGAAGACTAAAGGCATGAATAGTGCGGATGCCTGCCAAGATACTTTCAGCATAACCACCTGCCAAAGCCTGAATCTTCAAAATTCGTGTTTCAATCTTGGCATCGGGAACAGAAAGGGTGCCAACCGTTAGAAGGAGTGCTGGAACAAGACACAATAGGATGAGCGTCAGTTTCCACTGGCTGATGAACGCAATGACAAATGCAGCAATAAATGTAGCAACCGACTGGACGAAGATACCCATTTTCTCGGCTATGCCTGATTGGATAAGTTTGCCATTTGATGTGGCTTGCATTGCAACTGATCCGGTCATACCACGATCAAAAAATGCGATTTCCTGACTAAAAGCGGCCTTGAGATAGGTACGTCGAACGTTGCGAGTCAAGTGATATGCAACATAGGTGAGAAGAGAGGCATAAAGATAGGTCGATACAAATCGCACAATACCGATATAGACAAAGTTAAGGCTAGTCGTATTAGCTGTGTTTCAGTCAAACAGAAGCCTTGGCACTCACGCGGTCTTCCGTACGGCAGGCATGAAGCCCTCGGGAACGCTACCAGTGGTGGTGAAGTCAGTGAGAAGAGAGATGAATTGTCCGAGAACGACATTGACCATCGCGAGTGCAATGCCAGATGTAATAGCCCCAATTAAGCCAATCGCTTGCAGAACGTAATCCGTCGTGCTTCCGTATGCAAAGACTCGCTAGAGGAGAATAATCAATACTTTTGAACTATTTGTCTGGTAAATAAAAGACGGAGGTGGGATTCTACTGACAAACAATGACTTAGCCGACGAAACCTTCTTAGGCTGCTCATCTTTATGGTTGTCCGCCCCTCCTAGCTGTTGAAGGATTCCCACGAGTGTGGACTTCTCAGGTGGTGAGTCTGCCATGGTGAATGGCCTTTAGGGTAGGCAAATACTGGAAAGAGGAAAAAACCAAAATGGCAGGAAGATAAACTTATGGATTAAAGCAGATTGGACCAATGAGCATTAGTGATAGACGGGCCGAAGAAAGCAAAAGGACGCGGTTGAGAACCTGAATTAGTTCCCCAAGAGGTAGGCAACTTTCAGCTGATATAGCGATGAATAGCACCCAGATACCCTTGACCCACATGCCGCCGCCCAACACAGGTTTATCATCATTTAAGTTATCAGCAAAGAACCCCAGACTAAGTGGAGCACGCTAGCGATTCTTAATTACCTTAAATACGCGTGCGCCAATCGGCACAATTCTCCGCCCCCCCTCCTCGGGTTCTGCTTCTTTTATGGCGGTCGCCGCGTTCCGAGGGCCCCGACAGAAAACTTGACACTAATTCCTGTTATCACCGTAACCGTTTACTGTTTAGTTCTGGACTATCGTTGGTTTGCACAACACATCTCTCCCATGAGTAAAACACAATTACCGGTCTAGTGTATTCGCTACTGTGCGACCCGCAATAATGAGCGCTGATACGTTCGAATCCAACTTCAACGATGATTCATTCTTGTCTGCTCCGGGCCATGATGCGCAAGAGCAAGTCTATACTGAAAAAGCATGCTGTAGATCTCGTTCCAAACATCAAAAAAGCTAGATGTGTTAAAGGCTGTACCAACAGCAAGTTACTTAGTGCCAAATCTGTCGATTGCGTAAGATATGCACCTGTGTGCTTGTTATTCCTATCGCGTTATGGGTGAGGTTTGTTACCTTCATTGACTAGATAACGGATATAATGTAATCGAGCCTATCCGTGCTTTCCTTGCGTTAAATATTGAGTACCATGTAATTTCTCAGATGGGCAGAAACCTTAAGAGAAGCAACGTCTGTTCAATCTGTCAAGCACCTAGTTTGTGGTCTCTGAGTCAGAGTCCTGTTTCCCTATCGTCACCACCCTAACGCACTCAGTCAGGAGATGGATCGTGTCGTGGAGAGCGTCGATTGAATATACTACACGATTCAACAATTGCATCTGTGCTCTGGGAGTCCATCGTTGAATGTCACTAGTCGCTCCATTCAGCCATCTAAATCACATCAGTTTCCGGGTTCGACTTAATACACACCATCATTGCCTGCGACTACGCCAGTGGAAATGAATGGGTCAACTAACCACGATAAATTCCTTTGGCAAGAGTGCAAGGGAGGGTCTTCTTTATTTATCCATGCACTTTAAGCAACAAAACTGCTTGGACATACAATCGACAACAGCCCGCCCAAGGTTGCGTTAGAAATAAAATCAGCCCTGAACACGTTTGGTACTCAAGTAGAGGGCTATAAATAATAGAACATATGATAGCGACTCCTTATCCGAACGTGAAAGCGCTTCGCCCTGGATCAAGTCTTAAGAATATTCCTATGCCAGACATTTAAAAAGCGTTTGCCTGCCTTAGAATGGCACAAGGTGATTATTACAATTTCCCCTGATGGTTATTCTAAAATCATGACTAAGAGAATTAAGATAATTCTCGAATTCAAATCCTTTGGCTCATTCTTTGTGGCGTGCTTCTTTTGTTCGTTGAAATCAACATATCCAAATCGACTTCGGCGACATGAGTGTGGGTGGGGGAGGTGTGGGGTTGGGATGTCTATAACAATTGTGGATTCACCTCAAAGTGGATCGATCGTCCCGAAATTCTCGTTCTCTTTATCTATTGGCCATGCCGTATAGCAAGCGTTTGCAGGATGGCTTGATCAGAAGAAGAAAACTTTTGCCTCATTTACGCTTCAACCAAACGGGATCTTGTCTTTCCGCTTTTCCATTTCATGCCACACTCAGTCGGAGACAACGGGATCCTCGGCGGCCGGCAGGTACTACTGAATTTTAAGGAGCTCTATCAGGTAGCTGCGCCAGAATCTATCATAGCGCGAGGCTGTGGCAGCTGAGGTCTTAAAAGTGCGCCTGTGTACCATACATCTGCGACTCCCAATATCTCTTTATTCCACAACAATCCCGACT
Organism: Fusarium oxysporum Fo47; assembly: GCF_013085055.1. Lineage (NCBI taxonomy): Eukaryota > Fungi > Ascomycota > Sordariomycetes > Hypocreales > Nectriaceae > Fusarium > Fusarium oxysporum. Next base: position 2,802,940 of record NC_072846.1, read on the forward strand.
ATCCAGGGCTACGACCTAGACCAAACCAACAAAAATTACGATGGAACCAAAAATTGTTCATATTCCAAACGAAGTCCTCTCATATCTCCTTCCGTGGGGATCTTTAGTGCTTTGCTCATGCATTCTCGCCATAGTCTTATTATCTAATCTTTTTGAGCGATGGCTACTTGGAGCGCTTTATCCACAAGTATGGGCAGACCTTGCCCATCATGAAAGACGACGTCGATCCTTTGTTTACCTGCACATCGGTGTGTTGATCATGGTCTTTCTCTGTATCTTCGGTGCCTTTCCAGTGTTTGACTTCCTCGTTGGCCGAGCCCAAGTCTCGGACATTTTGTTCAAACGCGTCACGTATGGCGACTATTTGTTTGTGCTGTCTCATATATATAGTGCATACTATAGCTTTGAGCTCAGCTTTCGCACAAAGTTTGCTAGTGCTATCAGTATCGCTCATCATATTGGCCTGTTGATTGTTATACAAATGGCCTTAGCACTCTTCGGAGATGTGCAAAAATATCCTGAGGCAATCCTCGAATTTTATATGTGTATGGTTTGGGGTATGTATCTGTATACTTTGCTTCTGCCAAAAAAAAAAAAAAAAAGCATTATTACGTGCTTAGTTGGCTGACAATCATAGGTACTTTTGATGTTATTGTCGAGCTTTTTCTCTACACATTCATGATCATTTGGCGAGTTAAGAGCTATAACCATTCACTACTAACCCAGATGGCTTATGTATGCTGTGTCTGGGTTCTAGTGGGAGCAACTGTTGAAACAGCAATCACTATATGGCTCCTCAAATGTTCATGGAGTCGGTGGAGTGTGTCCTTTCGCATTCTCCTTCCTTTACTATTTTCACTCTGGATTTCCACCCAGCTCTATGGTGGGTACAGGATTTTTGGCATGGCTCGCTCTCAAGAGCGACGAGCGAAGCTTGACCCGCAAACATCACGCTCTGATCATGACGAAACGTCGAGTCTCGAACGCCGGAAGCCTTAACAAGCCCGCAACAAGTATGACTGCACTGATTATACTTTAAGGAAGATCACATACACCTGGAGATGAGTCATGATCCTCATGTCTCTCTCTCCTTATATAATATTAAATGTTGTATACGTCTGGCACCTCTAGGGCTATGGGACATACTGACCCTGCTGCGTAGGTAAGGGGATGTTTTGGTAGTTACCTCAAATAATTGATGAGATGTGGTAGTCGGGGGGTTATATGTCCTTATCAGGCCTTTCTTTGAGTTTGGAGGGAAATACATCACTCTGTACGTCTTGTTTTCATATAGCGTTATTTTTATAACACCAGAAAGCATATTTCATGTTACGGCAGCAATTCATAACACATCTCCCATCAAAACAGTCGCGGTCATACTTGTGCAGACTTTATACAAATTTATCTATGGTGCGCATGTATGTCAAGTAATACCAAGATTTTTGTACTAAGTGAATAATAATTATTACGCTATGACTCAAGGTCACAAAGTGACGTGTTCAGTGTTTTGTAGCATTGAGTTCCAACGCTCAACAATCTGTTCTCTCTCCTCAGAAGTGGCAGAGTTATAGTCATCTATAGCTTGCCTAAGCCTGATCAAAATACATTCTGCTTGGATTTTTGTCAGTTGTTTTTTAGATAATTCCTTTTCGAGCCCTTTCAGAGAATAGCCAGGTAGTGCGAAAACTGCTGCACTTGAATTAGCACATGGCTTCGGATAAAAGTCTACAAGGAAGTTTACGAGAAAAGAAACGTTATTGAATGAGAAACGGTACTCACCGACACCGAAGTGGCATGCTAACCCACAAAAGCCAATATATGTGCCCGATGCAAACCCCTTGAGACCCCCATCTCTAGCACCTATGTATGGTTCAATGAAAGGTACAGTTAGTGCTTTATAAACCCCAATAGCAAACTCTTCACAAGCTACTTGACAACCGCTCCTCAATCCAAGAATTTCACCACGTCTTCGTGGATTCAGCTTGTGTGTAGAACTGTGGCATGTCATATTCCAGAACCCATTAGCAACGTTGTAACAGAAAGCAGCAGGAGCTTTTAGGCAGGCTTTTGACACATCTCCAAAGTAACGACCTGTAGCATGTGCAATATAACCGGCTTTACGGAGGTGACCTTTCTTTCTGGTAGGCATGTCCAGTGCTGGATAGCCACGCTATGAAACTGAAACTGGGGGGAGTTTCAGTTTCATGAAACCGGGCGTCAGTATAGTTTCAGTTTCATATGAACCGGTTTCAGTTTCATACGAAACAATATCCAGGTGCAGTCCAATTTTTTGACAAGCTCGGCATCGATATACACCTTATCTCCAAGTACCCCAAAGATGTTTGGCATTGTCTGCCTACCTACACTACCAATTCCCTAGGCTCGCCATCACTTTCTGCCCCCTTACTCATCTCTATATCTTCTTGGAGTATCCTTACAGCCGCGTCGATATCCTCCGCTTCCCTAAACACCCCTGCAAGAAGCGGCCTGCTCTTTCCCTTTGGAACACTTATCCAACTTTTAATGCACTCACATGCCTCTACCATTTTGGCAGGCATGCTACTTCTATCCCATCTAACCTGCCGTCTTGCGCCTGAGAAGATTTGCTCTGCTTCCGTAGACATGGGGGGGATGCAGAATATGTCAATAGCCATACGGCAGAGGAGGGGGAAATTCTCTCGCTGGGTCGGTTCAAGCCACCACTGTAAGGCCGTTTGTTGTCCAATCCCAACCTGTGAGCCCTGCGAAGTATCATCAAAACCAGGCCATTAGAAGGCTTCAAATTACTTACATAAATAAAGCGGTTGAATTCATCCTTCACCTCACTCGCTGTGCTGTACACCTTCTGCCTCCAGCGATCAAACTCATCGAGTTCTTGCTCTTTCTCCTGTTGTTCATCTGGGAGCTGGTAGCTCTTGTAGTCTGTGGACCAGATCTTCCTTACAGCCTTCACGGCATTGCTGACCCAGGCTGGGTTTCTCTTCCACTGCTCACTCAGATAGCTCTTTCGGAGTGCTGGGTGGAGGAGAATACCGGCCACGTACACCGGGGCTTGTTCGGTAAGCTGGTAATACTTCTCGAACTTTAGCCAAGCCACGTGAAAGCGCGCGTAGAAGCGTGGGCCACTGAAAGCCCGGTTTTTAATCCGCGTGAAGTGATGATGGAGGAAATCCATATGGGAGAGAACTTCATCGAGTGTATTCTCCCGGCCTTGGCGCACCGAGATCTGGTGGAATACTTGTAAGAACGCATGAATATCTCCTAGTTCGTTCCAGTCGTTGTGGTCCAGTGCATCTTTCTCGATTTTGGCATGATTTTCTTGAATCCAATCCATGAACTTTGCCCGATTCTCAATTGCCACGTCAATGAGGCGAAACCATGAATTCCAACGTGTGTCATTGTCCCTCGGCAAGGCCCTGCCAATCTCGGCCTTGAAGTCGTTGTAAATGCTGGTAGAGCTCCTTGAATATATGCACAAGTTGTGGAGTTTCCCCAGAACACTAAACTCCCGCCATTCCTCGGTAGCTTGTGCCTTCGTAATAATGCCCCCTTCTTCTCTTTCGGATAGCCTGCACAGCCGCTCATACGCCTCATCAATCCCCTCTCTCTCATCATCTTGAATCTTCTTTGCTTTACTCCGAAAGAGGAAGGCTTGAACGATGAGGTTCATGATGTGGCCACTGCAACGTAGTCGCCTGGCAACCGGATCTAAACCATCAATCTCTTTTGCGATATCGTCAAGCATAGTGTCGTTAGCGTCGTGATTATCCATCGTAAAGTAGCCAACCTTTCCTCTGAGATCGTACTCTTCGACAACCTCCAGGAAAGCCTTGGCTTGCAATTTCCCGTTGTGGCTTCCTTTGAACTCGCGCAGTGACAATAACGCTTGAGCGACTCCTCTCGTCTCCGCATCTACAAAATGGACCACGATTGCCTGGTATGCCGCCTTCTGTTCCGATGAGGTCCACATGTCAATGGTGAAGTGGACCATAGATGAGAGAGAATTATGAAGCTTCTTGACGAGCCCTTGTTTGTGTTGAGCGAAAGTCTTTTTGAGAAGCTTCGGCACCGCTCTGCGGCTGCGTAGGAGGACGTCCCGGGCCATATAGTTGCAGGAGAGTATAACAGCATGAAACTCGGGGTACTCGATGAATGTGTGGGCGATATTGCGAACCGCAAGAAGCCTGGCAAGTGCTTCCTCGAATGCAGGAATATTAATAGCGTTTGCCAAATATTTTTCCTCAGTAAGGTCTCGACTGGCTTGACGTTCCTCCTGCCTTCCGAACAAGTCCGTAATGGTGCCATGTTGCTGCTTCTTCAGATCCGACCTTTCCACATGCTCTATCACCCGGATGCCATGAAAGTCCCGCAGGTGCTTGCGGGCTCGACTCAGGTTCGTCGTTATCGAATTAGGCTTTTTCGTGGAGCCGCAGTGCTTGCAGTACCAAATTTCGTGGTATGAGGTATCGCGAGCTTTCTCCCCTCTCTCTTCATAAGGGCCACGCGCCTCGTTCCAAGTGCTTTTGTTCGTACGGCCTTTGGCGCGCTTGCCAGCCCGATCAGAGAGAGAGTGATCCATGTGTGCTTCGCGGGAACGGGAGAACCAGGAGAAGCAGACCCCAAGAGCTCATCAGAAGGCTCCGATAACAAGGGAGCGGGCGAAGCTGATGACATGTTGTCGGACAATTAATTCCACAGGGATCAGTGATGGCACCAGTCAACTGATAAGAATTAACAAAAGAACAAATTAAATTGAACAGTCATGTGTTCGGGCATAGCTATTTAAGCTCATGTCGTTAGGATTGGAGTCCTTGATGCGACAAGCCGGATGTGAAACCGGAGACACGACTCTAAAGTACGGGCCGCGTTTTATATCCAGTCGCACGAACCTAGTGGTGATATGCGACACATATTTACTATTAGCAAGTTTCTAACTGCGTTGAAGGCATTTGGTTTGCGAAATTTTCTTGGTTAAGTACTAAGATATTTGGGACTCATCGGGCGTATATGAAACATATGAAACCGACTGAAACATATGAAACTGGAGGAGTTACTGTTTCATACGAATCCGGGTCCAGGGACTGTTTCAGTTTCATATGAAACAGTATGAAACAACATGCGTGGCTATCCAGCACTGGGCATGTCTATCTTCCACGGGCCAAGGGGTTTCAAGATGCGCCCCAGTGTCTTGGTCCTTGCCCCGGACTTTTTGGTCTTCGCAGTGATAGCAGCCTCAAGATTGTTGAGGTTTGTGGTGAAGAAGAAGTCATGCTGAGCGTCTCCAACCTCAAACCAGTTTCTGACAGCATCCTTCGAAATACAGACGTTGCCATCCTGAGCTATATTTGGCGCTTGCAGTGGCTTGTTTCCACGGCTATTTAGGGATACAGAAACTCCCTTCCTTTCTTGCAAAGTCTGAAGATAGTCATTCGTCGCAATTTCAAAGGCTGTAATAAAGTTTGAAATAGCTGCCCATCCAGCAACAAGTGGATGTTTGACACCATCTTCAACATACCAATGCTTATGGCGCAGCAAACTTATATCACAAGGATCGACAATATTCTTATTCGAGAGACAAGCCGCTGCGAAGCCACTTAATCGTGCGCCTGAAGGTATGTGTTCCCAGGTAGCCAGTCGCTCTGGGCATAAGTCGCACCTGATAAGATCCAGTCGACTTAAAATGTCTTCCGTGGTATTAACCGCACCGTCTTCGTCTGTGATAACCTTCGCGATTCGTTTGGCAGCTTCCTGGGCCTTAGACTCCAATGCGATAGTGATGCCCTCGGCTAGTTTCTCAGCAGTTAATTCCTTGTATGGAACCGGCCAGGGGCCGACATGTGACCGAGCAACCATCTGACCCCAGAAGGGTTGGTCTCCAAAGAATGGCACAATAACAGTGGGCTTTCCGGCTCTGATGCCAGCCGCTGTAGTAGCATAGCTAATAGCAGCCAGTGGATGTGGAAATGATTCCGTTGGTGACCAGGGCATAGTAAAGACCATATGAAGCGGAATGTGAAGCTTCTCGGCGCAATGTATATGAGCCATTGATGGCGGATTGGCGATGATGAGGTCAGCAAGGAAGGGGTCTTTGGGATTTTCCACACGGGAAGCCGGCTGGGATGACCCAATGCCATCACCAGCTTCGATACAGCTCCTCCATGCACCGTTCATTATATTCCACATTTCCTTACGTCTGTTGTTCACCTCGCCTGCCTTGAGGCTCGCGTAACTAGGCCAAAGGCCTGGATTCTTGACCATGTAGGCCATAAGAGCCTCGCGATCACCACCAATGTTGAAGAATTCAACACCCTGCGACTCAACGAAATCTCTGAAATTGCTATCGGTACAGATACGCACACGATGGCCATAGTCACGGCTGGAAAGCAGTTTAGCTATGGGGATGAAAGGCTGTACATCGCCGCGAGAGCCGGCGATGTGAATGGCGATGTTGAGGCGTGGCTGGTTCAGCTGGTGGAAGCCAGGGTTTCCGTCAGATTGAGTATTGGCTTCAGCCGTATTAAGGTTACTCTGGAGGCGTTTGCACCAGTCTGTAAGTACTCGCGGGTTATCATGGAATCGGACTTCGCGTCGGCTATCGGTGGATGTGCCAGCTCTGCTGTTTGTTCTGATTTTGCCATGGGGCTTTGACCCAATGAGAGTGGGCTCGTGTGATGGAGAGCGAAAGAGAGGTGGTGCCATGCCGGCTTGTGATGGATTCAGTTCTCTAAATTAAGCGTTGCCGAATCCAACAAATCTGCGGTGGGGTGGGACCAAATATAATACCCCGAGCGCTGACTGGCAAGGACGTTGTAAAAAGCTAACACTCTGGCGCCTGGGATTACGCTGTGCCCTAGCCCAAATGTTCAGTTCTCAGCGACCCTCTTCAAGGTGGACCTTCTACGTCATTGTTTAGCGGAAAGGGTGGACCTGGCGATGGACAACTGGGTGGAGTCCGGCTTTCGGACCCCCGGCTGCCCGTAATTGCAAAAGATCGTTTGTTTTTATGTCCGCTCGCCAGCCACATCAAAACTGCTATATTGGATCACTAGAAAGCACAATTGGTATATATCGCTAGAAACAGAAAGAAAAAAAAATAGAGTTCCGGGTATACAAGTTATGACCTAATGGCTTGAGTTGGTAAAGTTGTGATTCACCTACATCAGGCTTACATAAAGAATCTTAATAACACAGAGCTGCAGCACCATTGCCTACCTACCAGGCTGTATATATAACAAGGAGCCTTAGTCTAGATCTCAAAAGGATGTATGCCGATGCACGCACATGTGCCACTAAACCAAGGGCACGGGCATCGACACAACCGTGCACACACGTGTATGGCCAAACGGAGCCCGCGGGCGCCGGTAGACCTTGGGACAACTAGCGAAACTACTCTCGTGGTAGGGCGGATTGAAGGACCCCTTGTAAGCAGGGTTGCTGCTCCAACATGTTTTGATCATTGGTCGCACCGTATTGTACTACAGCTAAAGCCATCATCAGGACAGCCAGATTGGGCCGAATCATACTGCAGACGGGCATTATGAGTGCGAGCACGGCGAATACAGGCCCGAGCCTTCGCGGAACCCGGCGTCCCTAGGTGCCGACGCGCCGCATTTGAGGCAAAACCCCTACCCCCGAAGATCATTACTCATCAAATCCATAGCCAACATCCTATGCATGGATCCTGTTGTGGCTTCTCTGTTCCTTCGGTATGGGCAGATGCCTGTGTGTGTACTGATGGTGTGGGGAAGTTGGCTGTGAGGACTTGCAAAGGAGGGGAAGGGGAAAGAAGGGTGGGGAGGTGTGAGATTTTTAATCCGGGACAGTCTGCGTTTCCTATCCTAGCGTCATTACTTGAGAGATATCTCTGACTATATAAGATGACTACAAGCTCAGACAACCTTTTGCAAGTAGCAACAAGCTAAATATACCTCAACTTTCCCTTACCTGTGCTTACCATCATCATCTTCAAAATGGCTACCAACCTTTACAACCCAGACGTTGCCGTTGTCGGCGCTGGCCTCAGCGGCCTCCGTGCTGCAAGAGAAATACAGAATTCAGGGCTGTCATGCGTCGTGCTCGAGTCGCTCGACCGTGTTGGTGGCAGGACCCTCTCCATGCCAACGAAAGAGAATGGTAAGGCACCTGTCGACCTGGGCGCCGCTTGGATAAACGACTCGTCGCAGACGGAGATGTTTGCGCTGGCTCAGGCATTCGGCTTCGACCTTGTGAAGCAGCGAGCAGAAGGAACCTCGATATACCAGGATGAACTTGGAAACGTAACGCCCACGCCATATGAAATGGAATCGGTGGTATGGCTAAATTCTTGATGTCTCAAAGAAACAATGCTAAAGATAATCACAGCTCTCACCGGAGGAAATCGGCAAGATGGACGCTTTGACGGCCACCATCAACAAGTTCGTCGAGAGAGCCGATTCTAATAACCCCCGTCAGGGACCTGATGCCGCAAAACTCGACTCCATGACCGCAATGGAGTTTGTGGACCAGGAGTGTGGTGGGGATCGAGTAGCTCATTCGTTGATGGCAACGGTTTCCGGTTCGCTGCTTGGTGTTAGTCCGGACAAAATTAGTGCACTACAGCTTGTTCACTATATCAAAGGCGGTACGGGCCTGACCAACGCTATTTCTGAGCTGAAGAATGGAGGACAATACCTGCGGATTCAGCAGGGTTGCCAGAGCTTTGCAACATGTCTAGCCGCTCAGCTCAGCCCTGGAACCATTCAAGTTTCGAGCCCTGTCCAACGGATCCGTCAGTCGGAGGACGGTTGCGTGGTCGAAACTACGGACGGTACCCGATACAACACCAAGAAGATTGTCATATCAGTTCCCACGTCCCTCTATCATAAAATCCTTTTCGAGCCAGAGCTTCCTACGGCCAAAAGAACCCTTGGTGAATCAACAAAGTTTGGCTATTATGCCAAAACAATCCTCGTTTTCTCATCGCCCTGGTGGCAGGAGAACGGTTTGTCAGGCTGCTTGAGCTCAGAGAAAGGTCCGATAAGCTTCGCCCGGGATTCATGCGCTCCCAAAGATGGGCAGTACAGCTTCACTTGCTTCCACGTTGCCAAGCAGGGACAAGACTGGTCAGAGCTATCAGCGGAGGAGAGGCAACGCGCTGTTCTAGAACATTTTCGTACCATGTTCAATGTTGTTGTGAAGGATGTTCCGGAGCCTGTTCAAATACTGGAGAAGGAATGGGCTAAGGATCCATGGTTTGGAGGTGCATCGGTCCCTGTCATGATGCCAGGTGTCATGACTAGTGATGCAGGTGCTGCTATTCGTGATGCCGTGGGACATATCCATTTCGTAGGCACAGAAACAGCTACCGAGTGGATGGGATACATGGAGGGAGCGATTCGGTCTGGTATTCGAGGAGGAAAAGAAGTAATTGCTGCACTCAACCAGACAGTCTAGGCCGAGCTGTTTGTTTTCAGACAGGCCCATACCACTTCGTTATAACAATAAACAAGTCTACAACCAGATACATAAGGTGCTTCCAAGCAGTCTAGCTAACCAGTGCTTTTTGTAACAGCCCCGCTAGGAACACGGTTAAAAAATACTAGCGGCACTAGCGCAAGATTAGTCTCTAGTATCTTGATTATTTATTGACGTCAGTGACAATCTGATGTACAGTCTTACCGCTTTTAGTATTATTCTTAGACAGAGTAATGGGGCATATAGCTAAAGTAATATTATAAGAGTTATTACTAATTTATAAGTGAAGGTTGAGAAACTCGTATAAGAAGGTACTTTAAAGATTATGTTGTTAATTGCTAACGTGGATGATAAGCATGACACATCTAAGTATATGACCCAAAAATCCCTCAATCTATAACATTTCTATCTAATTAGATACTTCTCAACCATACAGTATGTAACAATCCTCAGATGAAGTTAGAATCCTTCTTACCTTTTAGGTCCTTCAAAAGAACCTAAAATTAAGTACCTAATGGGCAATAAGTATCTATAAAGTCTACTACTATACTTTATAATACCGCTACAATAGTATTCAATCATAATGCAATTAAATTCTAAAGTTACAGTAACTATCTAACCTAAAGGAATAGATAATAGTACAATTTATTCTTAACCAAGATTTATAAAGATTTCCTTTATAACTGCATTTTATAAAAGAAATAATTAACTCTCTACTAGCTGACTATAATATATTACATATTAATAAGTGTTAGGCTTATAACTTTATAAAGTAATTACCAAAGCTAAAGATATAGTAATTTTAGAAGTATAATTATTAAAAATTAAAGTATAAAGACCTAACTATTATTTACAGCTAATTTAAGCTTATATAAAATATAAGTAACGTAGTTCACAAGCGAGTTGGCCAGCATACTGTGCAGCTAATAATAGTTTACCCTATAGCATTCCAAAGCTTAAATAAATTAGCTAAAAATTAAATAAAAGGTGTTCCTAAAATAGTATAGTTAACTTTATTAAAAGGTATTTTTTAAAGATTTTTAAGTATTTTAGATTATATAGAAAACCTTAAAATACAGTGTATTTTACAGTGTAAATAGACTTTAAAGTTTATAGCTATATAGGATTTTTTTAAAAATCTAGGAAAGTTAATGTAGCTTACTTTAGGATTTATATATATGCTATTTAAATCTTAGCTATTTTAAGCCTAATTTGAATTTATAAGAATTATGTAAAAAATAGCTTTTAAGGTGAAAAGTATGCTGGCCAACTCGCTTGTGAACTACGTTATAAGGTATAATATTTAATTAAATAATATTTAAAACCTTAATAAGACTGGCTTTATAATAGGTTATATTATAGTTAGAATAATTATTATAAGTTTAGAAAGGTAAGAAATGCTAAAATTAATACAGCCTGAAAACTAAGAATGAATTACTGTAGTTTAAGTGATTAATACAGAAGGTTAATTAATTACACTATTTATTATTAATATAAGCTAATATTACCATATAAATTAGTATTAAGAATATAACTTCTTAAGCAATTAAGTTATTATAATAAGTCTAAATAGCTAGATAGATAATAAGTTAGGTCTTAAGTAGATAATTAGTCTTTAACTAATAAACTGGTCTCTATTGTTTTTTTAATCCTTAATGGTTATAGAAGCTACTATTCTACTAGTTTTAAGAGATACTATAAGGACTATAAGATTATTACACTCTACATTCTAACTTATTTATTTTTATTTACTCTAGCCTCTTAATGTTAAGTGCCTTAAGCTGCTAACAAAGGTACATAGTTAAGAAATAGAGTATTTAATTAAATACTTTATAACTTATATTTCTAAGATTAAGTTCTCTCCTACCTTTTATACTGCTTTTTAAGTTATATTTATAGTAAGTAATATTTAAAGAGGTTTTAAGAGAGCTAGACTTAAACCTTTTGACTTAAAAAATGCAATATTAAAGCTTAATATGTAGCTATAGACTGCAATGCCTCCTTAAGATGCTACTAAACTTTTAACCTCTTAAGTCTTAAAGACACTAAAGATAGCAATTAAGGCCTTATATTAATCTATATACCTTAAGAAAATAAATTAAAAGGCATAAAAGTAGCTCTCTAAAGTCAATTGTAAAAGCTTTAAAATCTAATAATAAAGTCATAAAGGCAGTTATTTATAAGATTATCTTATTAAGAAGTAAGCTCTAAAACATTTAAGAAGTAAATAAGATACTAAGCTAGTACTAAATAGAAAAAAGGACTAAAGTATAGAAAGGAGTTATAATAACAGTGCAGGAAGTATTGCAGGCAGTTAATTAAATAGATGCTGATACGCAGGTAGTAGCCAAATCATTCAGAAATAGTAGTCAAGTGAGGTCAGAACGACTAAGTGGTCGGCATTATAGCGTATGCAGTAGGGCTAGATATAATGTAAGGACCTATTAGGTAGTGATTAAGGCATTTAGGGAAGAGTATAATAAGTAGTTTTAATTAATTAATTAGTTTATAGTAGTTTTAAGATGATTTAAAGTCTAAAGGTTTAGATTTTTAGAGCACTCACTCATCAAACACGTTATGCCTTTTCTTGTAAACCCCGTACTAATATGAGTTTTATATCAGTTAAAGACTAACGCTCTCTATTAAGACAAGTCCTTTGGTCAAAGTTTCTGGGAGGCATATGTTATAGAACTATCTAAGCAGGATATCTATATTGGACCAACCTTCTCGCTGACTATGAGCTTCTAGTTAGTGACTATATCTCTCAAATATTATCCTTAGAGAGTTATTCCTGTATATACGACTGTAGGGGTCAGTCTTCGACCGTTGGCGCAAATTGGCTCCAAAATCGTGATTCCAGAGGAGACATCTGACTGTGTCTTCTCGGATAAAGTCGTAAGAACTGATCCACCGACTATGCCGGCAATAGCCTCTCTTTCTTGATCCCCAGTCTCGTCCATATTGAACATACGTTCTGTGCCAATAGATAGGTCTTTCATGACACTTTCAAGGCCTAAATAGTACCGGTATCGTTCCACCGAAGCCTCAATAAATTCAAAATCCACCCTTTGTCATGTATTCTTAGTCAAGGGCATCTCCATATGATTGTCAGTCGAGATTACAGAAGCTCCGCTGTAAACCGTTGACTCTTGTCTATTTTGTCATCAACTTTTGTATAGGAGTAGCCCACAGCAAGATATCGTCCCCTTCAAGCCCATGGTGATAATATGAACAAAATCCAAGTTCAATATTGAAGTCAATCAAAAAAGAGAGGGTAAAAATTAGGAGAAACGGTCCGCTAATTGTGAGACCAAGTAATCATACATTTCAAAGTGGTCTGTATTTTGCGCCGAACCCTGAGTGTAAGAACCGTTCGGAGTCTATCAAAGTAGTATCAATAGCCGTAATTGACGCGTTGCTGCTGAAGCGGAACTTTCCGATACTTTCTTTACACATCCAACATCTTTAAAGCCTATTATGGACCCACGTGCCTTCCTTTTTCCTTTTCCAAAAGACTGCAATGTGCCCGCCCCGGTTTGTCGTCTTTATCAAAGCTCGTGTTGGCGATTATTCTATATCCCACCAAGATATATAACACTCTGGGCGATTTAGTGGTCTGAAATTCCCCTAGAAGCTAATATTACTGCTTCTGGCCTGGGATATCTTGTGACAATCCCATCCTGCTAGCTGCGACAGCCTCCATCTCTCTGGTGGGCGGGCCAGCATAGTTCTTGTGTCCCCAAGCCCAATACCAGATACCTGAGACCAAACAAGCAAACACAAACACAACAGGCGCGTAATTCACGGTCTTGGCAGTGACAGGAATAGTTGAAGGCATGCAGAATAATGGCAGAGCCAGCACCGACCAGACTACTGAATAAGCAAGTATACCACAATAAGATAGCGCAGACCACGTACCAGTAGCAACAATGTTGGCGACATACCCAAAAGTGCCAAGATAGAAGTTTCCAGTCTTAACCTGCTTACGCCCCGTGGCAAGACTGATAGCAATAGGAGTTCCGTAGGAAGCAGTCAGACAAATAACACCGACGCCAGAGAAAGCGTTAAAGGCAGCTGACGAGCCAAAGTAGATAAGACCAAGAAGGATTTCGATAACCATACTAAGCATCATAGCATTAAGTGGTATATCTAGCTTATGATTAATTTTGGACCACCATTTGGCGCCTGGGATAGCTCCGTCCCGGGCGAAAGCCCAAGTGCATCGCGATGTGGCAGTGGTGCAACCAACACCGCATATGACGCCTAGAACAATCAGGGGAACTAGAAGGCCGAAGGTACCACCGGAGCTCCTGATAGCACTCTTCAGAATCTGCGGCACTGGCTGGGCGGAAGAGATGAGTTCCTGGATGTTGGGTAGAACGAACATTAAGGGGATAAGAAAGAGAAGGCCGGCCAATGTGTTAATGAAAATTGTCGCAACCATGGCCTTGGGAACTTGAACTTGAGGGTTCTGAACCTCCTCACACATGCTGAGAAATGTTGTTAGCATATAAAGCAAGTCCAAATGCTGGTGACGGAAATAGCAATTGGATACGACTCACGAAATAATCATCCCTGTCGACGAAGTAGCGTAAGCAGCGTGCAAGAGACCAACACAAAAGGACCATCCGTCATGCCACCCAGAGTTAGCCTCGAAATGCCCAAAAACCCATTTGGCATCATGACGCCCGTTTTTCGCGATAGCCAGAGCACAGACAACAATAGCAACCACGCCAGCGAAGGTCCAAAAGACAGCAGCCATCTTCAATGTCAGTTTATCAACAACCATTATAATCATGCAGGGAGAGTGATAGACTAGGGTAAACATACATCGAGCCAGGGAAGCCACTTATTGCCCAAGGCCGAGATGGCATTAGACAACAGAGTAACGGCAAGGAAGATGAGAAATACTTGGTAAGGTTGGCCAGACAAAACCCCGATCCCGGGGCTCTTTTCAAATACATTAACGCACCCGACAATGAATAAAGCGGTTGCGAAGTTAACAGAGAGCGTAATACTGATATTTCCGACAATATAGAGCCAGCCGCATATCCAGCTTGCAATGCGCCGCCATCGGGCAGGAGAGAGCATAAATGCTTGATAGTAGACGCCTAGCATTCAGGATCAATCACATGTTAGTTGTATCAAGGAGTGTAGAGAAAACAAGCAAGCCACAAGGAATACAAAGCAGGAACATGGTAAGTACCTCCGGCAGTAGGATAAACACTGGTGATCTCGCCGAGTGACGCAGCAACACAAAAGACAATCAGTGAGACTAACATCCAACCCCAGATCACATTGACAGGTCCACCACCGCTCAACGGGTACGTAAGACTTGTTGCGAGACCGTAAGGAATAGAAGCGAGGACGAAAGACATGAAGGCAACTTGAAATGTTGAGCGGTTGCGGATGAGCTCAGGCTTGTAGCCCATAGTCTCCAAAAGTTGGTCAGCAGCCTCTGGATTGGGGGCTGAAGCCTGCGAGCTGCGGCGATTCCGTTCGGCGATGGTGTTCATAATGTCGATACCGTCAAATCGCGTTTGCCAATTAGCACGTTTAAGAAAGATTTGGGGTGCAATGGGCTGATTGGAGAAAGTTGGATAAGGAACGCTTCTTTGGACATATCAGATGAGTCGCAGATACACACCTGGCACACGAATCCGGTGTAAGAGATGTAAGAGGAAGGAAGGTAAGGATATGAAAAGGAGAAGAGAAGACGAAACGGATAATTAAAGGATAAACAGTCAACGAAAAATTCGAAGATGAGTCGAACTAATTTTTTTCTATAGTGCGGGTTCTAGCAGCAGCAAGTAAAGGATCTTAACCCACAAAAATCAGGTCTAAATAGAGATGGCGTGTGAACAAAGGGAGATGTTGCGGAAAAGACACGGGTCTGTTCCTCAAAAGTTGAGCTAAAGAAACAAGAATTTCGTCTGCGAAGGGGGATAAAACATAGCCACACTGGTGGAGTGAGCATGGGCTGTCGTATATAGCATTAGACCTCAGTGACCTTCCATATACAGCAATATTGGCACTGGTTTTACGGTATAGCCAATTATAAACTTTGTCGAAAAGGGCCCACACGGGCCGCCCATAAGGGCTCCACCGCGCTAATGTTTCTTACGTCGGCCCCTTCAGGCGTCAACTGTTGGCTGGAGCGTAGCATCTCGTGTGTCTACTGAGTTTCAAGAGTAACCTCGTGGGAAGTAGACATGGGCAAAACCACCTACGGTGGGGATTGGGTGCATCGTACAGTATGGTACTATACACACTGGCCATCAATCAATCACCAGTCAAAATGCTTCACAGCAAGATTTCGTACCTTGATGTAACAAGACAAACCCCGGTAAAGCCCTACGTAGAAGATCAGAAGAGATTGACTGTTTAACCTGTTATGCTGGTTTCCCTCTTCGCATAACGCTGAGACGCTAATGACTTCTGAATTTAACTTGTCAGCCACGGCGTCCTCTGTGTCCTGGAAGATGTGTGCCAGTTTCAGGCCGATGGTATCAGTAGTGTAATTTGTTTTATTTATCTAAATGTAAGTGTCTATAAATGAATCTCCTGTACTTCGAGCAAGAATCTCCTGCCTCTCGGTTTCGTCGTGATATCTCGGGGTTCAATATATTCGTTTACCTGCTAATGATCCTGGGTTCTGCCACGCCATCGCATGTGGCCCTACCTGCTGCCGATAGTTCCGAGCTGAGATATGGCAAGGACTTGTCGTTTAGATTCATTACGTCGACCACTCATAATCAATGCACGACCCGTATCTGTAGCCGAGTTCCGAGTGCTCACATCCTGTAAATTGTACCACTTTTAATATCCACTTTGTATATCTTGTAAAGCTCCTCAACCCCCGACACCTTTAAATTATTGCATCTTCCCAAGCATTCAACGCTTCCATTCTTTTTCCATAACAACAAGACACCTTTGAGGATCCACATTTCTTTTGGTTATTAGACAGCACATCTAGAGTCCTCGAAATGCGCTGCCTTATAGCTCTCACGTTCTGGGCCGCCAGCACAGCGCAAGTGGTTGCTGCACCGGACGATGCGGCCGCCGCAACAGAACCTTTTGTCAATTCGATCGATATCCGGGCTTTGCCGGATTCGCCTAGCGGAAATTACGCCCCACAGGTGATTGACTGCCCTTTGAAGCGTCCTACAATCCGCCTTGCCGATGAGCTCTCTGACCAGGAAAATGCCTGGGTACAACGCCGCCGGAACAATACAATCGACCCTCTCAAAACTCTCTTATCTCGGGCTAATATTTCTGGCTTTGATGCTGAAAGTTACATTGACCGGATCAAGAGCAACAGCTCTGCTCTACCCAATATAGCCATTGCAGTGTCTGGTGGCGGTTACCGCGCCGTTATGAATGGCGCAGGCTTCCTTTCTGCTGCCGACTCACGCAATAATGCATCCGGTCCCATCAGCGGTCTCTTACAGTCTTCCACCTATCTTGCCGGTCTTTCTGGTGGTGGGTGGCTTGTGGGCTCCATCTTTGCTAATAACTTCACAACCATTCCGCATCTCCAGCGGGGCTCCAACAATTCGGCTATCTGGCGCTTCGACCGATCCATCTTTGTCGGTCCGAAGAGTTCAGGAATAAACATACTAAATACTGCTGGGTACTGGACTGATATCAGCGAAGCCGTTGAGGATAAGGATAAGGGCTGGAACACCACCATCACGGATTGGTGGGGTCGTGCTCTGTCATACCAACTCGTCAATGCTTCCGACGGTGGACCTGCATATACGTTTTCTTCAATTGCCGAGACTTCCAATTTCAAAAATGCTGACACTCCTTTTCCCATACTTATAGCTGATGGGCGAGCCTCCGGAGAGCGGGTTATTTCTCTTAACGCCACTGTCTTTGAGTTTAACCCTTTTGAAT
The DNA here is from genome assembly GCF_013085055.1 of Fusarium oxysporum Fo47. Lineage (NCBI taxonomy): Eukaryota > Fungi > Ascomycota > Sordariomycetes > Hypocreales > Nectriaceae > Fusarium > Fusarium oxysporum. The sequence continues at coordinate 2,820,292 of NC_072846.1, forward strand.
TTGGTACATGGGATCCTACAACATACGGATTTGCACCTATCCGGTATCTAGCCTCCAACTTTACAAACGGAACAATCAGTTCTGATGATAAGTGTGTTCGTGGCTTCGATCAACTCGGGTTTATCATGGGTACATCATCGTCACTCTTCAATCAGTTCGTTCTGAGAAACATAACGCAAATTGGTGCTCAACTCGATATCCCTTCTCTAGTCGTCAAAACCATTAAAGGGGTTCTGAAGAGACTGGATAAGGATGACGAGGATATTGCTCAGTACTCCCCTAATCCCTTTTTTGGCTGGAATCCCACCAAGAAGAACAAAAATGCTATAGACCACCAGTTAACCTTGGTTGATGGTGGAGAAGATCGGCAAAATATCCCGCTTCATCCTTTGATCCAGCCTGTTCGCGGTGTTGATATTATCTTCGCCGTCGATTCTTCTGCAGATACACACAGTTGGCCCAACGGCACTGCGCTTCGCGCCACATACAACCGCGTCGGCTCGAGTATTGGGAACGGCACGTTATTTCCCTCCATCCCTTCAGCTGAAACATTTATCAATCAACGTCTAAACCAACGTCCCACTTTATTTGGCTGCAATGCAGACAACTTCACCCTCTCAAAAGATCAATCGCCCCCACCACTCATCTTTTACTTCCCCAATGCGCCTTACACCACCCATAGTAACGTCTCAACGTTCGATATGTCTTACTCCATCCAGCAACGCGATGATATCATTGAGAATGCTCTCAACGGAGCTACTCAAGGTAATTCTACTATAGATAAGGAATGGCCCGTATGTGTCGCGTGTGCTATCATGAGCAGGAGTTGGTGGAAGGCAAACGACAAGGTTCCTGATGCATGCAATACTTGCTTTGATCGGTATTGTTGGAACGGCAAGTCTAACGACACCTCTGTCGGAGATTATGAGCCCAATTTTATTATTAAGGGAAGCTCAGATCAAGAGGCAGAAGACAATGCAGCAAGCACTAGGCTGGGACCAAGCTTCTATGAAGTCAGCGCACTTGCTGTAGCCATGTTGTCCATTCTCTTGTGGTAGACATGTATTGATAAGCAGATTTTCATAGACTAGATTAATGTTATCAATTACTGTATTGATCTCTTGATGTTGTGTCAGACTGTAGGAATGATTTCGTCTGGTCAGTTCCAATAGTCGTACAAGATACATTGTAGACTAACGTCCAACCATGAGCGGACCTTTGACGTTTCATATGCGGCACCGATTGTGAAATAAGTCACTTGCCAGGTTCTGCCTTTACCTGTATCTAAGTTTGGCAAAGCGGTATTTCACTGAGGTAAGCCGAACTCCTTTGCAACTTCCTAGCAGCGATATTTGTACCATCGCGGTGCGAAATTTGCAATCGAGATGCTATTCTCGTTAAATCATGCAAGTTTTTCAATGCCACTGGCGATAAAAGCAGATTTCAAAAGTACAAACAGCATTTGCGTGAAGAAGATGACGGCCGCCCGAAATGCCATAGAATTCGTATCAGAGACCTAGGCCTGGGGCACTTCTAGTTTAGGGCATATGCAGCATAAAGGTACTATACTAGACTTTTCAAGTAGCCAGACTGTGAAGTACGTTTCTCTTCACTCCATAGCGCCCATATAACTCTGTTTGGAGCATTCACAATAAACTAAGCTACCATCTCGGCTTATGGCAAGCACATAGCTGTTCGTCCCTAAAGGAATCTGACCATGAGCCTTTCACTTTGCTACTGCTTTTCTAACGAAGGTATGCACATTTAATAGTACTACAAGTTCACTGTTATTGACATCTATTTGATGCGAGACGAGTCCGAACAGGTACATGGTTCCTGCAGTAACAATGCCATAAGATTTAGTATGCTTCTTTCTTTCTTCATGACAATTCCTCTCCACACGGCCACTGAAGACATATTGCAGCATCATGCTCTAATGTTGGCCATCAAAAGCTGGCCGCAACATCCACATACCTTTACGAGCTGGAGTGCGAGTTCGAGAACCATATTATATGATCATGGTCAGCCACTCACAGGATGCATGCGAAGACTGAACATATGGCCATGTTTGATTAGATTCAACAGATTGCCGTTATTCACCTATGCGGACGGTATTTTCCTTTATCTTCCTACATATCTGTTCCCACGGCGGACAATATTAAGGAAGACTTTTTCTGAAACTTCAATCAATAGATGAGATGAAAGGAGAAGAATATTGTCTAGGAAAGCAAATAGATGACGTATATAGTGGTACTGCTATAATTCCGGATTTGTGATTGGTCACGTTGGTCGATCTGCGCAAGCCTGAAACTTTATGCTCTGTAAAGGGCTGAAACCTTATCACCCCTGCCTAGACCTCCAGAGGTTTGAGTCGGCAATAACCGAGTCCCGGTTGCATCATCTAAGAACGGTGATTTCGACAGATTTTACGGCTCAGCCAATCATAGGCATCGGCTCAGGTATAAGAAGGCAGTTTGGAGCAAAGAAAGAAGAAGGAAGTTGGGAATTAATTGTCATTAACTACAGACCCTACCGATCAAGGAGAGATTTCGTTGCTGCATAGCTATATATCTGAGATTGTATCACTCCTTCTGTGGATTGACAGAGACTTTAAAAGCGCTAGTCGTTCCCAGAAAAGAGGAATCAGACTTTTACCCATCAACTTATGAACCTCAAGCATTCCGCTGCCTGCATGTTTGAAGTTCATTAAGTCTTCTCAACAAGGTATAAATAACCCTCCTATTTCACAAAATTGCTTATATATATTAACAAAAGGAATTCGTTAGCTAGCTTATAACGAGAGAGTATGACTACTTCTATGTCTCAACAGCAGCCTCGCAAGAAGCGGACAAGGGCAAGCAGGCCCAAGGTAAAGACTGGGTGTATCACTTGGTAGAGTTCTATACATTTGTCTTTTTCAGTTAGTTGGTGATTAATTATTGGCTTTTAGTAAGATCCGACATCTCAAATGCGATGAGACGAAACCCAAGTGTAAACGCTGCGTAAAAGACAAGCACACATGCGATGGTTATCAGCAGGCTCGAGCACCTAGACACAAATCAGGGTTTGTGCAGGGTAACGGTTGGGTTAGTATGAACTATCTAAGCTATTCTTACCTCGGTGTTTTTTTCTAATTAAGATGTAGCTTTAAAGACTATGTAGGGTAGTATTTATAGAGATTGCGTGGAGAAGTATAAAGAGTTGAGGCTTGGAGAGGGTTTGTATTAAGCTTATCTAGACCACATTTGCGCGGTTACTTCCTTGTAACTAAAGGGCTACTTTTTAGGGGAAGAAAACTAACCTAAATAATAGGCAAACCGGCCAGATAAAGGCGACGGTCAAAATCTCAACTTTCTGGAGACAAATCTTACATTATCAAAGAACATGTTGCCGTAAAGATTACTCTGCTAAACATAATAAAGATCGCAAAAATGATTTCGTCATCCGACAGAGAGGGAGCCAACAGGGCGAAGTGTTTAAACAAGGAATTGAATTACATGGAGTCCGCGGGCGGCGTTTGTCTCGGTTATACCGATACGAATTAGTAAAATGCTAGCAAAGATGTATCTCAATTGGTTGTATCGTATTTTACCAGGCTGCGCTAATTCAGACCCACTTATCAGTTAGCTTCCAAGTTGAGCTTTCAATCGTTAAAACAAGAAGAGCGTGGCGTGAGCTAGCATTCCCGAAAGTCTTGCATACGATTTGCAGGGCGTCGGGGCTTTTCAATGGACGCCAGCGATGGCTGAGCATACAACCTGGTCAGCGAAGTGCCGTACTTCCGTGTCAGGAGAGGGTACTCCGTACCGATTCTCCGATTGAATGCACTGAAAGTGACAGCAGAATGATATAAGGCGCCAGAAAAACGACGAAAATTTGCCAGTCGTTAGTGACTCACGAACCAACAACGGCTCAGCCATGGAAAGGCCCGATACAGAATCATTTCTTGACGCGAACTCCAGGTCATTCTCTTCATACCACCATAGTGACTTTCAACCGGATCCTTCTAGAGCATTCACACCTCCCTCCTCGACCACTACAGTCGACGAAAATATCATTGCGAGAACCCACGATGTCGCCAGTACTATACCGCATATAAATTGTTCCCACAAGCGTCAAAAAAACTATATGGTAGATTTGTACGATGAGACCATGGGAGCAGCCTTCAATCGCGATTACGAACTTTACGCACGGACGTCTCATATGGGCATTCTCGATCCAACGTACAAAATCTTCACCAGCCAAGATGGCTATGGGTCGTTGATCTATAAGATTCAGGATGGTACGGTCATCGTCACAGGTGATCCTCTATGCTCGGACCAATGTCGAGAACCGCTGCTGAATGAGCTCCGCCGATTTCGCTGGGCTCGTGGTTTATCTCTTGCATTCGTCGGAGTCAGTGAGGACTTTGCTATGTATGCTCAGAACCAAGGCTGGATGACGATGAGTTTCGGCCATGAAAGGGTGCTAAATCCACTCACGAACAAGGTCCTTCGAAAAGAAGCGGGCAAACGGGTGTTGTCTCAGAACAAGCAGCTGCTCGACAGAAAACGAGGGGGTGTATCAATACATCTCTACAACCCAAGCATGACCGAAATAGATCTTGACCTAGAAAAAAAATTGCAAGATCTTTATGACGACTGGCGTTCTCACAAGAACCGGGAGAATGAAGGTGCTTCACGGGCTTTCGTGACTGTCTACGACCTCTTCTCATATCCCCAATCGACAATGTTCTTATACACAACCGACTCAAAGTGCAATGTCAACGGTTTTGCAGCATTGAGGAGTCTCGGTACGCAACCAGGATACCACATCGATCCATGTATCGCATCGCAAGATGCTCCTCGAGGGATCACGGATCTTCTTATTATTACGGCCATGCAGTTGCTTCAGAGTGCCGGGATAGGTTTTTTGAGTCTGGGCTTTGAACCGATTGATGACCTTCAAGAGATCAAGGGGCAAACAAACCTCCAGTCGAGACTATGGAGGCGGGGCTACAAACATACGATCAAGTCTGTGCCTGTTGTGGGCAAAGCAGCATACTTCAAAAAGTTCCATCCGGACGAATCACTGGGATCAAAGCTATTCATATGCTTACCTACCAAGGGAATTCCACTTAGGAGTTCAATCGCTTTACTACATTTTGCGAACATGAGTGTGCGGCAGCTATTTACCCAAGCAAAGCCTATACAACAACACGAATGAACTCGAAGAGAATCTTTCTCGTCTAATAATAATCCCAAATCCACTTTCCTTGCGTTTCGTTTCTTGATATCTCTGATATCTATGAGTCCGAACAGATGATACTCTTCTGCTCGATATTATACAAACAATCTGTTGGTTTGAATATTTCTTATTGTACCTAGCTTAACATGTCATCATTGAAAGACTCCTTACTCAAGAAGGAACATTGCAATACTTGTTTCATATGTCCTGTTCCCTAACTAGAATGGCTCACGTAGACGTGAAGCCAAGCATCATCGTGGGGGGGGTAAAAATAGAAAAGAAAGGAAAAAGGAAATTCCTCCAGTTTAAGAACAACTTACTTGGATGCAGAATTCATAAGTAATAAACAAAATAGCGTCTGCGAATATAATCTAATACAAAGGAAAAGTCTAAGTCTACCACTGTCAAAAATTAACTCTGCTCCCTAAAAAGCGAGTAAAATAAATTAACTGCACAGCAATTGATTTTGGGCAAAGCATACCCGCACGGGTACCCGTGCAAATAAGGCTGTACGGATACCCGTGCAAATAAGGCTGTACGGATACCCGTGCAAATAAGGGATCCTTATGTCAGCATCACAAAGGAGCCTTACACTTATATTCACAGCAATTATATGTATTTCACAGTAGTTATAGTAATAGAGAAGCTATTATAGTGTTTATTAAAGCCCCAGTTTAGCTAGAAATACCAATCTACTACTCCCTTACTGTCTCCCTATCCACATCCACTCAACTTGGCCCCTTCTATTCACATCTGTAATATGCATCCCGTGCTGTGCCGCAGTGTAAATAGTTGGTATATGCATAGTCATACTAACTGCAGGCGTTGGCTAAGTCGTTCCTGGGACCCCATTGCTTGCTCTGATAACTGCGTCTTGCTGCTGAAGGATATTGGCAGTCCAGAAAGGGTTCACATCAGGGGCAGAACGTTATTGGCGAGCTTGAATAGACTGTTATAGGTGCCCCTTGTGCCAGATACCTTCGAATTGATAGCCGCGAGGAGTTGTGACCGTATGGACTGGCGGTCCGATAGAAACATAGGTCACATTCTGAGCAGGTTGAAGCTGCTAAGGAGTGAGGCCAGCAACAGTTGTTGGGGCACCCGGCGTAGTGTTTTGAGGCAACCACGCATTGTGATCAAAGAGCACGGGAGCAGGCTGAATGGTATTGACGTTTTCTTGCCCCGTGAGTATAGCCTGCGGAAGAGGATTGGTAAAGCCAGCAGCCTCTCTCACGAGAAGGGCACTATTATTACCGGGCATGTTGTTAGGCTATACAGGTTGAATAATAAAGCGGTTGTTGTTATTAGCTGCGTTGCTCCCAGCAGAAGTGCAAGTGTTATCTTCATAGACTTGGACTGGAAATCCCTGACTGTTGGGGAAAAACATAGTGATATTAGTTAACTAAGAAATGTAGATATTATGGTAGAAGAAGTCTATTAATACAAGAGAAAGGCTTTGTTTATATACTTAAAAGCATAAGGCGATTCAGATCTTCTATCAGAAGCCCTAGCATTATAGCAAGTTATAAGATATTAATCACTACTATAAGGGGAGTTATCTAGTACTTTCAGATAAGATCCAATACACTGATTTACTGTCAATATAACTATTTATCACTGCTTTTACTATTATAACTAACTATTACGTCTAAGGATAAAAGGGTGCCTTTATAATACATATGTAGTGGTGTTTGCTTATAGCTCTGATTAGTAGTTACAGCCTCAATTGAGTACTACCCTATGACTTAATAAAAAAGCAAGGAAAGTGAATCAATTTAACTTCAATTGTGCTACTCGAAGATACAGTATTTCTTTCTCTTTTGAATGATATATATAACTTTATTATTAACTGCACTGAAATCAATTTAGTTGGTGGCCACCTGATTATCATAATATGCCTGCTGTATCCGACCGTCTTCCTCTGCTATACGCATACTATCTTCAATGCCTCTTCGACCAGTATACTGAGCCCTTTGAGCTACTGCATAATATACCCGCTCGTCTTCCTTATTCTGAAAGTCAATATATGCATTTATTTCCTCTTCAGTCCAGTCCCTTAGCTTCCTACCATTAGCAGCTTTCACATAATCCCCCATTTGACCTAGGGTACGGGCCCATTGATGATTAGACTTCGGGTACTTCAAACGAAGCTTCATTGCCTTCCGGTACAGCTTATCAGTCCTGCGGCGTTGAGGCTGCTGTTGATACCATCTCTCGCGGTCTGATATATATCGTCTGTAGATAGCAGGAGCACTATCATATGCTTCGGGCATAGCTACTGTAATGCTTGTAGTTTGACGGGCACTTTGAGGAGAGGCACCTTGAGGAGAGGCACCTGGAGAGGGCGTTGTTATCGGTGTAGAAGTAATAGTCCTTGTGCGTGTTGTTGTGTGTGTTTCTGTCTCGGTTACTGTAATAATAGTAGGCTGGGCTATATCTGACTGCAATTGAGGATCTATATGACGCTCAACTACCGGTTGCGTTACTGGGGAGGCTTGAGATAGAGCAGGCAATATGTCATTGTAACGGAGAGGGCATTTCTTTGAGTTCCTTCGATGACCGGTCTCTTGGCATGCAGAGCATTGTGGTTGTGCCATTGGATGCGAAGCATTTTGAACCTCTTCAAATGCACAAGGCTCTCGCTGTGTACTCGTCGGTGGCAGTACTGATCGATCAGCAAGGCGATCAAATACCCTCCGAGGCTCAATAAGAAGAAGAGGAGCTCCCGGGCGTTGTAAATGCCAATGAGAGTGGAAGTGAGATAGTTGGAGATGAAGACCGTTCCTTAGCAGAGGCTCAAGGATATGAGCACATGGTAACCCGAAGGATCTAGTGAAGGTTCCTGTACATATAGGCATACTGTTTTTCAGGCGTTCAGCTTGCTTCTCAACCTTAAGTAAGGCCTCATGAGAGACCCAACCAGTAACGGTACCAAATAACGGCCGCGACAATCGGATACTTTGAATAGTAGGCTCATTGATGTTGTCGTATGCAAGGCTATCATGAAGGCTCTCCAGCTGATTATCTACAGCTCGCTTGATATGCCTCCAACACTCGAAGAGATCGGCCTGGTTATTATTCAAGTGTCTCTTGAGAAGATTGTGTATGCCTTCTGCAGGTGATGTAGTTGTCTGACCAAAGTGAAGGGTATTCCTTACCCAAGCCTTGACGAATTTCTCTTTGTAGGGGTTCAGCCAAGTTGTCATGATATAACCCAGTTCATCACGATGGCTTGGGGTATAAGTGTCCTTAAACTTCGCAAGCCGTTCATTATAAACACCCTGAGTCTCCGAGGCTATAACGTGATTAAAGCTCTTCTGGAACTCTAGCCATTTGCTGTACCCTTGAGGATCATCTGAGCCTTTTGTAAACCGGGGTTGACAATAGGTTAAGACTGCTTGGTTGATATGAAAGATGCAGAGTAGATGTGTTGGCTCGGGGAAGGCAGCTATATCTGCAATTGCATTCATACAAGCAAGACATCGATCTGTAAGTATTACAGAAGGAAGAGCTATTCCTTGTGCTTCATATACCTGCCGGAGGCGAGAGAGAACCCAGATATAGTCTGCTTCTTCTTCGCCACTCATAAAGGCAAATGCAATACAGAAGCTCTTCCCGCAAGCATCAATACCAACAATATCAAGAAGAGGCATCTTGTACTTGTTGGTTTTGTATGTACAGTCAAGCATCATGATTTCAGGATAGGATTTGGTGTATGTAAGGGAGGCCTGATTAGTAAAGAATACTGCTGTGACCCTGTTCTCTTGATCGAGGCAGAAATGACTTCTAAAGCCCTGGTCTACAAGCTCATCTGCAAGAGCATGTATTGTGCTTTGGCCCTTGGCAAGAGCTCGTTTACTTCTTGCAACAGCATTATAGATATCCTGCTGTGTAGCGAGTTTGAAGCTATCTGAGAGCCTCAAGAAGGTTCGTATCTCTTTTGGCTTCACGCCGGCTTCTGAGAGGAACCTAATAGTCTGCTCTCCTTCATGTGTAATTCGACGAAGTACTGGATGTGCCCTTGGCCCAAAGCTCGGCTCGTGGTTATGTGTATGATAACGAGGATTATTGCGATGCTTTACTGCCCATTGAGTCTTGCAATTACTCTATATTGCATTGATTGAGAAGAGGCAGTCTGTGCGGCGTGATGAAGTCTTCCTCTTCCTTGACTGATCAGACCTAGGCCCGCCTCCACGATCACATATGTAAGTAACTGTGAGAGCTTGACTGAGAGTCTTTGCCTTTGAAGATCTCCTTGCAACGAAGGCATAGCCTCGATCGCTTGCCCAATGGCTGATTGCCGTAACTAACTCACTTCGTGAGCTGAATATAGCTTCAGGAGGAAGAGCATCGTCAGGGAAGACTTCAAGGGTTCGATCCATCGCTAATAGGGCAAGTGGAGCTTCAATTAAGCGTCAATTGGGTCAACCAAGGGCACTGGACCTAGGGTGGTGTCAGATATTGGGGTCAATTGTGTGTATTCCTCTCTCTCCGATAGTTAGGTTGGAAGCCTATTTCTATCTGTTCAGTAATGACCTATCTAAGAGGTTGTTACAGTGCTGAGACAGTTCTCTGACCGGTAGTTCGCTCATCCGGTTAGCCGGTCTCATTTTCACCAGTATTCAACAGATGGATGATAAATAAGGTAAGGCGGTCAATTGGCTCATATGATGCATTTTTGATCCATCTATGTTGCTGACATAAGGATCCCTTATTTGCACGGGTATCCGTACAGCCTTATTTGCACGGGTATCCGTACAGCCTTATTTGCACGGGTACCCGTGCGGGTATGCTTTGCCTTGATTTTGGACTAGATGACTAAGCATAGGATCTTCACACCTCGAAACGGCAATCTATAAACCTACAAAATAATTTGCTGCTTGTTATAGTTATCGCTGGATTCTGACTACTGTGTCTCCTTATTCAACTGCCTGTCATGCCTAATGGTTATTCCTAGTTAGCTGAAAGTCTAGAAGTAAATAATTTCGGACGGTTTGTCTTGCCAATTTAAACGAGTCGCTAACACTGAATAGATGATACGGAGTCTTTCATTCAGATGGAAAATTACAGAGGCAGCTGTCAAAAGTTTTGTCTTCGCTACAAAGGAGCCAATTTCCCTATCCCTGTTGACACCTTAAGATACAAAGACCTTTCAACCTTCCAGCAGATTAATCACTATAGTTAAGTAATTTAGCGTAGCTATAGGGGCTTAAATACCTAAAAATAGGCTTTTAATCTAGCTTATCTCTTTGAGCGGCACAAGGCAACCGAGGGGTCACGACTGGGGTCGGGGGCCAATCAAAATGATCGCGACGATCAGTACATTCCACCTACACCTAAATTGGCGTGTGATAGAGGTACCAACAGTCAGCATTGTTACAAATTGCTACATCACATACTTTGCAACCATACCTAGTCTTCCGGCACCCCTGATTTCCTGATATCGGCTCGAGATATCCTCCTTTTGCCTTCCTTTTTTTAAAGGGTCGAGGCTGCCCTTGCCGGCAGCCCTTACAGGCTAGGCAGGCTGAAATTGACCCTCTGTAGACATGATTGATATCTCTTTGTAGGTGATTTTGCCGTGCCTCTATATCCTCGATGTCTTCCTCCTTCCCTGACCGGCTTCTCTTCCTTGTGCCGCCTTCAGCAGCGTAGGTGTTGAAAAGGGCGTTGCAAATGCATTCCTTCCAAGCTTGTAGCGTGCTATAGGGCTTCCAACGAGGGTGCCGGGTCTTCTTCTGTAAAATGAAGCTATTCGCAAGTGCGACTTCGAGGAGGAAATTCCAAAGCAGCGCTTGCCAAGGACCGCGCCGGAATCGGTGCTCGTACGTTGTATAGGACCTTATCTGATCACCGCGGTCAACGTGATTCATTTCATCGTTATACTGAGCGGCAACAGTAGGAATAGGGATTATCTTGAAGCTATCCCCGTTGAAAATTCGCTGCAGCTGTTGTGCCTCTATCTTCGTGCCTCTCTTAGCCGGCAGCTTCCTCTTTTTTGGTGTGCGCTCGTGAGGGGCGCCGCTGTGCACAGTTGAAATGAAGAGCACCACGCCTCTAACCTTCCAAGCGATTTGGATGACCTAGGGTGAATAAAAAGAGACAAATTAGTAAGGGAAATACAGCTAAAAGTCGTCTATACCTTTTTATCCGGCATCGGGATCAGTATGACCTCGTTATACCTCAAAGGCGTGCCGTCAGGAGCTTTGCCGGTCTCTTTTATCCTCTTCATCTCGGTGCTAATGCCGCAGTTAGGGCGTGCCGTGCCTGTGGCACCAAAGCCAAGCTGCCGAAGGAGGCGGAAGAGCTGCGGTGACGAGAAGAGGTTATCTGTGAAGACGTGATATGTCTGAGGAAGCAGCTTTTTTACTAGATGAACCACGACGCTCTGTGTATTGCTGAGAGGGATCTCGGTCTGTAGCTTTCCCTTCTTGCCAACCGGCTTCGGCGTAGGTAAGTTGACGATAACAGCGGTATATGGTGATGACTTCACGTGCCAAAGCCACCGCAGAGAGAAGCCCTGCTGGGCGATAACCCAGACTTTGAAGCCCACCGGCGTAGGCTTTCCCTTCACAAGCGTTGTCTCTTTTGATCTGCCTGTAAAAGGCACCATACACTCATCTACAGTCAGATTAATCCCTGGAAGATAGAGCTCGTTTGACACCTTCTGTATGAGATCAGACCACTCTTCAGCCACTTGGAAGGTCTTTGGAAGATCACCCTCATCCCTTATATCGACTTTGGTGTAGTCAAAAGTACAGAAATACCTGTTGATCAGCTCGAACTTCCGTAGCGGCATGAACTTGATGATTGAGTGAAGAGGGCGCTGATCTCCTAGGCTAGGTGCCTTCCAATGGTCCTTTATCGTTATTTCCCTATGAATCCCTAGGTAAATAACGACTCCAAGCCATACATAAGCCGTTGAAGTGGAGATGCCTTCCCATTTGAGGATACGCGAGTGTTCAGAAAGGGGGGTATTCCAGTTATCAATAACGGCATTTTCAAGCAGGTAAGTGACCCAGCTGTTAGTATATTTGACCCATGACTGTATAAGGGAAATAGGTATAAAAAGCTGGAATAATTCAAGCGGTTCCTTGGGCAGAGGGTTGATCTTGAAATCACGATATTCTAGGTTGAAAGGTTGAAAACCATCACCGCGGCCCTCTTCGGGCGGAAAATTAGGCACGCCGGCGGGGTCATTAGCTGCCTTCAAAGGCGGGGTATCAAAGCTGTGATCATCTATGCTATCTTGTATCTTAGAAGAGCTCATCGTTTCAATTACGACAGGCTAGGGATTGTTTGTGTGAGGATTTTGATGAATTTGGTGGTGAAAAATCATACAGCTGTCTGACGAGAACTTCACGTACCCCGCAGGTACTAGCGGAGTTAGTAAGCAAAGTGGGGCTAGTGACATGAGTGTTGCCTTGTGCCGCTCAAAGAGATAGTGATCTTCTGAGGGGTCCTAAGTACCTATGTATTTGATCAGCTATTATCCCTGCTTTACTTACGTCATTGAGACAAAACTTTTGACAGCTGCCGCTGTACAAACAAATCATTGGCCAAAAAAGCTGAAGTGCCCTGGCTTCCGAGTCTTATCCATAGAAAATCAACCAGGGAGAAGTAAATTGGCTCTGTGGGACGCGTTTCACTGAGCCGCAGAGACAGGGTTCAATCTCCGGATTCCGCGGCCCCGGTAACGCATGTCTAATAAAGTCTAAGATAAAGACACCGGAGCTTCTCTTACAGGCCGCAACCCGACGGCCCCGAAAGACTAACTATAGCGCTACACACTAATGCAAAAGCCACAATCATCTATAGTTTGCTATGTATTGACTTGTCGGACTTGGCATATGCGCTAGATTTGAGATTGACTGTCTTATATGGTGAGGCGCTCTCCTATTAAAGAAGAATGGGGATTCCTCTGGCTCAGGTAAATTGACCCATGCTGCTTACACCAAAAGTTTTACTACAAAAGCCGACTGGCAAAATTCCCACGTTCACGCTTTCTCTCACAGTCTCCCGCCACATACTTTTGTTTATTGCAGTCGCCGAACACCAAAAGCGTAGACAACCCTTTGTGTAACATGGCTTTAAATATAACGAAGAATTGTTTCGAAAAGATATGGGGGTGGATTGACATGTTAGGTCCACCCGTCAACAGACTGTCCAACTATATCGGCAGCGAAGCGTTTTGGCCGACAACCCTTGACAAAGAGAGCGAGAAGGCAGCCAGGATTTTAGTGTCATTTTGTGGTAAGTTGAAGATGATTGTCTGATATTTAAGAACCTTGACCAGGTCAAAACTAACTCGACACGTCAGAGACTGACTTTAATACTACGGACGAAATATTCGCGGACGGAACGCAAGGCTACCCCCAGCAAAAACAACATCCTTTTATGAAGATACCTCATGAAGATACCTCATGAAGTGATACGGAATGCGGTTGGCCTTGCAATTTGCACCAATATGCGAACAGGACTGTGGATGTCTGGAGCCACCGGCTCTGGAGTTTTAGTCGCTCGCAACGAAGATAACGATTCATGGTCACCACCGTCGGGCATCCTTCTAAACTCAGCTGGAATTGGTTTTCTTGCCGGTGCGGGCATCTACGACTGCGTTATTGTCATCAATAACCGCAAAGCTCTTGATGCATTCACTGGGGTCCGAGCTACTATTGGTGGTGAGATTAGTGTAGTTGCCGGACCGGTCGGAGTCGGCGGGATGTTGGAGAAATTGGAAACAAGCTAACAGGCCAGTTTTCACCTACTTAAAATCAAGGGGATTTTACGCAGGAATTCAAGTTAATGGTACGGTCATCCTCGAGCGTACAGACGAGAATGAACGCTTCTATGGAGAGCAAATGATTGGCGTCTCTGATATCTTGGGGGGATATACACAGCATCCGCCAGAGACAAAAATGCTGATGGAGGCGTTGAAGGCCGCAGAAGGCCCGTCCGATTTTACCCAAGGAGTTGCAAGAAATATGGAAAGGGCGGAAGGATAATGTGGAGCGCTATATGCGCCGCGAGACTTCCACGTCGAGATCCTCGCTGCCTAGTAGTCAACAAGTATGGTATCTAATTAGGTGATATCTGGAACTTTGGTGATATTGGTTTTTTGATAGCTACAATTGGAAGCGGTATTGCTGTTACAGGGGAAGAGAGGGGTGGAAAGCTAAAATCAGTACAGCCTGGAAATTGACAATGAATTATAGTGATTGGAGCAATAAATACAACATGCCAATCGATTCCACCATTGATCATTGGTGCAGGCCCATATTACCTTGCGAATTGATACCGAGAATGCGACCTTTCCGGCAATCGGGTTATTGTAACGAGCCAAAATGGATGGTCAAATAACTAACTGGGTCTTGAGTGGCTAAAGCACTTTGATTGATCTACAACTAAGCGATCAAAGAGTCGCTATCATCTTCTGATCCTTGATGGCCGCGAGAACCACTACTCTGCTGACTTTGAGAGACACTGTGAGAAGAAGGTTATCAATGGCTGTCCATTAGACTACACTGGGCACGGTTCGAACTTATCTGCCCAGCACGATGCATGACGAAGACAGGAAGAATTGCCAGCCATGAGGTTACTCTGGAGAAATTTTGCGAAATAACACAAATTTCTTAGCCTTATTACTTCCGTACCTTCTACTTTGTTTTGTCAAGCAATGAAAAGGGATCTAGTGATACCTTAAGTGAGGCGAGTTGCTTAGTTAAAGCATTTTTGGTTGTTTCAGACTGAAAGTATTATACGGTTTCTATTTGACAGATAGGAACTTATTCATCTTTATTCAAGTGTTGCCAAGAAGCCCACACTGACTGTGGTTTTCTATTGATTTTTTTCGTAGCCAAAGTCCTTCCAAATATCTTCCACTACCACGACTAAGATGTGGCTAAGGTTTTAGTACACTTCAAGATGCATTGATGCTTTCCACTCGTCGTTTGATCGTAAGAGAAACGCAACAATTTTCTCAAATCGTTCAGAATGAGAGGACCCAGAACTTCCCTAGCCTTTCGAGATTCCTGCCCCAACCACCTATAAACATGGCCAAGTACCGCTGTTAGCAGGGCATTCAAGACCCGTGTGACCCGGCCTATCTACCATTCATTTGCGAATATAACGGTCTTCCGTTGGCAACAGGCCTTGATAGTAGTTGCTGAGTATCGTGTGACCGGCGGTATAGAAGTTAAACACGCTAAGCTTATCCCAGCGAACAGTGTTCTTTGCATCACCATCATTACCGATGAGATCGGTGGCCAAAAGGCAAAAGTTAGAGCTAGGATGAAAGATGGTAAGACAGGTGTTGGTAACTTGCTCGAGCAAGTGCATAGTACTTAAGCCAAAGACTTGATGCGGTAGATGGTGCTGGGCGACTGATACATGATTGTTGTAAACAGGGCTCCTAGATTAGACCAACACCATTTATATGTAACTATCCAGATATAAAATAAGTTAAAGAATCCTAGGATGACAAACAGTAGTGGTATATAAATCCATCCAAGTTGTCTTTTCGTCATAAAGAACAATCTGTCCCCTCTATCCAATGCATCTGATAGTTCTTTTCACCGCCAGTTAGAGTTCCATCATCTGGAACTCTCACCCCTTTCTCGTTTCGCATCGGGCACTAAAGACTTAACAGCATCTTTGACTTTGTGAGGATCTTCCAAAGCTTCGTAAGCCGCCTCTTTCTTACTCTTGTGTCCTTGCTGCAAAGACTCTTCGTGGTCGTCCAACTCACTCTCGGCTGAACTGAGACTGCTCTGACTCCAATTCATGACCATATTAATCATCCTGCCCTCGTTCTTCTTGACGTTGCGTTGGTTCTCCTTCATATCTTGTAGCTCTTTATCTTCACAATGCATCGTCCGGATATCCAGCCCGGGGAAGTTCTTCTGGAGAAACTCCTTCAACGCAGGTAGGGTAGACTTATCTGGTCGATATGTTCCTGAATCGTTGTCGATAATCAGCTGGTAGCATGAAGGGTCATGTGTCGGGTGCTCCCTAGGAGGACCGCCAGGAATCGGTGGTTCTAGAGATGTCTTTGTGATGAGGTGCGCATTGTTCGAAGATGTAGAATCCTTGAGTCGCCGAACAAAGAACTCCCCAGAACAAGCGATATATGTCTCAACATTAGAGTGCATAGTGTGTTTACTCAACATGTCGATACCGAATTCTTTGCCAGTCTCTGTAAACCTGAGCATACCATCCAAAGTCAGGACGTAGGTAAAGGTGCGACCTCCTTCGTCAAAGTGAACGAGCTTCAAGAATTGATAAGAAGCCTCTGGTGTGCACGCATCAAAAACGCCAGTTTCAGTTGATGCATTGTGGTTATAAATACGGCGATGTTGGCTGTGTAGTACCTTGTTTAATATCTTGCCGCGTAAACCTGCTGAAGAGTAAATGGATCCAATGATCCGTCTAAATTCAACATAACGATGGTATAGATTGGGAGGCACCGGGCCTTGAAGTTGCATCTCATTCGCTTGGAAACTGAGAGCATATTAGCAAAAGTTTTGAAGATCCAGTAGGGAAACATACTCATATTTTTGAATCCTGCTCTTCTTGTTCCCATTCTGGTCGACTTGTGTGCATTCTTCTACTTGCGTGTCGTTCTCAGCGTCCATATTCACTTTGACACCAGCGATGCGACCAATTAAAGGACTAAAATGCTTGACCCAGGTTGTGGGCCCAACTGTGTACATCTGCGCATAAGGCGGATCGGATGGTCCTAAAAGTTCCATGCTTAGGCGGAGATAAGGGGTCATGTGAACATCGCGATTAAGAACGCTAGTGACGGCTTTGGTGATATACGCTCGTTTGCTCATCACCCGCTTTTTGGCCTCAAATACACGACCAGGCCAGGGAATACCGCGCCAGTCTTTCGATATACTAGGAATCTTGATCGTAACATTGCCCAGTCTATCGTCATGATCTGGGAAGTCTTCGTCATACATTCGGCACTTGAGAGTAAAACCCGTCGGTGGGACGTTGGCAACAACCCATTCCTCTTCCCATTTTGGCTCAGTGGTTCTCCTGATGGTTCTGGTCCTGTGAACAAGGTCAGGATCCTCCTTGTGCCGCTTCGGTTGAGTGCCTCTTAGTGTCGCATGAAGAAAGGGATCTGAGGAAGCCGTGAGAAAATCCGCAGGAGGGAGGTTTGAAGCGCTGTGGAAGATAAACCGGATAGTATAACCTTGAGGCGCATCTGGAAAAGGGGTTGTGTCGAATCCACCAGGCGGCCCTTTGGTTATCTGGTGGACGCGATGTTTGAGCGCAGTTCCCATCTTGGTCGAACGCGTTGATTTATGATGGCCGTCTTCGTCCGTATCGGGGGACTTAGGAATGTCGTTGCTATTCGTGTACTCTACTGGTATTCCATTTCCATCTTGTACCACTGTCGCCAGCTCATTATGGCCGTTTGCTTGGCCGTTGCTGCTAATTGAAGCAGCCATTGTCTGAACCCTTGCTTGTGGTTGTAGATCGAGAAAATGAGGATTGCGCTCGGGTCAGTTTGCGCCGCAGGAAGGTCGTCTTATTCGGGTATCCAAAATACACTTTTGCGTCGCTGATGTAGGAGGAAGATTGAATTTAACAACCGGCTAAGAAGGCTGAGTTTGTAATGAGCTCGTAACCGCAGCTTTAGCGAACGATCTAGTACAAGAACTATCCTACAATGATGGAAGGTTGATGGTATTTCAATGCCGATGCTGGGTTGTCTTAGTAGGATTTGCTCATCCAACGATATGCCATCCCGATGGCAGGGGATTGCATGCAGAAGTCTACGGCTAAAGCGGCATTGCTGCAGTGAAGTGGCTGTGGACTATTATCTGCTGTTAGATTGGCGGCTGGGAATTGTTAGATACGCGAGTAGGGTTAATATCCAATTAAAATAGGGTTAATTTTCACACTTGAGGATCAATCTAGTCCCCAGGAGCTTCTGTCTCTGTTCTTCTTCTCTGTTCTGTCCTTTTAGGTGTTTTCCCCGCTACCCGGTATTGATATATCCGGGACCCACAAAATACATGTTTCTTTTATCGAGGCGCTATCACTAATCCAACAGGAATGGGCTCCACTTCCCTTACTGCAATATTATTCTTGTATCCAAAAGAGGGGTTTCACCCCTCTTTGACAGACTGATCAAAGAATCAAGTCGACGATCAATAACATCACAACATTCTGCTCCACACTTGGATACACTCACCCCATCGTATTCGTGCGTATCTAACATCTGCACGACCCACCAACCTCGCGGATCTTTTCCTCATTCGAACCCTAATAAATGTTTACGACTGAGTCATTAGACTAAAGACTAACATGTACGGAGGCAGCCGTCAAAAGTCCTTGCTAAAAGAAACTGTGGCTAGAGAGTGACACTAGCCACAGATACAGGGAGTATTTTCGTTTCTTGCATAAGCGCTATTCATTATCTCGCTACAGAGAAGATGGTAAAAGCTATAGAGCCTAGCTGGCCCTTACGTCCCTGTAACTACAGGGAATCTTCAGGGGAGGCCTCTATAGCTATCTTGGCTCTTTGTACCCTCTAGTAACTGACAAGGGTGGTTAATTGTGGAGTAAGTTTTCTTTGGGCAAGGACTATTGACGGCTGCCTCCGTAATTCTTGCACATCCCCTAACTCCAAAGGTCAAATGAATGTACAAGGGTCTCAGCTTTCAATATGGCCACAAATTTCGCTTGTTAACTCTGTTATCAAATAAGGCACAATTCAATTGCCAGCCATCAGAATATGCCGGCACAATCGCTGCTTGACCTTGAATACGAGGGAGGCAGCCCGATCAGACGGTCTTTGAATCCAAGATGGAGCCAAAGAATGCGCCTAGTGACGCACGTTTACGAAAACCCCCGGTTTACGCAATAGCCAATAAGATGTGCTTGTATTTTGACCGTAGAAACACATAATCTTCGAGCCCCAGGAACAAAAAGCTTCTAATGGAGTGAATTAGTAAGCCGTTCTGACGCTAAACCTAAGTGGCTTTGTAGAGTGGGAATAACTTGCATCGGGAGCCCGAGATACTGTCTAACCTAAGCTAAAGAGGCTTATTCGTATTTCGTGACCGACACGGACACGGCTGAGCTGTTGGGCACTCTAGGCACGGTCACTTCAGTCCGTCTCTTTACCCACGCGAATGACGCACAAAAAGTATAAGGCAGGTATCAAAATTAGTAGCCCGTCACAGAATAAGGAGCCATGCTGTACGATCAACTGAACGAAGTGTCCAATCGTGTCGCGCTATATTCAGGCTATCGGAACGTATTGACGCACCATGCAAGTGGAAAAGACTTGTGTCATACAACTCATTGAACTGGTCTTTTGTTCTAGCTCTAGTTGCATCGTTCCTAGCTAAGCTACGCACATCATCCATTGCCCCTACCACGAAGTGTTTTGCATGGCGTCTTACCTGACAACAACTTGGAAACCTTCGAATCTTAAGCCTCTGCACTTGCATTGAACGTGCTTCTGAAAAGCTCCGCACTAGGTTTACATTTTTTTCAATAAGCTCATGGCGCTTTGGAGGTCTGCCACCGCCTTGCCTCAATCTAGCTGAGATTCGAGATTCTAGGGAGCCTTCTTAAGAAGACCGAGGGCTTTATCTGCAAGATAGAAAGCTCCTTGAAGAATTATATCATCTTAGACAACATTGCAACGGATTATGGCGACCTCATTGATGACTATCGCGGATCCCTCAAACAACACGTCTGTCCTTCCGGAGGACAAGACGATTGAATTTTAAGGCTGGTATAATTACAAGCAAGTTCATTAGAGTTGTCTGGGATTGGTATAGACGGCAATGAACCTCTGCTTTGTATCTCCTTGTCCCTGATGTAAAAGAATAGTGTGTCGAGCAATAATGATGAGCTCTTAGCAAGAAAGGACAGACCAGGAATAGTAATACCCCGAGTCGGTTGTAAGGCTGAAGGCGAACTCTTCCAGGTTAAAGTCTGCTGTAAAGATTGCTAATCACCAGAATGGCAAAATGAACAACAAGGCCGTTGTTAACATGTTGTGGGGAACAGCTTTACACGCACCTAACCACTACGGGTTATCGGTTATACATTGTAAGTGCTGAAACCATTCAAAATATGTATTATACACTAACGTACATGATAAGCGAGTGCCACAGACAAGTGAGTGTCACAAAAAACATCAGCGTTCAAGATGGAAATCACCACAAAACACAACAAAATTCCTAATCAGTTGACACTAATTGCTATACTCCTTCTCAGACACTGAAACAATAATCTGACATCTTCTTGCATTATGCCCGGTCTTACCACATACTCCACAGCGCCGAACATCCGGTCGCGCCGACCTTCCTTGACCACCAGTTTCCGAAGGTTCGCCCTCTACTTGCCCATCCCCACTCACCTGACCAATTGCTTGCCTGCCTTCCTCTACTGTCATTACCCCTCTTTTCTGTAGTCTGGTATTTTTTGTCCTCCGCCGGCGGCTTAGTATCTCATTTGCCTGTCGAAGGTCTTGGAGCTCAGCCCTCATTAATGCCATCTCATGCATATTTCCCTTCACTGCCTTAGTAAGAGACCTCATAGCTTCTATAATTGACTCTGGAGAGCTGCTATGCTGCCGTCTGATTCGTCTCTCAAGATACTCAGACTGAGACTAAGCCTCAAGCACCGTCTTAGGTGTCTTTGAAACCCAAGGGGTCGAGGGCCTGGCCTCCTCTCCGACCGGCGTTGGAGTCCATAGCTACACATCAAGCTTCGAGACCACACTTTCCGGGTCGAGAGGAACCAACCCAGCTCCCCTAAAAGCTGCCTTGATATTTCTTTCCGTCATGGTGGCTTAAAATGCCGCGTAAAAGGCCGGGAAAAACTCGACCTTGGAAACGTGAGTTATAGAGCATCAGATCAGATGCTCGATTTCTCGACCATAAGCCTTCTTCAGTAGGCTAAAGCACCCGACGTCAAGGGGCTGTAGTAGATGAGATGAATAAGGTGGCATACAGAGCGTGATGATCTTGTTCCCCTTACAATATCTCTCAAAGTCGACGGAGTGGTGACTTTCGTGGCCATCAAGGATTAGAAGACGATAGCGACTGTTCGATCGCTTAGCTGTATACCGATCAAAGTGTTTTAGCCATTCAAAACCCATCTCATTATCCATCCAGCCATTTTGGGTCGTGGTGATAGCCCAGTCGCCCGGCAGGTTACTTTCTCGATACCAGTTAGCGAGATGATACTGGCCCGCACCTACGATGAACGGCGCGATCGCTCGGCCTTCCGCGTTGATTACTTGAATGACAGTAATCCATTCCCGATTTCCAGGCTGCACTGATTTCGCCGTTCCACGCCTTTCTGCACCTGTAACAACCATGCCACTTGCAATAACGCCCATCATAAAGCCAGTCTCGTCAAAGTTGTAAATGTCATCTGATCAGATGCCATATTTCGCGATTGTGTTCTCTACGAGCCTGAACCAGTTGCGAACAACGGTCGGATCTTCACATTTGGCCCTCTGATAGTCATATCTGCGCTGAAAACGCGCCTTGAGTTCTGATTGTCGCTTGACGAAGTTGGAAGCCCAGCGCTTGCCGACGGGCGACGCGTCGCGGTCGGCGAGCAATCTATTGGCCATTTCTTCCGCACCACGCAGTCGCGGGGGAAACCCTCGCGCGTGTAGTTCTAGGATGAATTGAATTATAATCTGTTCCTCTAGATCAGACAGCCGGCGCGAATTAGGTATGGTCTCGCGTCGAGACTGTATGCCCTTCTGCCGGCGATGTAAGGTACGGTAGTGGACTTCATAGATCGCTGCGGCGCGTCGGATACTTAGTTTTGGGTTATTTTGGAGAGCTTGAAGAGCTAGAAGGATTCTAGCTTCGTCATTAGCTTGTGACATACTAGGTGGTCAACAATTGATTGATTAGATAGAGAGGATGCAGATCGAGGGATTTTTGTGACACTCGCTTATCATGTTCGTTAAATGACTTCATGCTTAGAAGTCTCCTCCGCAGAGGTATAAAGACACGGCATAACAGAGATCATGAAATAACTATCGACTTAGTCCTAGCTTCTAAAGAGCTTGCAGACGCAAGCATCAGATGCGGGGTACACGATATAAGCATGGATTGGATCATCGCACCACAGAGACGGCATACGATATCTCGGTTCTTACAGTGAAATAAGAACAAAGACTGCTTAAGAATACACTCTAGAAGGAGATTAATGATAGGATTATAGACACACTGAGAGATAGACGAGTAGGAAACACGGTGCAGCAGAAATCTAACAGGTTGATGTCAGCTATTCTCGTAGCAGTCCAAGCACTGACACTGAGAGCTAGAGCGTCGCCATATGCAAAGCGGTAGTAGACCATGACCTTACATAGCTGCGACATATATAAGAGGAATAGAGCTCGAGCCGCGAGGCGTGCAGGACAGAATGCTATAGATCTCGAAGATAGAGCAAAGACAGCAGTAAAGCAATATTATGATGCCACCCGACAACGCGAGAACAACAACTAGACGGAGTCTTTAGCGTATAAGGACAATATATAGAAAGTAGCTAAGTACATGAAGTCTGGGGACGATGTACCTTTTAGGAAAGTACGCCAGTTTGTAAGTACAGACGTAATAGTGATGGCCGATCATCGAGAACAAGCCGAAGAACTAATAGCCAAGTTCATCCCGCCATTGCCAGACGATATCGAAGACGAAGGGTCGAGGCAACAGAGAAATCCAGTAACGATGCCGAACCTGACTAGAGGAAGTGGAACGTCAACTGTGGGCAACAAAATCATGAAAGGCGACAAGAGAAGACGGACTACCAGCGATCGTCTGGAAGCAGGTCTGGCCGTCGGTGAAACACGACTCCTCGATAGCGTGTAGTACTTTAATGAGTTCTGGACTTACGAGGGAAACTTGACTAGCCCTCCTTACACTGAGGGCATCCGATTCGTCGTCGTTAGACAAATCCTATGCACAAGTGTTCAGAAGATGCGGGACATTCTTGAAGCCTCCACTTACAGTGCCCGTGAGAAGCAGCTAGTCTGGTGCCCCGTATCCATGTATAATATTCTTAGGGTCTCGTGCATTATTATAGGAGTAGGAGTGTAGGAGTAAAGGGCTTGTTACATTTTTGTTGATTCAAAATTTAGACGTTGGATGGGTGTTGGTCAGTTAGAAGTCGTTAGAAGTCGCTGCTAGTTTTCTTCTGAAGCTAAAATGTACCGAACTTGAGAGCAAAACATTAGTCATCTACTGATTTCCTTCTCACGGCAGAGTGATATTTCCATGTATCTCATTCAAATTGGGACTGCTGATTGCAATGAGAGCCCAGGAAGCCAAGGCGTGATTTTTGGATTTGAGAGTGCGTGAAAATGTGCATTTCCATCAATTAGATAACTGGCGCCTTTCACATCGTCTTACTGACATAGGGGGCAAGTTTACCTCATTCAATACTCATCTCTACCACCCTAGTAAGTAGCCGGAGTGACACTTAAGCGACCTCCATCTGTCAATACGCAATTACCGTTGCAATATGCCCCTGCACGAGACGCCAGGTATATCAAAGGACCCATGATGTCCTCTGGCGTGCCGGCTCGCTCGGCAGGAATCTGATCTAGAGGAAATGCACCCTCGACAGTTGGGTCATCACCTTTGATCAAGCTTGTTGTAAGATCAGTTGGAAACACTAAACTGTCAGTTCAGCGTTCTTCTAGTTGGTCGCAGTACTCACGTCCTGGACAAAGAACATTGGCACGGATCTTGTATGGCACCAGATAAGTGGCCAACACTTTAAGCATCATAGTTGTTGCAGCTTTGCTGGTTCCGTACGCAAAGCCAGCAGTGATCTTTCGGTTGAAGCTCCCGATACTGCTGGTCGCGATAAGCTGGCTTCTACCCCCTTGGTAGCCGGACTCGTTTCCCTTTTCGAGTAGGTGGAGGAACGCAATAGCCGTGTAGAAAACCGCAGTACAGTTGACATGATAGGTATTAGTAAATTCCTGCATGGGAATATCTAGAAGGGCATCTTGGACTTGGGCAATTGTCGCATTGGGTGGTACACTTCCAGAAGGACCGGCAATACCAGAATTGGCGACTAGAAGGTTGATGTATCCGACCTCGTTCTCAATTATCCTTGTTGCAGCCTTGAGGTTTTCGCGTTTTGTGACGTCGCATTGAATTGGAACCACATTATCCAAGCCCTACTGGCTGTCAGAGAACTGTGCGTCCATCTGCTGTGTCCTGTGACCTACGACTTCCTTAACAGCGTCTTCCAACACTTTCTGCCTCCGGCCAATGATGTAGACTTTCTTTGCACCATTTTCAGCTAAAGCTCGGGTCATGAATAATCCAAGTCCTAGATGTGCCAATCAGCTTTCACGACGTCCTTTAGATGGAAGATGCCCTTGCCAAGAACAATAGGCTTCTCTGTTCTTGGGACAGACATACCGCTACCACCACCTGTCACAACTGCCACAATCCCTCGAACATCGAAAAGGTTAATGGATTGTCTTGATTGGCTCATCTTCGTGCATGAGGCTGATCACACAATGCGCGATGTGAGGTGTATTGTTCGCAATTTCAAATTCTTGGGTTTAATAGATTACCATTAGGTCTAATCATGAGAAAGTCCAAACTTTCGACATATTTAAGTAGTTACTGTATGTGCTCGAAGTCCTGGCCCAATCGGTCAACAGTGGCGCGGTGAGTTGCCGAAACTGGCAAACCTGATGAGGAGATGGGGGCCCCGCTTTCAGACGCAGCCGCCTAGAGGCTTTTCGATGATAAACGAGGGAAGTCCTACCGAAAGAGTCGATGCCCCACCTGTTAATAAGACAGGAATAGTTTATTGCACTCTTTGCCTTGAGGGTGAAGTCCGATAAGTGTCAGATGGCTGTCATCATCACGGCCGCAGGGCGAATTCGAGCATTTTGTCGCTTCCCCAACACTTGCTAATCCGGATTAGTCGACACGAGCACATGAGTCCCGACGACGCAGAGTGACCTTGTGTAGGACTTCGAAGCTTTCGAGCTGGTAAGCGCCAGACGCCGGCGAGACTATACAGCAGTGGAGAGGTCGTGTATTCGAAGGGGCAAGTACAATAAGACATAACGAACGGGACAAGTAGCGCTGGACGCTGCTATGGAAACTCTGACACACAACACTTCGCACCCTCGATTTGCGTGGTTTATCAACTAACATCGGTCACCCAAAACCGGCCACCCGATTTTCTTACGAACCACCTCACTTATGATAACTTAATTAATTATACATCAACCAATTTTTATCGTATGAACTTCATTTCAACGCCAATAGAATCAGAATGCCTGAATAGACTGAGAGAGACATGACCGCAGCGCTGGAGGACATGAAAAAGAGGTTTTCTATCAACAAAGCCGCGTAACGTAACGGGGTCAACCGTTCAACGCACCAAGAGCGCGTCAAAGGAAGTGCAACACCAAGAGTTGCTCAAAAAACGCGTCAAAAGCTCTTTGAGGATCAGGAAAGAAAGCTACGGGACTGGATAATTCTTCAGGATGAACTTGGCTGCCCAGTATCACATAAACAAGTCAGATCTTTCCCTAGTAAGATTGCTGTACGCAACGGTTTCCAGATGGCGTCGAAAAAAACTGGCTGCAGTCGTTTTTAGGTCGGTATAAAGATATAAAGACTTTAAAAGGCAAGAAAATAGATATCGATCGATATAACGGAGCATCCACTGAACTTATTAAGGCGTTCTTTGTGCTATTAATGATGCCCGCGATACGGAAAGTCAAGCAGAAGAACCGTTACAACGTCGACGAAGTCGGAATGATGGAAGGAATAGAACTGAACGGTCTAGTCCTCGGTCCTTCAGAGAAGAAAGCAGCACTTTTGAAACAGCCTACTGTACCAATTACCACTGGTAATGACATCCATTACCAGTTTTTGTGGCCCGTGCACCTTCCTCTTTTAGGTTTTTGGAGATTTGGGTCGCAATACAAGAATATTTGGTCCGTGCGCCCTCTCCAACTTCCAAGGCGGTCAATAGGCGGACGGGTACCCGTCCTTCTAAAATGGGACGGGTCCCGTCCCAATTTCCATATTTGGCATAGTGTTCTCCGCTATCGGATCGTCAGTATCATCACCCTTCCCCTTGCAAGATCCAGTTCAAGATTCAACTACGCATCTGAGGTACGATGGTCCACGAGCAATCCACCATGTTGAGACCGTGTGACTAAGTTGGTCCGGTCTGCTGGTAGCTGGGATGTGGATACTATGTCAGGAGCTGTGCTCTTCTCGGATATATGTAACTTAGAATGAACAACAATACAATCAACCCATTTTGCTTTATTACACCAAAGATACGTCACGTTAAGAGATGATTGGTAGAAGGCCCAGCCACCGGGAACCTCACTAGGTAATCGCCAGTATAGAAGAGCAATGGGCCTGCCTTTAGGGTACCCAAAAGCAAGCTACAGCTGGTGCCTTGATTACAAGCAGATGGGGAGGTGCTGCACCACCTCGACGGGTCTAAGAGAGTGGACTAAAGAAGAGATGATGGCTTATTTAGACTGGGACAAAGCAGAGGCTGATCGCATCGAAGCACAAGTAGCTGAGGAGACCGAGAACGGACGACTGTTTACAAGCAGAAGAGGCATGAGCGAGCTTTGGGAGATGGCTCAGCGGGATATTGATGAACAAGAAGCCTTGTATTCTGCCGCGGAACAGGAAGAAAGTTGTATTGTAGTTCAGCCCTAGTTCTAGTAGAGTTTAGAGTGGATGTATCACTTGAATACATCAAGGTTGTTCAAATCAAAGTTATCGACTTGCTTTGAAAAAAAACATAGCAGGTTAATGGGACTTCAAGTAAAACCACTCGAGATAGTGGAATTGCACAGCGGGAGGCAATCCGATAGCGGAGAGGGCTAGACTGAGTATGGCAATTGGGACGGGACCCGTCCCATTTTAGAAGGACGGGTACCCGTCCGCCTATTAGCCGCCAACTTCCAAGGACACCTGGCGCTGATTCCCTGTCACCGCAAATAGGAAGCGTCTTTCGGGTTGTAAAAGGATGCGCCAGAAACTCAATTGTAATAAATATAATTTGGGAGATTTGGCGCCGTGTCTCCTATTCACATAATCCTATCAGACCTAAAAACCACATGCCAGTATTTATTCCACTTGGCGTCCTTGATCAGCGCTTTTTTACTTGCGTACCCTACCCATCCAGGACCACCTAATGGATAACCCCACCTAATGGATAACCAAAATTTCGTTCCGCCCATACAAAATCCAAATTTTCAATTGCACCGTACTCGGCCAGGAATAGAGGTACTTGCAAAGTAAGACCTGTACTATATTGCTTTTTTCAAAGAATTTCCATATCGGTTTGAAATTTCCCCGTTCCGCCTCGTGGCCTGGTTCCATAGCCCTTTGATTTTTTTTGCATTTTACCTCATGTACCCTAGGTGACTCCATCTATTCAAGCCGACTTTTCACCTAATTTACTCTGCAGAACTCCCCCCCGAATGATTCATCGTAACTATACCGAAGATGACGTAGCTGAAGCTATATTAGATATCACTGATAGAGGCCTCTCACAGAATGAGGCGGCTCAGAAACGTGGAGTGCCTCAGTCGACCCTTTCTGGACGACTTTCCGGTCAAGCGAGCAGAAATGAACGTATCCAGGCCCACCAGCGTATTTCCAAGAGCCAAGAGGAGACCCTCATTCGTTGGGTGTTGCGACAAGAGTCTCTGGGCTATGCTCTCTCGCACAGCCAGCTCCGTGCCTGTGTCGAGGCCACCCTCAAACAACAAGGCGATAACAAGCCCCTGGGCAAGCACTGGACCACCAGGTTTGTGAAGCGTCACCTACAACTATCTACCAAGCTTGGAAAACGCCAGGAAGCCGCCAGATTCGACGGATTTACTCCGAAGGCGGTCAATTGGTACTTCGATATTCGGGAGACAGAATACGGCTGGATCAAGCCTGAGAACACGGTTAACGTCAACGAGGGCGGCATAATGGCGAGTTTCGGTAAGCCTTCTACAAGTACCCTATGGGTTTCCATAGGTTATAACTAATTAGTTATCCATGAGGCCTGGACAGCCTCGTAATCGGGAGCTCTGACCCGAAGAAGAAGGCGATGTTGAAAGGCGTCCAGTCACGCACTTGGACCTCGTTTATTGAGGCTGTCACCGCAACTGGTCGCGCTTTAAAGCCGGGCATTATCTTTAAAGGAAAAGAGCTACAAAAGCAGTGGTTTCTTAACGAATTCGAATTGATAGCGGACTGGCACTACATCA
Source organism: Fusarium oxysporum Fo47 (assembly GCF_013085055.1). NCBI lineage: Eukaryota > Fungi > Ascomycota > Sordariomycetes > Hypocreales > Nectriaceae > Fusarium > Fusarium oxysporum. The sequence goes on from NC_072846.1 coordinate 2,848,799, forward strand.
CATCCCCGAACGGCTGGACCGACAACCATATAGCTCTCGAGTGGTTGAAAGACGTCTATCTACCTCAAACAGAGCCTCGTGATGCATCGGATGCGAGACTCATTATCCTTGACGGTCACGGAAGCCATGCACAGGTGAGCATTTCGGGGTTTTCGCCGCGGAGTCGTCCGCTATAAGATTGCTGACTAGCATCCAGGATGAGTGGATGGCCACGTGCTTTCTGAACAACGTCTACTGCTGTTACCTACCGGCACATTGTTCCCATGGTCTACAACCGTTAGACAATGGAATTTTTAATGTCATCAAAGGTGCGTATCGGAAAGAACTCTAAAAGCTGGCTAGTTTGACCGATTCTGCGCCGGTTGACAAAGTCAACTTTATTCGGGCATACGCGAAAGCCAGAGAGGCAGGCATGATGAAAGAGATTATCTTATCCGGTTGGAGATTTACTGGAAATTGGCCTATAAACCGTCACAAGGCTCTAACGCATCCTGAAATTCAACCGGACAAAGAAAAAGTGGTGGAACGGTTCAAGACGCCGAGCCCTCCTCAGTTGCACTCAGATGATACGCCGAAAACGAGCCGCCAGGTGAGAGAGTTGGCCAAACACCGCAGTCGTCCGACCAGGCGGAAGTACAGTAAGATCGCCAAGGGGTTGGAAACTTTAGAGATGAAGGTGGCCGTTCAGAATGCGCGGATTACGGGCCTCGAGGAGCAGATGGCCCAGGTGCGGCGAGGGAAGAAAAGAAAGGCGGTACCGAACCCGAACCGACGATTCATGGCTCTGGCGGAGACTCTAGCAGCTGGAGAAGCTCTTCCTGACTTAAAGGAAGCAGAAATAGAGTTGGATGTGGACGAGGAGGCCGAGTCGGTGATTGAGGTGGGTGTCAGGTCAGAGGATGAAAGTGACGACTTTAGGGTCGTAACAAAGCACAGCCAGCGCACACGGAGCGGTCGGGAGGTCAAAAAACCGCGCAGAGAATAAAATTTCATCAATTTTATGGAGTTTCTCTCTAAAGCTTCGCTTTTTAACTGACGAGCTGGCGTTCTGTGCATGTATCAAAATTTGGATTTTATGTGGGCGGAGCGAAATTTTGGTTATCCATTAGGTGGGGTTATCCATTAGGTGGTCCTGGATGGTAAATTAAAACAACGGCAGTTGCGAATCACACAAAATTCCATAGGACTTATCACATGGTGCAGGTCCACAGAATATGACAAATCAGTCAGGGCGTCGCAAGTGGATATCTTCAGGGGTACTGACTTTTAAACGAGCGTTCATTGGCTCATGAGCAAGCAGCAGGGATATCGCGCATTTTAAACGATTTTTGATTCGTTGCTTTGAAGCAGAGTGGAAGGCACTCTTCGATGGCCACCTACCCTATATGCTCTTCAGGATCATCTTTTTTGCTCGTTCAGGTCGCCCCAGATGGAAAAGTTATTATTTCTTCAGTTGAATCAATTTGTGGAAGTTCCTGCTACAGTATGGTGCTCTTTTTAGCTCGTATACTGCTACGGTTGGGAGATGTTGCGTCGAAATCTGTTTTTTTGCTCTCTTCGAGCGTAAAGGTCAACCCTGACCCCGCCAGCCATCATAGATATCTAGCCGGGTGAGCTTTAATGAGCCGCGATAGGCCGAAAATATCTTGCAAGTAATTCTGCCTTCTGTTCTGAGTAACACCTACCCTGCAAGGGAATAAACCGGAGATAGACAGGTACTTGAGAAATGGACAGGGTACGCGACAATTAGGGGTCTGGCTCGATAGTACTAATGGTAGAATCATCAACTTCTTGAATGGAGATAGTAAAGTTGTCACAGGCAAAATTGCCGTTTTCTTCAATCTCCTCAGTGTCAGGTAACGAATTGTTCACAAGTTCCGATAGCCCATTCTCTCCACTGAACAAAACATTGGGGAATACAGCTGAGCTGAACGTTGCGAAGCTGGCTACTCTATAATAGGAAATGTAACGCTTGATCTATTGTAATATACCACGGCATGCCGCGACAGCAATATTAATTCTAAAACGACAAATCTTCATTTATGGTCTTTAGACCAGAGAACTATATAATAGAATTAAATTTGGCGAAAAAATTGGTGGCGGCGTTGAAGACCTAAGTCGCATTTGCCTACTGGAAGCCTGGAAAATGTACTTACTTTACTTATGTAGAACGCCGCACCTCATAGTGTAGCCGGTACAATGCGCTCAGACATGGCAGTCCAATCTCGAAAGACGATAATTTGTCTAAATGGTGATATCATCGCTCATCGTCGACGTACCATGTTAATATACAGGTCGGATGGAAGTTTCTCCGGCCCGCTACCCCACCGAGTCGTCATGCTTTCTCTTGGCTCGCTTTTCCGCTGTTCATTTTTCTTGTTCTATTGGTTCATCGCACTTGGAAGAATAAACTGCGACAGATATCCAGCCATGGCAACAGCAAAAACATCGCTCCCGTATCACGAGCCGGGGATTGTGACCATCCTTATACAAACCTCGTTTGTGCTCTTATTAAACGTCGTCAATTTCCTCCTCGATCGCACCCTCTACTGCGGTCTTCTTGGCCAAGTTTTTCTTGGCGTGGCTTGGGGAACGCCAGGTGCCAAGTGGCTAACTGTAGAAGCAGAGGAGGTTATTGTGCAGCTTGGCTATCTTGGCTTACTGCTTCTGGTGTACGAAGGTGAGCCGTGACTCTTGGACCATCTTGGCACAAGTCGACAACTGACATTGATAGGTGGTCTCTCGACATCCTTTCAAGCTCTCAAGGCCAACCTGCTCTTATCTTCATTCGTGGCCATAACAGGGATCGCCCTGCCTATGGGCATCTCCTTCGTCCTGCTGGAACTCACTGGTGCAACGCCTCTCCAATCTTTTGCAGCGGGGGCGGCTCTTTGCTCAACAAGCTTGGGCACAACTTTTACCGTTCTGGGCTCGAGCGGCCTGATCAAGTCGCGGCTGGGCGTCGTGCTTACAAGCGCTGCTATGATGGATGATGTTGTCGGTCTTGTCATGGTGCAAATCATCTCCAACTTGGGTGGATCTAGCTCAAGCATCAGTGCTGTAACCATCATTCGACCTCTACTTGTTTCTGCTGCCTTTGCTATTTGTGCCCCCGTGGCCTGTCTGTTGATATCTAAACCGTTCACCCTATGGCTAAACGAGCATCGGACGAAACAGCCATCAGGAGTCGCCAACCGAATTCTTACCAGGAGTAGCTCTATTTGGGTTATCCATACCTCGATCCTCATAGGCTGTGTCGCCAGTTCATCGTATGCTGGTACATCTAATCTCTTTGCTGCCTACATAGCGGGTGCTTCAATTAGTTGGTGGGACACAGAAGTTCCCCATCCAACACTCAACCGCCTTGTGTCGGAAGAAACCTCTCCCCCATCGCAGAATACCGGTGACCGGGATGGTGGAGAAACCAGAGACACGGTTTCGCCGACCGACTCTGAATCTGAATCCAGGCCCACGCCGTCTGAGTCTGAACTCAGGTCTACGCCATCCAGTACTCCACTCTTCTCAGGCGCTCAGATTTACAACAGTTACTTTATGCAACCACTGGAAAAGGTTTTGAGGCCATTCTTCTTCGTAAGTGGCATTATGACATCCTACTCGAGATCCGACTGACATTCAAAGGCTTCGATAGGATTCTCTATCCCTATCACGGAAATGTTTCGCGGCCCAATCGTCTGGAAAGGGTTTGTCTACGCCATCCTCATGCTCGTTGGCAAGCTGTTTTGCGGACTTTGGCTCATCCGTTTCTCTATTCCCCGCCTCCCCATACGATTCCCTCTTATATCAAAACTGTCTAACCTCCGGGTAAAAAACTGTGCCAGCAAAGTTCGTGAGAAACAGACACCGCCTTGTAACGAATCCGCAGAGTCAAGCTCTTCGCAGCCAGTATCGCCACCAACCACTTCGCCTTCTCCCAATACAGACTATTCAACAACCCGGAGCCAGATAATCACACCACATAGCGAACCAGCTGGTTCTAAGCCACGCTCAATTTATCCCGCTTCTATAATAGGCTGTGCTATGGCTGCTCGTGGTGAGATTGGATTTTTGATCTCGTCCATTGCAGAGAGCAAGGGAGTGTTCAGTACCTCTTCTGACGATTCTGGACAGAGCTCAGATATTTTCCTCGTCGTCACTTGGGCCATTGTTCTATGCACCATCATTGGACCCTTGGCTGTTGGTTTGTTGGTCAGGCGCGTAAAGCAGCTGCAACGGGGCGTTGAAAGGCAAGACCGTATAGTACGCAGTGATGTGCTCGGAGTCTGGGGAGTATCTTGAAGGATAACGGTAAATGTAGTGGTTTGGCTTAGTGCTTCCGTACCTTTTACGAGATTCATCCCCGCACTAGGAGACTCTCAGCAAGGCAACATGCTGTACAACAACCCGCCATCTGATACAGTAAAAAGGAAAGGACATGACGGCATATTTTAGGCCGAGGCCACTTGATTTCGTTACGAACTCTTCTGCAACGGTACATAGTCCCCAAGCTGTTAGGTTTTCGGAGAGGACGGCATGATCGATTGCATGGGAGAGAATGCCGCCTTTGGTCCTGATGGTTGTGCTGATGGTTGAACAAGACTCTTTCGACCATAAGTCACGGGACCGGGAACCCGTCACCCCGCTTTTGGCCCAAACACAATAACCTCGATATCTTTAACTATATAAAAGTCAACAAAAATAAGCTCTTTTCATCCGGTCTTTCTTTTATTAATCAAATAAGCTTATATGAATTAAGAAATGAGCTAATTAACTTAACTATTCCTTTTGTTTTACTACTGTTGTATCTCTTGTTTTATAAAGCTCCTTTAAAGTATATACCTTCTGATTTGGGTCTAAAATAACCTTTCTTCTCTTTGAGACTTGTGATTGGTCGTTTTTCTCGCTTAGTACCTTATTTTCATCTGTTATTAAAGCTAATTGAACGGCCCGTTCATCAAGGCCCTTTCCAATCGTCCGGAATAGGTGCCTTTTCCCCGGTGTAAGTGCCTTATTGCTTAATTCGTCTCTTGCAAGCTGCATAACATCTGATAGCTTATGTGGTGTTTTAAGATAAGGTAATTGAGAGCTTGTATTGGCTGGTGGTGTACTCGGATTGCCTGATTCAGCAGCTTGAGCCTCATTTTCATCCGGTATCACGTATTTACTTGATAACGGTCTTGTAACATTGATAGGCCACAAGCCTGATGAAAGCCAGCCGGCCCGGATCTTCTCTTCGGTAAAGGCACCGGCCCGAGCTTTAAAATAACACCTTAAAAAGGCAGCCTTAGCTGTATTCCCTTGTTCAACTAACGGAGCTTCCATCTCAAGTTCCCGGCGATACATCATCTTCAATACCCTAAATATAGTTAAATCAAGAGGCTGAAGAACATGCGATGTGTGCGGAGGAAGGTAACAGGGGTGAATATTATGCTTAAAACAAAGGTAGATGAATTCATCTGTTAAATGGTTCTCATACCTGTCTAAGAAAAGAAGCCTCTTTTCCCCATCCTGTTTAGGCAATGCATACGGGATAAAGACCTCCTTAAGCCATAGGGCTGAGATCTCGTTAGTAGTCCATCCCTTCGGTGATGTTGCAAAGCGCCAATTGCCTAAAAAGGAAGGATCCCTCGGGAACCATTGTTGTTGAGGCTGATCTCCCTTGAAGATGATAAACGGGATAAGGGCCGTGCCGTCGGCACATATAGCTTCTGTTATAGTGACCCAGCTGCGGCTGTGAGGGCTCTTCTTTAAGGTTTCCCTCTTCTCTGATTGGCCAATGACTAAGCCGTTAATACCGACCCTTTGGACGATGCCGGTTTCATCCATATTCCAACGGTTGCAGCCGCGGATGATCGTGATCTCGGGATCCTTCAATTAGTCAAACCAAGTCCGGATAATAATTGCCTTTGCCCCTTCAATACGCTTATATTCAACTCTAACTGCTTTAAGCGTTTTGGTTCGTTCAGAGCGTGCGAGAAATCGGGTAACCCAATGCTTGCCGAGAGGTTTGTTATCGCCTTGTAAGCTTAAAATACGGATAACAAGTTGCCTGATTTGGAAATGGGTTAACGGAGTACAAAGGGTATCTTGAAGCCTTAAAAACCGGATGATATCGGCTTCAACGGTCGGGCCGAGCCGCTGTTGATCGGAATGAGCCTTCTTTTGAGGCCCGATACCCTTGAGTCGATCCCGTAAGCTTGATCGGGGTACAGAAGCTTCCTTGGCGGCTTTGAGCTCTGATTGGCCATTTTGAACAAGGTTAATTGCTATAAGCATATCTTCTTCCGTATAAGCAGGCATTTTAGGCCAAGACCGGATGAAAATCGTGATACAATATCGACTTTTTCAGTGATTGAATTGATGAAAGTTATGGTGTTGAGTCTCAAAGCGGGGTGACGGGAACCCGGTCCCGTGACTTACTCTCTCACCAGAGTCATCCCTTCCTTCCAAATAGCCGTTTGGTTTCACGAACACCTGCTTCTTCAATGAAGTAACAGAGGACAGTTTCAGTCCCATAGCCTTGCTCTATCACCCCTTCCCACCCTAGCTTCCCATGCTCTGTTCTCCAAGGCGTTCCTGGTCTCGCTTCCTTCCGTGAAGCATTTCCTTGACGGCGTTGTTCAGGACAAACCATACCTTTACGTCATAGATGCCTCATACTCGGGGAGTCAGAGGTTGCCTTCCATGATCAACTTCGCCCGTCCCTTCTCCCCTGTCCTCTATTTGTAGTGGAATTTCCCGCCTGCGGTTGTGAGCTTGCGTTAGGACCCAAAGTTTGCTACCCAAAATGCAGTTCAAGTCACTTTGAAAGGAGGGGCCGCTGTTATGTTGTAATATTGAAAAAGCGTATGGTGTCTATTGGGATTCGGTCCGGTCGCAAATCGATCTATCTTAATTCATTTACAAACATTGGCCGACGCATTGTATTTGAATCTCCAACACAAAAGCTTTCAGCATCATTTCTTCGCACGATCATATCCATCATTGAGTAGAATTTTATTCTGAACACTGCCGCAACAACAAAAGTCCTGGTGAATTGAATTCTTTCCTTTAGGGCAAGCTTTCATCGATGTAAGCTTCCAGCCCGCTGGCGAGGAACACCGTAGCGAGCCTCGCTCCGTCGCCTCTCAAGACCCCAATCCCCTTCCTTGGAATGCTCCGGTAGCGCGGGCTTACCACCAAGACTAGCCAGAACCATCTTATTGGTCGCTGTGAAATCGTCTAAAATCTGAAGCTCCTGAAGCGTAAACCACCGGGGTACAAGGAGAATGCGGAGAGGAATTAAGAGGATAATCAGAACAGGGAAGCCGATGGCTGCGAGTGTATGCGAGACGGCCACGCATGCCGCAACGCCAATCAGTTGCAGTCCAATGTAGAGGAGGATCTTACGCCGTCGAACACGCAGCATCGGCTCGTCGCGCTGGATGAAGCGTTTCTCCGACTGGAGGTAGATGAACTTCTGAAGGATGCCATTGGACTCGATTGAACCCCACTAGCCCCAGTGTTATCAGCGAGACCTCATCGGCGAGAGGAAGAAAAGGAAGGGGATAGTGCAAACTTGTGTGAGAATACTTACCCCAACAATGAAAAACACACCGGCGAATACCGCCGCTGGCATGACGTGCAAGACCACTAGAAGAGGGCCGGTCATAGTTCCAATCAATCCCAAGCCCATCAAGAAGTGCGAGACGCGCTGCTCAACCACAGCGGTGGCTCGTACGACGGGGCGACGTATCTCAGTACCCTCTCCTTCGGAAGTCGGGATGATCTTCAAATCCGTCTCATAGATCGTCAAAGAGTCTGTGTGAACAGGTGCCTAATGGTAACACAAGCAAATGAAAATGTCAGAGTCGATGGGCTCTCCACATGGTATCGCACGAAACGAGATACTACATACCTGTGGCACGAGGCCGTTGGGCATGGGCAACCCGAGAATACCCGCGACAAACGTGGTGCAGCCGAGGAGGAAGAAGTCCCAGTGGAATCCACCGGGCTTCTTTAAGGGATACTGTCGAGCCTGGGCGGTAATGCTGCTGACGTTCTAGTTTTTCTCGTCAGCCATCCATTCACACTTTTCGGGACCAGACTATAGGAGGGGCCTTAGTCGAGGGCTCTAGCTGACTCACGTGGTCATAGTAAAACAGCAGCATGGTTAAGAAACCAAAGGGCATAGCGACAAACACCCATTTGACGTCCAAGTTCCAAAAGTCAATGAGCCAATTTCTCGGCTGTGTAGGATGGAAGGCCTTGGTGACGGGAACTCGCTCGATGTGCGTCGACTTGAGCGTGCCAGGAAAATGGGAGAAACCGACCCAGAAGAGAGTGCCGAACTTTTGAGAAAGTCAGCCATCTACACGTAGAAATGCTTGGGAGATGATCTCAAGACAGAGAGAGGTAGGTTAGTTAGTTTCAGAACTTACCACGTAGGCATAGTCAGCCAGTATTAAGCGGATTCCCGCCTTCCATACCGTACTCGACCCCAGTTTCTCCAGAGTGTAAACGGTTGCGAAATAGAGGATGGCGATGATGCAGGCCAGGTATCCTGCCGCAAGCCCCTCCTGGTTGAACTCGTTGACAAGTTCCTCGACTCCCTTAACTGTTACCCGATGGTCAGCCTGCTTGCGAGACCACAGCGATTTGAAAGACAGTTAAACGTACTGATGTAAATGATTCCGACATACATGCCGAATGACTCGCTCGAGAAATCTGTCACATAACGCATGTAGTCACACGTATTGAAAACGGCAACAAGCCAATGGAAAATCGCCGCCCAAATACCTGTCCACGCCATGAACTGGGGATAGATGGAGACATCATATATGCTAATGATATCATAGATGGTGAAGTTAAACAATGCGATAAGACCCGTCACACCAACAATAGTGAGTGGCTGGGCACTGAGCAGGCTGAAGACAATGGCTGCCATAGCCGAGGAGAACAGGGCCTCGTTAATTCCAAAGAATTGTCCCGTTCGACGATACATGTCGAGAGTGTAGGCGATGGCAGGAAGAAGGCTATTATCGACAACATCAGTATCAGTTCGACAGAAACCAGGAGGTTTGATCTTCAAGCAATGTCAAGAACATACTTAACAAAGTACATGCGAATTGTGCTAGCGACGGTCCGGTACGTAAAGGCATCGACAATGTCGCTCCAGTAATACGGCAATCTGCGTTTGACGTCGTGGTACATTCCTCTACCTGGATGGAGCATTCGCCAGCGTCGCCATCCGCGCCTGTCATCGTACGTGTAGGACAGGTTCGTCTTCTCCTGTCTCAATGTCGCGTCGCTGGACGAGTTGCCAGGCTCGACCTCGTCCAACATATTGGCGAATGCGCGTCTCAGCGGGCTGTCTGAGGGGAAGGAACAGTATTAAGAAAAGTGTGAGAAAGGGGGGTGGGGAAGTAAAAAGAAGGAAAATAAATGACAATAATGCCATGTCATAACTATATATAACCAAAAAGGGACGGACCGCGAGGGCCCCTTCGCTGACTTAAATGTGGAGTGGAGAGGCGAAAATGGCTCGGTGACGTTGCGGCTTGGAAAGCGCAAAAGCCTGGCTTGTGCAGGGATTAGAAATGTGTAGAATTTAGTGTACCTTTTTCATAGGGGTTAGTGCATAGTGGTGGTGTGGGGCGGATTTCTGCCTGGGCAGAAATCCGTCTTTCATGTTTTTTCCCCCAACATCCCTTATTTCCCCATGTCACGGCATTCTGGGGAGAGGACATGTAAGCTGCAAACAACGATTGGGGTTTGAGCAGGTGGCGTCTCGCGGAGCTTCTTTGTTCTCGCACCGACCAATGACTGTTGTTAAACCCTACCTTATGCTCTGGTTTCCAGACCTTCAGTTGGACCGAAAAGGAACCAATGCGACGGAATGGATAGTGGAAGGGGTACTAGAAGATTTAGACAGCATGGGCCCCTACCGTAACTGTAGATACCACGTTGATTTCAACATAGCCTAGGACATGCATGATTCATTGCCTGCGGGCTGTGGTGGGCCGGTATACTGGTCGCCAAGTCCCAATTCTCACAAGTGGGTCGCCTGTCATTAAACCCATGCCGCTTGCACCCACCTAGCTTGAGATGAACCCGGCCCCAAAACTTTGGGCTTTGTACGAGTCCGTCCACAACATCGCTCACTGCAAAATGTTCTAGAACAGTTCAAAGGTCTGGGATCGCCATGATCGGTTCGGACTCTTGGGCAAGAAAGGGACACAATAACTGTATCTAGGCACCGGGCGACCGCGGAACTGTCAGACTCGTGGCCAACAATTATGAGGGCGTCGACGCGATAGACTGGTCGCCAGCCCCGAGCTGGTATTGAACTGGCAGGGCAACTGCTCGGTTTGTTATTCATAATTGCAAGCCTATGGGTAGTTTCAAGAGTCCTTCTGGTTGGGCGAAGAAGGTACATTCCTTATGAGCTAGGATAGAGTGGATATCCCGACGCTTGGATGAGGCCGTACATGCCGTAAATCTTTTCGTTAGTATAGTAAGAAAGAGTATTTTATGACAACGTATGATTTGGCTCCTTTTCAAGTAGCGTTAATTATGCGTACGCTTTCTTCACTGCTAGGCATGCCGTTGACCTTCATGCTACGCCAGTTCGACATTTATTATATTATATATGGCGTCGTAATTTATCATCATTCTTGTAGTGATAGATAGTCTAAGCAACGCCCCTAGCCTCAACCCCATTCATTCACCACCTTCATAAGTTACAAGTCCCTAATTAACTACTTGACTTAATCCTGGGCTCGAAGAAGCTTCCTCTTCCATGATGATATCACTATGTGCTGTATCTAATATCCAGACATTGCCAACTCCTGCCGTTTCCAGTCACTTTTTGATGTGCCTTCCCTTATCTGGCTTCCTCACAAAGTGAACAAGCAAGTCCTACCGCCGAGCGGCGACTCTTTTGCACTCTTTTGCACTCATAGTGTCTGCAGTGCTGTGAAGTTCTCGATCAATTCTGTTAGGTAGGCGCTCGCTCAGTGCTAGAGCAAGTCTCGGATAACGTCCTTCTATTCCGCCTCTCTGGTCAAGAACTCTACGGTGCTCAACTCATTGAAGGGCAGCGTGGCACAGTGTCGGTAGTAACAAGATCCATGAATGTCGCTAAGGAGGTTGGTAATGGATTAATCGACAGGGAACAGGAACAAGCCGTCATTGATGCCTTTCTAGCCGTGAGTCACAGGTAGATGAATCCTCCGGTTCTCATTTTTCCACGTGCGTTCCGCTCCTTTTCTAGGTCCTCAGGCGGTTAGAGTATATGCTGGGCGGAAAAGAGTAGTAGTCGAGAATGAACGTGTTCGGTCAGTTTGGAGAAGTCATAGAGATGTTGATAGACAGGCTGAGATTTTTCTTCGATGAACACAGATAGAATTAAAGCTGATCTGTTTCTCAGTCTGTTGCCAGTAGACATGCAGAGTGCATGAAGCGGGATATTGTGGATCGTCATGTGCCAGAAGGGGTATTTGCACTGCCTTCTGATAGTACAGCTCTGCCGCCAAAGTGCGCCATTAGACGGGGCCAAACTGATTAAAGATCTCCCTAAGGGTAAGCGAGGGTCATGTTTCGAAGGACTTCGGTTGCTGTGTAGATTTGTTGAGGAGCGCGTTAGGAAATTCGCCGACGCTTTCATCATTCCATGTGAGTTGGGACGCCCAAAGGGCTGGTGAGAAAGAAGCCCATTGTTCTCGGATTTCACAACTAGGGTCGGCGACTGACGCCACAGCACGAAACTGCCACGGAGCGTACATCATGTTGTAGGTTCTTGTTCTGCTTTTGATCTCGGGTGCGGATCTGCAGACCGTCTTCCTGAGCGACAGATATCGGAATACGCGAGTAATGAACTTACCTACCAAAGACGAATGCCGCAAGGAGTCAGGAATCTTGCGTCCTTCATTCTCGTTCTGAGTACGGTGAAGCCACTTCTTGAGATCCTTTTCTAACAACAACATCTGCGCCTCAAACTCTGCTTGGCATTTGCCGTAATCTACGCCGGCCTTTCTTGGCTGTCCGTTCATAAGACGCGAATCCATTTGCTGACCTGGGAAGAGGCAGCAGTTTCCTAATGTTGAGTGATGAATGTCGATGCGTGGAAGAAAACCGTTCTTGTTGTGGAAGAAGAGGGGAGCCGGCTTCTTCTGGAGATCGCTCAGTGCTCCACTCATCTGGATCAAGAAGTGCAAGGACTGAGAAATCCCCAATCGCCCAATAATATGTCAGTATTAAGTTCCGTGCAGATTATTAGTGTTCCACGTGAGATTCCCCACTGTAATTATACATGGATAACGAGATTCTGTGGTAGGCATCCTGCACTTGATTGCGTAAAATCTCTGTGATTGGTGTGATCGGACTTGTAAACAAGTAGGCTCTGGGTTTGCATTCCTTCACTCTACTCACGCAATGCAACTATGCTTAAGTAGGCCAAATAGGGAGTAGATGCCAAGCAGTCGGTGCAACTTCGTATGTAATCTTTTTTTTTTCTTTTCCGAGAGAACACCAAGCCATGGAATAAGCTTAAATGCTACCTCTGGTAAAGGCAGGTTTCGCCGTTCGATGGTTTTCTTTTTTTTTTTTTTTTTTTTTTTTTTTTTTGTTGTTGTAAGGCTCGATCATCCCGCCTTTCTCCCTTTGCCATCATGTCGTCCATGCTTTCCGCGTCAAGGCTATCATTCTCTGCATGGGATTCCTCCTCACGTGTCAATTAGTCTTATTCGCGTGCTCATGCATCCAAAGGCCCGGACGCTACGAGGCCCGTGGGGTCTGATCGTTACCGAGAATAGCGGCTGAATGACGCCACAGCCTATTTGCCGAGGAACGAAAGGTGGGTACGAAGTTGCTGTCATACATATACTTTCTGCCCGGGCAGATTTGCCCCACCGCTGCTAGCTACACCTGTCGAGCTGGAATTTGTCTTGCTCAGATCTCACCTCCTACTGATCTACATTCCCATTCTCAAGCAACCTCAAAACACACAAATTTCACGACAACATGGATCATGTGCGTGAGGCTCTCCAGGGCGACTTCTTTGACCAGGTGAGCAGAGCGCTATCGGACTACGCTCTAGACGAACTCAGCAACCCTATCCTCTGCGTCCACGTATTTGTTCGAGATAGGAGCGATGCCAGTGATGGCAACGACACTTCGAAGGCCGATGGCTGGCGTCATTCTAGCGAACTTCTTCTATCAGTACGTTTTGCGACATTCAGGCCTGGAAAGTGGACTAACTCGTCCAAAGCATCAAGTTGATCTTGCTAGTAGCACAGCACCCCAACCACCTTGCAGTCCTACGTCGGCGTCAAGTACCTCCCCTCGGACATCACGACGGAGCGAGCCTCCGCCCGCTACGGCTCCCGCGACCGACGCAGCCCGGAGAGTCACGAAGGCCACTGCCCTTGCCTTGCCACGTAAACGGCAAAGTGGCTTACGCCCGGCTCCCAGGAGCACCGTTGTCGTCGATGATGGCCTCGATAGCCGCCGTCAGATGCAAGTCGGAGACGAGAATTTCCCGAAAAGAGCCAAAATTAAGCCTGATGGCGTGTTTTATGCACGGGAGTCATCGCTAAGCAAGTTTATTGTTGGCGTATGGGAACAAATACATTCGGGCCTCATTCTGGACCCTCATGTCCTCACCGAGCAGGTCCAGCTTACCGCCGCCACAGCTACTTGTACAACAGCAATGCCAACGCCACAAACATTCGCCTGCGATACCCAGAGATCTCAGGGGACCCCGCCAGCTTCACTTGGTATTACTGTCGGTATCCAGAGCCGTTCAGGTATTACTTACGACTTCTTTAGTCGAAGTAATTTATTCTGTCGCAGAGTCACCCAGGCCAGCCGCACCTGTCGTTCCATCGAGGTTATTGTCCAGGCGCGTTGGGTCGAGCTCTTTGACTCATACGTCGAGTATCTTTCCTGCACGAATCCTGGAATGTCCTCAACCAAGAGTCGCATGAGAGCGCTGACCGAGGCCTGTAATGACTTCGGGTGGTCCGAAAAGGAGCTGCGAAACAAGATGGCCATCTGGCGAGGCTACAAGGAGATAAAAGACATTCTGGGCTGGGTTGCGCTGGTGTTTTCGGGAATGGGCCTCTACCGCCTTTGCAAGTACCGCATCGACTTTGACAAAGAGAAATTTCAGCGAGTACGAGCATTGCGACTACGGATGGAGGTAGCCGCAGATACTTTACATCAAAATTGGCGCCAGATTTTAGCTATTGTTGGTGAATCTACGCAACAGCGCTTCAGCGGCCACCCTCATGACTGGGTCGTGTATCAAGACGGCTTTGACCCAATTCCCCTCCGATCAACATACCTAGAGAATGATCCGAACTTCAGTTTTGAACATCTCGAAGAATCTGTCCTAGATACAACGTCGTGGGGCGCTGACGACCCTCGCTGGATCCCTCCGCTTAATGCTATTGCATGCGTTACAGACACGAATATCTGTGATGTATGCGGGCAGGCGCAGTCTAATGACGCCACACTCAATTCTTGCAAGTGCTTCCCTAGCCTCTTCGGCGGTCCAAGGTTGCCATGCCCGGTGCAGGTCTTTCGAACACCTAACGGACGAAATAATGGGATCCAGGCACTTCTGCCATTCGAGAGGGGTATTGCCATTGGAGAGTTTGTGGGACTTGTGACTAAGAACATGGAGGACCAGGACGTGCTGGATAGTAAGGCGGGTGGGCGAAGATATCAGATCTGGCAAGGGAGGCAAGGGAACTTTACTCGGTTCATGAATCATAGTTGCAAGCCGAATGCGCAGTTCCAAAAGTTTGTCTGGCTAGGGACGCAGCATATTTTACTTGTGAGTAAAGGGATTGAAGCAGGCATGGAGATCACGGTAGACTACTCCGGAAGTTATTGGCATGGGCTAGATAAGAGATGTCTCTGTGGTGAAAGTTGTTGTCGATATAATGGTAGTACATAGGGAATGCCGCTATTGTTCTCTTTCCTTATGGGAAAATACATGCTTCTTGGATCGCGAAAGAAATGCAACTGGCCATGTCAGACACCAGTTAGCACTCAGAGTAAAGCACGTAGCAATTTGCCACAGTGGCTAGGGCCAGCTTAGAAGTGCCAACAAACCTAGGCAAACTGGGCTCGTCTCGATTATGAGTGCTGTTGAAAGTAAAATTTAAGAGCAGGAGACGTACTAAGTCACCAACTGAGACGTTATCGAGACATTCTCGTTGTATGCGGCCAACACGTACTACCCTACTCTTCTATTCCTAATTGTCGTGTACCCCTAATCAAGCATGTAGACCAGAAATGCGCCGCATTTCCATTTGGGCCTGTAAACCGAGAACGCGAAATGCGCCGCGTTTCTTCCACGAAGGCCCGTGCCAACCATGTAGACGACCGCGCTCTTAAACTTTATAGGAGACGCAACCCGCAAGCGGGTTGCCCAGAAAGAGCCTTGAGGAACGAAATTCAAGATGGGATTTGGGCAGGGGATAACATTTTCTGCGGATAACTGCAAGCTATGTGTAATGCAACCTCAACAAGAAACTAGCTTTTTGCTTTATTGAGGTTAACACCCATTACACCTAAGAATGCCCCACTCCTTTGCCCGCACCATCTCCGTTCTAGCCTCGCTTGCCTCTACTTGACAGGCTTGGTTGAAACACGATGCTAATGGTTACACCGGGTCTTGTGAAACATGCCCCACAAACTCTAAAACGACCCTACACAAAGCGGGATTCTTAGAAAGATGAATCCCTGAAAAGCTCACGATCAGAAGATTTATATTCAGTTCATTTGACGACAGCCCGAATCTCAGAATCTACAGGTTATCACTTATTGCAAACGTGGCGAAGTGCCCAGTTTGGCTCCAGTTCCTTTTCGACAAGGCAGTTGAGGGGCTGAGTTTCAACAATCCAGCCCCAGAGAGCCTGGTCACCGCCGTGTCCGAAGGCCGTCAAGAATCTTCCTTCGCCGGTCTTTATCTTCGTGCCATATTGCCTTTCATGTAAGAGCACGAGGCCAGTTGTCGCGCAGCGTCCAATCCTTTTGCGTCAATTGCGGATTGCCTATCACAGCCGTTCTGCAAACACTTAAGTCCCAACTTCACAGAATGAGAGATCCTCACATGGCGGTTGTTACTAATGGCGTGTATGGGAGGGTCAAATGCGAAATCAGACGCAGCAAGTCATCCAAGAAGAGAGGCTTGAGGCTGGGGCGGTGCAGGGCGGCGGAATGCTGAAGGAAAGATCACAAAAGAATGAATTGGAAAAATCGCAAGAAAGGGAGCATATGTAAAATAAGACGCCAGAATGGCAGGGAAAGGGTAAAAATACATACTTGGGTTACCGCTTGAGTCGTAGGAAATGCATGAGGACTTGAGGACTTGAGCACAAACGCAACTTTTTACTCTTTATGAGGATACTTCTTTGGGGGATGGCGATTGCGATGCGGCCTAGTCTCGCGGTCTGAGCCTGGGAAAGGATGTAAAGTGATACTTGACTCGCCAGTGTTGGCCATGGTCGACGGAGAGGAGGAATGAAAGGGGGAATTAGCCGGAGAATCTGGGCTATCTTCTGAAATCGATACATGAGACCGGCCTTCTGTGGGCTGCAGAAGCTGTTTCTTGTAGGAAGACCCTACAGCGCTGGCATCCTCAGAGCCTCGTTGCCTTTTAGAAGGAGTGGACGGAGGAGCCCGACCTACCCAGCGTTCGGACCGCTTCGAAGTCGGTGTAGAGGATGGCGTCGGCGTGGCCATGGGGACAGCAGCAGGTCTCGGCAGGTAGGCCAAGTCAAGGACACGGAGGGCCAGCTGATTAGTGTCAATGGTGCGACCAGCGACTTTGGCAGTGATGCTGAGAAAGGCTCCCGACGGCGGTATCTTGACTCTTTGCCAACGCTTGGTGTTTTCTAAGAAACAAGCGACAGAGAACGCAACTGGAACTGCCTTTGAGGTGTCGTAGACTGATGTTTCGACAGCGAAACAGCGGTCCTCTGAAAGGTCAGGAGTCTTGTCGCTACGAGGTGGCACGAAGCCGATGATGGTCACCATCGGACACCACTGTTCTGGCAGGTGTTGTCGATACTCGTCAAAATCAGACACGTCTCCCGGGTGTCTAGGGAGAGTCAGTTGGATCAAGATTGGGTACCAGACAAGACGGGACGTGCCTCATCAAGCTGAGGGCTTGGACACTGATTTCCAAGGGCCCGTCGGTAGACAAGGTAGTAGAGAAGCGACCATCGGCATAGAAGAAGGCGTTTGGCACATAGAGGTCCCTTTCTTCTCGTGTGAGATAAGCATGGATGCGAGTACGAATGGGCTCGACGTTGACATTAGGACTGTAGAAGCTGCTCTCCTCAAAAATGTTGGCATCGGTATGTATTTCCACGTAGTTGGATGCGTTTTCCCGACTCGGGTCGTCTGTGACGGTGTCGACGAAGTCGCGCAGGTGGAAGGTATTCGAGAAGGTCGATTGAAAAGACATAAGAGGGGTTCCAATATGTTTGGTAAGGGAACTTTGATCGGGTATTCAGAGCATGTGACAAATGTCACGTCAGGGGAGTAAACGTGAACCTTGTTCTCACTATCAAGCAGGTGATTGGTGAGTGTGACACAGGGTCGACCTGCAGAGCGATAGCCGACGTTACTGCCGTTCCAAATCAAGAGGGTGCTGTGGTTGCAGTCCGAGGTGGGAAAGACTCCCAAAGCGTTGTTGGGCAAGGATTCAGGGGTTATTTGAGTTTGAGTCTGAACGCGTCCTCCCGTAGTCCGGCTGGAGAGAGAGACGGATAGTTCGGGTGTCCGGGACGGAGCAATGAACTGAGGTAAATGCGCGGACATTAGCATTAAGACCCTGGGGGTTAAGTGGCCTGCGATCTCTTGCATTATGATAGAACCATGGTGATAAGAAAGCGAGTAAACATAGGCCATCATGGAAACCGAGAGCCTGTCCGATCTGTTCCGTCGCCTGGATGCGCGGAATCGCGAGAATGTGGCACTCGCCGGCTTGGGGATCCGCACATCGGCAGATATCTTCGAGGCCATACAGAACCAGTACGAGCACTCTAGTGGCCAGAGAATTGCGGCATGTGGAGGGACGGTCGATAGTCCGGCACTGGCAAATATGGGCATTCGGACGTCGACTGACATTCTAGAGGCGTTGAACGGGGAGAACGGCCAGGAAAGTGGTGACGTGAGCTCACAGCGACGTCATCGTCCTCATCAGACGTCGGGGACCGTGTCATCGGGTCAAAGCCAGATTATTGGCGGAGCCAAAGATACAGTAGGGAACGGGTCTCAAGAGCAGTCGAGGCATGGGAATGAACTGAAGAGGTCCGGCCCTCGCGGCAACGACGGTCAGATGCCACGCAAACGTACCAGAACTGTAGGGCGCCAGGAGCGGAGCCAATCTGAGGAGGCGGATGACCTTGCCGACGTGCTGCGTGTGTTGGAGGAAGAGTTCGCAGAAAAGGAGCGGCTATCTGATGACCAGACATGGTGCATGCCTGTGAGCCACGAGAGAAAGGTGAAGACG
Organism: Fusarium oxysporum Fo47; assembly: GCF_013085055.1. Taxonomy (NCBI): domain Eukaryota; kingdom Fungi; phylum Ascomycota; class Sordariomycetes; order Hypocreales; family Nectriaceae; genus Fusarium; species Fusarium oxysporum. Next base: position 2,867,310 of record NC_072846.1, read on the forward strand.
GTCGAGGAGTTCTATAAAGCATTCCACGACGTGAGAACGCTGCCGGTCCTCACCTGTATGTTTTGTTATCGTAAGCATAGCAGAGCTGAGTTGCAGTATGTTGACTGGGACTGGTGGGTGGCAAATGCCATCGAAAAGCGCGACGGCTCACCTTTCAAGTGCGTTCAGTGCTTCCCTGTAGGACAGAAGATTCTCGGGTGCGTAGACTGCGTGAGACACCTGGGGAGAGGTGCGTTATCGGCAGCAGCGCGGCTGCACACGCAGTTGGGATGCGAGCACATGTTTCCTGACGAGCTGAAGGATCTCACGCCGGTCGAGGAGAAGCTGATTGCGCTGAACTCGTGCTACGGCTTCATCACCAAGCACAGCGTCTCAGATGGACACAGACAAGGCGCGACCTACCCGAGACATGTGAAGGGACATATCACGGTATTCCCAAACAACGTGCAGGAGCTAGCAACGAATGTCCTCCCACATCCGCTCTTGAAGGTCATGGATGATGTCCATATATCATGGCAGGGGCAGGAGAAACCAGCGCCGAGTGACCTGTCAACGTTACTATCGGTGCGACGTAACGCCGTTGAGAAGGCATTGCTGTGGCTCAAAAGGTACAATCCGTTGTATGCCGACATCGAAATTGACGAGGCGGAATTGGATAGTTGGGATGCGCCGTCACACGGAGTGCCTTCCCAAGTTTTTGATCGACTGGAACGGAATGAGCCTTCGGCGAGAGAGAAGATGCAGACGGCGCACATTGTCCCACCCACAGAGCGCGATATCGACGATCATGAACCGGTAGATATCCAAGAGATCATGGCATCGTTAGCCGAGGGCCTAAGCACATCAGGAGAACCGGAAGTTGATGGCTTCACCTCTGGTGAGGATGGTGACGATTGGGTCGGTAATAACAGAGATCGAGTGGACGAAACAGAATCATCCGGCATGTTCAACTTGGACGGGCGCCCAGATATCCCAGATGCGGAGAAGCTACGGTATCTCGTCAAGTCCATGGGTGAGGTGGGGCCCGGGGAGCATACACACGGAAGTACCTGGAAAGGGTCAGCCAAGGTGAGGCACGGGGGCGCCGTCGAGCCTTACATCGTAGTTTCCCGTGGTGAAGTCTTTGCAGATTCCTTTGACACCTGGTTTCTAGCCAAAACATTTCCCAGCTTGTTCCCGCTGGGCAAAGGCGGTCCCCGGCAGGCCGAAGAGCACTCCAAGGATGCGACAGGGCAAGTGCATCCTATTTTCGAGCTGGAAGCCGCTGCGCAACACCTCGTATCGTCCCGGAACATGAGCTTGGAGGCTTGGGTGAAAATGGTGATCCAGCGACACGGCGGCCGCTTTGCAACGCATCCTGTCTTTCCCTTTCTCGTTTTCAATATAGGGGTGCGGTCTAGAAACCGCCGCGTGAGCATGGCAAGCATGCGGAGGAGTGATTTCCCGGACGTAGAACGTACCATCCAAGACTTGACCGCGTCAAGGCTTGAGAAGGCGAGGGGAGAGCTAGAGGCTTGCGGTAAGACTGTCGATCCAGACGTCAACCGGCTGCTGAGGAACCTGTCACTTTACGGCTACCGTCAGCCGATGTCAAGGGAGAGCCGGCTGACGATGCGGCGGAAGATCAAGTCCCTCATAATTCGGTACGGCATCCCCGCCATCTGGTTCACGCTCAACCCAAACGATATCACGAACCCGATAAAGCTCAAGCTGGCTGCATACCGTACCCGTGAGACAGGCGGAGCCGAGGAATATCTAAGAAGTCTTGATCAGGCGTACAAGAGGGCTCGACTCGCGATATCGGATCCCCTCAGCTCGGCAATCTTCTTCCATCGGGAGATCTCCATGTTCTTCCAGTACTACGTGATGGTTGGGAAGGATTCGGTATTCGGGCGGGTCAGCCAGTACTATGGGGCAGTAGAGACCAATGAAAGGGGCGCGCTCCACCTCCACGGCCTCCTCTGGCTGCAGGGTAATATGTATCTGAGTTCCCTTCTCAGCGACGTTCAAGGAGAGGAGCAAGCGGCATATCGGCAGCGAGTGACCGAGTATGTTGACAGTGTCTTTACGGAGGTTCGTTTATGCCACACCCGGAGCTGGCATGTTGGTGGATAAACGCTCACATGTCTGACAGGATCTCGATGAGGAGTCTTTCGCGAGAGTGCGAGCAGGGAGATCGGTGACGTCTGACGTGTCGTCACTATTGGAGAGAGCATTCCAATTTCCCCCGACTTTCGAAGAAGAAGCGAACTTCTGCGCAGGTGCCACACAAATTCACACGCATAGCCCTACATGCGTCAAGTACGCGATCGGGAGACGCGGAACGAAGCAGAATCCTTGCCGATTCGGGGCGCCTTGGAAACCAGTGGAGAAGACTTACTTTGACGAAGACGGGCTATTGCGGCTTCGACGCAGCCACAGCCTGGTGAACCGATGGAACAAGGTAATGGCAGTGGGGCTGCGACACAACCACGATATATCCTTCATTGTGACAAAATGTAAGGGTCTGGCGCTCGTTTACTACGTGACCAACTACGCCACCAAAGTGGAGGATCCGGTGTGGAAGCGTGTGGTGGCAGCCAAAGAACTAATTCGGCTCCTGGGCGATGATGGTACTGGGGATCAGTCGAGCAACAGGCGAGGTCGAACCGAGGGCGACAACCGTCACAGCCAAGCGCGCCGATTTCTGCTGCGAATGGCCAACAGAATCTTCACGGAACGGGCGTTGTCGCAGGTCGAGGTGTTGGCCCATTTTCAGGGATACGAGACAGAACTTACAAACAGCACCGCCTGGACGTTTCTGAACGTCTGCACTCTCTACTGGCACATCTTCCGGCGATGGCCCCTCCTGCGCCGTGCGGCCGGCGAGGGCGAGCTGGACGAGTCGATCGGGGAGACGGTGCTGCTGGGAAAAGCCGGACAGAGGATCTCGCTGTTGCAAGCTTACCCGTACCGCGGTCAGCGACTGGAAGGGTTAGCTCTTTACGACTATATGTCGGTCGTCAAATTGAAGCGGAAGGGGGGATGCGTCCGCTCGGGTGAAGTGGAACTAGACAGGGCCTGGCCATTGTCGGCATCGTGGATCCAGACACTGCGGCATCCAAACCAGCTTGCGGCGGTCTGCTTAGATGGCTATTTAGGCATGGATTTTACTGAGGAGGATGATTCCTACTACAGGAGGTACGTCCACCCCGACCGACAAACTGCAATGGTGCGACTCTTCGGGCCAAGCGTATATCCGAAACTTGTATGAGACGCCAACACAGAGCGCTGACAATTGTCATGACCGGTTTTAGAGCAGCAGTACAACACCTTGGCCTCTTCATTCCTTGGCATGCTTTACTGTGCGAGTCATCTGGCGAGATAAACAGGATTTGGGAGACACAGAAGACATGCCTCTCCAAGCGCATGACGTGGCTAGCGGACAACATCCAGTTGCTGCGGCGTTCGGCCGAGGACGTGGCGCGGGATGCCAGGCAGTGGGCGGCATTGTCCGGCGAAGGAGATCCCACTGCCGACGCAGTCGGATCAGGCAGTACGGAAGGGCACGACGCACAGGGCGTAGAGCACCGGCCTGGTGGTGTCGGTTTGGCGACCCGCCTGATAGACGTGCTAAGGAATGCGATGACGAGAAAAGAGATCACAGCCGGCTCAAAAGAGATCTCTTCTATGGTTGAGCAAATGTACCGCTTCCAAGCGACTGCCCTCGACTCCACCGACGACCTTCGCGCTACGGTCATCCCTGATCATGATGCGCACATCCTAGGAGGTTCAATCTCGCGGGCAGAGATCCCCCGGCAGGAGCAGCTGAGATCCATCAAGTCGCAGCAAAACGGTCTCTCCCGCGAACGGGAGACGATGATCCAGGGACTGCAGAATCAGTTGGGCGGCACAGCAGCCGCCGACGGAGTCGCGGCGCACAGCGGGTCCGACAGGCCCGGCCAGCAAGACGATCCTACCACGCATGCCGATCAAAGGGGCCCATCTCGGGATACGGGTCCATCGACGGGCGTTATGTTCGGCCCATCCACATCCTTTTGCGAGACCGGAAGGCAAGTGGCCGAGTCCTTCACACTGAACCAAAGACAAAGCATAGCGTTGCAGTTGATATGTCGCCAACTTGACCGGATGCGGCACGACGACAACGAAACCCCCCAACTCTGCCAATTCATTGGAGGTGAGGGAGGCACCGGCAAGTCTCGCGTCATTGCTGCCATCGCGGAATTGTTCGTTCGTACGGGACAATCCCATCGCCTGCTATTGACGGCGACGTCCGGCACAGCGGCCGCGAACATCAATGGAATCACTATCCATTCCGCTTGCAGATTCTCTAAAGACACAGTCGCGAGAGTAGGCCGCGCCGGTGACCCAGACGGCTTCGCATCGTCTGGCTCGGCAGCTCTCCGCATCGACGGGCAGACCAAGATGGACTGGCAGGAGAAACAGGTCTTGATCATAGACGAAGTCAGCATGCTGGGCGCTCGGACGCTGCACGCCGTCAACGAACAGCTCTGCAGATTGAGAGAGTCTGCTCGAGACTTCGGTGGGATTCCGATAGTCATCTTTTGCGGCGACTTCCATCAGTTCCGTCCCGTGCAGGAGCGATCGATCCTCCTCCCCAGCGCCTCTACTACCTGGGAAGGAGATAATGGCTTCGGCATAGAACAGAGGCGGCAACATGACACGGCTCACGCCCTGTGGAGGAAGTTCACCACAGTGGTGCTGCTAGATGAGCAAGTCCGTGCCGCGCAAGATCCGCGACTACGTGGGCTCCTGACACGCATTCGGAAAGGGGTACAAGACCAGTCGGACGTAGAGTACCTAAACAGCCACTGTTATCAAGAAGGCAGACGGATCCCGTGGGAGTCAGGCATCACAGTGGTGACGCCGCTCAATAGAAACCGCTGGAACCTGAACATCGAAGCAACGCTTGCCTTTCGCAAGCAATGGCAGCGGCAGGTTCGGATATTCGTCTCCGAGCATAGATGGAAGGACAATGAGCCGACGGAGGAAGAAGCCATCATGATGTTGGGTCAGGGCGACGACAGCACCATCCCGGTGCCCGCCATCTTCATGTTCGTACCTGGCATGCCCGTCGCCGTAAACAAAAACACCCATCAAGGTCTGAAACTGGTGAACGGCGCCAGTTATACGGCCCAGCACGTTATTCTCGACAAGGCTCACCCGGGCCACCAGATCGACGCCGATACCGTGCTCCATTTTGGCCCGCCGGCGGGGATACTGTTGGGGTCAGAGACGACGAGAGACTTCCGCTTCATTGGTATGCCCCCCGGTACGGTCCTCCTGACGCCTACGAGTGTCAAGATAGAGTGCCAAAGGAAACGGCCATGGCAGCAAGTCGATGTCTCGCGCAGAGGGCTGCCATGTGCGCCAGCGTTTGCATGTACGGACTACAAGGTGCAGGGAAGAACGTTAGATCTGGTGGCGCTGGAGCTGCGAGGGACCAGGACCACCAACATTGATGGCCAGGCGGTCCCGAGCCAATGCGACCCTTATAGCTTGTACGTACAGCTGTCGCGGTGCAGAACGCTGGACGGCATCATGCTTCTGTCTAGGGCGCGAGAGCATGACTTGATAGGGAACACGGTACCGGCGGAGATGGCCCAGGCTGAACTGAGGCTGGAGCAGCTGAGCGAGGAGACACTCAAGGGCGCGGAATCCCGGGACTGGCTAGAATAGATTTGAATAGATTTGAAACTAATTGGATTCGAAGGAAGAAGGCAGAGATAAAGCAGGGAAACTGAAAATATAGGAAGGGAAATGCGATTTTGGTTCGCCAGGTTTGACGGGGTCCGGCAAACACAGCCGATGCCTTGCGGATTAGTATTGACCCGCTGTTTCCCCACTTCGCTAACGTCAACGATGTTGGCCAGCTAAGAAAAACGCGATTTGGTGTGGCACGAACTTTACACGACGTCACGTTCAAAAGCACGTGAGATTTGTGCTTGGGTTTTTTTTTTGGAGCCCCGCTTCTTCGCCCGTCCTCTAAGAGCCTTTCGTTCCTCAAGGCACATTTATTATATTACGCCCGGGAGAACGGATCTCATAGGGCCTGTGGCTACGCTAAGCTATTCACGTTTTCCCCGCTTTTCGTCCATTCTACACAAAAGAAAGCCCTACTGCTCTTCCTGTTCTTACTTTTCTAGCCCCGTTTGCTTGACTCTGCTTGACAGACCTGCTTGAAGGCCAACCAATACCATCTCCAAGTGTTCAGCATCCTATCTTCAGCAGCTGAAGCATGGTCTGTCAACTTGAGGCTGTTTGTTGTTAGTAATCAGCTGTGATGTTAATATTAGTGGTCATTTGTTTTCTCCTTCTCAAACTCCTTCCTGGCTCAATCTTCCTGTCGCCATCGCAAATTTGACTGTCGCTCGGCGGCGATAGCAGGTACCAACGAGGCTACGGCTTCATATAGGGCTAAGAAGTATCGCCTATCTGTGGCCATCTTGTACAGGGTAGGACTGGGCGGAGGGCACGTCCAGGTTTAATCTTTTTGGGCAGTTCAGATGCAGCATGGCATATATCAACTTTATCAAATCATGTCAACTTACAAATCACTGGAATTGATTTGATTGAGGCAAGGAATTGACTAAGTTGATTGATTTGATTGGAGTGATTGATTGATTGAGTTGATTTATGATGAGCGCTGTCTCGCACGGGAGCTAGCAGAACAACTTTTGAACTTTCAAGGATGTTGCAACGAGTGCCACCAGGCAGCAAAGCGCAGTCATATGGAAGATACCAACGAACATATCAGCCTTGCCGCGTACCTGCACTTCACGCCTAGTGCACCATACCAAAATCAATTCTATGTAGAATTCATTTATGTTATGCTAAACAACCCAGGGTAGAATTGATTCTTACAGGGGAGTAGAATTTAATTTCTAGATCCACCCAACAGGGAGTAGGCTTGAATTAGGCAGGGAGTAGACTTTATTTAGACCAGGGTCAATTAAATTAATGACAAGACGCGTAGTTAGTGAGAGGGCGCGAGTACGCGTAATTTACAATGTGTATTACTAGTAATAATCTTAAATAGTTTATAGAAGTCCTCCCCTTAACCAAGACCGAAATATAACAAGCATATACCTAGTCGCAGTATAACAAGTTTCTTGCTAATGAAGACAATGGGCCCTAGTAAACAGTCTCAATCGCCCAACCCAATCTACCCATTCGTTATTCTTCCAGAATATCAACTTCTAGTATGCAAGTTATGCGGATTTGCTACCCTACCTAACGAGGTCAACACACACCTCAGGACAAAACACAACGACATTGCTCCGGAGTGCCGGAACAGGTTGGTAGAGCAGGTCAAAGCAATCCCAAATCTTCTCTAAGACTAAGCTAAGCTTTGACTACCACGCATACCGATTGAACCGATTTCTTGCCTTGCTGCACCGATATTAGACGGACTGAAATGCCGGAACTGTAGCTGTATATTCCGCCAAGCCCAAAAGATGAGGCTCCATTGTACAGAGGAGCACCTTTGGGAAAACCCAAGAGGCAGAGGAAGGCCGATATTAGGTCTGGAGCCGTCTGCTGAGTTACTATGGATCGAGGGCGTCGCCTATCAACGGTTCTTCCCTTCTCGAGAAGGTAGCAAATGGTTCGAGGTCCTTCAAGATACCAGAAAATCGAAGAAGGGAAAAAGACTCCTAAACTCATCTCGGCCTGATTCGAGCAAAGACATCCGAAGCCTTAACAGTGAGGCGCGCACCTATCTAAGCGATATATTAGAGCGAGAGGTGAATTATTTTAACCGGATAAATTAGCCACGCATAAGTGCCAAGGAATTAGGTAGCGATGCTCTTGCATCTACCGGCCTATGGCCAGAGAGAACTTAATAGCAGGTTATCTTTGAGAACGCTCGACGTGATATTCTATGAGCAATGACGCGGTTGCCAAATCGATATTCATTGCTATCAGACTATGTTATGGTATAAGGGTGCCGGCAAGGGGATCTGTGTATTAGGAGCTCCTACGTGGACAGGCTGGCGATCCATTCCACGTCCACCGTCCACGTATCCACGGCGTGGAAATGGATGGTCCGTGCATCCATTTCCATCCATTCCATGGAGCTGGCCGTTACATAATCCACCCATCCACGACAGGGTTCCGTGGAATGGATAGGTGGAAATGGAAGCAGGGGTATGGACTGGTAGGGGGTTCCCTAGCCTAGTCCCCAAAATACCCTGTAATTCAGGGTAGACCAACTTGGTCATGGTCGGTAGAGATCTCAAGTACCTATATACCAGGCATTTTCACATACAAATTAAGGTATCTTTAAACAGAACATAACAGCCATGGGGTCGTGGACATTTCGCGTCACGGTGCCGCGTTCAAGCGTCTCTATGCAACTGCATTCTTGCAACTGCATTTTGTACCGCGTAGAATGGCTGGGAGCCCAATTATCAGCTCTATGGTGCTCGAGCCGCCAGACCAAGAGGATAAGAAGAACTCGTGGGACCTCTTCCCTTGGAAAGACTTCCCTGGCTACACGCAATCCCAACGCTGTGCGTCTACATCGTCATGGATATGGCAATTCGGCTACGATATCGAGAAGAGCGCTGACGATACAAAGCGGCGATGGGTTTGCAAGGTCTGTGTTGACAGTCGCAGGCCAAACCCTCATTCGGCGGCCTCGAGCGGTACGCAGAACGCGGAGATCCATCTCTGGAATGACCACAAGGTCTGTGACCCTTCCGGAAGACGGAAGCCGCCTAGCAAAGCAAAGGAGAAGACACCATCGAGGAATATCGCCGAGATGATGAAATTGAATACCCGTGACGCGCGAGAGCAGCAGATTGCAAACCAGATCATTGGCCGTTTTGATCGGCTAGACTTCCAGCGTTTGGTAGTCTCGTGGATCATCAACAGCAACTCTTCTTTCCGACAAAGTGAAGATCCATACCTCCGCGCCGCTTTCGAATATCTCAATCCACTCGTGAAGACAACCGAAGCGCATATTACCCACAATACCGTCCGCAGGCGTATTCTTCAGGTGTACGTGGGAAACAAGGCTGAGATCAAGCGAGTATTAGCGACAGCTCCAGGGTTACTTCATATTGCGTTCGATGGTTGGAGGTCCAATAATCGCCACGCTTTGTATGGAATCTGTTGCTACTTTCTCAACACCCTTGGCCAGCCAGGAAAGCTTGTGCTTGGCCTTCCTGAACTTGTCGACCGCCATTCTGGTGACAATATCGCCACCCACGTGGTCGAGGTCCTTCGAAGCTACGGCATAACCCACAAGGTAGGATATTTCACACTCGATAACGCCAGCAATAACGACACGGCGATGGAAGAAATTGGGAAGGCGCTCGGTTTCGAGGGTAAAACTCGGCGATTGCGCTGCCTTGGCCATATCCTCAATCTCGCCGTTAAAGCACTTCTTTTTGGCCATAATTCCGAGGCCTTCGAGGATGATATCCAAGGGAACGAGACCCTTGACGCGAAGGCCCACGAGCTATGGAGACGGAAAGGACCAGTTGGGAAACTTCATAACCTCATCTTCTGGATCCACCGCTCAGACTCGCTTACCAATCTCCTCCGGTCTCTTCAGCTTACCGTGTACAGCGAGTCTGACGATCCGGTGGTTCGAGCGAAGAAACCTCTAGATGTTATCATTGATGTGGTTACCCGTTGGCTTTCCACTCTTTATATGATTCGGCGTGCCCTTCTCCTGAAGGACTTTCTCGAGGACCTTTGGTATGAGCAGAAGAGCGAGTGGGAGGGGTTGGTATTGAGGGGAAAGAAGTCAAGCAGCGAGGTGCCGCTCTGCCTCAGGGACGAGAACAAACTCGAGGAGAAGGACTGAGCTATTATTTCCTTATTTAACGAGGTCCTTCAACACTTCGAGCACGTCTTGATTACTCTCGAAGGCGACGGTCAGCAGCGCAAGCGGAAGGAAGGATACATTGGGGCATATGGGTGTCCGTGGGATACCCTGCTTGGCTATGAATATCTCCTTGGCAAAATGGAGGTATATAAGGCTGCTGCCCATCGATATCCCGATCCCGAGCACTTCAAGGTTAACATTAACCTCTGTTGGAAAAGCTTGACAAGTACTACTCGCGGCTTGACGAGACGCCGGTTTATTATGCCGCCATTGCACTTCACCCAGCGTATCGTTGGGGATATTTCGAGGACGTGTGGGCAGACCGCCTAGACTGGATCCAAACTGCAAAGTCCCTTGTAGAAGAACTATACCGGTCTCACTACGAGCCGCGAATTATCTCTCGAGATCGAGAACGCGGCGAGCCGGTCACGAAGAAGCGGCGCATATATCGGAATCCCTTTGACGAGTATCGTGAAGATTCTCGTCAGGCCCCGACTCTATTACAGCCACCTTCATCGATGACTACCTTGTTGCAAGCCGAGGACGCGGCGAGCAGTTCTACACATGCTGTTGGCGACGAATACAGCGATTGGTTCCGTGACGTCCACAAGTCCGACCAGAATATCCTAGATCCTATTAGCTATTGGTATGAGAGACGGAAAGAGTATCCACGTCTGTCACAAATGGCTCTCGATGTGCTCTCTATCCTTCCTATGTCTGCTGATGTTGAGAGGCTCTTCTCAACATGCGGTCGAATGGTTCGAGACGATCGTGCCAGGCTGGATGCTAGTACGATCGGGATGACACAGACGGTGAGATCATGGCATTGCGGAGGCTATATTAAGAGCACGGAGAAGCTCCTTGAGGATGTAAAGGTGCCAGGGACTGATCTGTTAGCTGAAATGAGCTTTGCGGAGGCCCGGGATGCAACGGGTGGGAGGATCACGTGTACCGTCCCTTTATAGCGTCCACGCATTTTCATTTCCACGCCCATCCATTCCACGGGCCCACTCTTAGCGTCCATTTCCATCCATTCCATCCAAGGTGGGCCTACATGGACGTCCATCCATTCTACAAGAGGCTGCGTGGATGGAAATGGAATGGACCGCCAGCCTGATGGAGGTTGCATTGATTTAAAGGTCTCTCCAATACGTAGCGCTTTGCTTTTGATGGATCTGGATGGAAGACACTGTGTGCTTTGCTGAGGTGATTTTCAATGTTCCGGGTATTCGACGCGACATAGGCTTTTGGTTTGCGGACTTTCTGTTGGGTGCAATGGCAGCAAAGCCAACTGGATGGGCCCCGTTCGGTGGTGGCAGTTTTGGCTTGAACATTGTAACCATGAGCCCAAAACCATCCAGTGGCTTGTCCAGTTCGAGTTGAGAGATTCCAATGGTCACGGACGGTTTGAGAAACTGTACTCCAGTCTTTGACGGCAATTGAGGTGCTGAGGGACGACGATGAATCTAGTTTTGGTAGATCTGGCTGACTGGATAACTCTGAGCAATTATTTGCATCAGTTACCGATTGACTGAACAAGTCGCTTGGAGTTGGCATTATGGCAGATGCTCTATACTGTGAGTCGACTGTATGGTATGCCACTTGGCATTTGAAAAGGGGGAGCTGTATCAAGAGATTGACCAAAATTTGCGATGAGCTTGAGGAAAAGGTGGAAGAGAAATGATCTGACAGGGGGTGTTGGTAGGTAGTAAGGTGAGGGTACCGGTACCTTGCTTTGGAAGGGAATTGCGCACCAAAAAAAGTCCCTCTACTTTCCGTCTTCATCTTGGCGTCTATCTACATTTCGCCTACATATCCGACGGTAAGATAGATAGATAGATGACCCACATGGCCCCCTGGTAGATAGATAGATGTAGATCTACATCTATCTACATCTACATTTCGTCTATATTGGTAGATAGATTCCCCACCCTGACTGAGAGCGAGGATGGGGAAAGAACAGGCAACAACGATAGGGATGATATCGACCCAGAAGGGGAGGATGATGACGACGGTGATGGGGACTGGGATTCAGAAGACGATGAACTTGACCATGATGACTCTGCATATGGCAGCGATCGGGCCGAGTTCAGCCAAGAAGCCCATCCAGAACTACAGGTTCCAGCGGATAGTGAGCTCGATATTGCGGTCTTCGATGATTTACTGGAGCTGCTCTATGATACTTGCCTTACTCTGTGTACGGAGACCTTCATTGCTGGGCGACCCGGCTCCACGCTATTAGTTTACTTCAGCGGTATCCTTGGTTTTTCTAAAGACTGCCAACACTTTTTGCTTGCACGATAGTACTGCCCACAACTATCTGGGCTCATTTATATGCAGCGCCTATTGCTTCTAGAACGCGCATTGCCATTGAGGCCATATAACACTATTGGCATCCTACAACGGCCACATACACAACAACTCGAAAGTTTAAACGAAATTCGAGCGGAGCATATGGTCCTAGGTTCACAATCTCCACTCGCTGAGCTAGTCAGTCTTCGAAACTTTGGTCGCACCATAGCTCGCACTGAGCCCCCGTCTATTCTTTTCCACTAGAGTGACAATAGGGAGACAGTTTCAAACGGAAGTTTAAAATTAACTATGGATAAATTTCGCGAGCTTCCAGAGTATTTCACTTCTCAAGCGGAAGAATTATATGGCAGTCTCATGTATGATCTCGAACCTAAGATCGACTTAGCATCAGTCAAGGATGACTTAGCGAATTCACAGAGCGGATACTGTTTTGTCAAGCATCCCGCGAACGGTCTCGAGTCGGCATACAAGGAATTAAAGAGAATTAAAAAAAAAATATTTAAAAGGTTATAAGATATTAAACGAAAGTTAAATATAACTTAATTCTTTATTATAGCTATAAGAAAATATAAAGGGTAATTTATTAGTAAATTAAAGGTAAATTAATTAATAACTTATAGGGTTGTATTATTAAATTCTATTAAAATAAAAGGTTAATTTATTATTAAGAGGTTTAAGGAAATCGCAGGTTAGAGTTAAGTATTAGTCTAAAAAAATAAATAGAGTCATAATATATTCGTTTTAAATATAAAGCACCTTAAATAGTATATATCCGCACATGTTAGCACAGAGAAGCATCTATTTTCTGCCCCCTGCTACCGATATTAGTCATAATATCTTTTAATATAGGGATCTATATCGTCTTCCGGATTATGTTCGGAAAGGCTCATGCCAGCTCCTTTTATATCGACATTTCTTCTGTCTTTAACCGTGGATTCTTGAGTTCTGGACTAAGCATTCTTAATGGAGGGTTGAGGTTTAGTGGCCGTTGTCTACTCTCTCGTTTCTCTTTTTATTCTTGTTTTTCTGCTTTAGAATCGCTCTGCAGGTCTTCTTACTTAGCTTCCTTTTACGTTGCTTCGTTTCGTGTTGCTGTTTCCCCTGCTTCTCAACTCTTCTGCTCAAACTTGGCTAATTCTCATTCAGTCCTCTTGGCCTCATTGACGGTCTCTTGGCCCTTTTCATCTGCAGTATCCTTAGCTTCTTCAAATAGCCTGTCATCTTCTGTGTTGTTGAAAGCCCCAGTTAGATTACCTCCTTGATTGTGGGAACTGTCTTGGACAGAGTTACTGTTGACAGTAGAACTGCCTCCTCTGGCGTATTGTCGTTTTTATTAGGATTGGTACCCATGTTGTGACTATTACCTGTAGTGCTGCCATTATCGGCAAAACTGACATGTTGAATACTTTTATTGATTTTAATGGATTCAAGGCCATAAGCAGTACTTTAATATTAGTAAAGCTTACTACCTTCTGGGCGTATGGTAGCAGTAAACTTGCCTGACAGGTTAACAATATCGTTGAGAAGTTTACTGGATCTTCGCGAGGGTGTTGGCTAGACAAGTGAATCTGGCTATCTTGGGCATGTTTCACCCTACCTTTCGTTCCGAAGCATCGATGAACTTTGCGATTCATTTGAACATGTCTTGAAGCACTGTGATGGCCTTCCATCAGGTAGCCTTTTGTAAAACTCTGATGATAGCCATCTTATGAAACTACACTCTCAACTGTCTTGCCTTCTATATTTCTTCTAATAAATTGGATGGTATCACTCTAGGAAAATCATTTGTTCCTGGTCATATATTGAGATTGTAGTAGTAGACAACCTTGTGGTGTCCGATGGCCAGCATCTTTCAAGCCCAAAAGGCGCTCTACATAATAAACGAACTGGAAGATATCCCTCACTGGTAAAGCAATGCAAACAAGCTGGAAGTAACCTGATAGATAAACATCTTTTGTCGTTGATCCCTTCAGTCTCTACATGCCATTGGCATTATAAGCCAGACGATTGTTACTACCACCGGCGTCTATAATATAACCAGCAAGAGAGGCACCGAGGATGCGTTTCGTAACAGCAGCGGAACCTTGAATTCCCTCCTTGGAAATGAAATAGGCTGCGAGGCCAGCGACATGTGGCGCAGACATACTCGTGCCAGAGAGGTATCGACTGCTAGAGTCGCTCAGGTGCCATGAGCTGAGGATGCCGACACCAGGCGCGAATATATCCACCGAAGTTCCAAAGTTTGAGAAGGGAGCTCGCCAGTCAAAGGCATCAGAAGCACCGACAGTAATAGCAGATGCAGCAGATCCTGGTGACCAGAAAGAGGCGTCATCAGCTTCATTACCAGCTGAGACGACAACAGTGAGACCGGCATCAGTTGCAGCCTTGACAGCCTCATTAGCAGCAGCACTGTAGCCGCCACCAAACGAGATGTTGATAACGCTCTTCTTGGCAAGACCTCGGGACTTTGCGTGGTTAACAGCCCACTGTATACTCTGGAGTCCAACCGACAGACTGCTGAGACCATCCTTATTTCCCACCTTGACAGCAATCAGCTTACAATTCTTAGCCACTCCGTACGTCTTCCCTCCAACAGTACCAGCAACATGCGTGCCATGCCCGTTCTCGTCCCTGTCAGGAGAGCCACGGATGAAATTGGCTCCCCAAATGGCACGGCCTGAGAACTCTTTGTGGGTGATTCGAATACCCGTGTCAAGCACATACACATTCGTGCCGTTGCCTGCGGTAGTGTCATAGTAGTACTGGGCATCTAGACTTCCTTTAGTGCGTTGGGAGATGCGTGCGAGGCCCCATTGAGGGTCAAGTTGTCTGGTAAACCCTCGTTTCGTAAGTGGTTTGGAGGATGGAGCAGCAACGGCAGTGAGATTGTATATGACATCCTTTTCGATATAGGCAACCTGTTCATCAACCTTAGCATATGCTTCACCAAGCTAGGAGTTGGAACTACTAACCAGGTCAGAGTTAACGACATCCTTAAGCTCTGAGGATGTCATCTTGGCGACATAGCCTTGGAAACCATCAAGCTTGATGTTATTAACAACACCCTCTTTTCCCTTTCTTCTGGCCTTCTTCGTAATAGCTTCTTCATGCTTCTTCTTATCGTTAGATGTTGCACTTGACTTGTATGTTATGATGTAGCTGTTTGGTACGACATCTTCGTCTTCGACTCCGATATTCTGTATAGTCGCTCGGCTAAATACCAGGTCGACAATTCCTGCGATAACAACGAGCGAGGCGATGAGTCTCATGGCCGCCGTGGTTCTGGAGGGTTCAAAGACAGAGAAAACTTGAATCAGATCTGGTGTTTGGGACTGCCTTGCAATTAGAAAATTCTGAGGATAAGGAGGAAATATAACCCTCTTATAACACTTGTAACACCATAATCTTTCCCTAGCGCCTTGATTATATAGTTAAGGCCTCAAAATACGGAGTTCCCCGTATCATAGCGTGATCTAGACTGAATAAATCAGGAACACTAGCCGCAAACGTCCTCTGGGTTTCAGCCTCAATACGTGGAGATGGGAATCCGCTACCATCGGCTTCGCCAGGTCCTAATCATTGAAAGTGTCTCTAGTACACGATGGAATTGAGGCGTTTCGCCACTTGGATCATGTTCGTCCTGGATCTACCAGCCCGATTATCCGGTAGGCCAGAAGCTTCTGGTGTAAGTTGGCCAGTGGCGAGATTCAACTATGAACTTTGCATGCCACTTCATGGCTTTATGCATACACAATAAGAAAATAACACATTTAGGCGAGATCCAACATTACAGAGTATCGATGTTTGTAGTGTAGATCTGAATTCCAGTGGGTTATGTAAGTTCGCGCCTCAATAACTGGAAACGGTCACAGACTAAGGGATTTCCCGGTGATCCGCCGGATCCGGTGATCTGCCGGATTATTGCCAACTGTCGCAGGCCGGGCATGGTCTCAATGATCCTCAGGAACAACAGCCCCTAGTAATCAAGCTGGGTGATTTAAAGTAAAACCTGTGGGATGGAATACCCCACACAGAAGATAGAACCAATCAACTCACTACTGCTGCTCATTATGAATGACCCGACCTTCAATCCATTTTAAGCACATCCAGTGCGACACCAACTTACATGGGCGACTTCAATCTAGCATAGCTCAACAAAGCACTTTTCAAAATGCGCTAAAACTACGAAGATGATATAATTATTTCCTTAAGACTTATTTCAATTAACTTCGAAGTCATCAAGCCATCGCGGTCGTTTCCTGTTCCGCTGCGATCGCCCCGAGTCCCGATATTAGGGTTAGGATAGGGTTATATTAGGCTATGGAAAGCTATCTTGCTCAGGTGCTATTTATATAAGGGTTTACCAAGACTATAAAAGAGAGATAAATAAAGGAGATAGTAAAGAAATAGGAGAGATAGTAAGGAAGAGAGATAAAGAGATAAAAGAAAGAGATAAAAAGAGGATAGGAAAAGGGATAAAAGATAGATAGAAGAGAGATAAGAAAGGGATAGATATAAGAGAGAGAAAGAGATAGAGATATAAGAGAGAGATAGAGATAAGAGATAGGTAAAAGGAAAGAGATAGGAAAGAGAGATAGATATAAGAGAGAGAAAGAGAGGGTAGGAAGAGGCTATCTAGGAGTGAGTTCTCCTAGGTAGATCTCGAGCTATAGAGGCAGCTGAGATAGCCTTACTCTTCTATTCCTAATTGTCGCCTACCCCTGCTTATTTCTCACGTGTTTGTTTATCTCCCGTCTATTCCCATATGACCATACTACGGTGAATTATGTTTTCTCATTTCGGTCGACAGTCTGCGGGCGCATTACTTACGCGTACTTCAGCTTTTTTACATCGTCTACTCTCTTTGCTGTAATTTCAATCCGAGGTTTCCTCCAACGATCTTTAAAAGATCGTGCCATCAAAAGGCTAGTAGAATATAACCGCCTTCCAGTATGGAACTTGAAGATCTCTTTTACTACGATCCGTCTTGGCGTATCATTGTTTGCAAACAGTGTCGCGTTGTACCGCAGACCAATATCGCCCGACATATCCGACGGCACCATAATGCGACGCGTGCCTTTAAGGTTGCTGCCATCAAGCTATTTGAGCGAAGTTTGGACCATCTACCTCTCATACGAGACACCGATGAGATATGTAGGAACGTGCAACCGTTGCCGATCGCCCATCCGATTCGGTTCCTTGATGTAGGGGACTTTCGGGGCCGATGGCTCCCCGGACGAAAAATATACATACATACATATATACTATCCCATCCAGCACCTTCCTTCGCCATCACACTTTCTTGGCATACAAGTGTTAAGAAAGTGGCACTATCTACACCTAAATTCTTAACAAGTGTACAACAAACGATTCAATCTGCGCTTTGCGCAGTCGCAAGCCGCGGCGATGGCTTCGTCTACGACGATCCCGCCCGCTGCTCCGGACCCCTTCAATTTGGGGATCTACACTCCCGCTAATCTAAACCGAGGAGCCCGTGCAGCTCTCTTGCAGAACAGATCCTCGTCTACAAATTCAGGATGGTAAGGCTTGCAGGAAGCTACACAAACATTAACGTGCAGCCACGAGAAGTACTGGGAAGCATTAGTCGCGAGACCACATCGTTGATAGACCCATCCTTGCAGGGGGCGTCGTCTAGGCGCACAGGACCCGTGTGCTCGGGGCACAGACCCCCCTGTCGGCAGGCTAGGGGCACAGCCCCCTGACTAAGCATTTCCCGTTGAATTAGAAACTGACTGAATGTACTAACGCATTCAACGGAGCCGACAGCTACCCTTTGACTGTGATTATTGAAATAGGGACGGGAAGGGCTAACCAAATTATACATAGCTATGATAGCCGGAGAATGTTCAATGGCTTTGCTACCGAGTGACCGCCTAACACCCATGACTTCCAACAATGATACAATCTTCTGTGCGCCTACTAGCTAAGTGCAAAGCTTCTTGTTCCCTACTGTCTGCTTCTATTCTCTCCCAAATTTCTTTGACGCCTCTTCTTCTATTGGCCAAAGGATTGTCTCCCATCTCCTCGGCGACCTGGGCTTCAATCCGCTCATCCTCCACCTTACTCCAATCCAAATACGCCATCATCTCCTCTTTCGTCCATTCTCTTGATCCTGTTGACGTGATACAGCGCTTGGACATCTGTTTGTAGTCCAGGCACCACTCGTAGCTCTGTTTGTCATACCTGAGTGGGAGCCCCATCGCCCTGCGATATTGTTGGTTCGTCTTGATGCTGCCAGCTGGCTGCACTGCGTACCACGCGCTTCTTGCGGCAACATATCTTTCATATATTTCCTGTGGAGAATCGTACCTCGGTGGTGATGGCGATGGCCGGCCAAGCGAAGGGGGTTGCTCATGAACAGGAGATCCCGGCCGCTGAGAGGCGCCACCGGGCGAGTCTTGCAAGGTCCCAGTCATAGTCTCCGGCTGATCGGCGAGGACTGCCGGTGCCGCTGTCATTGCCGATACTTCTGTTTCTGCTAGTGCCTTTGCCTCTGCTGCTAGCTTTTCCAAGAGCTCTTGATGCCGCAAGGGACATGCCTTCGAATTCATTTGGTGACCGACTTCATGGCATTTGCTGCATTTTGGCGGGGCCTTTGCCCTTGCTTTTCCTGTAGTCGCAGCGGCTTCAAAGGAGCTTGGTAGTCTTTTTGTACTCGATTGTGGCAGATTTGATATAGTAGCCCTTGCATCTATGCGAGTGCGAGGCTCCAGAAGTAACTGTTGCTGCCCTGGGCGCTCAAGATGCCAATGCTTGTGGAAATGCTCAAGAAGAAGAACTTGGCCTTGTTCTTGTAAGGTCTGAAGTAGGTGAGCGCAAGGCAATCCCAGTGTACGCATAAAAATACCAGTACAGCGAGGCAGAGGAGGTTTTTTATCCAAAAGCCGCTTTCGTTGCTCTTCAACCTTCCTCAACGCCTCAAAAGATACCCAACCTTGAACAGCACTATACAGAGCTATACGAAGCTCAATTGGTTGTCGAAGTTGCTGTTGGGCTTGATTTGACTGTAGCTGATGGACCTGATTGGTAACAGCTCGTGTAATAGCACCCCAAGCCTCAAATAGATCTAGTGTCGATGTATTTAGATAGCTTTTAAGTAGACTATGAATACCTTCCACACGAGAAGTAACGACAGTACCAAAGTGAAGATGCTGATCAACCCAAGCTTTTACAAGCTTCTCCTTGTGAGGGTTTAGCCACGTTGCATGCAAATATCCAATCTCATTGGCGTAGGCGGGTAGATATCGCTGCTCAAGCTGCTGAACCCGCTGATCAAAGGTTACCTGATCAGCTGATTGAATGATTAAATGCCACTGGTTATAGAACTCTTGCCAGCTAAGAAGCTCTGCCTCGATTGTCTTTGGATCTGTTCGGTGTTGAATAAAGGCCGGCCGACAATAAGCAAGGACTGCCTTATTAGCATGCCAAAGGCACAATAGAAGGACTGCAGATGGAAAGCAGATAGCAACTGCATTTATACAAGCTAAAGCACAGTCCGTAATAATGACAGACGGAAAGCTTGTATTGCAGACCTCATATAAAGACTTCAGTCGTTCGAGAGCCCATTGGTAGTCTTGTTCCTCTTCGCCGCTGAGGAATGCAAAAGCAATGCAGAATGATCGTTGACAGGCATCAACGCCGATAATGTCGAGAAGCGGCATGCCATACCGATTCGTCTTATATGTGCAGTCTAGAAGAAGAAGGTCAGGATATGCTTGCAGATAGGTAAGTGATTCAGGATGAGCAAATAAAACTGCTGTAACCCGTCCTTCACTATCTACCTGCATACGATTCCAAAAGCCTTCTTGATCTAGCTGGTTAATAAGAGCATGCATTGTGTTCTGGCCGAAGCGAGATGATCGTCGAGCTTCTGCAATGCTGTTGGAGATATCCTTCTGAGTTGCGATGGAATTTGAATGTTGTCGAATATAGGTTCTAATCTCTTTTGAGCTGATTCCAGCCTTTGTAAGATTGCTGATTGTTGATTTATCGTCCTTCGAGAGCCTTCGAAGAATAGGATGAGCAGTGGGATGGGTGCTTGGCGTGTGGTTATGTGTAGCATATTGACTATCCGATCGATGTCGTACAACCCAGCCAGATGCATCGGGTAACTCCTTTGCGGTGATAGAGAAGGGGCAGAGGGTGCTTCGAGTGCAGGTTGCTCGAATACGGCTTCTTGAGTCGCTTGGAGGCCGACGGGCACGATCGCAAGTGAAGTAAACTGTAAGTCTCCCAGACTTGCCTTTGTTGGACCTTCCTGTAACAAAAGCATAGCCTCGTGGTGCTGCCCAGCGATTGATCGCTTGGAATAGATCATCTCGAGATGCATATGTATGCTCAGGGGGTAAGCAGTCATCCGGAAATTGATCCATTTAAGTTAATTGATAAAATGATACAGAGATCAAGATAAAGATGCTTAGCCCCTGAAAATCGCTCCCTCAACATCCCATAAATGAGGCGCCCGCTACACGCGCGCCCGGATGCGCATTTAGATTTTTTTACGTTTTCTTTAATAACCTAACATTTCATTCATATTAAATTATAAAAACTCTGTATGTAATATGTAATAGCATCATAAATATGCTTATGATCTTACTTTTCTTATCGTTAATTTTCTTTAATTTTATTATAATTATTAAAAGTTGAATGAGACTAATCGCGCACCTGGGCGCGCGAAGCGCCAATGGCAAGTTCATGATTATGTTAGCACAAAACTAACAAATACTCAGAAGCTAAAATGTATGACAAGCTGATAATCACAAGCTTCAGCTGACGGCACGTTGCCCCCATCAGACAGTTTTAAATGCTGCTGCAACGTCATGCGTAGCTTGACCTGTAGGGTTGACAATGCCATCGTTACTCGCACGTCAAAATTAATAATCTCTCCGAGATGGTCTAGGGTAGTTAACCCTTCTAGTCTATGACGCTACTCTTCACGCCTGAGCCCTGTAGTCTCGAGGTCGCCAAGCCTGAAAAGCGATCTTGCTCCGTTAATGTCCCTTTGCAGCCAGGCGGGTCCCAATAGAATCGGGATTCCAAGCTCTCGGTGAGAGGATAACGGTATGAATACTCGGTCACCAATACTCTCACTTTTAGCGATAACCTGCTTATTTACTTTTGTCACCATCTTTCTGAATTTTTGGGACCCGCCCGGCAGCCTACCCGAGAGTGTCTATGAGTCTGTCCAATGAGAAGCTTCGTTCATACAGCCAGTTAGTGAAGTACCCTTCATCATCATTTCGGTGTCTGCCAAGTAGAAAGTAGCTTCCTAATATTTTCCCCACTTCGCCCCCACTTCGCCAGTCGCGTCGCTGGCAGCCTCTTCACCTCTTCTGACAACGCGTGCTGGCCCTTCCTTGCCCTCTTCTCTATCTTGCCTTTGTCCTCTTTCCAGCTACAGACAAAATTGGCAACTCGATTCAAGTTGACGACGTTGATAGCTACAATGCCACGATGACTAGGTCAATATAATTCGGCAAAGCTTCATCCTATAGTGGCTAGGAGAAAGGGGCCAAAAACTCACATGGTAACACATGAAACATTGGAAACATTGGACATGAAAAACCGGCCCATTTTGGCCCGTATTCTTCTAAGAAAAAGCTTAAATTGAAGGGTTCATCGTCCGATATTTGACGTGACTGTCCAAAGATTTATAAGATCACGGCGAGGCGCAAATCGGCAGAAGAATAAGCCTGCCTGGTAAGAGTCTTATTATAAGACTTCACTCTTATAGCACTCCACCTCTACACCACTAGACCACAAGCGTAGTACAGAAGGATTTTGATTTTCTCTCCCCAACTGCGGTGTGACTGCTGGATAGCTGGATAGCCCTTGATATTCTTTGAAGCGTGTACAGCCGCTATCTATCCCCAACAATAGGATGGCTTGGAATACCAGTGAGAAAGCCCTCGAGCTGTTCATTATCCAGATCTGCGGTACCATACTTGTCTACATCTCGGTGTTTCTGCGGTTCTGGGCACAATCTCTCATTATGAAAGAGCATGTAATATACGACAAGTTGATGTATATATCTGTGGTAAGCTCACATTAAATATGACAGGTGTACCGGGTATAGCTGCACTATTAGCTCTTTACTTAGGTTTACTGCCCCCGAATAATGGCAAAATGACACTGACTGTGGACCCTTTTATTAGCTCCTCTATACTGCCCAGGTTATCATCATAGTACGCGGCATAGTGGACAGCGGAATTGGACAACATGCGGACGACATTAGCGGGGTAGAAGTTGTCAAAGGCTTCCAAACTTGGTATTTTGGAGAACTAATATATGCCGTACTTTCATGCTTCACCAAAACATCGGTAGTCCTGTATCTCCATCGCCTTTACATCGGCGAACCATCAAAAGGGGCGATCGTCAATAAGCCCATCCTGAGAATATCTTTGATCGTCTGCCTTGTCTGCGTCTGGGCTACGTCGATTGTGTTTTTCTTGACCAGCATTTTCCAATGCTCCCCAGTTGGCTATTACTGGAAGCAATTCAAGCATCCCGTCAGACCTGGCACATGTTCAAAAAGTATCGTACCCATTGCTGGTATAGTTCTTAGTGTTGTTTTGGCCCTTAGCGATTGGACCTTGGCTCTAGTAGTGCCCATTATGAGCTTATGGAAATCATGGTTGCCGTGGCAAACCAAAGCTGCAATCCATGCTCTGACGAGCCTAGGCGTACTGTAAGTGTTGTTTTACATTTTCAATTTTCTTTACGTCGGGAGCATCACTGGTGTTGAGCCGTTAAGAGCTCGGATGTTCGGGCAGCTCTCCCCGCAGACTCGTCTAGCCGATTGGCAACGATGAGATTACTCATGGGGCTATGTTCGAGGACAGGAGGAGCCATATTGGTGTAAATTCAAAGTCCATTACATGACTGACAATACATGGATATGCCAGAGCGGGCGCGGCAATGATCGTACGCATTCCCTATATCAAGATGCTGGATCTTACTGAAGACTTTCTTTACGAGACAGTGTAAGATCTATATTCAGTTGCGCTATCTCAGGATTGTTCACTCACTGGTATACAGAGATGTCGCGAAATGGACGGTCATAGAGGCAACTCTAGGAATTGTGGCCGGGTGTTTGCCAACCATTTGGCCATTATTGACGGCGATGAGATCCAGATGTGTCTCATCGAAGCTTGACTATGTGAATGATAAACCTTTGCAACATGGTGGTAGAGTCGAAAGAGGGACGAAACAAGACACCATTCAGAATAACCGCGACACGATTCTTATTCACACAGACTTCTTCCTTTCAGAAAGTTTTGTTTATAATTCCGATAATCATGTGAGACATGACCCAAACAATAGTTTTAGACATGACCAATGGCGTCCATAGAATAGACCGATATAGCAACCTGTCAGCTGTCATGACCGTAATGTAAAAGCTTAGAAGTCCTCAGACTAAAGAAGGGGGTAGGAGGTATGAATACAAGAGACTTTTACTAATAATACCAACAAAACAAACGATTTGTCGTATGTATATGAATTGACATACCGCAGTAGAGTATGGCGGCCAAATGACAAAGCCGACAGCTCCCGGCTATTTGCACTATGAAATTGTCTCATACACTTGATGATCACATGCATCCACCTCCTGATCCAAATGTCTTCTATGGCAGCTCACCCGTGCACATCTTCATCCAGGCTCCAGATATCATCGTCCGAAGTCTCCCATCTCAAAGTCTCATTAGAACCTCCGTCCTCGTAAGTACTATCATCGTCCGTGACGCTGTGTAAGCAGGTTCCTTTACTACTGTTACTGCTAGAAAGCGTACTCCAGTCGTAAGGCAAACCGTCGTCCACATTTTTCGGCGGAGTATACCATTCAATCGTAAACTTTTGAAGTTGTGGCATCTTGGCAAAATAAGAGAGGCGCTGGATGTATTCCATCAATTGTCCGCATTGACAGTCCTGCCTTTCCACCTTGATCGTGAGGTCGCGCACTAGCATTTCGACCGCAACAGCATCTTCCCAATCGCCAAGAATATCATCTAAGAAGCGAGAGAATCCGCTCAAAGAGATTATGAATGAGTTCTCCTCATAAAACACCCTTCGAGCTTCTAGAAGAAGATGCCGTCGAGACTCATCGTTATTGAGGAATCTTTTTAGAAGAAGAAACCTTCCAATACTCTCTTCATCTGACCAAGCAATAGGTTCTTGTACCACGACTGGATCCTCCTTCACCAAGTACTTACAGAGTACAGCGCGGCGATCGTCTGATGGCATCTTGGAAATGTCATCGAGGGGTCTCCCACCTGTCAGTTGAGCGAGATCGTCATTAGCGGTCAGGAGCTGCATTGCTTTGGCCTTGTGGATCACTGAAAGTGGCTGGCAGATGTTAGCAGCTGTGACTTCGACAAGGGTCTGACCCGGGGTTGCTTGATTGTCGATGAATGACCAGAAGATCACTCACCTGGGGAAACTTGTGTATGCTCTTTCCTGACTGGGATAATGATTTCAGATGCGCTCGCATTCTTATTTCTTGCACGCGATGATATCGGGAGAGCTGGAGATTGAAGAAACCGGGAGCATTACTATGGAGAGGCAGATATAGGCCAAACGAATGCCTCAAGAGTTCACGTCCGTTTCAACAATATAGATGATCTGGCAGTTATATGCTACAGCGCTATGGCCGATTTCATCCATGTTAGCACGTGTAGCTGCTCCAGAAGTCGAATTGAGCGGTTCCTTATCTGCATATCTTTCTTGGCTTTTATGATAAAGCTAAGACGAATTATAGGTTTGCCGTCCGACACAAAGACCTCATGCTGAAGCCCACAATATCGTAAAAAAGGCTGACTTGCGAGAGTGGCGTGAACAATATTGGAAGAGATATTTATGGCCTACTGCTCGTTCAAGATCAACACAACCGAGACTGGACATGTGAACAGCCTTCTGGAAGGCTGCCGAACATTGCCTTCAACCTTTGCTGTTTATGGAAGGTGTTGGCCATCAACGTGGCTGCGCGATACGATACGGGCCACTTGCTTGTGCCGGCAGCGCACAGGACATTCGTACTGACATGCTGTCGATTGAAGTGTCTTATTGAACACCAGAGGGGTAGCAGACCAGGGCTTTCAACATCTCGGTCAGATCTTGCTAGGAAATTAAGTCGCCCACCCTAGTTATGGCCCACCCCTGGCTTTGGTCCGCCCCACAAACGCTCTCGGTCCTACGCGTCAGATCAGGGCTACCACCTACGATAAATTGTCAAAAATCGAATTTTTCTCCAATTGACTTACTTTCTTTTGGATTTTCTTCTCCGGGTTCGAAATGAGTGAATATACTGAGCAAGACCTACAAAACGCCATCGTGGACGTCAGGAATGGGGTTGCCGTTAGGACCGCTGCCACACGCCATGGTGTACCGAGAGGGACACTTCGTGCCCGCCTTAATGGTGCCCAACCTCAACGTACGGCACACGATGACCAACAGCGGCTCACGGCCAATCAAGAAGAACATCTTAAGCAATGGAGTTTGCGGCAGGAGGCCCTCGGTTACGCGCCAACACACGCACAAGTGCGAGCAATCACTAGCAGCGTGCTTAAACAACAAGGTGACCACAAGCCCCTAGGGAGGAAGTGGTCCAGTCACTTCGTGGAGCGCCATTTGGCCGTCAAGACAAAATTAGGCCGTCGAACTGACTGGAAACGTATAAATGCGGCCACTCCGGATAATATCAGGCACCTGTTCAACCTATACGAGACTGTGAGCTAGATCCCTCCCCGGCGGAGGTACAACGCCGACGAGGGCGGCATTATGGAGGGCCAAGGCATTAACGGGCTTGTTATCGGCTCCTTGCAGGAGAACCCTAACACGGTACCAGTCAAAACGATAAATGCCCGGACTTGGACGTCTATTGTGGAGTGCATCTCGGCGCTCGAGGTCGCTTTGAACCCCCTGGTCATTTTCAAGGCCAAAAGTATCCAAGAACAATGGTTCACGAAGGATTTCTTTGCTAAGCATACTGGCTGGCATGTTACCTTTTCGGAAAACGGGTGGACAAGCAATGATATTGCTGTCGAGTGGCTAGGGAAGGTGATTTTACCCCAAACGCAACCTGAGGATCCAGCCGATGGTCGCCTACTTATCGTCGACGGTCACGGCAGTCATACCTCGGACGAATTTATGACTATGTGTTACCTAAACAACGTTCACTTACTCTTTTTCCCTGCTTATACTTCCCATGTCCTCCAGCCCTTGGATCTCGGCTGCTTTTCCAGTTTAAAAACGGCCTATCGTAGGTTAATTGGGGAGCATACGGCTTTGACAGATACGACAAAGGTTGGAAAGGCAAACTTTCTCGAATTTTATGCGAAATCTCGAGAAATTGGTCTTCGAAAGGAAAACGTTCAATCTGGGTGGAAGGCGACAGGCTTATACCCTAAAAGCGTAGCCAAACCTCTAAATTCTCAATGGGTCGTGGTAGCTAAACGGCCAGCTATACCACTACGTGTCACCTCGGATATTTCAACACCAAAACGCGGCGGCGACGTCGTAAAGCTATTTGCCGAGAAGAGCGGCTCTCCCACTTCACGACTGTCTATTCGAAAATCCGCTGCGGTGTTGGATAAGGTTGCGATGGAGGTTATACTAAGGGACCGTGAGATCGAACGCTTGCGGGTGCAACTCGCCCAGGCAAAACCGACTAAACGTCGTAAGATCGTCCAAGATCCGAACGAACGCTTTGCAAGCCTTGTGCCGATACTTGCGCAAGGTAATCGAGAGCCTCAATAACGTGTTCGGAAGGCAAGAAACGCGGTACAAGAGGTCATTATCGTGGAGGGGGAGAGTAGCTCTGAGTCGGAAGAGGAGCCGGCACTGGCTCGACGGTCGGCACGCAATCGGCGACCAACAAAATGCTATATGGAGCGAGATTCAAGTGCAGACGAATAAAGCGACTAAAGAGCGCCAAATGCGATTTTCCTTGTATTTTTACCATTTAATTTGACTTTGTTGCGACCTAGTTACGTCGATATACCAGTTGTGCGATGTAGGCTAAATAGAGCGGGCCAAAGCCAGGGGTGGGCCAAAACTAGGGTGGGCGACTTATAGTACGAAGCGTAGCGTTTAATCACTCCTGCTGCACAGCTGCCAATAAGGAAAGTTTCAATTCGATCTCTATGATATGTCCCAAGAAGTTCGAGACGATTGAATTACATATTATCTTATGTATACCACTACCACGCAGTTCTGTCTTGAATGCTGGCTCCAAGGACTGCAAAGAGGCAAGGAAATCATAGATGTTCATAGTAAAGCATATGAAAATATATGGAAGAAACTGCAGGATTGCAAAATAGTCCGTTGCTACGTTACTCCTATGACCAAGTTACAACAGCCAACTCTCATAGGAATACCGTTAAATCCTGAGAAGCACATGCCTATTCCCTCCGTTTCACTAGTCACTACTAGCTAGCCGCTGCTTATTTCGGTTCAGTTGAATCCCCCTGTAGATATCCTCAATGCTTGGCAAATCAGCGTCGTCGTCATTGTCGGGGGACCCGTTTCCACGTCGGGGGGAAAGTGGAACAGTTCTTGACCTTGAGCGAGCTACCGCACTTCTCTGTACGTGTCAGTAAACAAGCCACCCATGATCCCTCGCTCATAGACTGTTCAGCACGCTTCGTGAATTTGGGTACCCGTCGGGAGAGCCTCCTCTCAGGCTGATGCAGCTTCTTCTTCTCTTTGATCTTGCTACAGTGCCGAACATTGCATTGCGCAAATGGCACGGTAGTAGCGGGGGAGACTTTAGTGATTCTTCGCATGATAAGGTGATGAAGGAGTTTCTGGATGACTTTTATCGGCATCCGTTGGTCTGAAAAGAGATGCTGGAAAATGGAGAAGATGGGAGAGAAGAGAAAATGGGCGGAAAATGATGGCAACTTTCTGTTATTTATAGCGAGAGATACTAGTACACATATTTCTTACTAAATGCCTCTCCTCAAAGTAACCAGGAATCTCTCTCCGCAATCCACGACGTAGCATTGTGAGAGGCAGAGCTATAGAGCCGTGACGTGTTCATAAGAGGCCAAGATCTAAATGTCACACGCCCTTACCTGGTCCTTTCTAGAAGACGCCTATCAAGGCTGGCGGGTAATGAGCCACCATTGACGACAGAAAGCCATATGGAAGAGGTCGAGCACTAAATAATGCCTAGTTCTTTAAGAAATAATACCTATCTATAGTGAAATCTTCCGTAGAGAATTATCATGGCTTTAAACAAGGGTTTATTTACTGGGACGTGAACGCTCTCCTCAAACATATTCTTTGGTCACTGTTAGCATAGATCTCATTTTTGGCTGCTGAAAAGAAGTCCGAGAAGTTAATAAACAACAAATTATCGTCATCATTAGATTTGGAAACGGTAGTTCAGCCGGGGTGGAGTTTGCCTCGTCAAGGCCCTCAAGGTGGTGGTTCCGGAGCTAGCCAGTTTCTGTAACTGACGCTTCACAGCGATTTGGCGGTTTCAAACTCTGTGGTTTAACTTCATGTATTCCTTGTCTCGAGTCAACATCTTGTTTGAAAACCTGTTCGCCATAAATCCATTCACGACCATAACGCATCTTGTCGCATTCGCCTTCCGAACATACTCCATAAATCCGTCAACCTATCATAGCCTTTCATCATTTAATCACTCCATAGTGGTTTAAATACAAGATATGTAGAATGAGAAGGCCCATGGATGGAGAGGAGTAGATCCAAGGGCCTGTCAATCACGCTTCGACCCTACCTTACCCGCTCCCCGTAGCCCAAGTGCTGCCACAAGCACGCAAACAAGCATTAGGGAAAAGAGAGTCCAAAAGGATGCGCGGTAACCTTCCAAGAGAGCCTCGGGGGACTTTGGGTTGATCTTTTGGTTTGTTACCGCTGCGGAGACTACCTGCACAATAGCCAGCCCCAGAGCGTTCCCAAACTGCGCGGCCGTGTTGAAGACAGCACCAGCAACGGATTGATTCTTCTCAGGGAAAACGTCAGTAACGATAATGAGTCCGACGGTGAAGAGCACATCGATAGAAAATGGCAGAAGGATTTGTGCGAAGAAGGCACCGACCCAATAGGACCAACTGGGATTGATCACGGCCATAAGAAGCGGCGATCCCGAGGAAAGTAGCGACGAGGCCGCTACAAGCCAGACAGCAGGTATTTTGTGCACGATGAGGCCGGTCATCAGATTGAGGCCTAGTCCGACGACGGTACTGGGAAGGATGCGGATTCCGGCGTCGACAGCCGACAAATATTGGATCTCTTGAAAGCTGTGGGCGTATAGTCAGTAAAACATTCATTCAAAACCTTCTGACCGTTCACCTACTAGAGACTTGTAAGAAGATCAACAGAATTCAGCACTGCAAACGATAAAGCTATAGCAATACATATGGTAGTAAACGCAGAGTTGCTCCAGAAGCAATTAGGTATTAGAGCCGGCATGCTTCTTTTGACTCGGTAATGCATCCAACCAACAAACAGTGGCAGGGTCGCCAAGCTGAAGCACAGGAGTGTAACAGTCCCGGTCTCTTTGATACGATGGACGTCCGTGCTGATAACCCTTGGTCTGGTTAGTACCAATT
This sequence comes from Fusarium oxysporum Fo47, assembly GCF_013085055.1. Lineage (NCBI taxonomy): Eukaryota > Fungi > Ascomycota > Sordariomycetes > Hypocreales > Nectriaceae > Fusarium > Fusarium oxysporum. The sequence continues at coordinate 2,897,082 of NC_072846.1, forward strand.
TGGTTACAATTAGAAATACCTCAACTTACGCTAAGAAATAGGAAATCGAGGCCATAGACACCGAGGCGAGTAGTGCTCCGATCCAATCGACTCTGTATATCAAATCAACGAATATGTTTCGGAAACCGAGCGGCTCGGATTTTGGCAGTGACCATAGGCCGACGGCGGACAGGAGCAGGGTAACGCCTCCATAAAGATACCATCCCGAGCGCCATCCAACAGTATCCACGAGTACGCCACCGACGACAAGGCCAAAGGTGAAGCCTAGCAGCTGACTTAAACCCAGGCAAGCGAACGATATGTTTCGGCTCTGTCCACGGGGCTGAGTATCAGCTACGAGAGCTACAGAACTGGAGAAATGCATCGCTATGGCAACGCCCTGCAATGCCCTCATGGTAATCAACTGCTGAATGCTCTTGATAAATCCACAGGATAACATAAACACGCCGTTGAGTATGCACCCCGAAAGATTAACGGATCGGGGCCCCAAGACATCAGCGACGGCACCTGAGAGTAGCAGTGCCGAAGCTGTGGCTAGTCCTTGAACTGATGACGGCCAGAAAGCGAGCGACTGCGGTATATTGAGATCTGAGGTCAGTTGGGGAAGTCCAATGACTATGAGACCGCTGGATGCGCTCGTGGCGAAATTGACCCCGCAAAGCTGGAATACTACTGCAGTTCTTCTTATAAGTGTTAGCGGAACTGCAGCGCCCGTGCTTAAAGCCTGCGATGATTCGCCGTCATCAAGGATGGTTAGATGAACCTCAGCATGGTCTTTGGGCGGGGATCGCGACATCGAACTGCAGGGTAGAGACTCCATGGACGTCGATCTGTCATGCACAGTGTTGATGGGACGTAAGTGATCACGATCCACACGGAAAAAGCTGAAATAGTGGGCGCCTTTGGTCTAAAGGTGTTGCCTCAGTTTCTTACTATCCTGTATCCGGTTCCCAGGTTGGTTGAAGCTCTTCTAGTATATCTTTGTGTCCTGGGAATATCACTTAGAAGTACAACCCAAATTGAATTCAATAGTACCAGCCATTGCCAAATAGTCGTGAAAGTGGCATACGCCTTTCAGATTCTGACAAAAATGGCTGCTGGGAGTTGTAGCTCATAGCCTGTCAGCAGGAAATCCATAATGGAAGTGCTACTGTACGCCGAAGATGCGTACTTCATCTTCATCAGGCCTTCAATCCATAATAGTCATGCTCCTACCCTGCTTCTTATTGGACCTGAGCAAACCTTCCTATTTAGGGTCTTACGATCCATACACCTCCTTCCCATTCATTATATGACTGAAGCAGCTCGAGCTCTGGGTAAAAAGAATATCTTTGGAATAATACATACAGTACTTTTCAGGTTCAGTTACCATATCTCACTAATACATATTTAAGCTAGTTGGAGTTAGTGTGGGGCGGTACAGTATGCGAGAAGACTGGCTTAGGTCACTTTCCAGAGCCTCTTAACCGGAGGTGGTGCCTGAGGCATTCATATGATGATCGGAAAGGGTAAGCCAGTAAGGCTGACGTGATAACTATGGATAAGCCTGTCCAAATTTGATCTTCCCTTCTCCTGTGGTCGACGCAGCCGGACTAGACCTTCCTTGGACATTGTCCATTATGGCCCTCGTCTTACTGATGGACAGTGTGATCAGATTAGGTCCATTGCAGCAGACGGCAAATCTATCAAGAACATCACTTTAAGATAGGTCCAGTAATTGTTAAAATCGTTTGTTCGCTAGCTAAATCTCCTCGATCTTGTATACACAAAGTGGAACAGGGGGAAAGCTAGCTGAGTTTGGCAACAGTGTACTCAGTGAGCTACGGACGTTTTTATAGAAATTTTGCAGTGACTTGTCAATGTCAATCGACAGGGGCGAATTCCGGCATGTATCATTTTTAGGGCCACACATATGGTCATATATGTACATGGCTTAGGTCTGCCAAAACCATTAGCTCCCACAGGACCGTGTCATTTGATAAGGTACCTACACCAGCAACTAGTCCAAAGTTCTTATCGATTTAAAGTCTGGAAAATACCTAAAATAAGGGTAAGAACGGCGACGATAACTGTTCCTGGTGTCAAGGCAGTTTGTACATCTGTTTTATCAACGGTCGCAAGCCAAACCGTGGCAAAGGCCACCAAAAAGATGATAGATGAGGTGAACCACCAAATTATCCTTCCTGCTGAAAAGCCCATTTTGGCATAGAGGCCCCATGCCTCGGTTCCCCGTGAATTGGGAAGAGCTGGTGGACACCGTCTCTTTGGAAGTGTATTGACCATGTAGTTACCTCTCTCCGCCCCCCTTTGGATCATGGAGACCAGCAATTAGCTCCTCCGCCAAAATCATCATTCGGGCACCTTCAGGAGTGCCGACGTTATGGTCGTAGTCGTCAGACTGAGGGAGCTCAATCTTGTCCCGTATAACCCAATCGCCTCGGACTCTTAAAAACTAGCAAACGGATCAAAGAAATCAGTCAGGCCCATTAAAGCTATGAACCAAACTGCTTTACGCAGTTACGAAAATTACCCGAATGACTCACTTTGATGAATTCCACTGCAGTAACACGCTTCCATGAAAGGTAAGGTGCAATCCAGCCTCTCAGGCCGGTTCCGCCGGCCGATCGCAACTTGTGGTTCACTTGTTGATAGAAGCTCGAGTCTTCTCGGATCTGGTCGGCGCGCTCAACACAGCAGAACACAGTCCTCACCGGCTCATCAAATATCTTATCAATGCACCAATAAATCTCCATTTCTTGACTGCTTTGTGGTGTCGTTTGTCCAGCTGGATGTGTTTGAACGGTTTGACCACGGCGACTTTCTACATCTGCCGCGTCCTGAAGGTTATGAATTACCGTTGTTCCCAGAGCAGAAGTAGCTCTCGTATTTGAGATGCAATCTGGGTTTATGAATGGTAGTCTTTGATTATCGGATGATTGAAATACTGGCCGGCAGGTCGCATAATACTGGCAGGCCTCTTCTCTTGAGAGTATTACTGACAGTTCCTTACCCCCCCACTAAGGCTCAAGTTAAGTAATTCAGAAGTATTGCATAAGCGGAACTATTTCGCGACTTACACTCCATACGACCTTGGACTCACTTGGGAGCCAGGGCCTAGAAATTGGGGGGAAAGGAGTCCAGTCTATCCGCTGGCCTATTTTCTGCTCTAATTCGATTCTGAAACGGTCAAAAAAGGTTGTTTGAGCCCCTGGCTTGCCATGAATGAAACGGACTATTCGCACTCCATCATCGAATAATGATGAGGATGCTATCTGTAACACGGATTCAGATATGCTCCTAGTGAGAATGGACATGCCAGCTTTCAGCTGTCACTCACCTGATCAAATAGCTGGCGAACATCCGGAGACACACCCGAAGGTGGGGGCTCAAGTGGTGCAGCTGTCCCGTCTGCATTCGCAAATTCTGGATGAGCAGAACGAATGGCGTCGGCCACGACAATGGGTCGTCGTGTCCACTGTTCAAAGCTATTATACTTACCGGAAACGTGGCCTTGATTGTCGACTTGGTATGCTCTTGCGAGCTCGTGTTCTGACGCCAGTCGATAATGGTCTTTCTCATCTTGTGTCTCCCTTCGAACTGCTACCACATGCTCGAGCATCTCAATCGCATCCTTGATTCGTCCGTCATCAAGGTATGCGACTGCAAGTACTTGCTCCGATGTTAGTCGAGAATGGTCTTTCTCATCTTGTGTCTCCCTTCGAACTGCTACCACACACTCGAGCATCTCAATCGCATCCTTGATTCGTCGGTCATCGAGGTATGCTCTTGCAAGTACTTGCTCTGAGGTTAGTTTTTCATGGTCCTTCTCGTCTAGTGTCTCCTTTCGAACTGCCACCACGTGCTCAAGCATCTCAGTCGCATCCTTAGTTCGTCCGTCATTAAGGTATGCGCTCCCAAGTACTTGCTCCGATATTAGTCGAGAATGGTCCTTCTCGTCCAGTGTCACCCTTCGAACTGCTACCACACACTCGAGCATCTCAATCGCATCCTTGATTCGTCGGTCTTCGAGGTATGCGGTTGCAAGTTCGTGCTCTGATGCCAGTCGGTCTGGGTGATCTTCCCCTAATGTCTCCTTCCGAACCGTCACCACATGCTCGAGCATCTTAATCGCATCCTTGATTCGTCGGTTACTAAGGTATGCGGTTGCAAGTGCGTGCTCCGATGATAGTCGAACACCATCTGTTTCAGGATGAAGGTCTTGTCTCCACCGGTAGACCTCCTCATAACACCTTATCGCTTCTTTGAATCGTCTGTCCGTGTAAAAGGAGTCTCCAACCTTTTCAAAAAGCCGGTAAGTTTCAGCCGTCTTGCTCTCATGATGTCGGCTTAGCAACCGCATTGCATGTGGCATATACTCTCTTCTCTGGTCATAGTGAGCATCGCTTCTTGCAGGGAACCTCGCTGCAAGGTGACATATCACATCGCTTGCCACCTCCCCATCAAGGTCCTGCTTTGCAAGCCAGCTCCGCGTTGCTGTATGCACAAGGCTGTGCATGTCGAACACATCCTTTTCTTTCCTACGGACCAGAAATGAGTAGCTGCAAAGCGTGCCAATAGCCCACTCCAACTCATCAGCCTTTGCATCGGGTAATATGGACCGGGGAATCGCCTTCGGCTCTATATATGACATAAACGACAACAGATCAACGGCAAGTTGGTTTGACTTTTGGATCTGGCGGAAAGACACAATCCATGTTGTTCCTATAGCGTTTTGAGAACCACTGTATCGGGTGTTATCTCTGAACTCTCTCTCGAGAACTGTCGTATCGTTGTCCTCGGCGTTTCGTAAGAGGTCCAGATATGTCTGTACGGGTGCTTTGGTGTGATTGAGGTATGCGGCAGCCTGCGTGATAGCCAGCGGGAGAAAAGCCAAATATGCGAGTAGCTCAACGACCGCTACTTTGTCCTGAAGCAGCTGTCCTTGAACTAGGGACTTCTCCAAAAGAATCACCGCTTCTTCTTGATCCATTTGCTCAATATAGACCACGTCAGAGGGCGCAAACTCCACCGCGACTTGCCCAGACCGCGTCGTCAAAAGGATGATACCATTCTCGCTCTGAGGTAAATACTCTTCCAATCCTGGCTTCTCAGCAGATCCAAAGATAATTTCCTTGTCGTCGGCATTGTCCACAATCAAGAGCCACTTGCCAGCTTTGTCTGAGCTGAGGTGCTGGCAGACTAGATCCTTCACGTCGTCGTCTTCGCTACTCTTCTGCAATCCAAGCTTCTTCGCAATGTCCACATAAGCACGTTCTGCAGTTTCATCACTCAAAACCGGCACCCAAAAGATCGAATAATCTGGCCGTTTCTCCTTCATCTGATAAGCCAAACGCAGGGCGATTTGAGTCTTACCAACTCCACCAAGGCCGACTAGCGCCACCTTCTGACTCTGCTCTGGGCCAAAGAACTTGTCTTCCAATGCGTTTAAGACGGTTGTGCGGCCAGTGAAGCGTGTGTTTCTGGTAAACGGGATATAATAACACGGTTCGTAAACCTTCTCTAGCGTATCGTCAGCGATCGTTCTTATCCGTACTATGTCAATTCCCCTTGACGCTTACTTACCAGCTAAGTCCACGATTTCTCTTGCTACCTTCCGCCCCATTGCTGCTAGACCAAGGTCAGAGCCGGCGCCGGGGGACAGTGTAGATGTTCGGCTTGTGTCACTTGATGGAAACTCATCAAGCAGGAGCAGAGAATAGAAGAAGGGCCAATTTGGATGGCCGTAGTTGCCACGTCAGCCTTACTGGCTTACCCTTTCCGATCATCATATGAATGCCTCAGGCACCACCTCCGGTTAAGAGGCTCTGGAAAGTGACCTAAGCCAGTCTTCTCGCATACTGTACCGCCCCACACTAACTCCACTAGCTTAAATATGTATTAGTGAGATATGGTAACTGAACCTGAAAAGTACTGTACATGATTGTACCAAGTTAGAAACAGTCGCTTACATGCCTGGGTACGTGTAAAGGTAATGTAGAAGCGTTCAAAACTTGTGTAGATTGAAAGCCACCTGCAGTCATTCAGAGTAGTAACCCCAGTTCTATCGATATGTCGGCAAAGTCATACGCCCTCCCCGACATGTTTGAATCAGCTTTGGTGCTTCATTACATTGTGTACTATATTTGAAATTGGTATCGATAGCCTGATGTGCATGGCCCAGCCTTGGCTGATTCATGTGTCAGAACGTATCATAATCGCATAGCACGACCGAAAATCGAATCCCAAGCCCATTACTGCTTACAAATGAGGCGAGAATGAAACCAGGCTTAAGGTAGCTATACATAGGGCCCCTTGATTAGAACGACTGGGTTCAAGTTTCCCATTTTTGGCAGCAGACCGGGAAGTAAAAGAAAAATGAGAACAGTATTCGCAAGGCTAGGATCAAGCCGGCAACGGCCGTTCCGGGCGCAAGACAGGCGGCCACAACAGTAGCATCCAGCTCGATCGTCGAATAAAAGGCTAACTTGCTGATGCGGCTCCCCCAACCATTTTACCTAGGTCGACAGAATGTGTTCTGGCCCTGCAGCAACATGTCTTTGCCTTGTCTAGCACCGCTCGTCTCACGGCTATCTCATCTCTTTGACGGTAATAGCTGGACTGACCAGAATCATTCAACGCGGAGAAGGGTGAAGAATGCATTCCGACGGAAGAAGATCAATTTGCGGCCTTTCAAGAAGAAGCACCAGATGTATACTCAAAGATATGACGCAGACAATCTTGCACCAAGTCAACAGGCAAATATGATGTATACAACAAGATATGGATCAAGCCGCACCACGAACAGAAAAAGCGAAGATGTTATCTCTTCTCAAGTCGTCCCTGTATCAGTCAACGTTCTCACAATGCCGCGACAAGTCGATCGTGCATGTCAAACTGATCTACGACCAACCTCGGCGCTCTCAACATACGAACTGGTCTCAGCCAATACGCTAGACGAGTGCACAACTCCAGATGGAAGACAGCCGCCTCCTCCGCCCCCGCCTTATACGCCTGGACAAGGTCTAAAGCAGTGATCGGCGTGAGCGGACGCAGCGGGCGATACTCAGTACATATATTAGGAGAAAACAAGCAAACTTGTTCTACAGCATATCATAAAGCTCAGATCAAATAGAACGATCAGGCGAGACGTAAGATGCAGTTGCAGTGATAAAACAGGGCAAAGGATGTGCTTCCAATGATAGTATGGGTGTAATTGTTGACATGCCCTGAATTGTAGTGAACAATGGGCCGCAGCCACTTGAAGGCTTACTAGCCCAAGTAAGCAGTGAAGGTTTAATGAGGATAATGCGTAGTTTTTGTACGCATATTAGCAGACTGTGGATTCCAGAGTCTGCAATGGAAGTTGAGAGTGAGAGTTAGCATCCGCGATTTATTGATTTTTAATTGTCAGTAATGGTGCCTTTCCCTACATATGCTTTAGTAGCGCACAACAATTATCCATCCTCTTAGATAGAAAATCGTGGAGTATCTTCATTACTACCGTGACTTATCACCCTATGGGACTTCATGGCATACGGAAGTTCAATACCCATTGTCTTGTTTAAACTAAGTCCGTGTAGGCACTATAGCGAATACCGTTTACGAAGCTCAAGGGCCTGGATAGGTGACCAAACACCAGTTAATGCGCTTAGTAAACCCCTTTCTCTGCCCCTCCATGCTTGTCTTTGTTCGCATGCCGGCGTGGAACGTAATGAAGTCATTATGCCCTGGACAGATTTAGCAGCCATGCCGTATCACACTGACTCATGAAAAAGCCATACAGCGGAAAATGACCAAAAGTCTACCGCCGCAAATGGACTTTCTCACACAGATCTGTGTACATCAGTCCAACCAGGCAGTTCATAATTTGCCTTTACATTTGTACCCTCCCAGTTCACCCCGAGAGTATCACCTTGTCCGTGGGGCCGCATGAAATTCCTGTACTTTTAAGTTTCCTTCGACCCTCACCATCAACGAAAAACCATCTGGCAGCTTGTTTGTTTTCTCATCTACTCGCATTGAGAGAGAAAAGCTTTTCAGGAAATATGGCTGAATTTGTTTTCGAAAATGAGGACTTGACTACCCTCAAGGGTAATGTTATCGTCGTCACAGGTACGCAAAATACTGCCCGCCTCGGCTCCCCACACCCATCCCCAGGTGGTCATGCTCATACATGGGTTGACTATACACGTCTTAGTTACGTCGGCCTCAGTTAACATTAAAACTCTTTCAATAGGCGGTTCATCTGGTATAGGATTGGCTACCGTGGAGCTACTTCTGTCAATCGGAGCCTCGGTAGTCAACGGTGATATCCAGGCTCCAGAAAAGGAGATGGCAGGCGCATATGAGTTCATCAAAACAGATGTAACTAAATGGGAAGAGTTACTTGCGCTGTTTAATAAGGCGAAGGAGACACATGGCCGCATCGATCATGTTTTTGCCAACGCCGGCATTGGCCCACGCGCCGATTACTTGTCTACTCAACTTGACCAAGCTGGCAATCTAATGGAACCATCGAGCCAGAATCTCGACATTAACCTCAAGGGTGTCATCAACACGTCAACTCTCGCGATTCATCATCTGCGACAACAAGCTGAGGGAGGAAGCATTGTTATCACGGGATCCGCGACCGGTCTCCAGCGTTTTCGGGCCGTTGACTACGGTAAGTTGGGGAACGGTGTTCTCAGCGCTCTTTACGCTGGCTAATACCTATTAGCTACTGGCAAACATGGAGTGTTCGGTTTTGGGCGAGGACTTGTCCCGTTGCTTAAAGCCGCTCAACTTCCGATCCGGGTCAACACCTTGGCACCCAGCTGGACGGATAGCAACGTTGTCCCATCCTTGAAGAGCTTGCTAAACAGCATAAACGTCGACGTACAACCTGCCTCTGTAGTAGCTCGTTGTGCCGTTTACCTCATGGCTGATACCACCATGAACGGACAAGTCGTCCATGTGCAGCGTGGTAAGTATGCTGAGGTTGATACGGCTGTTTTGATTCCTGCGTATAGGAAGATCAAAGGCGATGACTACCCGAGCGAGGATGAAGTCTTTGAGCGACTTGCAGCAGCGGCAGCGTAGGGTGTAGGTTATTGTACAGACGAAATGAGAATGAGTACGCAGCAGCAGAGAGAATTCTGTACAACTATAGAGCATGACAAGATACGACAAGAGAAAACTCGCGAAACCACTTGATCTTCTTTGTCCAAGGTGCAACATGTGATATAGAGCGTTGAACAGGACAACCATACCGCACTACGTCAGAAAACGTCTATTAGCTTATCGAAGATTCACAATCGCCCCTCATGGGCCAGCCTTCACAGAGAATCTGCATTCTCTAACACAATGTTACCGAATAGAGTAATAATTAGCTGTAGTCCTCCATCCATATCCGTGCCCCGGACTGGTTGCAGACGTGACCCCACTTTTCGAATCCTCTTTGTAGTCCCAGGTGACCGTTTCAGTCAGATTTCTCCAATTCCTCGGAGATTGGACCCCCTTTCTCCGGCTTGAAGACGATATACGGGTTAGGTTCCGCCTCAGCTAGGTATTACTAGGACATCACCACTTCTCGGTTCAGCTCGGTATGCGCCTAAAAGACATGCCTCAATAACGTCTATTTTCGTCGAAATATCCTGTAAACGTGTCTCTCCTATACATGAGATACACCAATAATGGCCATATATGGGGTACTAGGTTTCTAACTACCAAAAGTACCGACAGCCTTTGTCGCCAAGTACCACCAGCTAAAAAAGGACGAGTCCTTTTCATCCCTACTTCAGTATATCTTTTAGTGTGGAGTAAAAGAAACATTTCCTCTGCTTTTTCTATGGGATCTGTTTAATATAATCTGTTTCTGCATCCATCCATCATCGGGGTCATAAGAGGTAAGTTAAATCACATCAGTTTCTAGCTTCTACATCCGCTCATTCCATCCTAAGATCAAACAGGTATTCAACAAACATACATATTGCTTGCACTATGCTGGCTCATTACTTGAAAATGGCCGTCTTGGCCATTGCGATCCAGTCTATGCTTAGCGTCGCAGAACCTAACGCCTTACAACTGTATCAGAGGGAACCTTCTCAGAGCGACGTAAAATATGCCAACATGGTCTACTTTGTCAACTGGTATGGCAGCCCCAATTTCCATGCGATTGAAGCCTTGGCAAGCCTGCCGCAGCCATGGCCGGATCAGATTGAACGAGACGAGATACTGATCGTAAACGTATCTTAGGGGGATATATGAGCGAGATTTCCAACCACAGGATCTCCCCGCCTCCAGCATAACACATGTGCTATACGCTTTTATGAATGTGCAGGAGGACGGCACTGTGTACGTTCGCTCGGAAGAAAATAGCAATATCGGAAGCTTCGATCCTAACGCTTCTTAGATTCACGGGCGATGCATACGCAGATTTGGAAAAACATTACGAAGGGGATTGTAAGTTTTTTCACACCTACAGCAAACTTGACTTCTACCGTCACCCACCATCTCTGGCGCTTGCGGTTTGCAAATGCATCTTGCATGGCAAACGCAGAACCCATCAATCCTCCCTAGCTATTCCAGCCCGTTTCCCAGTATAACTTGCCAAAGCTCAAACTTGGATCAACTCGTTTGCTAACAGAGGACCTATCCCCTCTCTCTAGCTTGGCTCGAAAGCGATAAAGATAATGCGTTTGGATGCGTTAAGCAGCTCTTTCTCCTGAAAAAGGCGCACCGCAACCTCAAGGTCCTGCTATCCATCGGCGGCTGGACTTGGTCTACAAATTTCGCCACTACTGCAGCTAGTGCCGCCGGTCGATCTACCTTTGCCAAGTCGGCAGTCACTCTTCTGAAAGACTGGGGCTTTGATGGTATCGATATCGACTGGGAGTACCCAGCTAGTGATGAAGATGCAGCCAATATGGTACTCCTCCTCCAGGCAGTTCGGAACGAGCTCGATGCCTACGCTTCTAAGCACGCACCAGGATATCACTTTCAGATTACCATCGCCGCTCCAGCGGGCTCGAGTCATTATAACAAGCTACGGCTCGCAGATCTTGGCCGTATAGTCGATTACATCAATCTTATGGCTTACGACTATGCCGGATCCTGGAGCTCTGTAGCTGGTCACAGCGCTAATCTCTATGCAAACACAGATATTCCCCAGTCTACTCCATTCAATACTGATGATGCCGTCAAGGCCTACCTTAATGCCGGGGTACCTTCTCACAAACTCATCCTCGGCATGCCTGCGTATGGAAGATCCTTCATCGGTGCATCGGGTATGGGGGAACCGCACTCAGGCGTAGGCCTTCCCAACAAGGCGCTAGGTAGCTGGGAGGCTGGTGTCTGGGACTACAAAGCTTTATCCAAACAAGGTCTCGAAATAATGTACGATGAGAAGGCGCAAGCATACTACGGCAAGTATCAATCTGGAGGAGGCATCTGCTCGTACGATACTCCAGAAACTATCCAGAAAAAGGTGTCCTACTTGAAGCAGCGAGGCCTGGGAGGGGCTATGTTTTGGGAAGCATCAGGAGATGGGAGAGGACAAGAATCGTTGGTGGGAATGAGCTTCAGATCTTTGGGAAATCTCGATCAAACAGAAAACTTGCTTGTTTATCCTGATTCAAGATACAAAAACATTGCTTCCGGCATGGAAGCGGCGGTATGATCTAGGGGGCAGTTGAGCGGCGGAATACATATATGGCTTAATGTGCAAAAGCTGCGACTTGATATCGAGTAATCTACATTGAGTGGGCTTCGAATGATGGAGACCCGTGCGTTTCGTTCCAATCATGATCATCTTGCGTGGTACCTAGGGCTTGAAAGAGATTCACAACTTTCAAGCTGCCATGTTGGCTGAGCTGCAAATGGGGACAAGCTAAGGATTGTTGGCGGAATTTGACTTTGTCGTCGGCACATGTACCTCTTCTCAATGATTGACTCTTACATTAGGTACGAGACATTGTCGCTTTTGACAAGCGATCCCACCTAATTACCATGGTTTGGTAATTGGTAGGAAAATGAATGGCAGCTCCAGTACGACACATAGAATTAGCACACGTTCACCGATCTAGATGTTCGTGGATGGGGTAAGAAATAAACTTAAAGTCCGTCCAAGTGACTTTCATATGCAACCTTCAGTTTAGGGTACATACTCAATTGATAAGCGAATACAGCCTCGAGTTGATGTGGCGAAATTGTTAGGATAATTGTAGTGTATGAACTGAAGCAGAAGAATCTCATTTGATCAAGTTTTGGGGGAAAAATAATGAGAGGTATTTCATCCTACGAGCCGATCGCAGTTTCGAGGACGATAATTCAAAGTATAACGTGTATGATAAGCAAGTGGGCCATCCAAGTAAGTGGACCACTTCTTGTATACCCTTAAGGTAAAAATTAAAATAAAAACACCACAAGCTATCTAATTAATTAAAACTACTCGCTATACTCTCCTCTAGACGTCTCAATCACTACCTGACAGGTCCTTGCATTATGCCCAGTCTTTCCGCATACACCACAGCGCCGAACGCCCGGTCGCGCCGACCTTTCTTGACCACTACTTCTCGACGATTCGGCCACTACCTGCGCATCTACATCCATCTGATCAACCACTTGCCTTGATTCCCCTGCAGTCATCACCCCTCCTTTCTGTAATCGAGTTCTTTTTGCCCTTCGGCGTCGACTAAGTATCTCATTTGCTTGTTCAAGGTAATTCATCCTAGCCTCTACTAAGGCTAGCTTATGCATGACTGTGCTTGTTCCCTTCTCAAAACACTTCACAGCTTGAATAAGTGACTCTGGAGAGCTGCTATGATGTCTTCTGATTCGTTTCTGTAAGTAGGCAGATTGAGATTGGACCTCAAGAACTGTCTTTGGGGTCTTTGAAACCCATGGGGTTAAGGGTTCAGCAACCTCCTCGGAAGGCGTTGGAGTCCGCAGCTTCATATCAAGCTTTGAGATCACGCTTTCCGGGTTAAAAGGAGCAAGCCCAGCTCCTCTAAAACCCCCTTTGATATTTTTTTCGGTTATAGTGGCTTGAAAGGCGGCGTGGAAGGCGGGAAAGAACTCGGTCTTCGAAATATAGGTTATAGAGCATCTGATCAGATGCTCTATTTCTCGACCATATGCCTTCTTTAGTGGCCCAAAGCACCCGATATCAAGAGGCTGAAGTAGATGAGACGTATGAGCCGGAATACAGAGCGTGATGATATTATTCTCCTGGCAATATTTCTCAAAAGCGACGGAGTGGTGACTTTCGTGGCCATCAAGGATCAGAAGACGATAAGAACCAACTGATCGGTCAGTTGTGCATCGGTTGAAGTGCTTTAGCCACTCAAGACCTAGTTCATTGTTTGTCCAGCCATTTTGGCTCGTTGCAATAACCCAGCCGTTTGGGAGGGTAGGTTCTTCATGCCAGTTGGCAAGGTGATATTGGCCCGCTCCAATGATAAACGGCTCGATCGCCCAGCCTTCCGCATTAATCGCTTGAATGACTGTAATCCATTCACGATTCCCAGGCTGCACTGATTTTGGTCTTCCAAGCCTTTCTGAACCTGTGACGACCATGCCGCTTGAGATAACACCCATCATAAAGCCAGTCTCATCAAAGTTCCAGATATCCTCTGATTGGATACCATACTTCGCGATTGTGTTCTGTACGAGCTTAAACCAGTTGCGAATAACAGTTGGATCTTCGCATTTGGCCCTCTGGTAGTCATATTTACGAAAGAAATGCGTCTTGAGCTCTGGTTGTCGTTTAACGAAGTTATGAGCCCAGCGCTTGCCGACGGGTGGCGCCTTGCGGTCAGCGAGGAGAGAATTGGCCATTTCTTCAATAAAAGAATGTCGCGGAGGAAACCCTCGCGAATCTAGGTCGAGAATAAAGTGAACTACTATTTCTTCTTCTAGATTAGATAGTCTGCGTGATTCCTGGGTAGTATCGCGTCGTGATTGAATGCCATTCTGGCGGCGACGTAAGGTATTGCGAGGAACTTCATATGTATCTGCAGCGCGTCGGACACTTAGTTTGGGGTTATTTTGAAGGGCCTGAAGTGCAAGAAGCATTCTAGCCTCAGTAGAAGAGTTCGACATGCTTGGTGGTTGAGAATTATCTGATCAGATAAAAATGTTACAAGGTGAGGGATTTTTGGCCCACTTACTTGGATGGCCCACTTGCTTATCATACACGTTATGGTAAAAAGCTTTAAATAATTAGATAATTACATGAGTTTTCTTTAATACTATCGAGAAAACTACAAAGGGGCCCAGTTCAGCACCAGACGAAATGTTGGGGCATACCAGCCATTTTTTATTCAACCTGCAACCGGGAAGACGAGATGGTTGTACGTCCAAATGAGTCAGCTTCAAGTCGACATAGAATGTCATTTGGTGCAGCGCTGCGGCCAGCAGAACTGTTAGGTAGCCATGCTGCTCTAAACCTCGCAGCTCGCCTACATGAGCCAGCAATTCTCACACATTAACTTAATTTCTGGAGCCTGCTCCACACTCAAATGAACCAGTCCCCTTCGCGACGAACAATCCGGTAGAATGACTCGTTTATAATAGCCAATACGCGTGCCTACAAAGATCCTTACGTATATAGCAGTGCTCCTATGATTTGTGCTGTACCACCATCTCTAGCCACGCTAGGATCTGCTCATTGACCTTGGTAGGCGATTCCCATAGTACCCAGTGAGACGCATCCACCTCTCTGCGAGTCAGGTTTTCAAAGTATTGATCCATGCCTTCGGACATGCTCGACGGTAACACTTCGTCCCGGGTGACAGTTAGGAACAATGCCGGCATTGAGAATTTGAGGGGCTTCAGTAAGAGCCGTAACTCGTCGAGGTAGTTGTGTGCCCGTGTGCGATACCAGCGGAGTGGTCCTTCAAGTTTAGCCTGTCCTTGTAGAGAATATCTAGAGACGTAATAATCCATCTCAACGTTCGACAGCAATTGGGATTGGTTCAATTTGGGTAGGTTGTGAAACAGGATGCCTTCTGCTGCATGGAAGCCAACTTCATTTTCTGGACCCTTCGCGCCAAACATTGCATTAAGAAATTGCCGGATCTTTGTTTCATCCGTTATCTCCTTATCAATCAGCACGCCTTGGAACTGCAGCTGATACCTCAAGCTCTTCATACCCTCGAGTTGCGTGACGTCATCGAGCGAACGATAGATGCGCGAGGGCGGGATGAACGGAGTGCCGACGCTAAAAATACCCTGGACCAGGTCGGGAAACCACAGAGCCGTGCGCCAAACCACCGCGCCGCCCCAGTCGTGTCCGCCGAGGATGATTTTTTTATCTTTGACGACAAGATTTGCCAGGTCTCTGATGTCCTCGGCGATACTCCTCAAGGCGTACGAGCTTGGCTGACTAGGGGCGCTGGTAAGGCCGAAACCAAGCATGTCTGGCGCGATGATCTGATATCCATGAGATTGCAGACAAGGGATCTGATACCGCCAGCCGAAGGCCAAATCAGGAAATCCATGCAGAAGGATAATTGTCGCAAGGGGTTCGTTATCCGGATCGGCTTTCATGTAATGGTAAGTTTTGTGGCGGATTGTTGTTGTGTGCCATGTCACTCGAGAATCCTCGATCCCAAGCTTGTCGACCATATTTTCAAGTTGGGTATTTGAAATGGCTGAATGAATCCGTAGAAAATGGGCTACAAGGACCAGCTATAACGTTGGCATTGAATATGCTCGGGTTGTAAGCCGATGCTTTAGAAACAGCGTTGCGTCAATGCTGTCACTAGCAAAGCCCTCAATTTCATCTCTTATAAGGTTTAGATCTAATCATATGAAGAAGGAATACGAGACACGTCACGTAAGCGAAGAGGTGAAATCGACGGAGAGATGTATTCGGCCGTATAGGCTGAAAGATCATCAGAGGTCGCATTCGGACTATATTGTCACCATCAAAAAGTCGGAGAATACACTTGCAAGTTACAGTATGTCATCTGCTATTAATTTCAAGTAAAGAACTTATCTTGCCCGACTCAACGGCCATTTCTGTGTTGTTTTCCCTTGATAGTCTTTCCATACCTCGCCTAACGACTTGGTTTGGCCGACAGAGCACTACAGTAGTCACTAATGCTTACATTCATTTTCTTATTTTTGTCCTCCGCTCTGTAAACCCCTGCTGAGCCACACGTTGTTGAAACTGGATTCAAATTACCCAAAGTCCATATTCAACCTTGCTGTGTGTCAACAGACGTGGAACTAGTCCCCTCATCGATACTGTACAGACAGGCAGACAGGCAAACATATGCGGCGACGACTGACATAGAGGTCTGTGGTAATGGTGCTAACGATGATGAGTCTTGAGGTAGTCGGTCACCATGTTTGTTGCTATGCAGAAGAAAAGGACAAGACGCGGATAGTCAGGCTGCTGGATACGGCTTCCCCGGCAGAAATCCGATAGATGGCTAATCTTGAAACTTAAAGTAATGCAACTCATTTTGGATTCGACTCGCCTCAGGACAAGCTCAAAAGACTACCAATCTCTTCTGGTGCGAGCGATTTCCTGGTGCACCTATACTAAGTCATGGATCGCACGAGCTTAACGTCGATTGAGAAACAAACACTAAAAGAACACGCCGATAGGATGATGGATCAATGGGTCGCGCTCAGGGAAAATTTGAAGGTATGTACAATTCCAGGCAATCCTTGAGTACTGTGCAGTATGGTATCGAAGCTTCAGAGCAACTCACATCCGTACCCTTTTAGGAAGCCGATAGGTCGACTGTATCTAAGTTTTGCTTATATCTTCAGATCTTGGCACTAAGTCTATATCCTGATTACAATGCGAAAGAAGCCAGAGAGCTATTGGCACGAGATGAGATATCCATGCTGCGAACATTCTTTGAGAAAGATGACGGGCCGGATCCGGAATCAGTCGATCACGCGCAAGCCGACCACATAATAGCACTTGCGCATGGCTTATTTGAAGCGTCGGGAGGCCAAGAAAGTGCTTTTTGGGATCAGCTCAACAACGAGTACTCATCTTTTAAGAATCAGAGCATATGTGGTTTCATGGTTGACGCTACGGGTATGAATTCCCTTGAAGGGGCCCATGCTGAACAGCTTTACCATGCGATACTGAAATCCAAGCTACTTCCGCGAAATGTAACCTTCAGCTTTACTATGTTTTCAGAAAGTGTTCAGAATTGCCAGAATGTTATCAACCCAAACTGGCATCAGAGAGCTTTCAAGCGATCGAGCTGCGGGAAAGAGCCACGAATGTGCAGTTAAGGCTTGGTCCAAAATTCAACACCAAGCAAAGTGCGGCCGGAAATGATGTTTATGGGAAGCCAGGCGTATGATGGCATTTTAGCCAATGGAAATAAAGCTAGGGAAGTAGGAGACTCCACTCTTGCAATGGCCTTGAGAAGGGCTTGTAATGTGTGCATTGTATGTACATACAAATAACCCCGAGAAGCCATTCAGGAGCTATCAGCCAACATACAAATGTACTAGCGATATAACAGCACGGTGGCTTTTCTTTACAAGACTTCCATGCACTCTTAATTGGCACTAGAACTACGATATATTGTTTCCCATGTTACAAATCTCTAGCGCACTTCGTTAAGACAGTCTTGTGCAGCTATGATGGTTGTCTCACTCAGCTTCTCCATCATCGTTGTCTGCACGTGCCTGTCCAAACTGATTCACCTATATACATACGTTGGAACTGTGCCGCACGTTGCCCTCATACTCTTCCTGCCATCGGTTCTAGTTCCTGACATAGTGGTTATATGTCTGTCACGACTATTCCTGTCCCGGAAAAGGACCACCATCACCTACATAAGCCGTTTGTTAGGCTGCACTTTCTCGTATGTGGTAAACGTCTATAATTACCTTTAATTGAATGCTTATGAACTATCAGGCTCATCCTGCTCGCCGCAACAGCTTTCCATGCAACATTCTACTACAAGACTGGCACCGAGGTTACGTGGACAAATGCACAGAGATATGTTCGCGATAAGGATGGCATCAGACTTTTGCTCAGTGGATCCAATTCCGCTATCGTCTGTGTTATTCTCATTTTAGGTGTATCGTGGTTTTCCCAGACGCGTCTGTACCAGTACGCTGGCAGGTCTCTGAACATGATTACGGCACCATTGTTGCGTGGTAAGTATCCATGCCTCCACATAGTCTCCCGCAAAAGCTAACTTACAATTCTGAAAGCACCACAGCTCTGGAACATGTGCAAACGCAGTCGTGGTTGTCGCAGTGTCGAGGACGCGTATGACTACCAGAGCTTCATCAATTCCCAAACCGGTAACAGCCATGGAAAGGTCTATCTTGACCTACCGCCCCAGGCCAATACCGGGAGCTCGCGCAGATACCCCAAGATTCTGGCCCTGGCCATATTCCTCTACTTAGCCTTGACGGCCATTCTCCGCCCATCCTCACCATATTCTCAAATGTCGACGAGCCTACCCATCACGATGCTGCAGATGATCGGCTCGCACAGTGATAGCCAGGCCAATCGCTATACTTTCAGCAGGAATCCCTGGCCCTTTCCGCAACTCATCCATACGACAAACTGGGAAAAGCCGAAAGGGTACTTCAAAGGATGGGCACCGGGTGATAACAGCATTCTGGCCCAGATGTATCGAGACCGTCTGCCGACTTGGTTACCGGAGGCACCTCCTGCTGGATTTTGCAAATGGCTATCGTCAAATCATTCGAACCAAGCGGATAGAGAGGTAGGGGATGGTGGTGGCACTGGTCGTGTCTGCCACGAAACAAAGGTCGATGGTATGTTCTACAATCCAGTGAACGACCCACTTCGGATCACCAATCAGGATGAAGGAATTTTGGACATCCTTAGTGATTCATTTAGGAATGGGACAGTCAAGATCAAACACATTGCTCTCATCATGCTCGAAAGCACTAGAGAGGAGCTCTTTCCCCTACAACAGGGGTCGGACATTCACAACATCATCCTGGAGTCTTATAAGGGACGAAAAGACGGAGATGGTGTCAATGCGCTTTTATCCCAACTAACTCCAGTGGCGGAGAAGATCACTGGAAAATCTGGTTGCTGGAAGAAAACAAATGGTTCGGATCTCGGCAAAGTACCAATACCAGAGTGGAATGACACAACGCTGAATGGTTACGGTGGCATCAATGTCATTGGTGGTTCCGCTGCCGCTTCTCTTTCGTTCAAGAGCTTGGCTGCGACTCACTGTGGAGTCTGGCCTATGCCTGTCGACAGCTTTCAAGAATCCGAGGCGCAGAGCTACCAACCTTGCATCTCACAAATCCTACACCTCTTCAATCAAAATAAGGGGGCTAAGACGGCTTCGAACGACTTCGTGGAGCAGGAATGGCTCACAGCCTTCTTTCAATCTATAACAGACAAGTATGATCGCCAGGACATATTCAACAATGAGATGGGTTTCAAAGAGATCGTAGCTAAGGATGTCTTGGAACAAAGAGCTAAGGCACGGTCCGGTTTGGAAGAAATCAACTATTTTGGATACCCTGAAACAACTTTAAAGACACATGTACGAGAGCTCATTGAGAAAGTGCAACGGGAGAAGAAGAGAATGTTCTTTTCCCATTTAACTAGCACAACCCATCACCCTTGGGGGCTACCCCGTGATTCCAAAAAGATCGAGTATGTGAATACACAAGGAAAGATGGGATGGCATAGGGGCTTCAACAGCTACTTGAATACTGTGAGGTTCCAGGATGCATGGCTCGGTGAGCTTCTGCAGTTATTCGAACTACACGGCATTGCCAACGAGACTCTTGTGGTCCTTGTCGGAGACCATGGGCAGGCATTCAAAGAGGATATCACCACCAGGACCGGAACCTACAAGAATGGCCATGTCAGCAACTTTCGGGTGCCCATCACGTTCAGGCATCCTCATATCCCTCGCGTGCAGTACGAAGCGAATGCAACTTCAATCTCCATTCTTCCCACGATCTTGGACTTGCTCATTAACACCGGCTCGCTTAACCGTAAGGACATGACCATAGCCTCTGATCTCCTTCACGATTATGAAGGACAATCGCTCATCCGGCCATATAAGAGCTCTCGGAACGGCCATCGTGCATGGAACTTTGGCGTCATCAACAGCGGGGCGAGTATGCTCTCAGTGACGTCCGCAGATGCGCCCTGGAGGCTTGTCATACCTCTTGACCGTGCATCTCAGTGGAGATTCACCGACTTGAAGAACGACCCGCTCGAGCTTGAGCCTCTTGAGAGATGGTCAATGGAACAGTTAGTTGGTGATGCGAGAAACATCTATGGCGAGGAAGCGTCGCAATGGCTTGTACAAGCTGATGCTGTGGCTCAGTGGTGGGCTTCAGAACGTAAAAGGCTCTGGGGATACAAGACTACGAAATAGACCAGAACAATCAGTCCACGGTGGCTCTTCGAGGTTAATGCCTTGTAGTGCAGTGGATTTTTTATTATCAAGCACAAAATTTTGCATTTGACGTGGCCGTCGATGCTACGAGGAACTGTTCAAGACATTCTGTTGTTGCATACATTTGTAGTGTTACAGATGGGTATATTGTGATTACCCGGCCACATCTAAACCATAGTTAAAACGCCACTCGGCGATCCTAAAGCTTTCTTCAGGTAAGAGCCAAGCACCAAGAGAGTCAAGTAAGATGGAAAGCATCCGGATACGTTTTGAGAGTTTGACTGCACACTAGGAGAGCATTGCAAGGACGAGTAGTCAGCAGTTTTTATTACACTACTGGGCCTGGGGGAATTGAAGAGATGGCATGACAAGGCATTGACATCCACACAGCCGGCTCAGAGGCGTGTTACGTTAAAGATCGCTAGTTGTACGTTTAAAATTAGGAGAGTAAAAGGGATTTAAAGTCCTCGTTGGATGATGAATATACGGAGTACTGAAGCATTAAATCGATGCTACTGTGGCTTGTTGTGGCTGAGATGTTTCCGTATTGGGATCGGCTAGACTGAGGAAGTATTTCTCTTGTTGTAGGTTAAAACCTCAGTTCTCAATAAGCTCTCTTTTTTTCTAGCCTTCCTTCTTCTTTTTCTTCTTCGATGAGTTCTGCCCCATAAGTACTCCGGCTGTAGAACGTTTTAGACAGACCATTCGTATGAAAGGGATAGACTGAAATAGCTATGTTATAGAACACCTACAAATAATGCCTAGGGTACGTAGCTTACAAGGTCCCATTCCGGACGCAAAGCAGGGGCTTGTTGCGTACCATGCGAATTTGTCCAGAGAAGTCTAACCGGCCCAAAGCTCCCACCTAGCAAGCTGGTAGTTAACCTGTTTTATTACCATCTCTGCCTGTCATGTCTCGTCTAGATTATTTTCACTGAGTTATGCCACATTTCTGTCTAAACCCTTTCCCCGTGGCCTTGTCCCCGCTATAGCTGGAAACAACTTCCAAGAAACGAAATGGCACTTCTTACCTTACCGCCAGAACTTTACTTCATAATTGCTACTTTCCTCGAGCCAAACGAACTTGCCACTTTGCTTCGTACTAGCAAGCAAATCTACCCCATCATTGAAGACATCTTATATTACCGCGATGCGAAAAGCGACAGCCAGGCTGCCCTACTCTGGGCTATAAAGAAAGGAAGGTTAAATACGGTCAGGAAAGCCATCGGCGCTCACAAATTGCAATGTATTGCCCACGACATAGAGTGCGAATGCACAGTCCGATCGACATTAAACGAAGCCCTTTACCTAGCATCATCTGGAGGGCATATACATATCGTTCAGTTTCTTCTCGACGAAGGCGCCGATGCTGGTGCACAAAGAGGAGGGCGCGCATCAGCCCTACATCTAGCATCATTACATCGCCATGAGAAGATTATCCAGATCCTACGCGCTGCTACTAGTTGAAATATAGTGACTAACTTGAAGCCTTTCCTGAGTTCCAAAGTCGCCTAGTTGGAAACTTTTTGCCAGCCTGTCGACGATTTTTTGTGAGAGCGAATGCTGCTTCAACATTTTGCAGTGAGGTCAAATAGCTGTTGGTAAAGCGGGATACTCCACTTATTCGAGAAGACCTAGTCTGAGCAAGCTGTTCACTGGAAAAGTCTCATACATTCCGATATATCCTAAACCAATAGGATCAAAGCAAGGACACCAGGAATAGATTGACTTCAGGCTCTTGGAAGAATATTCGTCGTAGCAAGTCGTAAAGAAGATATGTTTTTGGCAACGTCTCCTGATGATATCGGCGCCCTCAGGGGTCGCCTGTCCACAGGAGGAGCATCTTTGGGCCGAGGAGGGTAACGTTCTCACATATTCGGATACCGCAACACACTGAAATAATATCTCTGGAGTTGAAGTATCATTTCCCTTTTGTAAAGCTGCAATCATCGAGATTGCTTCATCATATTCTTGCCTGAGACATTCCTTGAACTGTCGCAATGCTTCTACGCGATATTCTTCAGGCGAGTCAATCAAGGCCCAAACAAAACACCCTTTGGATGTACTTCTATAAATCCAGTCCATTTTCAGTATGTAGGATGTTAAGTTTTTTTTGTCATATGTTTCGTGCAATACGTCCCTCGTGTTCAACCTGTCATAGAGGGCGTATGGGTTAGATTGCCACTCGACCAGTGACCAGCTTCCTGAGTGCCTGCTCTTGTCGTGACAAGGTACTGTAACACCTCCTGGCCAATCCTGCTTTCAATATACCAACAGAGAATACAAACAGACTATATATCCTTGAAAATAGTTTTTGCGGCCTTAGAGCCCAAATCCGGAGTCTGCTAGGGTAAGAAAGGGACCCGCCACGACGTGGAATTTGGCTCTACCCCTTCTCATGTGCAGCTGCGCCGCCAAGTGGACATTGCTCATAGGCCTAGAATTGTGACCATATGGTACTAACATACCTAGACTTGCTTGGGACGTTATTAGTTGAGTAGAATTCAACAAAGCGCCAGCTTTTGGCCTTTTCCTAGGAACTATTATCTACCGTCCAGAGCATGCACACAAGGGTTCGCTACTACTACTAACCTTTCCGAGACTAAGAGCTTAATATGACCTTTCAAAGTGTATATACATCAAGCGCTTGGCAGATTGACTATCTAACGTCGATTATGGTTAAGCCTCAAGGCCACTCAGCGCACCATCCCATGAAGAGCAGTACCTCCAGTGCGCCCAGAGGCTCTTTATCCAAAAGTGCACAAGTTGGGATCATTATTACCGCAGTGATTGTTGGTCTGCTGCTAATAACATTTTGTTATTATGCGATACAAGGTTCGTTGTTCGTTCAGTACAGAGAATCTTGTCATTCCGATATATATGAAGCTAACTGAAACTTTTTGTAGAACGGCGTCGTGCACGGAATGAACAAGATATCTTCAGTTGGAACAGAGTGACTTGTAAGACACTAGGTGCTGCCGTTCACCTCTGGATCTTTCTCCCGGTCAGCTGTGTGCTGAAACGACGCAATGCGCTCAAGGATGATCATGAAGACAAGTTATCGCTAGAAACGGTGAATCGTTGCCAGATCAGGACCAAACGGGAGAGAGTCTGAAGAGAGTACAGAGAATTCTCTTGCCCAGATGGATCAAGTAGCTTCAGACATCCTAAAGTAAGATTATGGCCCCTGGGGTCGCAAATAGCTACAACCCAAAATCGTGCGTCTTTGGTAACACATATGACGAAGGTTAACTCTCTAAGTTCTTTCTGATGGCAGCTATGAAGGCCCATTAGCCTCAAGAATAGTCAATTTAGCTACCCGAGCCCTAGAGAGATCCTGACCCTATACGCAATATACCGGTATCCTAACACAATTCAATTTACACACTTCCAGGCTTCTATCACCTTTGGGCAGGGAGAATCGGGTCTTGAAGATCAACCCAACAGATGTTAGCTACACTTCGGCGCAGCCGAGGTGTCAAAGCTGCCCTTTGCGGGTTGCGAACGCACTGCCTCCTGCGAGCAGCTGCACCAAAGTACGCCATTGGCCTCACGGCTGATCATCATGATCCACGCAGGCGGAGGCAATGTTGCTAAGAACAACATAGGAGCTTGATAAGTATAAAAACTCGCTTGAGCTCATCGGTAATGAATGAAGACCAGCGAGTGCATCATCATCCTTGACGTACGCTGCTACCTATTTCCAAAATTCAATTCCAGCCCGAAAAAATCTTTTGCAACGTGACATCGGAGAGCCACACCATGAGCTATGCCGCCCCCATCTCTTGTCGAACTGAGGTGTTTGGACCTTCCTGGATAAGATTTTGCAGAACGGAAATAGGCTCTCCTAGTTATTCTGTAGATTTCTCGAGCGCCGAGATAGCGACAGTCTAAAACCGGATGGGTTCCCCCAAATCCTGCGTCCGAAATGCTTCTAGACTCAAGGCAGAATGGGTCCTTTGTGGCTAGACGAAAGAGTCAGAACCAGGCCCTTTTGACTTATTCGTGTTTGGTATTCAATGTATGACCTCAATACGTAATAATCTGGAAAATGAATCATGTCGTAGCATCATTGGATTCTGGAGTAACACCAATGTAAGCACCTGGCTCTTTGATTTTACATGCTTGCAACAGCTTCTTAGGGGGCTGGAAGGTCCCAGTGTTAGTAAGGGGCATTATGGGTAGTTGATTATTAGAGATGCTTGGGAATGCCCCATAAGTACTTAGAACATTATTGACCGATCTCCGAGTCTGCTTACGGTTTAGTCGGTCATCATGATACGTAGCAGACACATTATTCCATTGAAAAGGTAACGTCCTTCAGAACCAATTCAATTGCAGAGACAGATATGAACCCATGATTCTTGCTTTTGTTGCTCTGTTGTACTCATAAAGACATTGCTACAAGGGTCTGACCATGCCAGGACTGTGCGCCTGTCTCACGGTGACCAGGGACGGCAGACTAATATTCCCCACTTGGCGTAATTTTGTCACGCCAATGATTACCTCCTCAGGAATCAATTTCGAGGCGCACAGCGCCTGCCGGATTTTCAAGTGTCCGCCCAGCGACCCCCGGAACAAGCGTCGAGATGGTTTGCAGCAACCTATAAATTCTCATATCTTCCCATGCTTTGATTCACGACTCGCCCCCTCAAATACTCGCACCTTGTTACGGCGTCTGAGCATTTCGCCACGACGCGATCCGTTGTGACGCGAAGCTCACTAAACAACAAGTAATTGCTGAATTGCGGCATAGAACGTCACGAACCAGGTGCAAGAAACAACCCAGGCCAGCTAGAGACTTCAACTAAGCCAAGTCTCTCAACCACGATGGCAATTACCAGAAGCTCTGAGAAACTCTCATCTAGATCGTCTTTGACGCAGGTCGAACTTTACCATAGTCACAATGGCCCGTCCGCCAATTTGTTCAGTTCCACCTCGACCGAGCTGAGACAACAGCAACAATGTTATCGTTTTTGTCGTTCCGAGGGACGCAGAAGATCCGAACGAATAGTAGCCCTCACGTCCGCAAGAGCCAGACCTACTCAATCGTCTGGGAAGCTACCGGCCATACCGACAAACTCTGTTGTTGATCCGAGCCAAGCCAGATCACGTCGCGTCCAAAAATCCGATCTTTCCCAGCGCCACAAGCGATCATGCAAACCAAGGTCCAACCACCTGACCAAACATCCCATGATGGATCTCAAACGCCTAAACGCAGCAAGCGTGCGGTACGCCAACGAAATTCTTGACAGATTAGAGATTTTGGATGTCCTCGCTAGAAAGTCGTCGTACGAAAGTAGGCGCAAAGCTGCTCTTGCGATCGCAGCCACTCAGACTTTCAACCGTTATACTAAGCATTTTGGAATTATGGTGGCAGATGATAGGCCAAAGCTCTACGAACACGGAATTATTCAGCGGCTGAATGAGATTGTACTTAGTAGAACAGAGGGAAGTGGGTCACTGGGATGCGCGCTGGTATAATGGTTCGCTACGTGGGGTGCTGAATCACGTAGTCTGATGAAATTATGTACTAAAATGCGATTCGTTTGTTGTCCCATAAACGGCCGCAGCGGCCCATTGCACATTTTGCCCCTCCAGTGCTGTCTCCTAATCCCCAACGAGAATAAAGCGAGCCTGAAGTCCTGTCTGTGATGAATCCAGAAACTTCTGCTTTCTATAATATAGGGAACGCCAATTTGGCGTATTGTGTATGGTAGATTAAATAGCGTTCCTTTGAACAACGGTCAAACCCTCGAACCAGAGGTCGGGTGCCTGATAACTTTTCTTTTGCAAGGAAAGAAAACAATTTAGGGAGAGAATATATAAAAGAATACAGCGAATGTAGAAGATGACACAGGATACAGCACTAACAAAGAGCATATCCAAAGGTCCACTTCCATGTGTATGTATACCCAAAGCAATGCGGGTCTTTATCAAGCAGATCGCTGGATAGGCTGCCACATTTATTACAGACTAACACTTATCCTCCCCACTAGATGCTCGCTGCCCTGTAAGCTCGCCAGCGTACAGCAGACATATTAAGCTGAAAAGTTTACGGATTCTTTACGCTGCAGTCCCAGGTGGGGTGTTTCAGAGCATTCGAGCTGTGATTTGAAATCATAGTTCTTGGGAAACCGGCAGCCGTTAACAGGTCTTAGTTACGAGTCCCCAACAGGTATATTCCGACCCCAAGCTTGCATAAGTATACGTACAGTCCATACTATATTGAGGACCATAGCAACTCAACTCCGTCATACGTTGATGGTACCCTGCCTCATGTTCTAGTTCCAGCTTTTATCCTTTGTTTTTCTGCTAACTATGCATATCGTCTTTGCGTTAGTCACTCTGCTAAAAATGTCATCGGTAACTGCATCCAGCATTGTTCCATCCCCACATAGACGCCTGTTCACGCCAGAAGGGTTTGTCAAGGTCGATCCAGGTGGACTTGAGGACGTTGAAGTCACCGCCGACAATCTGCTTTCTGAAAAGCTCTCCAAGGCTACAAGCCATTTTCTAGCAAGTCGTGGATTAGACTCGCTTGCCTTACCAATAGAACTTGTTAACAATTTCAATAAAAGTAGTGTAAAAGCTTATATAACCGGTTTGGACGCCGGGGGCAAGGTCTTTTTCGCCCTCCACGATGGCAAGCTTATTTATCCTGACGCTAGAGGGTCTCGCTTACCTGTCAAGATCACAAAGGAGTTTGCCATATCTCTACGTGCGAAGGGTGAATCGCTAAGAATTACACTTCCGTCCTTTATTCGTTCTGGTCGTATCTACTTTTCGAATGATGATCTGCAATTTTTCGTTGTCAATATAGGTGATGGTAACAGCTTAGTTCAGCCTTCGGTCACAAACCTCCGAGATCCCAACGCGAACGTGAGCTGGGGTTTCGTAGAATTTACTTACATCAGGAATCTTCTCTATGCCAACATAAGTTACGTTGATTTTGTTGGTCTAGTTCTTGGTATGACGCTTGTTGCAAAAGATGGGAGTACCCAAACCACCGCAGGACTCGAAGCAGATGCTGTCATCAAGATCTGTGACGACCTGATTAAGCAGAGAAAGATAGACAACCATAAGTGGACCTCGCTCTGTATTGCAGACACTGCTGGAAAGCCGATCCGAGTATTATCTCCTGGTAATCAGCATGATGTCAATCCCGCGATATTTGGAAGTTATTGGAAAACCTATGTGGACCGTGTTTGGGAGAGATACATCACTCGGGATCTCGTAATAGATACGCAATCTAAAGCGGGCATGATCAAATGCAGGATTGTAGATCACAAACTGAAGTGTGACGGACACGAGCGCGGACTCCCTAAACCTGATGATAAAGACATTTGGGGCTGCAACAGTGGACCTTTTGCTATCTCAGAGAACGATAGTATAATTCATACTGCTATTGTTCCACGTTTGTGTGCTGGTCTTGTACGATCTACTTTGTTACTCGATGGCGGGTTCATGCAGCCGAGCTTGGGTCAGACATCATACTACACGGTAAACCCTACTAATCACTATAGCCGGATTGTCCATTCATATGAGGTTGATGGCAGGGGCTATGCATTTTCTTACGACGATGTTAACCCTGATAACGGTGAAGAGGCATCTGGTGTCGTGAGTTCCGACAATGTTCATCTGCTGACTATTCATGCCGGCGGTCAGCTTTCAGACTAGCCTTTACAGTAAATTAGGCCTTGGTGTTTGTTGTCTTTTCATTGCCTATGGTTTGTTGCTTCGGTTACGGGAGATGGTCGGACATTGTGTTGACACCCAAATTTCATCTCACTATTCATCAATTGACTGGAGTTGACTAAGTCAGCTTCCGGTGAATACATAAACTTAGCGTGGTCGGCGCTGGGCGCTCTTTCTATATAAAATGGAAAGAGCATGTTGTAAAAGGACTGATATTCTTTGCTTCTCGATTTCTCATAAGCCGAGCGATTATGTCATGTGGAAAGGAAAACTGTTTTTTTTTTTTTTTTTTTTTTTTTTTTCTGATGGTAATTCCTCAATTTGAACCTGTATCTATTTATTCAATCTTCTCCTTGAAGTACCATGAAGTCGCGGATCGACATAGATCGGTTCTAAACTACAGACACTATGTTTCCCTTTCCCAGGGACCCATTCAGCGTGTAGATGATCTTGGGCAAATCTTCGCAGCCCGTTCCTATCCGGCCACGAAGAGAAAAAGGCCTTATCCAAGCCAGGGAACGTGGATACCATCCGCTCGCGAAATCTGTCTCTATCTCCGTATGGCTCTTTCACTACTTCGTTCCGCTGCTTGTTGTCTGTTTCATCCCACCAGTAGAGTTGACGTAAAGCTGCCCAATAAAATCGAACACAAGATAAAAGAGGATCATTCGGTCCCATTGGACATGATGAGACCACGGCCCATTCGTGGAAACTAACGTCGCCGTCGAAAGTGTAATGTAGCCCTTGATCAGCACTAATCAACATCCTGACCCAGGGCTGACTCCACTCAACGTCGCGGGGAAGAAGAACGAGTGAAGAGTGCACGTAGACTTTTGTCCGAGAAAAGTAGTCTGAAAACTCGGACATACATCCTATCACATTTACTCGCGGCTTTCGGAATAGTCGCCAGAAACGGGGACGCAGCCAGCCTGATAGCCTATCTTCATAAGTCTGGGCTAGTGTCTTAGTGTCGTACTTTTGGCTCGACCAGTGTGTTATGAAGAAGAGTCTGCTTCGAAGCTTGCCATTACAGCGTGGGCAGGCGCAGTCCTTGAGACATTCTTTCTCTATTTGCCAGCTGAGGTCCTTACGGGGAACGTGGAACGGTGCCCATATTGGTTTGGCGGATGAGTCTTCCATCCTTGTCTAAGCGACGAGCTTTGTTTGGGCAAGCAGGCACTCTGTGTTCCTCAAAGTATCTATCGCAATCAGGACCAATCAGTGACGGCAACAAAAGGCTTCCCCACTGTACCATATATACTATACAAATTAGCACAGTTAATAAACAGATCATCTTCTTGATCACCATACCTCTCGTCTGCGTATGGTCTAATCAAGGGCAAAAGGTAAAGATGGATCGTAGTCGGCAAAGTGGGATGATCAGGTTATAGAAAATATAATCTCACTTATACTCAAAGACAGCGGAACGTTGACTAATATTTAACTTAGCTTGCACCGACCCCTCAGAGCAAATTCACTGTGCTTTTCCGCAGCATGGGATACTTTCGGCCATATACGGCCGATTGTAGCGTCGAATAGAAGGTTCGTGGCAGATCTTGACGCAGATATAGTACATCGAACTGCGCTGTCACATCTACAGATGTTGTCATAGGTTCCTGCAGTGGCCTGAATGGGATTCTCAAACGTCCTGTGTAGTCCCTCAGTCGAGCGTTACAACAGCACAGTAGGAAAGGGACATCATCCGGTACTCCATTTTCCATATTTGGAGGGCAGAGTCAATTTGTCTGTTTATCATAACCAGCAGACGATTGTAGCCACCAAATGAATGTACATTGTCTTATTCATAGCTACAATATTGAACACTCCCAGCTTCCTCTTTTACAACATTATCGCAAACTGATTGAGGCCCCACACCACACAAACGATGACACTTAACACACTGTATACTTAGTCGATAGCCCTAAAAGGCATTCATAATGACCTTGAAGAAAGTATCGATTAGTGTGACGAAGCTGACCTGCACTGCCAAGCCTAGCACCATTTTAGGACTAGCCAGCATACTGTGCGCCACGACCGGAAAAGGCTGGAAGGTGTTTTTTGCGGCCTAAAATGGACACCTGCCCTGCTTACAAAGTAGACATATGTATCTACAAGTCTCCACTCCAAAACTGGTAAAGAGGAAGATATTGCAATCAGGAAGAATCAGGAAGGTGCACATGTACAACACTATACTGCCTTCGTCTTTCTCTTAGTCTCTTCTTGCACCCAATTCTCATATCCTACGGAGTCAGCCACGGAGAGAACGAAAAGCTTTTGGTCACGGTCCAAGATCCAAATGTCCCATCCGTGATTGAAGTCAGCGTCAAGAAGAAGCGGCCCACGGTTCTTCTGGTCATAGTAGAGCACGAGCGTTTTGTATTCAGTAGGCGGGTCGGTACAATCTGGCCGTAGAAGACAGATCGCATCATGCATATTCATAACATTGGAGCAATGAGAGTTCGCGACATGACCAATGTAAAGGTTAAACCTAGGAAACTCTACCATGCAAAGATGCTCATGGTACTGGTGTTCATGAAGTGCACTTAGGAAGTGTTCTAGATCCTGACTGGGTCGAGTTTTCCCCTTTGGTTTTGCAAGAGCGAGGGCTATCAAAGGCGGTTGTTTTAACTTGCTCGCTGGTTGCATGAACTGTATATCCCATCCTACCAAAGCAGGTATCAAACCTGTTGAAAGTATGCTGTCCAGCCAGTCCAGGTCTCGAAAAATCTCATGCCAGATACTTTGATACTCAGTCCGACTCCAGAATCTTTCCGAAGCTGACTCTTCCAAGAAATCCTCGTCTAAAGTGGTCGTCATGGAACATGCGTAGCAGTATCAGGCGCTTTGAGCTGCCACGTTCGAGATACGGACTAGATCTTTATAATCCAGTTTTCCGGCTTAATAATGACTGGGTTGATTTTGGACTGTCAATAGACGTAGGTGGAGAGATCCATTGATACGTGTGTATCGCAAATAACCTCACAGCCCAAAGTAAGCATGCCTACTGCGGAGGCAGTATGTCCTAGGACATATCTCAGTAGCATCAGCCATCCAAGTATTGGGTACCTTGTTTAAACTCATCGTGCTGCTGGCAAAAAATGGCCGTTTTGAAAGAGGCAAAGGACTCCTAGAATAAAAAGACTGCGGGAACAAAAAGAAAACTACAACCGGATGGGCTAGAGTACCGATGTATCCATTTGGTGACAACACGAACAGCTTGAGACTCCATGTTGGCTCCTTTCATCCTGTAATCCATCCCGATGGATTGCCCATAAGGGAAGGTCGAGGGGGAACGTCCGAAACGGGCCACGTTTGGTCAGTCTTGGGCAATCCTGGTGAAACTACAGACGTCGACTACTGATGCTTGGCCCGCTCCTCATCATACTGAGATCGCTATAGTATTATTTTGGACCTTGTCATACAACATAAATATCACCCACGCTCTCATGAGGTAGAACTGTCGTGACATAAGAAACGTCAGTTTGAGCATGGGTCGGTTGGGAGAGTTACAAGTCGAGACCCTACACAACATCACATCTGTTCTTCCATTTCGTGGTAGTACAGTTTCAACATGGAGCCACTCCCAACAGCATTTGTTCCGAAGCCCATTCGTATTGTCGTCATAGGTGCTGGGTAAGTATATCCCCAGTTTCAACTTGGATTCGCAATTAAGCGTTGCAGGATATCCGGCATCCAGTTTTTGAAAGACGCAACCACGCGATTGCCAAACGTCAACATCACTGTTTATGACAAGAACAGCCAAGAAGGAGGAACTTGGGCCGAGAATAGATACCCCGGGTGAGCATTCCATTCACCACTAACTGATCATGGCCAACTGCTGAAATCTACAAGCTGTGCATGCGACATCCCATCTTATGCTTACCAGTACAGCTGGAACTCTAATCCTCGCTGGAGCTGTTTGTATGCAGAGTCGGCTGAAATCTTAGACTATCTAAAATCAACGGTGACTAAATTCAATCTCCGACGATATATTCAGTTCGGTACAACCTGCGCCGGGGCAGACTGGGATGAGAAGAACTCCGAATGGAATGTCACGTTGCAAAGGATTGGGACGCCTAATGATGAAATCTCTGTCAAATGCGATGTTTTTATCATTGCTATAGGAAGGCTGAACAACTGGAAGCTGCCAGAAATAGAAGGCCTTGACACGTTCCAGGGGCGTGTAATACGCACGGCCAACTGGCCCCAGGGCTTAGACTATCACGGCAAAGATATAGCTGTGATAGGAAATGGAGCCAGCTCAACCCAGTGTTTAGCTAGCTTACACAAAGGTGAGAGTCTTGGCTGTACAGACCCCAGTATTTGCTAACAGCTCCAGACGCGAGATCCATCGGTAATTTTGTTCGTGGACCAACATGGCTGGTTCCGCATGTATTCTCTCGCAATGGAGAAGCGCAGGTCAATTATGGGCACTCTCTCCCCTACTACGCAAACCCCAACCATCTCTAACACGCGGGCAGATTCCCATGATTCAATCAAGAAATTCGAAACCGAGCCCGATTCGTACCTCCAATTCCGCCTACAGATCGAGAAAAAGCTAGCCTACAGCTTTAGAGGTCTCTGGGCCAACTCAAACACTGCTGAAGAATTCACTCAGAATGCAAAGCAGCACATGATCAACAAGATTGACGACCCACAGGCCCTGAAGGCCCTCCTTCCTACTGAGTATAAAGCTGGTTGTCGTCGCTTCACGCCTGCCGACAAATATATGGAGGCTCTAAATAAGTCAAATGTAGAGCTCATTTCTACCCCGACCAAGCAGGTGGAAGGAAATGCTATCATCACGACTGACGGCGAACGGCGAACGTATGACATGATTGTCTGTGGTACAGGCTTCGACCCATACGCGCCGAGGTTTCCGATCAAAGGGCGCGGAACAGCTAACTTGTCAGATCTATGGTCAATGGATGGGGGCTATGAGAGTTACTTGGCAGCAACAGTCGCTGGTTTCCCCAACTTTTTCGGTATGTGAACCCACTTATAAGATCCTTCCAAAAAGCTAAACTCTGCTTTTAAGTTTTTAATCCGCCTATATGTCCGGTAAACGGCTCGGCGTACCCTGGAATTGAGCGTACGAGTGACTACATTATCAGAGTCATCGACAGGCTACAGAAGGATCGCCTAAGATCAGTCTGTATCAAGCAATCAGCCCAAGACGCCTTCAATCGCTGGGTTCAATCACGCATGCCAGAGATGGTCTGG
The DNA here is from genome assembly GCF_013085055.1 of Fusarium oxysporum Fo47. NCBI lineage: Eukaryota > Fungi > Ascomycota > Sordariomycetes > Hypocreales > Nectriaceae > Fusarium > Fusarium oxysporum. Next base: position 2,930,381 of record NC_072846.1, read on the forward strand.
GCGGAGCCATGCTCATCATGGTGTAAGTCGGCCTCTGTTACCCAGCATTTACATTAGTCAGGACTGAATTATTACATTGCAGATAAATCTAACAAAAAGGTTATTGTTCCATGGCCAGGGACAATACTTCACTACTATGCCGCAACTGAAATAGTGCGATGGGAGGACTATGATCTTAAGTTTGATGAGGATGAGCAAAAGTTTGCAAGTTTTGGAAATGGTATTACAGTAGAAGGATTTACTCCTGATAGTATACCTTGGCTGCGTTATATTTAAAGTATAGAAGTACCACACTACATCACTACGTCATTACTCCAGCTCAGTTCATAGAGAACCATCTGTGGGGTCAGAGCTTGAGCCTCATCGAAACGGATAGTTCATTCCTTCCATCCTAAGATAACTTAGACTCCTTCATTGGCGTAATCAGGATCGCTAAATATCCAGAACGTATCAGTTCTTATACACATACGTCGCGACCTGAAGAATCCCGAGCGTAATCAGTCTCAATCCGCAGGTACCCAAGATCAAGATTAGGTAGGGACTAACGTGCGATTCTCAATAGGCAGCGCTACCCGGAGGCCTAGGCTGCGAGCAGCCGAAGGTCCTTGGTTCAAGGCCGATAGGTCCCAAATTCCTTCCTCCAAAACAGGAGGCCTGAAAGGCAAGGAAGGCTCGAGGTCTCAGACCTCGGGGCTCCCACTGGAACGGCGCCCGGGCGCTGCGATAGCATTTTTGTGGGTCAAGTGTCGCAGGGTAGGCATGATCTTCAAGGGCTCAGAAAATGGGGCCCCATAGGGACACGCCTAGGCGCGCCTCCACTTCTGCACGCGTAGGCGTGCGGATTATGTCAGCCCCCAATTTGGCACAACTCCACAGCTGCATTTCTAAGGGGCTGCGGCTATTGCTGCCATTGCTAACCACAACCGTAGTTTTCAGGGGTTGCCGTTATGGCGCAGACAGCATTTCCTGATGATGTGCTTCCGCCAGAGGGCACGTACGACTCGCGAGAGGCTCTACTCACAGCTATCAATGAATGGGCAGCACCAAGAGGATACGCGTTCGTAACTGGGAGATCGTCGCGATCAACCAGCGGCAGGCAGATTATCACACACGCATGTGATCGATGGTGTCGGCCACCAAGCGCCTCAAGGGACCACCAGCGCAAGACTACTACGCGAGGAACCAACTGCCGGTTCTCTATCATCGCGAAGGAATCCCTAGATAAGACGACTTGGTCTTTAAGGCATCGTCCGGATCCACAATTTTCTTCACACAACCATGAACCAAGTTGGCACAAATCGGCGCACCCAGTCCATTGGCAGCTCTCGGATGTGGACAGGTCAACAATCAGCCGCCTTACGAACGCTGGTGTAGCGCCAAAAGATATCAGGACTTATATTCGCCAGAACTCGAATACCATTGCAACCCAGCAAGATATCTACAACCGTATCGCAGATAGCAAACGAGAGCTCTGTGAGGGTCAGAGCACTATACATGCTTTTGCTAACCAGCTAGACAAGGAAGGGTTCTGGAACCGGATGCAGCTTGACTCAGATAACCGAATCACGGCGGTGTTGTTCGCCCATCCGGAGTCATTGGCATACTTGAAGGCTTACCCAGATCTACTTTTCTTGGACTGCACATACAAAACGAACAAATACGGAATGCCGCTGCTTGATATGATTGGTGTTGATGCCTGTCAGCGATCCTTCTGTATCGCCTTCGCATTCCTTAATGGCGAGGCTGAGCAGGACTTCATATGGGCCTTGGACCGGCTCAGGTCCCTGTATGAACTCTGCAACACAAGGTTTCCATCTGTTATTCTGACTGACCGTGATAAGGCCTGTATGAACGCTGTAGAGAGCTGCTTTCCGTCTTCGATCTCTTTGCTATGCCTGTGGCATGCGAATAAGGCGGTCCTCCGCTATTGCCAGCCAACATTCGTACACCATAAGCAAGGGTCTGAGGCCTATCAGCAAGGTCTGAGCGACTGGAATGACTTTTTCAATCACTGGCATTCGATTATGAGGTCGTCAGATGAACAGGCATTTGACCAGCGCGTACAAGAGCTTGAAAAGCGCTATCTGCCTCAATATCTCGAAGAGGTTGGCTACATCAAGTCCAACTGGCTCGATCCGTACAAGAAAAAGCTTGTTAAGGCCTGGGTCGACCAGCACCCTCACTTTGGTAATGTGGTCACCTCACGGGTTGAGGGTATCCATGGGCTCCTTAAGAGCCACCTCAAGAAATCTACACTAGATCTCTTCGAGGCGTGGAGAGCTATGAAACATGCGCTTCTTAATCAATTATCTGAGCTGCGCTCCAACCAAGTCAGGCAGCAAATGCGAATACCAATTGAGCTCTCTGGATCACTATATAGTGCCATACGTGGCTGGATATCTCACGAGGCTTTACGCAAAGTTGAAGAACAACGGAAGCGGCTTATGAAAGAAGACCTGCCTAGTTGTACCGGTACATTCTCTCGATCCCACGGCCTCCCTTGCGCCTATATTCTCAAGGCTCTACAAGAGCAAGGCCAAACCCTTCGCTTGGAGCATTTTCACCCGCATTGGCATTTGAGTCGCCATGGTGTTCATCAGGTGCTATTGGAGCCTCGACACCGATCTTATCGAATAGCTGCCGATTCTACCACAAGTAAATCGCAATCGAGCACTCAAAGAGAGCCAAGTGCATTCGAGGCAGTTCAGGCAGCAGTGCAGCCAAAAGCACGACCTACATGCAGTAGATGCCACAAATTAGGACACAAGATGACGTCAAAGGCATGCCCTCAACGGTACGAGGGGATTTTGTATTTGTCATCATCATCAGCACAGGTAGAAGCAATGCCAGTGGCACTCTCGCCAGCATTATCCGGGGAAGCACGACCAGCAGCAGCAGTATCTGCATCTGTATCATCTTTGCAGGAAGGGGAACCACTGGAAGACCCGTCATCAGGATTATCCGGACATGCTGGGTCTGGCAGGGATGATACTAGCTGCATTGTCGTTAGTATAGAGACAGCAGCATCATCGGCAGTGTCATCAGCAAAACCATCGACACAGGGAGGGACGTCGCCAGTAGCATCATCTTCAACAGCATCAGTGGCGCCGACACTAAGATATGATGACCCACAAGCTATCTATCGGAGATATGTTGTTGCTCGAGATGCTTGGTATAAGGCGCAGCCTCGTGGTAGCGTCAAAACTAACCAGCAGTATCGGAGGGCGTTAGGTCTACCTTTGCGGTATGACAAAGCAAGCTATCAGTGGTGTCTTGACTGGAAGCAGATGGGCAAACTCTGTACGACACCGACCGGATCTAGAGATTGGAGTAAGGAAGAGATGATGGCGTACCTGGATTGGAGTAAAGCAGAAGATGATCGGGTGGAGGCTCAGGTAGCGGCAGAGATGGAAAGTAATCCATTTTCTAGCAGAAGAGGCATGCGCGACATCTGGGAGACGGCTGAGAATGATGGAAAAGAGCAGCAGGAATTGTATTCAGGTTGATAATTAGGAATTCATTGCAGTTCTGAATCTCGGGATTCTGAAACCCGCCAGCCTCAAAACTCGAAATGCAGTTGTGGAGTTGTGCCAAATTGGGGGCTGACATAATCCGCACGCCTACGCGTGCAGAAGTGGAGAGGCGCCTAGGCGTGTCCCTATGGGGCCCCTCAGAAAATAACTGTATTAGTAATCTAGCTATATGCTTTTAGTAACTCTGCGGGATGGAATACCCCGCACAAGAAATAACAAAACAATCAATCAAAACATTTTTGCTGCTGTTCATCACATTCACTTTAACCCTTTAAGCACGCTAAGTGCGACACATACAGAGCGCAGGTCGCGTCGGTCATGTCTAACGCGCGCTGGCCAATCGGGCGACGATTGCTGACATAATTTGGGCACCTAGGTGCCCCATGTATTGGCCGCCAGGCGGCAGTGTATCAGTCGCCTAGGGAAGCCCCTATGATTGGTAAGCGTTCTTGGATTAGATGACTCGCCTTTACCCCGCTTTTAAAAGCGGCCGACAAGGCCCGGTTAGCTCCAACTAATCATATATCAACACTCCACCACCGTATCTATACGGCGCCCTATGAGACCCTAGCGTATCTTCCTGTGACGCGACACGGAGGCATGACAAACATGATGAGAAGGCGGAAAGTTCACAGAAAGTCCCGAGAAGGCTGTGTTCAATGCAAGGAGAAGCACGCCAAGGTAACTATCCTCACTGTGCCATTCCTGCTACTTGCCACGCCGAGGGGAGAACCCACAGCTGAACTTACTAGTGCAATGAGGTCTATCCACGATGCCTTCAATGCGAGCGGGCCAACCTCGTGTGCAGCTTCTCGTCTCCTACCCTGAACAAGCCGCCACTAAACGAGGACAGCATAGCTGATCTTGAATTGCTGGAGCACTGGCACCGGTATCCCGTGACAGGCGACGTGACAGAGACTACGAAGCAGCTGCAATACAACCTTGTTCGCTTGGGCTTCTCTCACCACTACTTGCTGAATAGTATCCTGGGCCTGACAGCCCTTCAGCTCTACAGTGAAGATCGTTCCCAATCTAAGTGGTATGTCAGATCTACGTTGATGTTTGTACAGCAGAGCTTCCCCCCAGTAGTCGTCTCAGAATCATGGCTTCTCACTAAGTTTGTTGCCAATTACCAAGACACTGGGAATGATCTCGAAACAAGATATCCACAGCTTGCGTTTCTCCAGGGATGCATAGTGCGTCAGTTTGCAGGGAACAGAAGACAGCATGCCTCCATGCCGTGAAATCACTCTTCCGCCGTATTGCAGTGCTTTCAGACAACCTCGGAGACCCTGAGCCTGGTAAGATAGTTTGGGGCTGGGGACTTGAAGCATGCCAGACCTTTCTGGATCTGTGCTCAGCTCGACATCCCGTAGCACTCGTTATTCTGGGTCACTTTACTGTCTTAATGAGCTATAGTCAGGAGCATTGGTGTCTGAGAGACTGGCCAATCGGTTTGTTGAGCTACATTAAGGGGCTCCTTGGAGATGAGTGGGAAGATGCCATGAAATTGCCGGGAGGTCTTGTCTTTGGGATAGAAACCTTAGCACCGATAGGCTTGCCGCGGCTACTCGCACCAGCGTAAGATATTAGGAGGTCTCATAGAGAACCGGTGATGGAGAATGTCTCATTCACGTCTACTTGCGATCAATCAATTTTCCAGCATCTTATCTTCCTAGTTCCCACATACTCCGGATTACCATATGCATAAAGTTTATTAGCGCCGCTGCCCCTGGAGTCCCCCCACACGGGCTAACCGCGCCACCTAGCGACGCAGGCCGTATCAATACGGGCAGTGATCCACTAGCTGTACACAACCGCATGCTCACTAAATGCAGCTATTCTAGGTCTCAGCACCAGCCCATGATTCGTGCCATTGAGGCTTCCAACATCAAGCCTGTTCTGGACCAACAGGTCTTCAAGCTCGAGGACCTCAAAGAGTAAGTCAACTATATATCGCAACGATTCATAATCCAAGCTAACCAATTTAAGGGCTTATCAGTACCTGGCAGACCAGAAGCATTTCTGCAGAGTTGCAGCCAAGATTGAGTAGTCATGGTCTATACTGATTTATTGCTTTCTTAGCTATTCAGTTATGGCTCTTAGGACAAGCTCACATACATCTCAGGATAGATTCTCATCATGAACTTTATCTATCATCTACTCCCTCATTTTCCACAATTTGCATCTATTGAGGAAAATTGACTCCTAGCTGCATCTCACTAATACAATTGTAAAACATAAATAATCTTCTTATTTATTTCTGCATTAGCCCTATGGGGCCCCCTAACACCCTCCCACATTACTAATTGGTATAGCATCAACACCCTCCCACATAGCTGCTTGATCTAGCATGGGTGCGGCGGACTTTTGAGATATAGACTTTGGGACACGGACTTTGGGACATGGACTTTTGGGATACCGCCATTTCCAGTATGATTCTGGCCTAGAAAGCGAGATGCTTGAAACATGTGGTCATAGGGCGAGGCCGAGTGGCGCGGCCGCAGGGGGTGGTACAACTTTACTCCTGGTGATGGATAGCGCCCGGTACATTAGATCAGGATGATAGGGATCAATATGACGTGGAGCCTAAAAGTTATGATGTTATTGAGGATGCCTTCAGCCCCCTCTTTACTTATGAAGAGGTTTTAGGTTAATTTTAATATATCAGAGGGTTGTTCCTAGCCGGGCCCTAGTCCAGCACCCGAGGGGTCAATCCAACAAGCTCTTATTCTGTGAGGCGTCTGATTGGGTGTGTGTTTACTCCGAGTTGCCTCAAGTCCCCGCTCTGAGTTCCTGTACATCCTTTATGCAGAAGTAGCCATGGTACGTGTACCACGCGGCATGGAGCACTGGCCAGCCATCAAGGCAACCCCAACTAACTCAATATAGGACCTGGGTTGATCAATTTAACGGACGAAAAGTTTATCAAGCAGTCAACTCACTCAATTGAAGGCTGAGGTTGAGTGGATTGCGTTGATCGCCACCCTGCCTTGGCTATTCAATTTTCTTGCTCGGTTGTTACTCTCGCATACATGGATTCTCTCTGAATTTGTCCACGCGCGGAGATTTGCTGTTCGATGCAGGACTGCAGACCGAAGAACACAGTCGTATCGATATATGGCGCGCTTTGATTTCCAAGGTCGTGTGCCGGACCAGGGGACGGCCATCATTTGTGATACCCCGCGCGCGTAAGGACATGAAGTTCTTAATGCTTTGAACAAATTATTGGGTATTAATTGTCACCGAGCCGGACTCCGACTTTGTCTTCCTACTTAATAACCCCTGTCAAATTCGGTGTTCGACGTGTGGTTCAAGCCTCCGAAAGTCCGCTAAGTGGGTCTTCGTTACATCTGCTAAGGCGGAGTTATAAATCGCCTGAACGGTGATTGCCAAGTAGTAGCGGAGTTCCACATGACAACTCCCAACCTTGTCTGAGGGTTTTACCAGTGTCGAATCCGGTCGACGACTGGCGAGGTAGTAACGGGAAATTACGGTTTCCCTCCAAGGCATGGAAGCTAGGCGGGTCTTTTTGTAAATAAATATAGTGTGACGCTCCCCCCGAACGCCTGTTCAGACAAGTGTGACCAGCAACTTACTTGCTATCGCCCTTATATTTCACTACCTGCCCCTCTCCAAGAAACTAGACGATATACCTAGTATGTCCTCCCTCATCGCTGTAGCCGGTGGAACTGGCAATCTCGGTCGTACCATCGTCGAGGCAATCGTTGCAGACGGCAAGTTCGAAGTGGTTATTCTGGCTAGAAAGGTAAGACTTATACATTTACTCGTTCTCATTGCTGTTGGCCCCCTTGCTGACCACTTCCTAATAGCATGATGAAAAGAAGGAGAAGGAGATTGGAGCCCGTATCATACCGGTGGACTACACTAGTATTGATACTCTGACCAAAGTTCTTGAAGACAACATGATCCAGACGGTCATATCGGCTCTCAACACAATGGTTGTTGCCGAACCAGAGCTGAATCTTATTGCGGCAGCTGACCGCGCTTCCGCCACGAAGCGTTACATCCCAAGCATCTGGGGAGGTGAATATACAGAAGCGTGAGCGCCCCCAAAACAGGAGGGTGCGGAAGCAATGTCCATTAATGAGTGAGTTTTTAGGTTCGCGGTGAAGTTCCCCTACGCCCAAATTAAGCTCGCGGTGGCACGGGCTTTGGAATCCACCAAGCTGGAACATACAACGTGGCACGTAGGCTATTTTGCCGACTACTTTCTTGCGCCACATGTCAAGACGCACATGACGATCCTGAATGTTGTGGTCGACGTCGCAAACAACACCGCCGCTATTCCCGGTTCCGGCAATGTACCTGTAGTACTTACCTATACCATGGATATCGCCAAGTTCGTCGCAGCTTCTCTGGCGCTTTCTAAATGGGAGCCCAAGACATACCTTGTTGGTGATGTAGTGACTTGGAATGAACTCGTCGCCCTTGCGGAGAGCATTAAGGGTGTTAAGTTCAGCGTCACTTACGATACGGTGGACTCATTGAAAGCGGGATACGTTACAGAGCTGCCGAGCCACCCAGCTATGTACCCTTTCTTTCCTAAGGAGCAGCTGCGGGGCATCTTGGCCATGTCCGGGCTCATGTTCGACAGCGGCCTCTTCGACTTGAAGCCCCAGCACACAATCGACCAGGATTTCCCAGATATCAAACTGCGAAACATGAAGGAATTGATGACGGAGGCCTGGAAAGGGAAGTAGGGGCCATCGGTTTCCAATGCCTAATACTACACACACACACACAAGTCTATTACGCCCGGTAGGTCATTGCCCAGAGGGCTCTATGAGCTAAAAATACATGCATCTCGCTATTTGTTGCCTTGATCTCGCCAAGCCCTTGCAGTTCTTTTCTTGTTCTTTCCAGCCTGGTCATCGCTTGTCTCCTTGATCCCCGTAATTGTTAGTAATAGCAGGTCAACTTGAAGACCAATTCCTCCAAGTGTTCAGTTTCCTATCTTCGGCGGCTGAAGCAGTGTCTAATTCTGGTTGTCCAGGGTAGTGGTTGTCGGTAGGTATAATTTTATGGTCGATAGGTTAGTAGTGATGTTGTTGTCATCTCTGTTCCAGGCGACCTGTGGCGATCGCGAAACGGATTGTGGCTCGTACTGCTTCCATGTTCGGTGTCCACTTTTGTCCGTCTGATGCAGCTTTGCCCCCCAAATGAAAGGAGACGTTGCCGCACTTTTCCTCTACGCATTGAAGCATCATCTCCTTGCGCTGTGCCATCCATTTTACACATCGGAAGAGGAAGTGCTCTACCGTTTCTTTTGCTTGCCCGCATGGGCATTCATCAGTCACTGCTGCTCCGATTTGATACAGGTAGCCATTCAGTCGTGCCATCCCGGTTCTGAGTTGTGCCAGCACGCTGGCCTCCTTCCACGGTAGCTGATCGTACAATAGCCGAGTATGTTTACCAGGCAGAGCTGAGTCGACCTTTCTCGAATATCTGCCAACTCCGTCTGGTAGTTCCCTCTCCCTTCGTAGATTTGCTCTCGTTCGACTAAGGATTGTCGTCTTTGCTTTGCTTGTTCCTCTGCGTGGTGTGACGTACGGCTCTGTTGCGTGGCGGGCTGACATTTTGGCTATCCTCTGGATTTTGAGCTCACTGTCAAATGGTAGCCAGATGAGCCTAACTCTATTCATGTCTCCTTTGAGCTTTTCTATAGCATCGTATATCTCCCGAATGTGCCCCTGGCCCGATTGCTGGCGAGGGTTACCTATAGCTTGTGCCACCGATCTGTTACTCGTCAAGATCATTATAATCCGGTACTTCATCTCTGGCAGATATTTTAGGCCTCGAACGATGGCTGCTAGTTCGGCGGTATACGGGTTGTGTTCTTCCGTCGTCCCTAGCGTGACCGAGAAGGTTTCGATGATCTTGCCGGCTCTCGCTAAGGATATGGGGATTCGAACGGTCCCTCCCATGCCGACCAGATCGTTTCTCGCCGAGCTGCTTGTCGCTATCCTGACCGCCCATCCTGCCTTGGCAAGTTCTTTAATCTTGTCTTCTTCTTCCTCTCCTTGACTGTTCAGTATGACTTGTAGGCGTGCCTCCCACGGAGCGAGGGTGAATGGCTGAATGACTTCCATGGTATCCTTCGGTACCTCTCTGCATACATCCGCGATGCGCCTGAGTGGAGATATGAAGCGCCTGAAGGCTTTGATTCCTCGTAGGAGGTTCCGGACCGGGTTGGTCCGCGGCAGCGTGTGTATGTCTACCCATAACTTGCTTGCTCGTCTCCAGAACCGATCGTGGGGGGGCCTGATAAGTTGCGGGGAACTTATCAAATGCACTTATCAGGCGCCGCGCACACGATTTCACGGGCCGCTTTTTGCGGGGGATAAGTCGTCACGTGGTCTGAGCGAATTACGACGTAATTGCGGGCACCATCGATAAGAAAGTTGGCCAGATAAGCAAGTTGGCCACAAATCTCAACCTTCATATTCCAATTACTAATAAAAACACCATAGCCTATCTAATTAATTAAAACTAATTGCTATCCCTATCCTCAGTGACTTCGATTACCTCTTGGCAGGTCCTTGCATTATGCCCGGCCTTGCCGCATTTGCTACAACGCCGAACACCCGGTCCGACCGACCTTCCTCGACCACCACTTCTCGATGATTCAGCCACTACCTGCGTATCAGTATCTATCTGATCAATTTGACTCTGACCAGTCCCTATAGTCATCCTGCCACTATCCTGTAGCTGGGTTCTTTTTGCTCTTTTCCTCCGGCTATTTGCTGCATTTTCCTCTCGAAGGTCTCGGTTCTCAGCTTCTAGTAGGGCAGTCTTATGCATATTTCTCATCACTGAGTTAGTTAATGACTGAAGAGCCTCAAGGATTGACTCTGGAGAGCTACTGTGATGTCTCCTGATCCTTCTCTGAAGGTATTCGGAATGAGAATTAGCCTCAGTGATAGTCCTTGGTGTCTTTGGGGTCCAAGGTTGAGCCCGGCTTATATCCTCTTCAGGAGGCGTTGGGGTCCGTAGCTGTATATCAAGCTTCAAGATAACATTTTCTGGGTTAAAGGGAGTAAGCCCAGCTCCTCGAAACCCTCCCCGTATATTTCTTTCTATAATAGTAGCTTGGTGGGCAGCATAAAAGGCAGGAAAGAACTGGGCCTTGGTGATATGGGTTCTAGAGCGTCTCATAAGATGCTCAATTTCTCGACCATAGGCCTTTTTTAGCGGCCCAAAGCAGCCGACATCAAGAGGTTGGAGTAGATGAGAGGAATGAGGAGGCATATAAAGCGGGATAATGTTCTTCTCCTTGCAATATGCCCCAAAGTCGGTCGACTGATGACTTTCGTGACCATCGAGGATCAGAAGGCGATAGGAACCAACTGATTGGTTAATTGTATGCTTATTGAAGTGCTTCAGCCAGTCGAGACCCAGCTTATTATTAGTCCATCCATTTTCGCTCAATGCAATAGCCCAATCGACCGGGAGGCTGCTTCCTTCATACCAGCTGCGAAGGTGTTTCTTGCCTTTAACTATGATAAACGGCGGGATCGATTGACCTTCCGCGCTGATCGCCTCGATCACAGTAACCCATTCTCGACTTCCAGGCTGGACCGATTTTGGCCTTCCACGCCTCTCTGCATTTGTGATAACTTTGCCGGTTGAAATCATGCCCATCATAAAGCCGGTCTCATCAAAGTTCCAGATATCATCTGATCGGATACCGTATTTCGCAATTGTATTCTCTACGAGCCTGAACCAATTGCGAATAATAGTCGGGTCTTCACATAAGGCTCTCTGATAGTCATACCTCCGTTGATAACGTGATTTGAGCTCTGGTTGCCGGTTAATAAAATTGATAGCCCAGCGCTTGCCAACAGGTGGCGCGTTGCGGTCAGCAAGGAGTCGATTTGCCATATCTTCAACAACAGAGATCCGGCAAGGGAGTCCTCGCGAATCTAGATCAAGAGTATTCTGAAGGACAGTCTCTTCTTCTAGCTTTGATAGCTTGCGTAAGTTCGACATAATATCGCGTCGTGGTTTTATACCGTTCTTCCGGTTACTTAGAGTATTACGATTGACCTCATATATCTGAGCAGCGCGTCGGATACTTAATTTAGGGTCATCTTGAAGGGCTTGAAGAGCAAGAATAACTCGAGCTTCTTTTGCAGGCTGTGACATCTGTGGTAGTTGAGATTTAATTGATCTGATAGTGTTAATGTAAGGTGAGGGATTTTTGGCCAACTTGCTTATCTGGCCAACTTGCTTATCAACCACGTTATAAATAATAGGTTATTTTTATTAATCCTAGTTACTATATTAATATATATAGACAGAAAGTGTAAAATCTAGGGGTAATTCTTTAGGAAAATATCAAAGGGGCTTAGGGTTGGCATGGACGAAAAGTAGATAATCCGATGGGATTCTAATGGTCCTTTGTACGGGTAGGGTATAATCCGCGACAGTGAAGTCGTTGGCATGATTGCTCCTGCTCGTCAGCAGATAGGCCTTGAATGTATAATAAGACAAAGGCAGGTTTACTATATGCGAGATCTTGGGACATTTAAGATCAAAATTCCGTAAAAGTGGTTGTGTCAAGATTGCCCTGTGTTCGAGTAATCACAAGATGCAGCGCCAGGCTACTAACACGCTTTTCCTAATAGCAGGATTGATGCTGCTATATATACAAGGTAAGATTGAATAGGTAATCAGATTGTACTCACAAACTCAAAAGAATCAAACTATGTGCAAGCATTGCAGAGTGTTCTCCATGTGGGCTCCTCGCCAAATTGAGGGTCTTGCTCAAGCTTCAGCAGCAACATACTTGAAAACCACCCTCTTGTATCTGCGGATGTGGTAAGGACCCTTTTTCGTCCTGACCTGCAATATCACATGCCACTCTCCCTCAAGCTGATCCTTCTTGGACGTGGGGGGAATCATATTCGTAACGGACACCTTTGGTCCCAGAACGACGTTGCTAAAGCCAGCCTCGTTCACAGCTAGTATTCCATCTGTGCCTTCAGGGGGTGACAGAGGCTTGATGGGAACGTTGTCGCCAAAGGGTTTGCCGGTGGAGTGGGGGAATCCGGGCTCCAGGTAATAGTACCATTCAAACTCGAGCTGGCTAAGATCGTCGGGGTGGTCGACGTCAATGGTCTTGCTCGCGTCGAGGATGACGGACTCCTCAGGAGCAAACTCGATTTGCAGCAGCTCTGGGCCGGCTGAACCATTGATGTTCAGGATGGGGGGGTGCGCCGTCGCACTGAAGTCCTGATGCAACGTCCATTGCATGCGGGAGGCAAAGTCGTCCTGGGACGCGTCTCTCCAGCGCCAGATGGTCGACTGCACGCTCATGTACGGTTTGCCCTCTTTCGTAATGACTGTGTCGGGCGAGACTCCGTACTCACCACTCAGATCGTGTGACCAGGTGACTCTATTGTAGCGACCACCCCAGCCACCCCATTCAGGCCGTTCTGGGTTCGACAGGCCGTTGGGAATGAGCCACATGAAGCTAGGCGAATCGCCCTCCATGCCGAATGTGATATAAGGGTACTCGGCTCCCAGAGGGCCGAGACGGATGTTGGGGGTGAGCCAGTCGTCCTTGACCTTTGTCATATCTGGCATGCCATTGTCTGATTCGTTAATGCCAACCCATGTTGCAGCCAGGAACTCTCCAAACCCATGAACGCTGACGATGTAGAAGATGTTGGGCCAGTGAATACGAATCCACAATCCGGCGTCATCTTGATCAGAGATGGCGTAGACTCGGAGCCGTGAACGCAGCCGCGCGCCCTCTTCCTTGGGTTTGGTCTGTTCGATATGGTGCAGCGCCTGTGCTACATTGTTGGCGCCCCCCCCAAAGACCGCAGTACAGTGGCTCTTCAGACTCGTCCAGAGCCTGCACTAGACGCTTAGCGCCCTCGCTCAAAGGCTCGTCAAGGAATTTTCTTCCATAGACCTATGCTAGTGTGTTAATTCTGGAATAGAGCAGCAGCTTCAAGGGCGGGGATTGCCATACCTTAGGACCAGAGGACACAAGCGCAAGCAGCTTATCAGGGTCAGGGTACTGGCAGTTGGGACCGACATGGGTGTTCAAGTTGTCAACCACCTTGGCGTAGGCACGGATGATCCTCTCCATGGCTTCGGGATGTGTCTCATTCTGAAGGCTGATAGAAGTAGTGGCGCAGATTCCCCGAACATCAAAGTGATTCGAGTAGAGTAGGAATCGGACCAGTGACATCTCATCATCTGGTTCGTTCAAGATGTCAGACATCATAAATACTCGTGGCCTGTAAATTGCCGGCTCTTGCGCCAGCGCGTTTGCTCCGCGTGCCGCTGCCATGTCTGGGACTTGATTACAACGTCAGACAGTCTTTTTGTGTGATTGCAATCTTGACGCAAGCAATGCCTATCACCTGTCCATAATGTATTATATAAGAGGGCACGGTATAGGCCAGCGTAATAGGTGAGCCGTAGCAGAGATAGGCTTACACCGTCACCTGGAAGTAACCTTGTCTCTCTTCCTGATTGCTCTACTTGCATAAAGCGGTTACGTTTACCCTTTTTAGGCAAGCGCGGGGGGTTTAGGGCTATGGGAAACTCTGACTATACAACCCCTCCCAAGAGCTGTCTTAATGCGGTATCATTAGTCTCTTGTTAACTCAAGATACAAACCAGGGGGAGGGGTGAGAATGTTTTGCTGGTTTTATGGCTAAGGAATGGAAAGACGTGACTTGAGCGTGGTCTAACCCCCTCACTCTATACTCCATACAGGCACAAACGTAGCCGCCACTTTGATATCCAGGAGCTATTATCTCGGACAGTAATATACCGAGACCGAGTGCAGTCCGACTTGCCAAAAAGAGGGTATCAGCTGAGAATTGGATATGCCACCTGAATGGCGTAACTACTTCCGTTCAAGGGGAATCGAATATAGTTGATGTCAATTAAGTAGTTATTATCATGGCCCTCATTGTTCTGTTCGGAGCCAACTTTAGTAAGCACTTTTTAAATAATTCTTCAGAGGCGTAGTTCGTAAATTTGCTATCAGTATAGAATAGATAGAGGTTGTCCTGGGAGGTTAGATCGGTGTCCTCTGTAGCGTCTGTGAAGCGTATGGCCATAGGAACATTATGTTTCACCACTACCGGTTGCTCAAGAGGGGTCCAAGGCCATCCTACGCCTCCAACCAAATCGTATATGTAGTTGCGGATCATCTCGAGGAACAACCGGCTATTTGGCTCAGAGCCGCCGTATGCCATAATGGTAAACTCGGCGTAGTTATTGAAGTTCATTGCTATGAATAGTAGGCTGAGTTAATCCAGAAGCAAACCGTTCAAGCCAGTAGAATTGTTGTCGCCCATTTGAATCACCGTCCAATTCTGGTCTTTTAGTGCTTTCTTAACCCAATCATTGTTTTCAATCTCAGCGGCCTGTCAGGTGTCAACACATTTGTGCCGGCTTCCACTAAATACAATTATTCGATCCTGACCCTAGCCTTGAAATCTCCATATCGATCCCATTGATCTCTGACAGGACGGTAAGCAAAGTAGTCAAACCGGGCCTCTCGTGCTAGTCCGTTCAGATCCGAACAGGCCATCCCGACAAATGCACCAGTGAAAGGGGAGCCTCCCCAGTCCTGAGCACATTCATCCGAAAGCGTTGATGCATCCAGCACCGGCCCCATCTGCTTAAGTTCCTCATCTTTCATGGCGTAAAAGAAGCGTAATTTGTCTCCGCGTACTGACATAGCTAACTTTACTCTACCTTGTTTAGGAATCGAAACAGGCTCAATAGTATGACTATCCAGTGATGCTTCTTTGTTTGGGGCGGAAACCTTCATCAAGAGAAGTTCCCTCTCTCCGTCCGAGTGTGCAGTGACAGTAAGGTAGTAGAAGCTATACCGGTTGTAGTATGCAGTAAGCCCTGCGTACTGACGCTCATCCTCTGGATAGAACTCAATTATTGTCTCGGCATCGAATGAGAAATGACACTGTCGACGCGCTACAAGAGCCTGCTCAAACCAGGAGCCAATCGACTCGCGACCATATAAGACGAGTCCATTGTCTACCTCGAAGATACGGTTCGGCTTGGGCGTTCGGAGCCACTGAAAATCGGACGGGAGATTGCTCTCAAAAGTATATCTTTGCTCAGCCCAATAATTCGCATCATTGCGAGCCGCCAGCAAGTTAACGTGCAAACTGGGAATTGGACCATCCTTCACGTATAACCAGTCATCATCGGCCCAGTATGCCTCCTGTATAGCTGTCTCACGACCAAGGACACATCGACGTTCTTGTCCCGTAGGCCGACCGGTAAGATACACCAGATAAGTTCGACCGTCGGGCGTATCCACAATATCTCCATGGCCAGCCTTTTGTAATTCGGTAGACGGGTCGTCCTTTGAAGTCAGGATATGGTTCTCTGGATGATTCTCGTAAGGACCCCAGATTGATCGAGACCTTGCCATGGAACATGCGTGAAACCATCCAGTTCCACCCTCAGCAGCCAGTATGTAGTACCAGCCGTTGCGTTTGTACATGTGTGGACCCTCTACATACCCTAAACTCGTTCCTTGCCAGATGTTCTTCCTAGGTCCCACCAGCTTTCCCAGATCAGGATCGTACTGCTGCAAGCAAATACCTGCAAATAGAAGAGGTCGGTTGCGGTGGTTCCACAGCATATTGACGAACCATTTCGTGCCGTTTTCATTATCATGGAATAATGAAGGGTCAAAACCTGAGGAATTGACGTATACTGGCTCACTCCACGGTCCTTGGATATCGTCGGCGCACGTGATGTAGTTGGGAGTATCTTTGAAAGATCCGTGAAGTCGTCTGGTGCATGTATAAACAAGATAGAACTTCGATCCATCATGGGATAAGCATGGAGCCCAGACTCCACAACTATCAGGTATCCCACGCATATCAAGAAGGCTTGCACGATTCAAAGGCCGACACACTAGGCTCCAATTCGCAAGATCCTTAGAATGGTGTATCTGAACACCGGGGTACCATTCAAAGGTTGACGTGGCAATATAATAATCATACTTAACCCGAAGAATAGAGGGATCCGGGTTAAACCCAGGAAGGATGGGGTTGGTAACAAGAGGCATTTTAAATGGTGCCACAATGGAACTGAGACTTTAGATGTATGTAGGCCGGATTAGATAGATAGAGATACTGCGATTTTAAAGGGAAAAGTAGGGTTGTTGTGCAGCTCTACATGTCCACTGCTAAATTGCATTTAGCCTAAAAAGTATTTCGTATCTCTTTAGGCCACTCAAAGCTTATGGAGCTCTACAACATGTAATTTAATCGTTTGTTGGCAATCGATTAGTTATTTTTACTTTCTTGACTGGTCTTATGCATGTTTGAGTATCCCCACAAGCCTTGGGTGGCCTAAACAGTCATACGATCTCCTAAATTACTAACGACTTTTCTCTGCTCAGTCCGATCTGTGACAACCACCCGAAAAGCAAGCGTTCGTTATTAGCAGCGTTAAAAACTCGGCACATACTAAGCCGACTTAAACTTGGATTCAGTAGTCGAGATATCCCTGTGCTAAGACTTTCCTATTTAGATGTCACGTTGTAAGTTGGCACAGCAGTAGAAAGCAGTTAGCCAGCTCCCACCAACCAGGCTCAATCGGCCGCTGCCTAAGGCTACGCCAGTGTGTCTTGAGTGTGGAGCAGACGCTAGCTGACACTAAATTCACGCCACTACTGCTAAGCTCTACCCCAAGAGTCGCCGCCAACATCTGACATACCCTTATTGGCCTGAAATACTGAGGGGTTATTGTTTGTCTGCCAACAGCCGTCTTTCAATTTGCACGATCTACCAATGAAATAATCTGAATGCTTGGGTCATGGCAAATCAACCCAATAGCCTCAGCTTGCGGCAGAATCGGAAGCACGCTAACTCATTTCTCATTCCGTTTTTGAGAATTTAGATTATGCGTAGCCCGCTTCTTAGTATCCGTAGAACAGGCGATTGGACAGGGTGCTAAGCCACACTCCATGGCGGCAGCAAGGGCCAAGACGAAAATCATGCAATTGGTTGAGCCGTCCTACCTAGGGCGCCACCACATTGCACTAAGCTCGCCTGAGTCAACCGTGCATGCCAGACTCCAACAGCTGAGTGGTTTCTTCCTCCGTTTCGGGCCACGTCTCTCGACTCACGGAATAACAGGCCTAGAAAGTGTAGGGGTAAATTTAGTCTTACCTAATTGTTATTTACTAGGTAAACACAACAACATTACACTTTTTTCAAGTATCAAGTGTTGAAATGGTATATTTCAAAGCTTTTAATACTACCGCTATAACTCATGAAATTCGGTAGCGCCTGTGGGTCTAAGCTAAGGAATGGGCCCGCAGTTTCTAACTGTATGTGGTTACCACCAATTTGCGAACCCAACCTCCACTGTCCTTCCCCTCCTTGGTAACTCGCCGATATCTCGACTTCTAACGGTCGCAATGACTTCTAATTTTAGGAATGCATTTATTGATATCATATGTATATGTATGCGAAAGAACGGCAATTTTTGGCGACCCTGATGAATTTCACAGATGTAACCGAAGATTTCGATGACGACGAATGCTTCGAGATCGGACAGACCTACCGCCTTGTTTATTGACTCCCCTCTTCGCCCGGTCAACCTCAAGGGATTTCCCTGACGAAAAACGATATCTACTACGGTTGGGTTAGAATACGAAGTTGTCAATTAGTTGACGATGTCCTGAAGATGGGAAAATGGTGTTTTTGTAAGCCTGAACGCAGGGGGAAAAGGTGGAATAAATTCGATCAAAGACTCGGCCGTTATCGCGAGTGGCAGGAAGGGGAGGCTTTTTTCTGGGTTGATGATCAATTTGACGGTCAGGACTAACTATGACTATCTTCTACTGCGAATACAACGTCAGGATCCTCGATTTGGACTGTAATTGAGTCCCCAACTTTTTCTATAGTAGTTAGATGACTTCTCAGACGTTCAATAAGGTCGGACTTCTTCCCTAACGAGGAAATGTTGTTCAAAGAAGCCATTTGCCGTAATTGAGAGACTTTCAATCGTCTGAGTGTGAAAATGAGGGTATCTTCGCCATATTCCTCGTCGGGACCGAAGGAAAGCTCCTCTTCGTCACACAGCCGGTCCACAAGCTCTTCTGACTTGATAGATGTATCCCCAGCTCTCTCCCAGCCTGAAAAGTCGATATTTTCAATTCCTTTGATGGAAATAAGATGATCTTGACTTCCGTCTGGCCTTGTAGTTATTCCTGCTCGAAGGAACGAGTCTCTTATTATATCCCGTTCTTTTTTTATCCTCTCCCAAGCTCTGTGGACAATCCACGTTGTCATGATTCTTCTTTCGCTGATCGTCCAATAGGTCTTTCCTTTCCGTTCTTCTTCTAACTCATATATATCCATTTCCTCACGATAAAACTGTTTAAATAGTCTATTTATTGTCGTATCTAACGGCTGTAATAAGCTCGTACAGCCGGCCGGGATAAGAGCTGAAGTCAACAGCTGTCTCCTGACTTCGACCTTGATCCGGTCCGTAAGGTGGAAAGAGGCGGCATCCATCACCAAAAGGAAGTCCTCAGTTGCTGATTTGACGGTCGGGATATCTTCTTTCAACCACGATTCCATCAGGTCTTCGTTATTATATGCGTGTTCATTATATATCACCCTGATCCCCGGAGCGTACTGATTACCCTCATCTTTAAATATCCTGCTTTTATCGCTTGGGGAACCTTTAAATATAATCGTAGGTTCAAGCCGGCAAACGCCATCCCCAAAGATATACAAAATCGCCGTTGCCTGCCGCTTTTCCCACCCACTGCGTACAGTCTTTACCGATATAGTTTTGGAGCCTTGTAAATCCCAGGTATCTCCAGAGTCAATTTCAAAGGCTATAGGCGTCTCATCAACATTTAAAGTATACCGTTGTTTAAAGCGTCTTCGGGGCGTATCAAGGATGTTTTCAATATCCATTTTGGGTGATAATTGCTGTTTCAATGATGATAATTGTTGATCGTGTTGTACGCGCTTGATGAATTTACAGAAAGATCCACATATCTCGCGATAAGCTTCAGGTTGTTGAGTAGCCCGTTTTGTGACTCTGCGCTTGATGATATTATATCGCCTCCTGAAGCCTGCCCACCAGCCATTGGAGAATGTAAATAGTACAGCTTGTTCTTCGGATGATACTGATGATGTGAATATATCTTTTGCCCGTTTTCTAAACCATGCAGTTGATACAGCGCGCTGTTGAAGTCTCAGCTGGATGAAGTCTTCAAACAATTGCTTCTCGAGCTGCGGCCACACGGGGGAATAAGCTCGTTTTTCCTGTTCAATTGAGATAATATCATGCCTATACCAATCACTAATTGTTTGCTGTTTAACTTGAAAGTAAGCAGCAGCTTCCTTCTGCGTAGGTCTTCTGTATCCCTCAATTGATTTGTGATGGTCAGGATCGAAAATGCGGTGATGATAGAGAAACATTACAACGGCAAGCCGGCGAGCCCTTGGGTGAGACTCTTCTTTCCGCCTAACCGGCTTTTTGACCTTATAGACCCGATCCTGGATTGACTTTATTTTCGGCCCAGGTTTTGCGGCTTTGGCCGGTCGCCCGGCCCCAGAAGTATACCGCCGGACAGAGCTCGATTCACCAGTCATTTTGATATATAGTATGTATTATAATGACTTCAATTGCGATGCAAAAAGTGGTGCGCGATTAAATTGAATCCAGGGCTGCATATTTTTGGATCACCGGTTTGATATGTGCGGGGAAGAGCCTCATTGAATTACCTTCCTAATAGGGCTAGCGAGACACTAATGGGATCCACAGGCGCTACCGAATTTCATGAATTATAGCGGTATTTCGGCTGGCCGCTGCTAACGGAACGGGCATAGATTCCATCTACGTATAGTCTATGTAAGAAATTTTCCACACTCAGAATGCCGAATACTTTCGGGGCTAAATGGCTGGGAAGTTTAGCCCCCGACCAAGCGGCCCGTTCTTTGTCCTCAAATCTGGGGTTGGGCGCTGGCGATTGTCACGCCTGCTGCGATTAGCGGGCTACCCAACGCACCTACGACGCGCTGTGCCCCATTTCAATGGTACCGGAATGCTTTCATGGCAGAGATGGAGGTTATGGATCGTAGGAGATGTCACCTCGCTGATACCGCCACTTCGCACAACAAGGCCAAGGTGTCCCCTTCATCGTCAAGATGGCACATCGCTGGTTTGAGAAAGTTGAAGGCAAGGCCAAAAAGGCTGTTGTAGGTCGCTCTCCAAGAATTCGCCCCAGCTCCTTCACTACCTTCGCTGACACCATCAATGGCATTTCAGGAGGGGCGGCAAAGGCAGTCACTGCTAGTTTAATCCGCGAATCGTGCCCTCGGATTCACTATTATTCCGGTAGCGAGATCTTGCACAATGCAAGCCGGCCTATGACGTAAGCGATGAGGGCATCATCAAAGAGGGGCTCCACAACGGGCCATCTGCCAAGATTTACTGCTGGTGACGTCACCTACCTTTGATTTCTCCATAGGTTAGCGAACAGACGATTTCACGCCCCCAGCTCAATTGCGGCTCGTCTGCCACCGACACCAGGCACTATATATTGTCCAGCTTCCTTGAAATTGGACCCCAAATCAACGAAGACGCTACTATAAACAAATCTCGTCAATGATCATTCAGAGTCCTTAAAAACAAAAAGCATTAAAAAGGTAGGGTATGATTCTCGTAGCTCCTCATTCCACCGCTGCGATCTATCATGTCTAATCAACAACCAGGCAACTACATGATGGGTGAAGGAGGATCTATGGCAGTCGATTTTATAAGAAGTAAGCTGGGTGTCGACGCTTTCAATACACTACCCATTTCCTCCAATCCTTTTTGGGAGCAATGGTGTTCAATGGACCAGCGAGCCTTTCCTCAGTCGGGGGAAAAAGGCAATTTGGTGAGCGTTTACAGGCAGAATAAATTCATGTTCAATGATTCCCTGCCTACCTCCCTAGCCAGTTCCCTGGATCACTGGAGTCATCCATACCCTGCCGCCACCTTCACGGCTACACCCTCAGCCTTTCAGACGCGGTATTCCCAAACATCCCACCAGTTAGGCCTCCCGTCTCCGCCCTTAACTGCTAAAAGGGAGGAGCGTCAAAAGAGGAAGCGTTGCTTAAACAAAAATTCAACTCGCAAACTTTGGAGACGAAATTCCTCTCAAGACACCAAAGCCAATACAGCGACGGGAGGAGGAGGAGGAGGAGGAGGAGGAGGTACTTGCTGTTCAAACAGACCTTGCGGTACCCACGGCGACCATGGTAATGAGCACTCGGACCAACAAGACAAGAACCATAGCCAACATGCAAAAGAAAGGAATCGTATTGCAGCCGGCAAATACCGAGCTAAGAATCGAGAACATAGGCTAAGAGTCCAGTTACAGGTGCAAGAGCTGGAACAAACCAATCACGACCTGTCCAACTGCGTAGCCAACCTGACTCGTGAGGTCCAGGAGCTCAAGATGAAGCTTTTACAACATACCGATTGCGACTGCTCGCTCATCCATGACTACCTCGCCGCAGAGGCCCAGCGCTACGCTTGTGGACTCAGTAAGCAATCGCAGCTCGAGGCTATTCCCCCAGCGCAGCATGCAATTAAAGTACCACAAGGAGAATAAATTTGAGGATGGGGAATCGAATAGTGTTGATACCATTATTTTTTTGTCTATTTATTTTGGCGTGTATATGTCTGAGGTTCTTATTCTCACGGAATACTCGTGCCGACATAAGCACGGGAATCGTTCTGTGTTTATAGTCGCCCTAAAAGTATGCTCTGGTCTCACGATCCCCCTATCTCTCTAGTCCGCTCGCTGTATCGTTATATTGGCATGTTTCGGAGCGCTCCGCGTGTGATGGTCCGATTGGCTTTATAGCACTACTTGGGTAGGGCCTAGAGACCGGCCCCCCTTAGCTTGTGGTATCACTCCGCAAGCTCCGTGCCCAAGCACGGGGGGTGCACTGACAGGGAAAAGGGTCTGCTGACAGGGAAAATTGGGGTACCTCAATTTGGCTGCAAAACCCGCCAAATGAAGGTACCGACTTTCCCTCGGTTAGTAACATAATTCAGACCGGACTAGCCCCTCCATCTGCATCTACGGGACAAATGCATCACAACCACAACACCATAATATATCATCAAAATCAGGTATGTTATTCATTCTTTTTCGCAACAACTAAGACATCCTACCTAACTTCAATAGTATCTTTAACTGATATATCATCATCATCATCTTCTTCTTCTTCTTCAATCTCTTCATCATCTTCACTTCCATCGATACCGGTATCCAATTCATCATCATCAACAGACAACGCTTTCTGCTTTCCACGCTGTTTTCTCGAAGGTGAGGCTATCAAATCGACTGCATCTTTGACTATATTAATATTATAGTCAAAAGGAAGAAGGAATGGAGGATTCCAGTAAAAAGGGAAGATCTTAGGTATATGTTCTTGCTGTGCATCTCTTGCTTGCTTGGCCAATAGCTTGGATTCTTTCATCTTTGCGTGCATCTCACGGTGAGCACAATATCTTGTAGCTAGAAGCTCTGTAGACTTGATACAAAGCTCGGATTGAGTCTTGATGAAGAATTCACTGACTGTGAATGGCCTCACTTCCTGTGAGTATGAAGGTTGACTCCTATGTTGTTCAATAGGATGATATTCCTTCAAAGATGACCGTAGTAGCTTCCTTACAGAGAAAAGCCACCGCCGTAGATATACAGCCTCGTCTCTGACCTCCTTGGCATAATAACGGCGAAGCTCTGCATCCTGATTTGCCCGTCTATTATGTTGATCCTTTGCGACACGAAGTCTGGCATCATAAACTGTAATTGGCCCGTAATTTGCTATGATAATAGTTCCTTCGTCCCGTTCTGAACGTCGTAGGTTCTTCTCCTTCAAACGGCGCATCTCCTGAGTAGCTGTGATACCGTTCAAGGCAAGGGTTGTGTGTGCTTTTCGCACTTTTTCGTTAACATGTAACACACTTGGGGTCAGAGGCACGCCTGAGGATATTGAAGATTCAATACGAAGGGCCACATAACCTTCGTATTGCTTGATTTGCCGTAGATTAAGCTGAGGTGTTTTGACATTGTTCCAGATAACCGTTGGAGGCGTGGAGGGCATCATTGGAATCCCCTCGTTGCGATGAGTATTTTGATGTATATCTCGTGATGATTCGCCAACTTCTTCTTCATTTGAATCATCGCGAAAGTCACTGCTGTGGTTGGGATAACCCTGGTGTGATATAGCCGGGAAGATCACGTTCAGCAACCTCTAAAGATAGGGATGAAAGAGGGTTGACCATTTTGTTGATAACAACGGAGGGATCAAGAGGATAGATGCCGGATTTCGCCCACGATGAGATGATAGTACTTTTCTTAGTAGCTTTGCGGCGAATCTCCTGTAAATGAAACATAAAGTCAGCTTTATTGAAGTCCGTAGCACCGTCAGCGATTTCCCTGAGTAAGGCTTCCTGATGCCAATGCTTATATGTACTGAATAATCCAACATCTAACGGCTGAAGTATATGTGTCAGATGAGAAGGGAAGGGATATAAGATAATATTTGCATCTAGAGCTTTCTGATAAAGCTCTTTGGTGAAATGACTTTCACATCCATCATAAAGAATAACTCGAAGATCTGATGTATTTTGAGGCCGGGTAAGTCTCTCAAAGTGGTCAAAGAAGTCCTGTGCCGTGATATTGTCGATATAGCCTTTTGGTGTTGTGACTATCGTAGCCTGCTCGTCTAGGTCATTATCCACCCAACGGGAGGGAATCTGTACGCCGGGCATGATGACAAACGGGGCTATGATTCCTCCTGTTGCAGATATTGACTCCACGATAGTCATACTAATAGTCGTATGTGCATCAGTTAACAGAGGGGAGTCGATATCGAGGAAAGTCCATATCATAATACCGTTCATTAGATATCCTATTATAAAGCCGGTCTCGTCGAAATTCCAGACATTATCGAAGTTGATGTCTTTTCCCTCGAAAAATTCTGTCCATTTTGCAAACCACTCTTCGACATTGGCTCGGTCTGCCATAGCTTTGCGATTTGCAGCGAGAGTACGGCTCTTTCTCCTATGAAAGACTTCACGATACCGCCTGAGGAAGCGGCGAGCCCAGAATCTTGAGGCATGAGGCTCACGATGTGTAGCCTTAAGCAGGGAATTCGCATACTGACGAAGTGTGCGTTGTTGTATGTGATGCCCCTGTGTTACTCTCCTCCAACACCAGGCGAGTATAGCTTTCTCTTCTTCCTTGCTGAATAACGTCCTGTTGCCGCCGTTATCTCTTACAGGATGATGGCCGTTGATCCTAGTGCGAAGTCTCTTATAGTTGACTTTCCATGCTTGTGCAGCGGCTCTCATAGAGGGATAAAAGCCCTCTAGATATAATGCCTTTGCTGCGATGGTGCGTTCTTCAATATTATAGTCCGTGAAGCGGGAAATTCGTGGTAAACCAGTCTCAGGATTGATATATATTTGTTGTGCTGATGGAGCAAGCTCTGGGCTTTCAGATGTCATATTTTTTTTATTAATTGAAGTACTATTGTAATAGTTGTGATTGATTTAATATTTGTTGTTGAGGTGGTGATGTCAATAGAGGCTGTGGTGTTGCGGTAGATAAATAATTGTAGGCATCATAGGTGTAGGAAACGGGGACATGCATATAAAGAAGCTACAAAAATTTGGCGGGTTTTGCAGCCAAATTGAGGTACCTAAATTTTTTCCCTGTCAGCAGCCCCTTTTCCCTGTCAGTGCACCCCCCGTGCTTGAGGCACGGATACCGAAGGTAGTAACGAAAGCACGGGGGGCCGATCTCTAGGCCCTACCCAAGTAGAGGGAGTGCGTGCAGGCTCGTGGAGAATCGCAGCACTTCTTATGTGCCAGAAGAATGTATTTTAAATTGACAAGTTCCATTCGTAGTTGGGATATCTCGATCTTTAATATTAAGTTCTGTAAATGGTGATCCTCATGAGAACGCAGACCTGCTAACTGGTTACTGCTAGGCTCGTCGCGGGACATGGCAGGTCTCCGGAATGTAGCCATCGTACTAGCATACGCCCACAAGACTTCTTTTGACTTAGAATCAATAAATGTAGCAGGTCACTGCTTTAGATGGCTTACAGATAGACGATGTCAACTTTGCCGCTGGCTGGCTCCTACTGTACGTAGGCGAATTAACGAGGATGATTCTGTAAGGAACTCATACAGAGGTCTCAAGTCCCTAAAGATGTGGAAAAGCGGCCTTTTATCCCCTCTTTACTATTAGGTTGATTAAGGGACATTGGAGTTTTAAATATCTCAGTATGACGTGAAGATGTCATGAGCTTCCCATCACAGGACTGTCATAATTAATCATAAGAGTCACTGGGGAAGTAGCGGTTCACTCCAGATGGCGCACTCTGCTAAAAAATGGAAATTCAAATAAAATGACATCTCTAAGGCTCAAATGTTCAGGATCTCACTGATGATAAGCTTTCTCCTGTCTACCGACAACATTGGACTTTTGAACCTGGATCTCCTTGCTCTACCACCTGCCAATTATAATCAATCGACTGGCGCACCTTCACACGGTGCTCGCCACTCTGCTGGGATATAAATGCCGAGGGTGTATGGGTTGTAAAAGACGGAAAGAGGATGCTTTGGTTGTCTTCAGAGTATTGAGTCTTGGAATCGGTTGTGGTGGGATCAACAATTGCTCTCGGCTGTCGTTTAGCTCGTGTACCGGTGATGGAGTTCTCTTAGAGAGTAGCCAGACAGGGGCTTATATTACGCCCCAGCCATATCCGAATTCTCCCGTGTCCCTAGTCATCTGCGTGTATGATTTCTTGGGGTTGACAGCTGGGTGATCTAGAGAGCATGCATGTATACCTCAGGTCTATATCTGAGACCGTAGTCCCTAGCTTGATGCTCACAGTAGATTCTATTCGTTTGGCACAATAGTACTGTAGCACTCCTTGGCTCGTTAAGATACATTCCACCCATCTGAAAGTCCGTTGATTCAGACGAGCATGATGGCATCAAGCTCACCCACAATCCTCGAGTTTCATATAGTAATGCACTTGCAGGCCCGAGCCACCTCGTCAAGGACTCCTATCAGAACTGGCATAGAATCTGAATAACAGCAGCGTCAATTTCTGCCATATCTATTTCAAGAAGTGTTTTCACATCCTCGGTTCCGCAAAGCCAACTTCTCACCTCGTACCGAATTAAGCCTAGAAGAAGCTCCATTTGATCTAAGGTTTCGAGAATTTCTGTACCAGATAGCGGAGCACATCGATTGATAAGATCATCAGTCATGCAAATAAGGCCTAAGGAGGCTGCTCGAATCTAAAATACCCTTGTCAGGTATGTATGGAGTCAAGGACGAGAGAAAGATCTACCAAGTTAAAGTTGCCCGTGATTAACTTCGGAGAGTTTTCGCAGGCTGTACTGCCCACATGGCTTTCGGATCCTGTTGCGTTGGGCTTGCGGGGAAGGGTTGTCACGTATGACATCCTGAGCAATAATAGGGGGACGGCCGAATGCTACGGGCCCACCAAGAACGAAGCATAAACTATAAAAGTAAAAATGTAAAGCTCAAAGGGTGATTAGAAACCTGAGGAGCTCTAACAGTTTATAGGGCATGTTAACTTTAATTATGATCTCGCCAGCAGCGTCGCCTTTCATTTTATGGGAAATCTTCGCGTCGCCGAACGGGAAAGCAAGAAAAAAGAAAAACAAAAAGTGACACTAGGGGGCAGCAGGGTGGGGAAGACCAAGCTCGATGTTCAACTTAAGCCAATAGCAATCCGGTTAGGACCCCTTGTGATAAAAAGTTGACGAAGTGGGGTAGGAACTTTTGTCGTGTTTCATGGATGGTTTTGTGTCCGCGCCAGGGCCTCGATTACATCTGGCCATGATCACCATTATTTAGAGAAGACGAGGCGAGACAGCAACACCGCCAAGACATGGCAGCTGGGGCAGAGTGGACACTAAAGCAGGAGTTGGGATGTGAGAGTGAAAGATTCGCACCCAGCGCACCTTACCTGCCTGCTTTTAGAGAAAGCGGCGCCATTAATGGTACGACGAGGTAAGCAGCTAAGCGCTGAAGGGCGAAATAGAGACTCCAAGGTCGGGAATTAGATAGGGCTGCAGGAAAAGCGGAGTCCAGAGTGGCACGGTGTGTTTTACGGGACGTGCACGCTTGCACGGCTCACTGGTTGATCTTTTGCGGTGTGATTGAGTTGAATTGATCGCCAGCCTGGTCATCTCCTAATATTACTTTTGCTTATGCTCCCGTACCGCATTCAGCGCCCAGTTTCATTAAGTACGTATACCACTCAGCCAAGAAAAATCTCCAGCGCGCCTTGTCCCTTCTCTGAACTTTCTTCCGCGGACCCGGGCTCGTGGATCCCCAGGCTGAATTAGGCCGCTTAAAGCTAGATATAGTATGTAGACACGAAACACTGTACTCCACCAAGTTGATATGGGAGAGGTGTAGTACAGTCGAAGGAGACGAGAACCCCGCTCTATATTGCTGAAGATTCCTCAGAGACATTGTATGTACAGTAGAATGAAGACAAAGCGTGTACGGTGTTTTTCGAGGACGACTTACGAGATTCTCATGAGAATTGATGCGGGACGTTCAAGTAAGTTAAACTTTTGGTATCACCAAACCAAATGTGAGAACGCCAATAGTTCATGTCTAACCATGAACTTATAAGCATTGTTTCTATGAGGGATATAAGAACTGTCAGCTAGTGGATAGTTAATCGTGTCAGCAATTGCATCGGAGGTGATGATATCTCATGTGATGTATCGTAATAGACAAGCCGTGGTAGGCCGAAGACTGTCGAAAGGACTTCGTTTCGACGACAAATTCACCACTGCTAAGCCAATGCCATTCTGCATAGGAAACGCCTCACAGTGTATCATTTTCAGAGTTCCTAGTGATATATTTTGTACTTTTAAGTCTTTGTCGAGTTTCGGATGCGGGAAGCCAGGATATATCTCTAATTACAAGCGCTTTGATATCGTTTATGTCCTGAAATGAAGCCTGATTGAATATGGAAAGTGGCACTCAAAGGCCTTATTTTGACAAATATCAAGGCAATGGCTACGGCTGATAGGGGACTTTTGGGCAAAGCGTAGCACCAAGTCTGTAAATACTTAAACATGGCCTAGACATTTTCACAAAGCACTTGATGAACCACCAAGAATGAGTCGCTGCCATCATACATGCTGGCTTAAACCCTGGAGCCTGGGCATAGAGAAGGGCTTAGAGGTCACAGACCGACCTCAACGTTTACTGAAGGAATTCGAAAATCCCGACGCCGAGAGCGCTGGCCTACTGGTGTTAATCGGAAATCAATCGAAACAGGCGGCCTTCAAGAAGCTAAGTTTTCAGACGGGCAGGATCCGGGCAAGGGCAGGAGGGGAAGTTCATTTACTTGTCTCTTCGTTGAAAGAGAATCGCCGTAAGCGTATCGTGATCGCCGATACAGATGCGTCTGGATCACAGGTCAAGTTGCCGTTGTTGAGCGCCAGTGCTTGCCACGCTGTAAAAGTCTATACTGACACGAAGCAACAAGTTCCTGAAGATGGACTCGACTATGAAAATCTCTTACGTAGAACTCTACTTCCATCTGCTGACGTTGTATGCATATTCGTCGATGATTTAGGAGGATTTGGTGAGTCGTTGAAACGATTGCGTTTCTGGCTCCAGAGTGGACCACCATCAACTAGCCCAGTGCGGCCACATATCCTGCTTGTAGTAAGGCAAGAATGGAGACAGAGACACGAAAGCGATCTTCAGAGGTTTGTAGCAGAACACCGGTCTAGAAGTCTTGATCCGAGTTTCAGTGGCATCACTCTCGTAGGAGTTCCCAGGATGTCTGGTAAAAGTAGACGGCGAAGCGGCGGACAGACGCGGCGATGGCAAGTGCTCAGTTCGGAGTTATCAAAGGCATTAGAGACCAGTAGACAGGCTCGACGACGATCTGACTCCATCTTCTCGGTATACCATCTTGCTCACTTCTTACAGTATGCTGCTAGCGTAGCGTTGAGCGTAACTGCGGAACCTTTCAGCTTCGTGAAGGTTTCTCGGCTCCATCGAGGAATAGCACCAGACTTGAGTGACCATATCAGAAATTTTCTAGGAAAGTTTGAATTACTCAAGACGTTCCGGCAGGTGGCTGTCCCGTTGATCGCCTCCAGTCTCCTCCTTGACCATTACTCACCTGGGATGCACCGTAAGCTACCAGAACGCTTTATTTACTCGTGTTAACCGAATTTAGCCTTCGACTGTCACCAGGTTTTTCGTGAACTCTACGAAAACGCTTGCTATCAAGCCAGCTCTGAACTCAAATCAAGCTTTAAGATGCTCATATCACCTTCAGAAACCGTAAGATTGATATCGTGCAGCATGTTCACTCAGTTCGCGCAGTCCCAAGCTTTGGGCTCGATGCGTGACTGGCATCGGCAGCAACTCGCCCGAAATTTTGGTATATTACGAAGCATCGTGTCGAACGACACCTGTCTTAGCTGCATTGGGCGGCGGCCGCAGTACGGCTTCCCATGTGGACATCTTGTTTGTCAAAATTGTATTAGAACGTTCAGTCCTAAAAGCAGCTCTGACCCGTGGGAGTATGCACCACAATCATGTCATATCTGCGGTCAGCCCACCCCAGGAATTTCGATACGTCTGTTTCCTGATACCAGCCGACTCCGGGTCTTGAGTATTGATGGTGGGGGCATACGTGGGTCCGCCCCAATTGGCTTCCTCAAGGCGATCCAAGACGAGATCGGTATACCGTATTATAATGTACAACGCAGTTTCGACGTCAAGGTCGGGACCAGTTCGGGTGATGTTTGCGTACTGACGATCCGTGTTTGCAAGACTAACGGATGTGTAGGTGCATTGAGCGTCATCTGTCTGGACATTCTGGGATGGAACGTAGACGACTGCATGTCTCATCTCAAGCAGTTTGCCCAACAATCATTCATCCAGCGTTCCTCGCGGTTTACACGTTTACTAAACCGTCTTCCACTTTTGTCCAATGTGGCATGGCTATTCCAACTGATCTGCACATTGCTAGCTGATAGCAAGTATACTGCTGAGGGACTGGAGAAGTTGTTGATTGAAACATATGGCCAAAACCGAAGTACAACCGATATATCCCCAGCCACCGCTATGGGGGCCCATGTAGGTGTAACATTGACCAGAGCACGTGATGGCAGCGTATTCCTCGCCACAAACTATAACAGCGCCACAGGGCAAGCCCAGGATTCTGGTGCGTGCCGTTGGGAGTGCCACTTACTACTATCTTTTGCTAACAGCGACTAGATTATCGTCATCTCAAATTGAATGACGGGCAATCTCAAAGTAAATGGTGGCAGGTGTAAGTGGAATCGAGACCGCCTCAAGGCTAACAAAGCTAAACCTCTGCAGGTTGCGATGTGCAACAGCAGCACCGTAGTACGTGGATATGGTATCTTGTTCGCAAGTCATGGCTAAATCATGTACAGCTATTTCAAGCCAGCGCGTATCGGCGACCTCGGAGTTTTTCAAGATGGTGGGCTTGCAGTTAACAATCCAGTGTGCATTGCTATTCGTGAAGCAACATTGTTGAGTCCAGATATGGCGGAACCTAGTGTTGTGGTTTCACTTGGCACCGGTTCTGCTTCAGACGATGATAATGGGCCATCGGGCATTTTATCTGAAAAGTTCCTTCCTAGACTTTCAAGAGCTCTTTGGAAGCAAACCGGTTCAAAAGTCACGTGGAGCCATCTTCTGAGTCATCAGAGAGCGGATAGCGACACAAAGCTTTTTCGGTTTGACGTCGACTTCATGGGAGAAGAACCTTTGCTCGATGAGGTAAGTATGGTAGAACGCGTACGACAGACGGCCCACGATACGGCGACACGATCATCAAGCCTCCGTAGACTGTGCCGCCATCTGCGGGCTGAGCTTTTCCTCTTCGAACTAGATGAACTCCATCCACCGTACTTCTTGAGGGGCGCTTATCAATGCGCTGGTCGCATTATCTGCCGGTTGAGAGCTCACACGCCAGAATACAAAGGATTCATCAGGCAGCTGTGCGAGAGAGAAGCGGCATTCCGAGTAGGGGCCCAGTTCCTGAGGATTACGTATGAGAATATCAATACAGATCTCTGTTTTAAGGTAAATTTCGCTGTACCAACCCTCAGTAGTTCGATCTCGATTGCTTTGTTAGAAGAGGCGGATGAGGAATCCCACATCAACGGTTCACCTTTCGCGATAGAATGGCTTATCCGAAGGCAAACACTGAATGCCGGCTTTGGCACATCCGATCATCGGGAATTGGCGCATTCTGATCTCGATTGTGTTCCATGAATTCGACCCGCCACTTCTCAAGTCTAGGATGACTTATAGGAGCGGGTATCAATGAACCATGCCATTGCTAGGCGTTATATTTACTGAAGCTAGTATTTAATACTTCTGTTACCCATTGTTTTAGGTGGAGAAACTAAATTGCACGATGAGGTGAGATTGGAGTTCTGTTTCAGAGAACAAGTCACTGTACAGAGGAATTTATAAAGTCTATTAAATCAAATAATCATAACATTTATCGTCGCTGAAGGGTAGGCCAAGGTCACGCGTAGACACAAGGGTCGGAACCACTACATCCACTCCACTTTGGACCAAGTAGAGTGGATGTACGATTTTTTAGGCAATTACATAGTGGATGTAACACATATTCGACCGGAGTGGAATGGATGTACACACGTGGATTTATAAGTGGATTTATAAGTGGAATTTTGAGGCTATTCCAACCTCGTGGGTGCCTATTCAGCCTCACTTTCAGAGGTTGACACTAACTCTTCAGCCTGTTGCTGCTGTGATGTATCGTCAACCTCGCTGACGCTATCCTCGCCCTCCAATAGCCATTTTGTCTCAGCAAGCGCCAGCTCGCCGTCGCTTAGAGTCCCACAACCGGCATCATGCTTACTTTCAAGGTGTGATTTAAGCAATGGATCCAGATCCTTGATAAGTCCAGCACGGTACCAAGAGCGTAAGACCTGACATATGGCGATGATCTCAGCATCCAGGTTCGTACGCAACCCCGAGACCATTTTGCCAGCAGCTGAAAATAACCTCTCACACTCCGCTGACATCGGCTGAATCGTCAGGAAGTCCAAGGCCATCCTGGATAACCGAGGATACCTGCTTTGCTTAGTGATCCAGTAACCAATTGGATCACGAACGTTGCCGTCGCTGGCGTCACGATCTGTCTGCCACGCTTGGTACTCGTCACCAACAATAGCTGCTGCGTGGGCTGGTAGTGAGTTTGGCACACGGCTGTTCTTCTCGAAGGGGTTGAAAAACCGAGGGTAGTTTCTCGTATAATGTTGTTAGAAGATTATCTGTAGGGGTGATCGACCTCGGCTAACTTGGGTCCAGGTACCTCGATTTAATAGGCGATTATATACAAAAATACGTACTGTGAACTGTACACGGTCAGGGAATATCTCACTGTATCTAAATCC
Organism: Fusarium oxysporum Fo47; assembly: GCF_013085055.1. Lineage (NCBI taxonomy): Eukaryota > Fungi > Ascomycota > Sordariomycetes > Hypocreales > Nectriaceae > Fusarium > Fusarium oxysporum. The sequence goes on from NC_072846.1 coordinate 2,963,482, forward strand.
ACCTAAATCCACTCCATTACATCCACTTTCAGGTCAAAGTGTAGTGGATTATTACGTAATCTGAGCGCCGACAAGTGGATGTAATAGAGATGGGCCACTTATATGTGGTCCACGTGGATATGCAGTGTAGTTGGTCCGACCCTTGCGTAGACATATGAAACGGAAATTGTCATACATTACGTATATTCGGTCCATTGATGCAGATTTGTATTCATGTTAGGTTCTATGAAAACTCTACGACTCGGAGAATTTACTATTTCCGTGCGCAGTCATAGAAGGCTCCTGCTTGCACGCCGCATCCCAGTATATGCTTACTGTTCAACAATTCACCGCAGTAATAAGACAGACAAACTTTCTTTTCTCTTCTTTCCTTTATACTGCGGTCTTCTGAGACTAACGATGGCATTCCGCAGCAGACTTCAATCTTCATGTTCGCCCATTAAACCCGCTCAAGTACGCCCGACGTCGCTGCTCGTCTAAGTACCGGTATCCCTGTCTACCCGAGATTCGTATGCACCACGACTGGATAGTCGAGCCTTGGGCCTACATACGTATCAGCACCCTCTAGGAGATTCGGTCATTGAATGTTGTTGGCTGATGTACGTACCAGATGTGCTCCGTATCTTCCATCGATGATTGCAGATGAATGTTATGATCTTTATGCGAAAGCTGAATGTAGCGTCAGTGGATTCGCATCGTTCGTAGTCGGTGGGATATTTGACTCCGACGTAGGCTCGTCAAGGGAAATGATAGGAATTTCTGAATCTTTGACTGGATCAGGGATCAATTTGGGCGGCCTTTCGCTGGTAGCGATCCTCGCGCTTAGAGATACGATCAGTTGGTTCTGTGTGGCAACCATCTCTCCGCACGTATTCTCGTATGCCACGAGCCGATCTTTACGCGCCTGCAGCTCTAAGATTTGACGCTTTAGGTGAGTGTTATCATCATCTAGTCGACTGCAGAATTCCAGCCATTGTTGCAACTGATTCAACATATCATGAGGCAGCGAAGCGAGAATATTTGAATTACCATGAAATTCTTCAGGCATATTGACTCACTCCTACACAGGATCAGATATCGAGCAGAGGCTTCTGGCTCATGGGCCTTAAGTATCTAGGTGCCCTGCTAAGACAGGAATACAAGATGGAATACCTGCCCAGGATATGTTTGAGCCCAGAGACCGTCCAATCTAGACTAGCTGTCATGGTACAAAGAACCTGCAGTCTGGAAAAAGTTCGAAATGGGCCAGCAAATAACATCGGCGAGATTTAGATCTTCCCGGATGCCATCAGAAGGTCTGTTCATGCCTCTACATTAGCTAACCAAGTCACTTGATTAGGACATAGTATTACATCAGGGGGAGGTCTTAAATACACATTTAATACCAGTTCTCACAGGAGTCTCATATGGGACTTCATCTATGAAATATTGGTGCTTCAACGTGAGGAAGGGTCTTCTCGAAAGGAGTCTTCAATAATCACGTTGTATCTTATACAGTACATTGCAATCCACATAGGTTCAGCTGCGAGGCTGTTCTGCCTGTTTGGCATCTCGATAATTAACCACTTCGCTTTGAATTTACACAACGACAAGGAGAAACTCAGAATTTATGGATAAAGTATTTGCGTGCCTCTTGGGTATCAAGGCATCTTCATAGAAGCAAGCTATGGGTCTCCTTATGCACGACAACGTTCTTGAGCCAAGAACACCTCACAAGTCCAGCCTTCGCAGTGGCAGACATTCAAAGACACAGTCTATTTATGTATCTTTGAAAACTCACATGAACGACATATTGGGCACTTCCAGAGAAAAGCATAGTGCTTATATCATCGACAGCCAGTTCCCCAGGTCTGTTCCGAGATATGATACGCAGTATTCGTTACTAGAACATTCAACGCCTTCCAACAACGACCTCAACTTGCATATCAATTCCTCATCTCCACCAGTCAAATCAACAAAGAAGAGCTTCCGGTCTCCGATCTGCTTAGCAAGAAAAATAGGGCGTCAAATAGGAGGCTTCCGGAGCGGATCAGTGCGATATCCAGCCACTACCTCCGAACCTTTAGAGGAAGACATAACACATAGACAGCGTCATGGTGTCGAGATTGAAACGCGGACGGTTCTCGACAACAGGAAAATGAATCCTTTCTCAAAAACACGGAATACTCGATACTTGGAATCAAGGTATTCTGGTACAGAACCTTTACTTTGCGATCCTCAGGCTTCCAGGCATCCGAGGAGGGGGGATAGTCCCCCGGAGGAAGAACGACATCATGTTGATATTGCGCAGGACAAAAGTTATTTCTACACATCGTCACAAAGCGACTCAGAGAGTGTTCGCCAATTTTCTCATCAGTGGATGATATCAAAGATCAACAATGCATTGGATCAGCTCCGAGATGCTTTCAGTCTCGATGAACATGAGAGGGCCTTCTTCAAATCTCGCAGGAGCATGCCAATAGACAGTACTCCAAAGCAATACTCAATGTCATTGTTTATTGACGGCAGAAGAGTTGCAAGGAATTGTTGAAATCGATTCCGAGAACGAGATCATCGGCTTACCGTTTAACTTGATGAAACACGTGCGCCATGGAGTTATAGTCCGAACTTGATGTCTCAAAAGATGGATGAGGGGAGGATTTAGATAGATGATTATTTAGATGATTATAAGACTAAATCTTTGCACATTTTACAGTAAGGTGCGGGTTCACCGTCAGTAGTTTACTACAATGCTTTTATGGAAAGTGTCCCAAAATGGACTAAGCGTGGCGCAAGACCCATGCACAGCCAGAGTCGAAATGAACCCCGCCATCTCTCAGTCGTAATAGCCTCATTGTATCTCGGCGGTCTGGAATCAGGTGCCGGTGTTAAGATGAACCTATGATCGCTTTAATAACCTGGGGTTTATCTTGCTTAATAATCATCGCTTGGTCCGGTCCTGGATAGAGTCCACATTCATTCATATTCTTTGATACTGATCTGGATGCTGTTAGTGAGCGAACAGGACAGGGACTATACTAGCGTCATCAGTAAGTGAGATGTGCGCCACATCTAGTCTGTTTTGGGTCACTTACAACAAAATTACGATGGTGGACTACTGACTGTGGACCCGCACCTTACTGTAATAAAACCTTACCGGTAGTATGTCAAGATATCTCGCCTTTTTTTTCTTTTCTTTTCTTTTTTTTTTTTTTTTTTTTTTTTTTTTTTGATAGGTTACCTGACGTAGCTTTGCTCCTATCCAACCTTATTCGTAGGGCTATTTGCTCGAGGTTCTGGCCTAGCGTCGAATAATCTCTTGTCTACCGAGATTGACAACGAATCTTTCACCCCGCCCTTTTTTTCCCTCTCACGATCAGTTGATAACATTGAGCAAAATGTTCGCTCAAAGTCGGATATGCTAAGAACGGAACTTGGGGAATCACATAGCACATTTCAACTAGGGCGCTTATCCAGAAATTTATCTATTTCCAATTGGTGAAATCGTGGTTAGGTTCTATTTATGCTATTCTCTATGTATATTTGTGCCTTACAACTTATGACGGTAAAGCAGCCAAATAAAATTGAGCGACTGCGTGTTCGAGGGCTGTGCTCCAAAATGTTGCACTCGTTTGACAGAGAGTCCAAGAGCTAGCAGTCTGGGAAGAATCGTGAACCTATTGCGACGTGATGACATAACTAATTTCTGATTTCAACCTTCATGCCGAGAACTCTTCGGCTATGCACACACACACACACAAGTCTATTTCGCCCGGTAGGCTAATGCCCAAAGGGCTCTGAAGCTAAAATTACATAACGTCTCTCTAGTTTTTGCCTTGCTCTCGCTAAGCCTATGAAAATCTCGCCTTGTTCTTTCCAGTCTAGTCATCGTTCTTCGCCTTATCCTCGTAGATACTAGTATGTAGCCAGCCGATTTGAAGCCCAATTCCTCCAAGTGTTCCGTTTCCTATCTTCGGCAGCTGAAGCGATGCCTGCTGTTAGCTGAAGCGATGCCTGCTGTTAGCTGAAGCGATGCCTGCTGTTAGCTGAAGCGATGCCTGCTGTTAGCTGAAGCGATGCCTGCTGTTAGCTGAAGCGATGCCTGCTGTTAGCTATTTGAGGGCGTCAGGGGTTGTTGGTTGGTGTTATTGATTGAATGGTGTCAGGATAGTGCAGTTTGAGCCATGTCTGTTCCAGGCGACCTGTGGCGATCGTGAACATGACTGTAGCTAGTACCGCATTCATGTTCGGTGTCCATTTGTGACCGTCTGATGCTGCCTTGCCTCCTAGGTGAAAGGAGAGGTTGCCGCCTTTCTCATTCGGACATTGAAACATCTCTTTGCGTTGTGTCGTCCATTTCACGCATCGAAAGAGGAAATGCTCTACCGATTTCTTTGCCTGCCCACATGGGCACTCATCCGCCGGTGCAGCCCTGATCTGATAAGATAACCGTTCAACCGCGCCATTTCGGTTCTAAGAATGGAGAGGAAGCTACCAGATGGAGTTGGCAGGCAATCTAGAAAGGTCGACTCAGCTCTGCCTGGTAAATATCTTCGCTTGCTGTACGATCGATTATCATGGGAAGAGGTCAGTGTGCTGGCACAACGTAGATCTGCTCTCGTTCCATTGGGAATTGTGGTCCTCGTTTTGTTCATTCATCTCTATAGCGTCATGTACGGTGCCGTTGCGTAACGGGTTGACATCTTGGCTGTCTCCCGAATTTTGAGCTTGCTGTTGGGTGGCAACCAGATGAAGTTGACTCTGTTTCCGTTTGCGCTAAGCTTCTCTACAGCATCATATATCACTCATATATACCCTTGACCTGATTGCTGGCGAGGGTTACTTATCGCTAGTGCTGCAGATCTGTTACTCGTTAAGATCACAATAACTCGATACTCGATCTCTGACAGACAGCCGAGGCCATGAGCAATCGCTGCTAGTTCGGCTGTGTATGGGTTGTGTCTTTCCCTCAAGCCCAGGGTGACCGAAAAGGTTTCGTTGGTCTTGCCGGCTCTTGCCGCGGATATGGGAACTCTGATAACTCCTCCCATGCCGACTTGACCATTCCGCGCGGAGCTGCTTGTCGCTATCCTGACCGCCCATCCTGCTTTAACTAGTTCTTTGATCTTGTCCTCTTCTTCCTGTTTTGTACTGTGCTGTACAATACAATTCAATTCAATTTTTTACGCACGGCTGCTTGTTTTAGTAGAAAGGACACTAGTGAGTTATGTCTCACGCTGTAGATCGCAAGCCAAGGCAAGCAATTCAGTATGGTAATCATAGATGACCTGTGGTACGGTATGGTTTAGGTTTTTCTGATACCCGAATTAAATTGATCACCGAGCATGATGGCCACTAGTGGACCTGTGTAATGTATCAACATGCCTTGATGTCAGCGTCCGTTTGTTGACTTGCATCTACAACCTGTACTTGCCCCACCACCCACGTCCCGATTCGTTCCCGCAGACTTTTTGACGAAAGCCAGGCGGCCTCCGGTTTTGGTCAGAACCGTACATATTTCCACCTTTCTAAAAAGAAAAATACTCCATTTGAACCTAAAACATCCTGTTCTTGGTCATGTTTTGAAGTGGCTGATTTAAGCTGCGAGTTTTGCCTGACAGCGTTTCGGAGGATGAAAATATATCACAATGCTGACCATAAACCCGGCCGATATGAAATACCATGCAGTACCCACCTACCGGCAGTACCCACCTACCGGCACGCAAAAAAAAAGTTTCCCCATACAAACTGCTATTTTTCAACCCCCTCACAAAGAGTCACCAAAAATAGGAATAACAAGTTGATTGCTGTTTTCCAGTTCGGAATTGAATGTATTTTAATATTCTTTTGGCCTCTTAACTGCGCGCCCAGCGCGCGTGCGTGCCACAAGTAACTCTTCCGCCTCCGAATTTGAGCCCTCATTCTCTTCCACTCCTCCCACCTCGATCACTTCCTCAACAGCCTCTGTCTCTTCAGCTGCTTGATGTGGCTCTGAAATAGCATCACCAGCCACTAGAGCCTCGGCTAGTGTCATGAACTTCCTGTTGGGATTCGGTATCGCCTTTCTCTTCTTGCCTCTGCTCAACCGCCCGACTTCCTCCTCTAAACTGGCTACTCTTGAGCTTAGGGACGCGATCTTTGACTCTTGCGCTTCAAATCCTTTTGATATAACAGAATACCGTCTTCTTGTTGAAGGGCTCTTGTTCTTCCCCAGATCCCTGATGTGACGGCTGGTCTTTGGCGTATTATCAGAGTCGACTTGCCCGTCCCTGTGGCCGTCCGATGCAGGCGTAGATTCCTTCTTGTCTGACTGAATCTCAGGATGCATGAGCGCTTTCCGCCGTGAAATCGGCCAGTTTCCAGTCACTCTCCAGCCCGAAAGGATGTTTTTCTTCGTCATACCCACTTCCCTAGCTTTGGCATAAGCCTTGATGAAGTTAACCTTATCCACCGGCGCAGAATCAGTCAGGCTTGTTAGTTTTTGGAGTTCTTTGCGGTAAGCAGCTTTGGAGGCATTGAACACGCCATTGTCAAGTGGCTGTAGGCCGTGAGAGCAATGGGCTGGCAAGTAACAACAATAGACGTTGTTCAAAAAGCACGTAGCCATCCACTCATCCTGGATTTAGGGTCAGCGGCATTTTTGGTTCAGGAGGTTCGGGGCAGGCAGATACTTACAGACACATGGCTTCGATGGCCATCTAATATGATGAGTCTTGCATCAGACTCATCGTCCGGCTGCGTTTGGGGAAGATAGACCTCTCTGAGCCACTCGATTGCGATATGGTTGTCTGTCCAGCCGTTGTCGGACGTTATATAATACCAGTCGGCCACCTCCTTGAGCTCATCGATAAACCACTGTTGTTGAAGTTCTTTGCCTTTGAAGATAATCCCCGGTTTCAGAAGACGGCCAGTTGCCGTGACGGCCTCCATAAAGCTAGTCCAAGTGCGGGACTGGGAGCCTTTGAGGAAGGCTTTCTTCCTGGGATCGCTACTGCCGACAACCAAAGAATCCAAGCCTAGATTCGCAATAGATTAGCTGAATTCTTGGTGAAAACAACAGATACTCGCCAAATCCAGCCATTATACCGCCCTCATCAACGTTAACTGTGTTCTCAGGTTTAGAATTCGAGGAATAGTGGCTCTACGGAATGGTTCCCATCCATGCTTGAAACTGTCGCAGAGTCACTTTGGGAGTTAGATCCGAAAGAAACCTCAATAGCTAACTGAGAGTCTCAAACTGACCTTTGCATTTTAAACAGTTATGCCGAACCGTGGCAGAGAACCAAAGATAGAGCATACGCTGATGGTCGAAAAGACAGTATGCGAGGATTGTGAGAGATGGAAGCAATGAGGGATTTATATCCAGAAGTGGAAGTTATCAATGAGTCAGAAAATGAGCGTGGGGCTAATTGCTCAATATGACGAATTAGAATGCTGAATGTCTCGTCACTAGATAAAGTTTAATGTGGTACTTCTTTACGAGAAGCAAACACAACCAACAGAAACTCCATGGTATCCCTGATCATCAGTTCCGTGCTAGCCGAGAGATCTTATGATCATCAGAGCCGAGGCTAATCTGGGCCCATAATGCTGCACCCAGTTCAATTACTATAATCCAAAGGAGAATTATATTAAATACCCTACTTTCCACCCTCACAAACCTAGGCTAATTAATCTCATTTTAAGGCCAAATATCTCTTGGTATATTTATTATGTATATCTCTGCTGTCCTGACGCTATTTGCGTTGGGTTTCTATCATGCTGCTGCTGCTAGTGCTAGTGAATTAGAGGCAATCGAGCCACTATTCCTTGAGTTCTCTATTCAAGAAGTCCTCACCAATACCTCCTGGATCCCGGTAGTCGAGCCATGGGCTAGTCAGTATGTCAGTGCAGTTCGCGATGGCAGATACGGCGATGCTGTATGGGCACGGTATCATATTGCAGGAGATGTACACGACGGTATCGTCGGGGGCACGACCAACATGACAGTACTTCAGAGCATCGAAGAAGATGCATTGGGCTACAAGCTCAACGACCCGGAGGACTATGCCAAAGCTCAAGCACTCTACGCCCAGACAAGCGACCATGACGGGCATAAAGACATCATCCAGACTCTTTCACATATTCACAACCAAGATATCAGTCACCTTGAAGCACGCGTTACATACTCAACCACATGCAGTACGGACTTCAATGCTGCAAAGGCCGATTGCACCGACCTGCTCGACAGAATGCCAACGCGGAGGACGAATATAGGTAACGGCCAAGGAGTTGCTTCGTGGGGAACATGCAGACTGAGGGTCAGTCGCTACAGGGGCTCATCTACTGATCTAACTTATAACACTGCTCATGCGGTCGGTCGGCTTATTGAATCTGATTGTTCTCGTGTGCCGCATGGTTTTGATTTCCCGGTCGTTTCAGGCTTCTCGCCAAGGAACCGTGGGCACCGCAAAGTTTGCCTCAGCAGGAAAAATTCAGGTTGTAGTTAGAAAACAAGTTAAGTTCCTCACATGGTGAGGAATGACAAACACAGTGAGAAGAAGAAAATAAATACAGGCATCGTCTTGAATGCACCGAATGGCCCAATATAAATTGCCTCGAAGATTACCTCTCGATCTCACGACTTATCACCAAACGGTCTCATAGCCTGATTACTGGCACTGGAGACTTGTATTCTCGCTGCTGTCTGTCAATGATCTTTGGTGGACAATCTCTCGTATCTTAGTTTTAGATGTCGCGAGTCTTTAGTCCTCTCCAAGTGTTTCTCGTCTGATTTGAGCAGGGTTCTAGCAGAGGACCATTTATGACTTGCGAAAAGCCCCCCTCATCTACGTCCTGTGTCGAGCAATTCTCTATCGTCATTTAGTCTTCCGAAAATATGCCACTATCCATCTCTCGCTCCTGAGATTCTATCCTATTTTAATGTTGACCGTTATAGGCCTATTCAAAGTTTCGGATACCGCTTCAGCATCAGGTGCCTGAGTTTATAAACTCAAGGATGGTAGTTCGAGAGTGATAAAACGCGTTTGTTTGGATGTATCACTTAGAACGCCAAAGTGCGCGCCATAGCTTGATGATCGAAAAGCCAATACATATGAACATGGCTGTCATTAGCTCCTAGAATGGGTTCGGGCAATCAAATCATGGTATCTTGTGCTACAAGTACTCGATAAAGAGATATTAAAGGCCGGTCCAGGGCCGCGCGGTGGTGTCTCGCTAATACCCAATCTTAAGCATATTATCAATCTGGCCGAGAACATCTCATGTTGGAAAGAACGGTTGGCTACAATAACAGTGGAGAACTGGAGTACATATCCGTCTTGTCGATTGCTTATCGATAACAGATGCACAATCAGATACAAGGTCATCAAATGATAAAACCTAGCTCCCATTTGGGTGGAACCTTTGGTCCTGGCAATAAAAACAATGTCGCGAGGCATAGATCCAGAGAAACTAAAGCGTAGGCAGAACAACGACCGGTCTGATGGCAGGGCTCATTTCTGCCTCAGGAACCAGATACCGACTGCTTACAGTATCCACATCAGCGTCGCATTGAGTGCGGATTCGTCAGAGACAGACAAGTGGAACAGAAGTAATCTTTTGGCTCAATGGCATGGCGGGAACGGGAAAGTCGACAATCTCGCGGACCGTTGCTCGATTCCGGCCTAAGCAAGGTGACCATCGTGCTAGCTTCTTCTTGTAGAGAGGAGAGACGGACCGAGGAAACTTGGCCAAGTTCGTGCCGACAGTGGCCCGTCAACTGGCTTGGAGCACACTCGGAGTTGCGACGTTCATCAAGAATGCAGTTGAGGCAGATTAGGCGATCGCTAACAAGGCCATTCGGGAGCAGTTTGAAAAGCTCGTTCAAGAACCGCTGTCAAAAGTGGCGGTAGCATCATTATCCCGACAGTCGGTTGTTCTCATTGTTGATGCATTAGATGAGTGCGAGAAGGAGCTTAATGTCAGCATCCTTCTCGAGCTTTTCTCCACCCTAGGCTTCGCGGGTTCTTTATGCATTCGAGTTCTTATTACCAGTAGACCCGAACTTCTCGTACGCCTAGGCTTTCTTTCTATTGGCCATACCCTGGATCAGCAAAACAGAAGTGGTGTACCAGTAGCCCGGCCGAACGTTCTCAGAGACGGGAGACAGTTCAAACTTATCCCAACGGAACAAACACAAAATAAAGAGAAAATAGGCGACAAGGAAGCATGAAGACGGCGTTCTTGTCAAAGCGCAGTCTTTGCGGGCGAGTCTAACATAAGAGTCTCTTGGGGGCTCAGGCTCAAATGGGCGTGTCTGTGGTGAAGCTGTGGATGGCCCGTACCCTGCCCAAGCTCAGTAACCCAGACAACAGCCTAAACAGGCCAACTTTAACGGCAGTTATCATCGCGAGCCTGAAGTTGAGATTCTATAAGAGTCCAATGGCTGCCCTAGAGCATTGGTAGTTCAACTACGAAGCTTATATGAGTTTCATGTCTTTAGTAGGAACAGATTCACGCCTCATTCCACGCTGGTCTGCGTACTGTCTGGAATGTGACATCTTAGCACGGTCGCAATGGAAGCTACACGGTTCTAACATACAACATGGAACGCCATCAGAAGAGAACCATATTGTAAGGCCCAACGAGTCGCTACGTTGCAGCAAGTGCGCCTCATCCTCAAATCTTTGTCCTAATCGTTCAACTCTATCGGACCATGATGGGCTAGTGCATAGCTCCACCGTGCATATCTTCTCAAGTAGCGATTCTGGAGCCCACAGTTTCTCCCCGACTGACGATTCATATGGCTATACACTTGATGCTGAATCTGTGGTTCGGATGGCCAGACAAAAGAATGATTATTCTATGACTGAACCTCATCGCCTAGTGGTGCCCGGAGATGGAGACCCCCAGGTCGAAGCGATAGGTCAGACAGATGGATACGCATGTCTCGCGACACAGTGGCGAGAAAGGTCCAGAAGTATCTGAGTCATCAACAAACCCGAGGTTTCAGAGCCGATTTGGATGTTTCTTCATGTCTTTGTGCATAATCATAACCTGCCGAATCACCTTCTTGTCTCGCTATACCCTAGCTGCCAGCTTACCCTAGGTTGCCCTTGAGAGATGTGATGTGTCCTAGGAGATTGGGTGCAGTGAATTGTAACAATCGCCAGGTGACTAAAGCCAAGGTGGTGGCATGAAGTCGCGTTTGTGCCCTTAAGCAATATCAAATTGGAATGTCTGTACAGTAGCATGATTGAGAGGTAGAGTGATTCAGCGTGACACATAAGATTTTATCGTTTCTGAGTTTCTGACTTTTACCTATTCCCCTTACTCCATTATCTCGCTCTTGGCCACCTATTGTTGAAACAGATGGTAAAACGTGAAAAGCTGCGACAGACTAATGTTAATCATTTCTAACCCTTTCCAACCGATCAACGTCCCATCTTCCCAAGCCTTTTATATTGCTAGACCATATTTTGAGCCTACGAAGTTGCAAAAGAGAGAATTAGCAAGCTGATTACCCTAGAGCTGAGTAGGGTTCCTGTACGAAAGAGTCTGATTGGATAATGTCCTGTTTTGGCATGGTTAGATGGTTTTCTGACGGTTTCCCCGGAGGCTTTAGTCCAGTCAGCATGCATCCTCTAAGCTCGAAGTGGTAAGAAGCGGATGAGCTGCATACAGTAAATGCTGTAATTGGTCAGAGCAAAGAACAATGAGATAATCTAGGCTTGACAGCACGCAGGGGCGATTTCAGAGATGGCAATACAATTCATTCATGCATGGGGGTCTCATGATACAGTTTCAAGCCATCGATCCTGCTTGAGTATATCGTGTTGTTATTAGAACTAACTACTAATAAATTTCTAGAATTGGCGACAGGAAATTGACTTAGCACATCGACGTGGTGAACCTTCCTCATCTCTACGTGAGTTTCGCGCAGGCGGCTCGGACCCCAGACAACCGTCTTTGACTTTTGCTCCGTCTAACAAGCTGTTTAGTTTTAGATTCACGCGATACATAGGCAAAAGTTTTCTATGTCTCAGATAACTTGCAAATCTCGACCGGAACAGGCCTGTCAAAACTATGGAGACCAAATGGCAGTTCCCGGTGACCAGGCTCTATCTTTCTGGCCTCCTCTGGATCGATAAGCCTCAGGTCATAACTCTGCAACACCATGGCGACCGAGGCGAAGATGACCTGCTTAGCCAACGTCTCGCCCGGACAGCGGAATGCTCCTCCTCCAAAAGGGAAGAAATGCCCCCGCAAGCCAGCAACGGAGGCTCTGGAGCGCTCATCTTCCGTCCCCATATGCGTTGTTGGCCTTTGTGGAGATTCTCGTGCGGGTTGAACGCGCTTCTTTTTCGCGGGGCCGCTGATACTGGAGCTGCCTGGACAATCGAGAAACCTCTCAGCCCAGAAAGCTTCCAGAGGATGCTGAGGCTTGCCACTTGACAGATCCTGGCCCGTGTTCCAGCATGACACATCCAGTCCCGCAAGCCAGCCAGTGAACATGACGGGTACACCCGCCTTGACCTTCCAGCCTCCAGCGAGACACAACTGGTCGTCGAGGGATGTGCGACCAACGGTACTTGCAACACGCAGCCGGAGTGTTTCGTAGCAGATAGAGTTGAGGAGGGGATCCTTCATCAGTACTTTGATATCTGGTTGCTCTCCAACCTCTGTGGATTGAAAGGCAAAGCTGATCTGGTGGCGAACCCGACGGAGCAGACTTGCATCAAGTAGGATGTGCACGATCATCCACAAAGCTGCGGGAACGGTGTTTGCCATAGCACTGTATTGGGTAAGCAGCGATCTCTCGGTCGCTTCTCGCTTCTGCATCCCTCGTGGCGGAAGAGTAGAGCAAAGGTTGAGCGAGAGAGGGAGTGAACATGGACGTACACGAAAAAATATCCCAGCATCACCACAGCTACTCCGTTGTTGCTGAGCCCGAGAGCCTCGTGGCGCTGAATCATCTTGCGGACGTATTGGGTGCCCCAAATAGGCTCGTACTCGATATCGCGGAGCCCGTCATTATCCCAGTTGTAATTTTCGCTACACCAGGTGCGCCAACGATCGAAGTTTTTGTGCATCTCGTCACGCGCCTGGTAGCTTGACGGTACCAACCATCGCGGCAGACCTTTGGAGATGTTCGGAAATGCTTTGTAGAAGTTCCAAAAGTCCTGGCAGAAAGTTGGACAAATTCTGAGGAGATGCTCTCCATACAAGGCTTCTACATTAGCTCTAAGGATGAGATTTGATAGGAAGCTGAAGAGATCAGGAATACGGCCCCAATCGTGTCCGACCTCCGATGCTGCGGATAGCTCTGACGCCAAATTCTTCTTGAATCTCTCCATCACAAACACTAGATTTCGCCCTTGAAGATAATGAGCAAAGTCTTGTCTCTGGTGCTCCATGATACGCCGGGAGACATCTGGATGATCCGTGTAGAATCCTACACTGGCCTCGTAGGCGGAAATACGGTCATGGTTGAAGATGTGGATATCACGGCCGGATAAGCCGAAGAAAATGGTCAGAGCATCGAATAAACTGGGCGTCGGCACCAGACTACTACTCCGTCTGAACAGTCCTTCGATCTGTTTTCCAGGCATCGCCAAGTATATCTCCCGACCGATGAGCGGGATATAAGCTGGAGCTCCTCGCAATTCGTGGCTGATGCGCAGTTCAGTTAGCGATGCGGTGATGCAACGACCGCCAAAGCCGGCAAGCAACGGTGGATCCAGTAATACGAAGTTGAATAAGACTGCAGAAGGGGGTCTCCAACATACGTGAGGCGTGTCAAGAAACTCTCTGGCTGCAGAGTGAGAGAGAGTAGATGGCCTAGCCCCTGAAGCCCCCACGAAGGCTGGGGAGGGGATTTCGTCGAGTCATCGTTATGGGAATGTGGTCTGGATTGAAGTCGAGTGTATATTGTACCTAGTAAAAGAAGGAGAATAGGCAAAAGAAGAAAAGCCGTATAGGTCACGGCGTGATCTAGGCTAGGAGGTACATGCTTCATCAGCGAACCAAGGTAGCTCTCCATAACCGTATTGCAATGGAAGTGGCGGCACTAAGGACAACCGCGCCGACACTTGACAGAGTCCTGCCTGGCAGGTGAAGTCCCGGCGTCTGGATAGGCCCGGGGGGGGCAATGAGGAATACTGCAGGATTGTGACCGAACGGTTTTCAGTCCGTGGGTACCAGGTGTTCAGATATGGTGTCTCAGAGGACTATTACTGTACTATTGTCTCGGAACAATCGCGTTTGGATAAGCTGCATGGGACTCATAGAATATTGGGTGACGCAGGCTTATTTAGCAGGTCTAAGGGGCAAGACAGTACTAATTGAGATGAAAGCTGGGGGAAAACGGCCGTATTAGTGGTTATTAGTGGCCACCTTAGCGATATTTACTAGCTTACCAACTGTGTCGCAGAATCCATTATAGATAATGTTGCTGCTAGTGCTGCTGCCGCTGCCCAGTATTCTGACTCTTGGCTGAACAGGGAGAACCGGCCAATACGGGCTGGCAAGGCAGAGTTCACATATCTTGGCTATGCGAGCTATCAGATTATTCAGCTAGCTGTTACTGTGGAATAATATACTGCACAATACAGTATCGCTCCCATATTGTTTTTAGTTTCCAGTAATTAATCTACTTCACCTCACCTCTGCATCATCTGCTACAACGAAAAACGAGGTCTCCCCGAAGGTAGCAGGACCATACCTAACGACTGCACAAGTTACCATCTCTGATATCCTCTTGGTCCTATACCTACTTACCCACCTACTTACCGCTTCAGGTCAGCCGCATCTGTTTCCGTCCGCTATGACCGAACTGTTGCTGGAGTCGCCTTTGCCTTGTTTCCTCGCTTCAAGCACAGCGTACGCGCTCCTCACATCCCATCAGTTACAGTGCCAATTATTACCCATCCTCATCGCCTCGTGGACCTTTGCATTATTCGTGCATCTCGTGGTCTGGCTGAGCTGGATCTTTCCACGCTACGTGTCAGAGCTTCGCCATATTCCTACAGTCCCTGGATTCCCTCTTTGGGGCCAGTTTTTCGACGTCATCACACAGGAATGCGGGGCTCCACAACAACTCTGGCACCATCGGTATGGCCCTGTCGTTCGCTACTTCTTCCCCTTTGGGTCGGAGAGGCTGTCGATTGCCGACAGGGGCGCTCTGCAGCGCATGGCTTTCGACTGCCCTAAAACTTCCGTCGGAAACTGCGCTAAACCATCACAAGCGCACTCCTGGATAAGCAGAACCCTCTGGCGTGGCTTGGTGCCTGGTCGAAGTAGCGAGCACGACTGCCGACCCAGCGCGTTAGCTTTGCCTTTTTCAGTACAATCCATCAAAGCTTTAATCCCTATAATTTGGACAATATCATTATGTCTTGGCGAATGTAGGGAGGAAACGAACGCAAGTCGACCCAGCGCCACAACAATCAGTCGTTTGATTGGTTGAGGCGACTTACCCTGGAGGCCGAGGTCAACAATTTGCAACGCAAATATACTAGCAAAAACGGCAAGGACTCATGCTAAGATGAATAACATGGGTTTAAGGATCTAATGTACGTTTGTATTCCATGCTGAGATTCTACTGTAGACTTAGTGCTTAGCATTGAGTCAGCTGACATGATAGTTTCAGTATACGATTTGAATTGATTCAACTGATTGATATATCTGATCGTTGATTGGACAACAGCGCTGAGATGAGTCTGAGCTAAACACCGTGTTGCTGCTAGCAGCATCTCATACTGATATAATTGGTTCGAAAAGGTGGAGTAGGCCGTAGCGAGTAAGCTCGGTTATCTTATCGGAAGAAACCAATAAAGGCCATAGCGGGAAAGATCCAGGAATACCTGGATAACTATAGCATCAACAGATTAGGTGCCAAGTGCACGACTCAATCATCGAATTAGCGGGTGCGAGTGTTATTGGATTATACCGAATTCTAGAGCAGTTAATAGACTATCAGTTGATATAGTAATATTCGATCGGTGAGTTATGGCCGAAGCTTGGTCTAAAACTGGCCTGTCGGAACCATGCAGGTAGTGCATATATATAGGCCACATGCTTGTTCCAGAGTATATCGGTCGTCATCGGCTTCCCACTTTAGTCATGGCGAGCCACCAAAAAATACGTGTCGCAATGAAGGGGAGGACGGTAAGGAGCTGGCTATTCCCTAAACTGTTCACGCCAAAACTTAGTCCTGTAAGATCACCTTGCCATGAAAAGATACTCTCGATATGGGGATTATTCTTCAAAAGCCACGGATGGTTGGAGAAAGTTTGCAAAGCCGGAAATCCACCTGTTCTTATCGGAAGTGTCTTGAACCATATTTCCCAAGACAGCGTCGATCCTAAGCAGAGAGGTCACTTGGCTCTTATTTGTGAGGGTAACACATACCCAGCGTTGTTCGAAGAGTGCCTACAACCCCACGCTATGCATAATCACGGAAAGGTGATGCAACCCGATTATGCTTTTAAACATCACAGAATCACTTTGAATGCTCATTGTGTTATGACTGGTTCAGCCGCAAATTCAATATACACAAGATGGCCTGAGCTGTTGAGTGAGGTTTCCGCCATAGGGAGGCAGTCAGCGTTCCTTGTGTGGGGAGAAACAACCGTAAGGCAAACGCAAACCGTAGCTGGCCTGGGTAGAAATCTTAAGTCAGCCGAATCTGTCTCCAGAATCTGTACCATTACACTGCAGGACTATATGGGCAACAGACCATTTCAAATCTGTAGAGAGAAGAGTCTCTTGTTTGAGTATGATTACTCACAATCCTGCTATAAGTATGCAAAGAACTATGAACGTATTTATAAAAACTACAAGGACATTATAGAGAATCGAGAGGATATAATATGTGAAGGATGTGGAATGAAGTAAGGTTAAAGAGGAGTTATGCTTCAAGGTAATCTATGTTTCGAGGTGTACAATCTGTAGACTAAACTCACATATTCTATGATACAGATTCTTTTACTGTTACGTTCTGCAAAACTTCTGGCCTATTCCTACGCACTACTTCCATTTGTCGCTTGAAGGGATACCTCTCTGCTTACTATAGATGGCTCACTAAGTCGAAGATGAGAGTTAGATTTTGAAAAACGCCTAAGTGCAAGCATTAGTCCGATGAATTAAGTTTATGTTGGAGGATTTTAAGTACATACTTATACAAACCTATTTATAAAGAATCTGATCTTTGGTAAAAGAATAAAAGATCCCTGTAATTTAAAGTTATTCTTAAAGTAATGAGTAAGAGGTTATAAGTGTTTATGAATTTTAAGCATGCTATACTTTCCTGCAAACACGAATATAGGGCTGCAGCTCAAGGCCACATTGAAGAGAGTTGCGTAATGAAAGTGTTGCTCGATACGAGACACCACCACAAAGAAATGCCAAGAGGAGATGAGAGCAAATTTGCGAACAGGATTTACAGTGCTGTGGAACTGGATGGTCTCGCTACGGAGAATGGTTCCTTCAATGGATTCCTTTAAACCTTTAATATAAACCTTGGACCTTTCGAAGATGTAACAGAGTCTCCAGAAGCAGGCAGTGATTTCATGACACAATTAGCCAAAGGATACAGCAATACACATGCCTTTAACTTTCTATATATTTTTTTCCTTACCACTTATATTTATTACTAAATTAATGAGATATAAGTGACAGCAGAGACATCATATTTTCTCGTCCTTTGTAGGTGGTCATCTGACGGAAGTGGATACCAGTGGTACGAGGTACATAAATTGAATGACACCTTGTTGTGATGTTGCTGCTTCAAAGTATCTCAAAACAATGCCGGCTTTAATTGCGTCCAAAAACCCAAATCAACTAAAGGAGATTCCAAGTATAATACAAAACCATTTGCGAACCCTTGTGGGGACCTTATTTAGAGACCCCATTGTCTGGGATTTTACTTTTCGTCCGATTGGGTATGGGGATAGCTTTTGAGTCTACCGGCCTGTCTTTGGATAATTCACGTATTGCATAGGTGGCATCCCCTTTCTTATCGAGCTTCGGTAGCGCCTGGCGGAGCTCATCGGCTTTATCATCCTATTCCAAATTGTACTCATTAGCTGCCTGATCCAAGGGCGACGCATAAAGTATCTCTCACGTTGACTGTTCTGTTCATCTGGCCTGGTGAAGGGGACAACTTGTCGGCACGTGCGATGTTTGTGCGGTTGTTCATACCCTCACTTCGAACAGGCTCTGAATCGGGAAGCTTGGAGTTGTCCAGCCCGGAATTCGGGTGGCTGAACTTGGCCTTTTTGGGAAGTCTGGTCTTTTGACGTTCCATGTCCGGCCTCCTCTTAGATCCATGGGGCGCGGCACTAAAAAACGAATCTTCGGAGTTAAGAGAGCTTTCTCCATGACTTTTGGGTCTGACGACTGGTACTCCGGGGACAGAAGTTGAGTCATTCGGGGCTACCGATTTGTCAGGTCTAAGGTTGGTCGGTCAGTATTCAACTTCATGAGGTTCTTGGCCGTGCCATTGTAGCTCATACCTATCGATTCTTGAACAACCGAAATCGGAGAAGACAGTCTCTTCCGGATCAAATGAAGTGAAAGCAGATATTTCTGGAGAGCTTGGGTTGAGACTAAGTATCTGCCCTTGATCGGTAGCAAAGAGTACGTGATAGCTAGCCGATCGATCCAACACTACTGTCTGAGAGAGATCATGAATCCAAGAAGGATCGATGCATGATGGCGTAGTGAATTCGCTTGGATTATCTGCACAGAGAGGGCTAATCAATGAAGGATACTCAGCTTGCAGGTCGAGCTGTGGTTCCAAATATTCAAAGGGCGGTAGTAGAAAAGGATTTGATAGATGATCGGCGCATAGTGATTCTGCACCACAATTATTTTGGATACGAGGCATTGTGAGATGTCGTTGACAGAAAATAGAACAGATTGATCGAAATTTTGTAAATTCTGGGCAGTGATAGATATTTATTCCCTTCGCCATGGTCTTCAGGGGTTCAGGAGACAAGGATACAGGTATGGGGGATAGCATGCACTTAACAGGTGGTAATTACAGGTTTCTCTTAACCAGTGCTGGAGATGGCGAAGGGGATGGGTTATGTGGGGCCGGAATGATGATCGAGCAGTGACTACTACCAATCCCGTTCAGGGACGGGGACAAGCCTAGGACTTACGACTGATGGTTTCTGCCGGCAAGTCCTTCTTACACAACATATCGTGCAGAACCACGCATGGAAGTATAAGGAGAATTCAATTAACAACCACAAGGTGCCAGTGACATGGATTGTATCTCAATGGATGTCCAACTACACCAATCAAGGATGCGAGTGTGAGGCACTGTCCGGACTACCGTCAAGTTTGTATGATAGTAACTCAAGGCCGGCGGCTCATGAGGCTGTGTAGATGTGCGCCAGTAACCGGTAAAAGAAACCTCTTTTGGCAAGGAATCCTGGTAAGAAGATTGTCAGGTCTTTAAAACTGTTTTTTGGCATCACGGTGGGCGTCAAACTTTATGGTCAGCACAGCACTAGACCTGACTCCACTGTCTCTTCTCATCCAAAAAAGTCTATTGTGAAACTTCGGATATCTCGTGGATGATGTGATGATGTTGAACTGAGACCTCGGATGCAATCAAGTCTCGCTCACCCATCTCTCGTCGAAGTGCAGCCTCTTGCAGAGCCGAATCCTCACCTTACGCCAAGTCAGTCTCGAGATCAGGGCCAGGCTCAAAGATTCTGAGCTTCAGTCGGGTTTGATTTCTTTGGGCCTAATAAGTCCCAGGGACGTTATGTCGTGCCGTCCTGAGTACTTGTAAGTTTGAAGCAGTAGGTGGATATGGTGATTGAAAGTAGTTGCGTGAATTTCAAATGTAGGAGCGCACCACACAGGTCACATGCCGTACTTGAGCAGGGGACCAATGTGAGAAAAAAGGCAAGTAGATAGAGGACCTAGTGGCCCAAGTGTTGCTATGCACAATCAGTCCTGTCAATACCGATAGTTCGAGTCAGGGGTATAATGAAGCTGCAAGGTGTTAGCCGCTTTAAAAAAGTAACGAATGGGCGACCTTTTCTGAGAATGATAAGCTGCTTCTCATATATCTCACGCATCTCACGCTCTGTTCTCTTCTATGCCTACTGTCATTACTGTATTCTTCTGCATTTCTTCGCAGTCAACCCTTCAAACGATCGCACAGCTATGAGTTCCAGCCAGCCATCCGACATCTCGTGGACTTCGCCCATGGAGCATCCATGCCCTGGTCAAGTCAATATATCTTTTCATGCCAACCCGACGGCAATGGATCCAGATGCCAGTTGTTGTCTTCAAAGTACTCAAAATGCTGGTCAAGATCTACGCTCAACCCAAGGTTGCAAGGCCTCTCAAAGTTCGATTGAGTCTGCGCAATTGCTGCAGTTGGAAGTGAAGATGGAGAAGTTGGGCAGAGATATTCGCATACTCAAGCGCCTTGTTCGCCCGCAGAAGAAATCCAAATATCGCCACTTCAGACACAACCAAGCTCCAGTATATATTAAGAGCTTCTCACTCACTATAAACACCTCAACCAATACGCCAACGACACCAGAGGAATCGCATGGCCTACACTTATCATGCTCACAAGTCATCCCTGGTACTCCCAACGAAGAGGGTGCTGTAGATGAAGACAGGGTTGCCCAGATGGATTCAGAGGTCGACGGCAACTAGCATCCTTTTGGAAGTTGGCGGAAAGTGCTGTACCTATCCTTATGTCGTCGTAGATAGAAAGTATGACGGCTTTGTGGCATCAGAAAAGAAGAATTCTGAAATAAGGCTACTTTCTCTGAATAACACAGCACAGTGTAGGACTTTGGGCTTGGGACCTATTTTGCCTTTGTCATCCTTCCGAGTGCTTGGTGAGCTCGTCAGCCTTTAGAAACTACCAATGTTGGAGCCGAGTTGCTATCGCTTGGTAGGCACTTGAGCACTTATAGAAGTTGTAAGCAAATGAAAGGGTAAAAGCCAGCATCTTGTGTCCCGGTTGGTACTCAAGTCCCAAATTTGAGCCTAGTTCATGGCTATTTGTTCCTTCGGCGCCTGCGGCCCGGTTCGGTGTCTTCACGCTAAGCCATCGTACCCGGACTGGGCTGCCCTATCCTGGTGCGTTTCCGTTTTCCAAACTGGATAGGTCCAACATCTCGACGCCTCTCCGAGTTAACGGAAGACCATGCTGCTTCAGTTCTTGCACCAGCCGTATCGCGTAGCTAGGCACTCGACTGAGAAAGTAGCTGACTGCCCAGCCTCTTGCTGGGCTTGAACAATGCAAAGAATAATGATGCACGAAATCGAAACAGTGAAGCAGTCCAGGATTTTGACGGAGGCAGCGCCGGATATCTTCGGTGAAGAGCGAAGAACCCAAGATCCTGCATAATTGAAGGAAAACTCCTGTATGGATTCGCGCACCCCAGCTCTGGAACAGACTGGCAAGATGAGTGTCTGTGTGATCAACGGATAATATCGTCTGCAAGAGGGCATCCAGGAAATCTTCAAAATCACTGGCGGAAGATACCATGACATTTCCAAGACTTTGTCTATCATGGCAGAGGAATTTCAGAAGCCTCTCCAAAGAAAGAATCTGCTGATTCTTCTGGGATGATGACACCCGTTCCGTGGCAATTGAAAAGATAAGCTCCGACGTCTCGTCGATTTTCAGGGACCCCTGCAAAACTGAAGAGCCCGAGCCCAGCAACCAAAGAATAGATAAAAATGCATTGTCACTGCAAAATCGTCGCATCGCAGGTAGCGCACGGGCGCCCAGTTCCAGTAAAGTCGGTATCATCGGTCCTTTTCTATGACAGACAGCCAACACCAAAGGAGTGCATCCGTATCCTAGGTCGGCATTGACATCCACTCTATTCCGCTCCACGATGATCCTTACCAAGCATCTCAGACCTTCTCGTATGCTTGCCTGGAATGCCTCCAAGTTTGGAGGACATAGGCCTCTCGAAGCGCCTCGCCGGACTATCAGCACAGCTGTCGTTTCTTGATGGTTGAGGATCGCTTCCATTAGTGGTGTCTTTCGGGTGAGATGCAGGCCCTCTTTGTCATCGATATCAAGACCCTGGTCGATGAGATAGCTAACGATATCATCCAATCCTCTGCGTGCGGCCAGATGAAGTGGCGAGAAGAGAGTTGCGTCGACGCGATGAAAGGACAGAGGATGAGATTTCCTAGCGTCCTGGCATTTTGTGAAATCGGCCCCTCCCTCTTTGGCAGCCGCGAGGATCCTCAACGCATCATGCTGGTCTCGGCAGTGGACGATAGCATAAAACACGGACGAGGATCCGTGGTTCATGACGTCATTTCTGTACAGTATAGGTTTGCAAATGCTGTAGAGCATGCGGCACGACTGTGAGAGCGAAGCCTGACCACCAAGCGAGCATAACTTTGCGATCATACAGATAATCTCCGCAGGTAATGAGGAAATCATGCCAGGCCAACTGCCCTATATTTCGCCACATCGGCCCAACCAAAAGTTTGCCTTTGAAATTTCGAACGCTGGGCGTAGCTGCTGCGAACTTCGGGAAAGGAGAGGGTAAAGACATGAGGACGACGATGCCATTTTCAAAAGCAAAGAAGATACCGTGTACAAAAGGTTCAATGAATAGCCTTTGTGAAGCACAATCACGTAAGGCAATTATAGATTTAGCCGTAGCCGATGAAAGAAAAGCCTAAAAAAGCACGTCACTCTAGAGCAACAACGTTGGATGACAACATGTTTGCCGCCTGGGCAGCAACGGCAGTTAAGAAATGACGTGTAGATAAATTCAAGTCGAAAGTCCGGTCCTCATTTTTTCTTCTAGCTTCTTTTCTAAACGACTCTTCAAGGTAGTTTGCTGCAGCGAAATCCCACGCGCAACGTCCATGAATGCAAGGTATCGCATGCCAGTTCGGTTGGCAAATTGATATTTTTAGTACATGCATGACTAGTACGACAGGTACGGCCCCTGGCGTCTTTCGGCCCCAACAGCATGGGAGTGCCTTTGTGCTCGGCCATCAATAGCCCCTCTTGAGACCAACTTCTTCTGGCCGTCTGTCTCCTAGAAGATTTGACTAGTTCTAATCGAAAGACATATTCATCTATCAACGAATTTGCATACATATTGCATTAATGAGCAAGTGGGTGTAGTATATTTCAAGTTTGAAAATCAGAATAGGGAAGGATTGACAGGTCATGTATTGCGGTATTGTGCCGTCATGCGGGAAGTTGAGGCCGCGACAGTATGTTTCTTTAGTCGCCGCATTTCAGATGCATCCACGCTGCTGGCCAGGCCTAAAACTCAATATAAAGAGCCAGATGACCAGATGGCAAGTTATCTACTGAACTTAAGCTTAATGATATTTCTTTATACTTTTTTAACCTCCTCGTCGTAGCTACATTTTAGAGATGATATCGCTCCCAAAAAAGGTGTTTTGCGCGCCTATCTACTGTGGCCCTCAAGAAATGAGAGACGCTGTCATTAGAGAACTTGAGTCGTTAGAAAACCTTAAGCCTGTTCCATGGCTAGTTGCCTCTACAGTCTTCCTAAATAAGGATGGCTCTTTCTCTCTTAAAGT
Organism: Fusarium oxysporum Fo47; assembly: GCF_013085055.1. Taxonomy (NCBI): domain Eukaryota; kingdom Fungi; phylum Ascomycota; class Sordariomycetes; order Hypocreales; family Nectriaceae; genus Fusarium; species Fusarium oxysporum. Next base: position 2,987,023 of record NC_072846.1, read on the forward strand.
GATAGATGAAGGGTCCCTTAAAATGGGTGTGCAGAAAGTATCTTCATTTATGGTCAATCTCTTTTACTCGCCAAGTCGAAAAGTCCCGGAAGAACAGCAGAGACTACACTATGCTCGGCGAAGACTGCTAATCTCACTCCTGGCGCATGCGTGGCTCTGGAGGAGACACAAGGTATTGGATAACCAGGGCAACCCGGTGGCCTTTGAAGACAGGAGAGTCCTTGCACCTGAAGATATCCTTAAATTTCTCAAGGATACTCAGGTTCATACCGGGCGCTGCCGCTGTGAAAAGGTCATAGGTTTCTTAGAGAAAGTTCAGGAAGTGCCTTTACTTGAGGATACGTCGAAGTGGAATGTGATGGGGGTTACTGCATGTCTATGGTGGGATAAGTCACATGACTTACGCAAACATGACGTACACAAAGGCCCATGGTGCTCCTGTCGTCTTGAGAATGCAAATCGGCTTCCAACGCTCAGTTTTGCCGGACCAACAATGGTAACGACGGCTGCAGCTGGTCTGGCCCAAGTACGCCTGCCATCTTACCACGAAGCATCTTGCCACGAGGCTTGCCCACCACCTTATCATCCAAGCTTGCCCAATCGAGAGTCAAAATGCACTCCAAGAGAGTTAAGGACATTATAGTAGATAGCGAATTGTGGATGGTATGGAGACACAACGCTAGTGAGAGAATGGGATGTTAGGCAGAGACTGATTAGGGTATGGATGACTTGACGAGTCTACAGTAGGCATTGTATGTAAGCATTAGTGAATAGTATTCTATCGATCAACACAAGCCGCCGGGCGTAATAAATTGTATTATATTGTATTGTACTGTCAAATGATGAAGGATGGTTGTATCTATCCTCCGTGCGTCTGACCCACAAAGTAGATGACTTGCTTGTGTCAACCACAGAATTTCTCAAAGTTCCCATTCCTTCAAACGAATTTGATGTGTCTTATGTAGAATCTAAGCATCTGATGAAACTATGAGATTGTAACCGCAGGCTGCTGAATTGGTTCTGACCTACCTGTTGAGGACAGTTTTCGTAAATCTCCTCTCTCGGGTGTTCCGATACATCGCCATTTGGCCATTTGAGAAAAACGTGATATGTACTTGCTGATTCGTCAAATTCCATGTGATCTATGTCAGCACAATCCCATTGAATGCTGGGCCCTTTCTTTTGCGTGGATGAATGGCCTCCAGCGTCAGTAATGTCGCTCTTGGTAGCGAAACTTTTCCGTGATCGAGTTTTCATGGCGATTGACAGCCTTGGGACTTAATTAAAAAAGCTTCTTGCAAATAAAATGAGGCAACGCTCGTTTTTCTTTTGTTGTTGTTAAGGGCCTGTGACGAATTTGGCAGTTCTACAGCAAAAGGGTATTTATTGTAAATCATTATATCATCTTCCTGGCCTTATCTGATCTAAGATTTTGGGTCAAATTTGGCCATTTTCTACTGATCACCAAATACCCAAGATACGGAACAAAGATCCCGTATTTGACCACAAACGGCCAATTTCAGTGTAAGAATCCGCAACCAGTGGCCGACTTAGGGTGCTTCCACCTTGAATCCTTGAAGCCCAAGACCCTCGGAGCTGTAGGAATATACATCTTACACAAGGCAAGGATGAAGCAATAGCATTCTATTTTAGATCAAATTCGGAATATACGAAGTACGTATCAGTTACTTGTGTCTCAAAATTCGCCATTTGGTACGAAAAAGATTCCTCACTCCCAGCTTTTCTTTTCTTTTCTTTTCTTTTTCTTCTCTCCAGCATCGACACTTAATTTGGCGACTTCATCCCCTGTATTCAAGGGAAGGAATAATGCAGAAGACAAGCAATAGCTTTGAATGCATCCGAAGTACCTTCTGAGAATTTCAACTCTTCCGCGCACTGGTCTTTGCCTTTTGTATCTGTTCGACTGGCTAACAATTCTCGCTCATGGATAGAAATTGGCAGCGCCATAGCGCTTTGGATAAGTATAAAGCTCCACGCGAGGATTTTAAAGTTCATGGCGAGAGTTGGGTTGATGGCGCACGCGAACTTGGCTGTTATCGTGCAACCACAGGAGTGCCTATTGGAAGCAAGCAGATGGCAAGGCAGGCTCAGGGCACGAAGCAGCATGGGGCTCATATTTATATAATCGGCGCAATATGTTTCAATAGAAGCTGTAGTCTAGGGTTGAATACAAGAATACAAAGAAAACCTAGACCGGCCAAAAATGGCTATGGGAGTCTTTTACTTCCATTGTCTATAAGTGGATCTTCTCGTCGAGTTATGGGCCCGCTTGGGGCTCTTGTATACGTAAAGCATCGGCACATGGCAATTCAGGGACCTTTCCCATCCAGGTGTACTACTACTATCCTACGGCCATTTTTGCTTCCAGTCTTGGATTTGTTTACTAAGATAATCGGGATAGTCTCCTTCTTTCTTTCCGTTCGACTCAACAATCACCTTTCTATTGTTCATGGTCGTATTTTCTGCAATACCGTGTTGTCCTACCGATTACTCAACTCTCATCCAGATGAAAGTATTCTATAGCACAGTATTCAAGTGTTTTTAAACTGGACAAACGACCATTATGGCTAAAACAGATGATAACCATGAAAATGACAGCATGTAAGTGAAACGTCTGTCAACAGCTTCTCTAAAATCATGTAACCTGGACTGCTATATTCATACTGATCTGATTTAGATACTTAGTAGATTCTATCCAGGATCACTTCGTTGATGAAGACGTAAGGGCTATATTAGATTTTGATTGTTTGCTTTCTACCTTGTTCGTCGCGTTTAGCGCGCCACATAAACCTTTGGTTATTCACCTTCTGCTCCTCGTATTTCGGGGACGACCTAGGTTATACGAATACTTTCGATTAGGCCATCATCGCCTCTACCATTCTAGGCTGGCACGACACTGATAGATACCAGGGCTGCATGTATTTCCAAGTGAAATGGCAAGGCCATGAGAGCAGCAAAGAGTGGACGTGGGAGCCCCAGACGAATCTCGAGTCAGTTGCCTGTTTCATGCCCCTACGCTCTGCCTAGCTGACCCTTGAAATTCGGAGACAGAATTGAAGACGACATGTTGGTGAAAGAATATTCGGGAATTGATATACGGGCATGACATTTTGGCTACACGGGCATGACTCTTACACGGGCATGACTTTTGTAATATCTGATTCGCTAGATTTCCGTTGACCCATAGATACATCCCCGCAAAGGCGGTGAAGCCAGCTTCGCTAACAAGACCTCCCTTTCAGTGTAGAAGCAATTAGGTCCCGCTAGCTCCCTTGAACAGGTCTTTCACAGGCGTCAAAGTAAGGTCTAGTTTTCCATACAGAACAAGGCCAACTCCATTGTGCCCTCGAAGGCAGTTATCTATGTTGAGATCCATTGTTTAACGGATCAATGGCTATTCCGATCCATTGGTGGCGAGGATGTGGATGTCTTGTCAATAGTTTCCGGTGGTTAGCACCAGTCTTTCCTCTTCTTCAATCAACATAATATGCTCATTTCAACAATTTACACCTCTATTTCCTAACTGTTATACAAGAAAGAACCTTCTCGTCGCTCTCCACCATCTCCCACTGACTCCTTCGCCTCCGGATGCTTGGTTGCGTCCTCCGCCCGCTGGCACGTATCCCTGTAGTTCTTCCACTTCCCAGAGTAGCTGACTGATTACGTGTCTGGGGCCAGGATGAAGGACTGACCCGGCTACTGGCCTGTTGGCTCTCTTCCAGGGCAAGTCTAGCAAGCGTCGACTTGTTCCGACTCCCTGGTAGTCGGCCTCGCCTGCGCCCTGACGCTTGGCTAGCTGGTTGGCTTGCTGGCTTACTGGCTGCTTGGAGACTGGACTGGCTGCTTGTACCAATAGCTAGCCATGTCGGAACAGCCTGTGCAGTGTTCTTCGGCCTACCACGGAGAGCAGTGGCGATCTTGGGATCGAGGATCCGTCGATAGGGATCTCGAGAGGCTGACTCTCTCAGCCGCCACCGTGGATGGACGTCCCACTTAGTAAAAGGCGTACCAGACCCTATCTTCGAGTAGATTTTATGGCAACAGGGGATACCAAGCTCTGCTGAAACTGAGCAGTCCTCACTGCAATCCCCGAGAGAATCAGGGAACGGATTCTTCCCTGTCGGCATCGCTTTCCTTGCTAGCCGATATTGCTTTGTGATCAGTCCGAGGCTTTTGGACGAAATCGATGTTCGCAGTTCACCTAGGTACTCAGAGCTCAAGCTGAGATACTCGCGGGCAGTTAGTACCTCGTCCTCTGCGCTAGCATGGGTGAAGTCCCGCTCTTGGTCTCTTATCATATCCTGCATCGCCTCAACCAGCCGATAGAGGTGGCTCATGCCATTGAGAAGGTAGCTCTTGACGTTGTTATTGCTTGCTTCTGTACCAGAGGTGACGCGGATGCCGAAGTTGCGATACTTGCGGATGAAGCAGCGTGCCCACTGAGCCCTAACAGGCATGTAGGTTCCATAGAGATATCGCAGGATAGCCCGCTGATCATCAAACTCTCGACAAAGGTTTACCCATGCCTTCTCATGAGCCTCTTCAGTCTCGGCGAAGACGACAAGCTTCCACATCATAAGAACCCCTTGGTAGCTATGAGGGATAACCTCGGCTGCTGGCGCGTGGATGAAATGTCGGTCTTTGCGACTTAGCTCTGCCTGTGTCTGTGGGGCAGGTGCCTCCTCGTCGCTGCTATCAAGACTGCTGCTGCTGCTATCGTGGCTGCAGTCCTTAACCCACTTCTGTTTCGACCTGAGCAGGACGTTGGAATTGATGTGATGGATGCAGAGCTGCTGCTGTACCTCAGGGAACTGATCGTTTAGGGCGGCTTTCATCGAATCGTCGAAGTCGGTGATAATGATGTCTGGTTGTCGGATCGAGTGCTGTTCTGCTAATTGCCGAATGCTTTCGGAAAGGAACTGGAACCCTTCCCGTCTCTCGTTGTTGATTAAACCGAAGGCGGCATTAAAGACCGACCCTAGGCAAGTCTGTCCTGTTGCCTGGAATAATGGGAGCTTGAAGCGGTTGGTGTTATACGTGTTATCAAAGCTGATGACCTCGGGGAACCGCTTCCACATCTGAAGACAGTAGGGGAAGGTCCAGACAAGGCCAAGAAGGCGATTTGGGTTATCGTCCGCCCACTTGACGAGATACGGAATCTCCCTCTCGTCGAAGAGTTTGATGAGTGCTGCTGTAGGTGTATATCCATCCAATTTATCGCGGTTGATAAGAGACCTGGCGTTGTAGATATCCTTTCGTGTAAAGACAGACTCGGGATGTTGCTCCTGGACGACAGCCCGCACATCGCGAGCTCGGATTCCAACCCTGCGGCTTGTTGATTCAACTGTAGCCCTAATATCCGTAGTGAGCCTCCTATGGGAGGGATGGGCAGATGGTCCGATGCTACGCCCGTGGTTATGTTGGCTGTGTTCAGGGTTTGGGTGCCGTCGTAAAAGCCACTTATCCTCCTCTAATGCCTCTGCAACAACCATCCACTTGCAACCACACTTCCGGGATTTCCGTTGTCGGATACCTACGCCTTCAGTAGGTCTGGGTTCTCCGAATCGATCGCATTGGAATGAATATCTGATCTTCCGGCCTTTATATGAGTAGGCATTTCGTCGAACAATACCAAATCCATGAGCCTTCGCGAAGGTATTCACCCAGTTGAAGAGAACCTCGGCTGATGGTGCTGCGTCGCCTGGGATTGGTGGATTTGGGATAGGGTCTGGTGTGGGCGACGAGGACTGTTGGAAAGGGGAAGATCCGACTGCTTGTGGGGGTGATGATGCTTGGGGAGATTGGATAGATAGCCCTCGAGGCGGAGAGTATGGCGGAGGGGATTCGTAGGCATCTGAGTTGAGTGGTGACCAACCCCATCTCTCTCGCCATTGGTGTACTCGTTCGTACGACCGGGCGAGCTCAATAGTCAATCTCTTCTCCTCCCCAATAACCTCGCGTACCAGCTTCAAGGCGGATTCAAACTCGGCCCTTGTTGCAGTTGGGGGCCGTTGGGTAGATCGTGGTGAAGAGGCGGATAGTAGTAGATCGGTTTCAGGGCCTGGTACGGGTATTCTAACTCGCTGCGATCGTGTTCGTCCGGATGGGAAATTATTTGAAAGGTGTATCTCGTGGTCGAAACGGAGCTCCCATGGCGGCTCATGGAGCCCCTGCGATCCATGAGGCCGTGGAAAGCTTGAAAAGGTCTGTGGATAAGATGCGAAGAGATTTCCAAGCGCATCTTCGTCGCCGATACCGTAGTACTGGTCGATACTTGTCGCGGTGCTGGTAGCTGACTCTGGTCTATCCGTAAGTAGTGGTGGGCTGAACCTGGCTGGTCGGGTCTGTTGCTGTCGTTTTCGAGGACGTGATTGATCGCTCGGGCTAGGCCTTCGGGTTCGGCGTCTTGAATTGCTCTCTGAGCTATGAGGAGGCTCGAATTGGGACATAATGAAGGTTTTTATCGTCAATGGCTGGGAGACTAGCAATGGATAGCTAATTATCTAATAGAGAGCGTTGCGTCAGTCACTAAGGGATAAAAACTCTTGGTACAATTTAGAGCTATCGGCAGAACCGAGATTGCTAACAAAAGAGGGTCCTATCCAATCAGGTATTACAAAAGTCATGCCCGTGTAAGAGTCATGCCCGTGTAGCCAAAATGTCATGCCCGTATATCAATTCCCATTTCGAAAGCCTCGCCAAGCGACGGAAGACAGTCCGAAGGTCTGTGAAGAAGCAACCAAGTCCATCGGTCGCTACGCGTGGCATTGGATGTGGCAGGAGGAATGAACGGCATCGAACTGTCCCCTCAGGCCGCACAGCAAAGTTGGCGTGGGAACCTCCACGAGGTAGTTGGGAACATGAACCTTTCCATATCGACGGCTGCGAGGGAGATAGCGCAGGAACCCTGATGATCTACATTACCTGGCTTGGAGGTCACAAGACCAGGCATAAAGTGGATGTGCTCTGCAAAAAGTGCCCCCAGAAAGTAAGAATGTCTTGATTTCATTCATCACCTGCCTTACGGGATCCTGATAATCTTCTTATCTTAGATGCTCCGTTACCTTGAACAGTATGTGTCAATGTCTGATGACATGTTTCGAGCACCTTTACGTGAGCACGACTCGCTAGATGGTGGTGTGGAGAAGTGGAGGATATGTCAATGTATGCGGTTCAGAAAGGCCCATTTGTACCGGAAGCCTTGAGGGTATGGCTTTGTAATACCGACAGACCAAGAGGGTGACTGCGAATGTCCGCAGGGTTGAGGAACGATAAACAAATCAACTACATAGTAGTTATCTATTCTGATCTCGCCGCTAAGAGGCATGAGGGTCTATCTTGTACTTCTGAAGCGTCCCAGACCCCATTGGATAGATGGTTGGGTGGGGATGAGATCAATTGAATATGCTGTCGAGTAAAGCAGTGGCCCGCCTGACACCTCTTATCTTGAACCTGTTTCCATGTAGAGAAGCCAGAAATGGAACTCCTGAGAGTGATCACATTGATCCGTCAAACACTAAGAGACTCAGCTCTGGACGGCGTCCATGCAGCTCCGGTTATGGCTATAAATATGGCTGGTTCGCTTGGGAAGTTGACTGCATCGTCTCGCCCTTTCCATCGTGGAACAGCTGGTGATCAGAATGCTTCTGGAACCCCTTAACTTCGGAGGTCATAGCTCAAAGAGCGAGGAATCGAATTTGGATTATTGCCACGACCTGCCTGATTATTGCAGTCCGTCGAGCCATGGGTCGCTTGGTACTCCCCGCCAAACAATTTGTCCACTTTCGGAAGCCCAGGAGCCCGAATCCACTTCTAGCGAATATGAGCCAGTATTGAACGACGTACCGACATGCGACTCGTTTGGTCCAAATGTTAGTATGCAGGAGAAAATGGAGGAAATGAGCAGGGAGCTAGACATTCTGAAGGCTACTGTTCTTTGGATGCAGGGCGTACAGGACACACAGAATAAGGTCATAAACAGGCTATTGGTATCACAAAGACGGAATACCAGGGTTGGGGGGTCGTATGAGGCCAGGAGTTGAGAATAAGCGACCAGGAGTCTGATTACAGATATAGTCAATTGTGAACTTTGAAGCTTCTCGCCTGATCAAATCTAGCTCCGGTGCCAGTCTTGGCCAAAATTGGCCTCCAGATTTGACAGGCATAGTTTATTATTAGACGATAAAGGACGTCACTGAATGTGTAGTGTATTGTAACATAACAATGACCGCTATGTTCGTACTTCGGTGCGTGAAATCTTATAATACAATCGCACTCATCTCCCATGGCATCTTATGAATTAAATAAGGATGCGACTTGCACCCCAGCCATTGTGCCAAATCAGAAGACACCATATAGAAGAAATCCATAAGCACGCCGCTGTAGATACGCAAAGTGTGATCGGTCCACCGCTCTGAAGATGCAGCGATTCGATCCATATAAAGGAACCAGCGATATGGGCCAAGAAGCAAGCGAGGATGGGTTACTCTTACGACGATGCAGGGACAGGCTTGCAGCGCACATTGGTTAGTGCATCACCCGCAATAACAGAACTTGCTGGTCTAACAGAAGTAGAAAGGAGAACTGGTGTCCAGATAGAACCCGCCGAAGTTAGTTTGACGACAAAGCAGAGTCATGCTTACACTTGGACTTATACGGCGGAAGTAGCCCATTTGTTTTCCCAGGATCTCGACGACCACGGAATCGAAGCATACCAAAGGCTTTGTATAGAAGTGGGAAGAAGCTTCCATGCCGTGTCATTCACCAAGACCGACTTGGCAGGCAGTCAACTGCGCTCAGGAAGCCCACCACCATTCTGCGTACCAACATTCAATGTAGATGCAATGGAGTCCGGCAATGTAACTGAGCGCGTACGTATGCTGAGCCACCAGCTCTCCATGATGGAGACGAGTACAGCCTACGACGCAATCACCCGGATGCAATTGCAGGAAAATATCTCCACCCTGGAATACGAAAACGAACGTCTCGCGCAGGAAGCCAGACAGCAGCAGGAGGACGCCGTATACCACCGGGATTTCTTTTACAGGCTCTTAGAAGCGACAGATCAGCTGAACTTGACAATCGCGGATATTCACCAGGATTACATTAGAACAGTCAATGTTAGTATGTTTCCGAAAGATGATATTTCATCGCGCTAGTTGACGAGATCTTTATCTTGGATATGCCGCGTGTACTGTTTTGCAGCATAGCACAAAATGAGAGGGTATAAGGAGTTTCGCATTGCCCAGTATAATAATTTGAGAGATTTAATTGTGGATATGGTGATTGTAGATAAATAAATAAATCTAGTTTTCTTGAACGCGGCTATGATCAGAGATTTCGACGTCGATATACTGAAACTATGTTCGGAATCATGAGTCCATCGAAATCCAAGTCTAGTAGAAGTGAGATGGGGCGTGACATTTGCGGTGAAGAACAAATCTGTTCGATGCTAGATATGAAAGCGAATTGATGCAGAGATACTGATGATATGTCATCTAAGAATGCAGTGGCTTTCGGCGGATTATTACAGTGAGGTATGGTGTCTGCTGTTCGATTTCAGAGCATGCGTACTGCAGTATAGGCATTACGACAAGAGAAAGAGAAAGAACAAGAGAAAGGTTTACGCATATAAGGTCGCCAGTCGTGCGTAACCTCCAGTCTACACACATCGACTACATCTTACGCGTCTACAATGATGGCATTCGGAAAACAGGCCTTGTTCCGGGTTTTTGCAATCAGGACAGATCCATTCTATCAGACAACTGTTGGCCCTTATAAGCCACGAATGCTGATCACCTGGGCCTGAGCCACAGACGTCTCCAACGTCCCTGGATGATACTAGATCGGCCGACGTATTGGTTGACGAAGGTAGGTATGGAATGTAAGGGTCAGTGGCATCCTGGTCCTTGGCACTTTGGCAATATTGCGCGCAGCCACATAATTTGTACGAGATCGTATTCATGGCCATACAAGCAAGTACACATGTACACGTTTTATTGGAAAAGCTTTCAAGTGAGCTTATATAGTCACAGGCAACGGAGAGGTCTTCTAATATATGCATGCGCAGCGGCAGCCCGGGCCTTATGTGGCCGGATGCTGGAGCCTATAGCTTCCCTTGACTGAAGAGCGAGTCATCACTTTCAAACCCTTGACAAACAAGACCGCACAGCACTGACTGTGGGGCAGATGTGCCGGGCGATGATGGCGTCAAGATACATCTTGTTCTATGTGAACTATGCATGCTTCATCTTTCGCACCGAACATGGGTGGTAACCGCCATATTAAGGCCAATTTCAGTTCTGCTTCAGAGTGGATGAACCAGTGACTTGCAGTGAAGTAAATAGTGCAAAATACCGTATACGATATTTTTTCAACCCTACACTGCACTGGATTGTTTAGGAATTCGGTGCACTGCACGGTATACGGTATTACACTGTATTTGAGCAATATCGTATCGTAATATCATATCGCACGGCGTGCAAGGAGCCGCATGGCCTAAGAATAAAACTAACCAAATTGAGTAAGGTTGAGGTTCAAGATCGTCTCGCGGACCATAACAACATGAAGCAATTCACATCAGACATATAATATTATCATCAGCTGAGTGCAGATCAACGGCCCAGCCTGTTACTCTTCATTAGTAAAACGTCCTGTAAATTGGGATCTGCATAATGCCTGATATGCCTATGGGGAGAGACCTCGTATTACTCGTATTACACAGTACTTGCACTATATTTGATATCATATTTATACGATATTTGAACGACCTTGCACTGTCTTACACGGTTTACGGTATTGCTTGCACTGCACGGTATTTTTATACCGTGCAGGCAATACGATATTGAATATGATATCGTCTTATTTACGGTCACACTATTTACTTCACTGGCTTGACCCTGAGTCAGACCGATCAGCTAAGCGCGTGGATCATGGCTACAATACCATACCTGCTGCCAGCGATCATGCTATCATGCAAGATGAAGCCCAACCGAACCAAGGATTGGGGGGTGAGATGACCGTCTACGCCAATCGAGTTAGGGTCTATCATCAACTTTTGGAGATTGATATCGACGAAATCCTATGTAACGCGTTGAACGTACTCTATGCAAGCGATATCACAATTTTGGCCACAACCATCCATGACTCTCCGCAACACATCCGTTTGTGGGCTTTACAGCAACTGGATGAGAAATTCAGAAGAACTATCATCGAACTCATGTCGGACATTGAAAGGCAAAAGGAAAAGAACGACCCTAAGTCTGCTCTCCCTACCATCATGACAGACTCGTTGGCCCGTGAACGCGTTGTCGGGACCCGGACCTGTGTAGTATGCGAAGATGGATTTTGTAGTGAAAATAAGAAAAACCCGGTAGATGTCGAAGACGTCGTTTGGAAAGACTGCGGCGCTCATTTAATGCATCTAGAGTGTTTTCGCCGACAAGTCTTGGAAGGCAAAATGCCTCTCAAGGGCCTTTGCACATGTATCGATAACGTTTGCTAGATCCAACACAACTTTCAACTTGAATGGGAGTAAATAGTAGGAGAATAGGCACGTAAGGAACAAATCATCCCAAAAACGTATGTTTTATGGATTTTAGGGGATTTGTATCCTGTTCTTGAAATAAACCTAGCTAGTTTCATGTTTTTAAAATAGTCATAGCTTGTCACAGGCACTATTTAATGTGAATATCTGGCTTCCCTGAACTCATTGTGTACCCTGTACCTTGCTCTTTGCCTACGAGATAAGTATTCCTCCACATACAGAAGAGACATAACAAAGTACAGCAACTTCCAATGGCGCATCCCAGTCAGCCTGTCAAAGCAATGCATGGGCCTCTAGACTCATCTACACCGGGACGATTTCTCCGGTACCGTACGCAATATTCTTAACCCTTGATTCCATCTGTAGAGGATTACCCAGAACGCTTGGACAGCGTGGTTGATTACTTATAGTCAGATCTAGGCTACATTTCTCGTCGACGCCATATTTGCAAACGGGGTCATTGATGTTGTACAATTGATAATTCTGTGCGACCCAAGTCGTAGGTTGGCTGGAGCATGACGAGACATAATTCATGCTATTTGCGGCTGACAGGGGCAGTTTTCCTTCGTGAAGCAAATGTCGACATTCCGATGTGTCGACAATCTCGTATGACATCTGGATCCCGCCACCGATCTGGGGGTCGTCGATGGCTGATGCACCGAAACCTAGGAAATTCCAAGCATCGTACGAAATATCATACGCACCCCCGGACTTATCAATACGTAGAAGATGAAGGGAGCGCCCCTCATTTGAGACTTTGACGCATATTCCATCGCATCCGACGTCCAAAGGCCAGTAAGCGATACGATTCGTATCAACCTTACAGCCCAAGACTCCTACGGAGCTAGAGTACTCTGTGTGGGGGGTAATGAACGCGAAGCCACGAGAAGTCAGGCGACTAGCGTAGACATCTGATATCCAGAGAGAAACGGTGTAGGCTAAGAAAGTCTGCCAAAGTTGCGAGGCTGACCGCATGTCGAAAGGTGAGGATAGTACGTTGGCACCACGGATAAATCTCTACGGGACACTGGTCAATAAATGTACAATGGGATGGATCCGATGGAATGGCCTCCGGCGTCAAGAACCCCAAATGACAAGGTGGCAGACGGATGCGGATCTTCTTTTAACTTTCAACTCAATTTGGACTTGATCGCGTATGCTGTGAGACCAAGAACCGCTAACATAGTCAACGATGTAAAACCAGCCATCTTCTTCCGTCTGCGGGCAAGCCCTCTATTAAGGCAGAAATCTCAGCTATACGGCTACATTCCGTTAGAGATTTCAACAAGGTTAGATAGAAAGGCCCCGGTGTACGAGACCGCGGACCTGGAGAAGGCAGAATGGTTTGCTTGGTTTCAAACATAGAATGAACGACTAACGAACAAGAGACGGGACGTTAGGGGTCTATTGAT